>NC_090933.1:1251123605-1251748605 GCF_040938575.1 Ambystoma mexicanum | reverse complement strand
ATTCGCCATTGATGTGTGTTCTTTGTTTGCCTACCGGGTCCCATCTCTTATTGCAAGGTGCCGACAAAATCGGTGTGTTCCGTTGAGTGTGCCTGACCGTCTTGGGCTTTGGTGTTTTTGTCCCACCCCTCCCCTCAGGGGAATACAACACAGTATCCCCTACCCTCTGTTCCTTTCGTTCATCTTTTCCCTTGTCATTGAAGGCTTGCATGTTTACTTGGTGGCGTCCGATTAGGACTGGATGAAAACAGTCCAGTGACGGACCACCGGTGGGAACTGTTACTGCACGGTCCTGTTCATACATAAAATCAATTGTTACAATTTGAGCACCCTCCCACTCCCCCCACCCCCTTCCCTCATTTATAACTCCACAAAAACCTTTAAGAGAGAGAAGGAAAAAAATAAAAGAAGATATTTCGATACATGCAGTTTTCGAGGTTCACCGTCAGCTGGCTGTCCTGTCCTTCCCTTCTCAGAGGGTTTTATTCACAGTTCCGGCCACATGCTGAAGGTATGAGTGTCCTAGGTGTTAAACTGGTCGACATACTTACATTAGTGTTCTGCAAAAGGCTTCATGTGGTCCGAAAGTGGAGCCAAATGAATGCTTGTAACTAATGAGGAATTGGAATTTGAGGAGTATGGGAAAGAATAAGAAGGAAGCCTTTCCGGAAAAGCAGGTACAGATAAAGGAAGCTCACCACAAGCAATAATTCATCTATAGCAAAATCTCCCCAACACAATATATTTTTCTTCAGATGATTTCAGTGTCCATGGGTCCCAATGACTCCCGTTCTTGATGCTTAGTTTCACCGGCGTGATTGACCTTCCTACATAGTCATGCACGTATCTACCAGAAATGAATCCTCACAGATCCAAAGATATGAGACGGAAGAGGAATTCCGTCAATCTAGAAGCCATAATCTTGCTATATTTTAGCATCATAGTTTAGAAATTAAAGAATATCTCTAAACCCTGGTTGTCTCCTAGTCTGACTAACCTAGAGAAATCATACAGAGCCAAGGAGAGAATGTGGTGAAAACATAGGGCATCAGAATGGGCTAATAAAGTTAAGGCAGCCTTAAAGTACAAAATAGCTTTATTTTTTTTAGGCCAAGTCCGATTACCTAACTAAAAAGATGGACAGAGAATCGTCAGTAGACCGGGCTAATGTATTGAACACTTTTTTTTTTGTTGGATAAAATGAAAACAATCAAGGAAAACATAATGCACAAGAGGGAAGTAGAGGTAAGGGGAGCACTCAGTTTCCCTGGTATGGTAAACACAATGAAGGAGGGAATGGGAACTATACTGTTTTATTACAGTTTCGGAAGAGACTATTCATTCTCTATTTACTGATCTAAAACAGACAAATGACTCGCTCTTCCAACTTCAAGCTTATACAGCGAAGCATCTAGCATGAGACTTCACTCCTTTTTATGACCTTTTTTGTAAACTCACCTCTTGAGTCAAGGGACAGTTCCAGATGAATTGAAGCTATCCATCGTTTCTGCATTGCTGAAAAAAACGAATCTAGACCCTGATCTCTCCTACACAATCATGCCCAGTTGTAGGTCTCCCCTGGCCTGGAAACATTTAGGAGAAAGTGGTTCTGATGCGGCTTCAGGAATACATTGAGAGAGAATGTCTGGTGTGCGCCCATTATTTGGTACAGAAACAGCACTGGTCACGGTCTGATACAAGCTGTTTCGAGGGGGAGTTGAATGGGAACTATCACTTATCGTAATGCTAGACCTCTCCATGGCTTTCGATACAGTGCACCATGGTATCCTTATTGAGCGACTGATGACAATAGGGAATGTCTCAGTCAATGCTATTAAATGGTTTACCTACTTTTGTCAGGGCAAGAACACCGTGTGAAGTCTGGGGGCTTGTTATTAGATGCCCTCATGCAGTCCTGTGGAGTGCCCCAGTGGTCCTCCTTCTCTCCACTATTGTTTAATCTATATTGTCACCCCCTAATGGACCTCCTGCGCAGACGTGTGTTCTGCTTTGTCATTTGCAGACAACACGCAGGTGTTCCTTAGGTTAAACAATATAGAGGAATCATTTCAAAGGGTAATCACTTGCTTGAAGGAAGTTAGTGGTTGGATGTCCACTAACTGACTCCAACTTAATCCAAACAAAACAGAGGTCTTTTAGTTTGGTTCAGAGAACCTCTTAGGTGAGAATAGATGCCCCCCATCTCCCAGTTATTTGGGCTCAGAAGTGAAATATGTCAACAGGATTAAACATGTGGCTGTATATGGCAAAGTGACCTGTGTTGTGAAGGTCAAATTGGAGCCAGTGTAGGCCATTTTTTTTTAATATAATTTGCGGTTTCTAACACAGGCCCTCCCATATGTACCTCAGAGGGATCACACAGTAGTTGTAGGAGCCCTGGAAAATCCCATACTCCCCTTTCCTCCATACTTATGGGACATTCCGTCTTGTGGGACGGGACCAGAGCTCTTTTGTAAAAAGCATCACATTTTTCAAAAATGTGTCCTTCTCTTTTTACGCGGGGTACCGCACATGGCCGTAACCCTGCCCTCCTTAGCTCTGCCCAGCGCATCGCCCATCAGTCCTTTTCTCCTCACAGTCGGGGCTGGACGCACTTGCATCTTTGGAAGATTTTTTCCTTCCAGTGTCCTTCTCTCCTGCTCCAGTTAGGCGGTTGTGTAGTAGTCCGTCTATGCCGGTTCATTTTAGAATTTCCTTCTTCTTGTTGCAAGCGACGCTTCGCTAGGGCGGATCCCCATCTTTATTTAGAGTGTTTGGGTCCGGATCATCGGTGGGACTCTTGTTTTTACTGCAATTCCCTCTCGGTCTGGGCACTTCAACGTCGTCTGGAGCGGTGGGAGGAGGTGTTTCAGAGTGTTCCTCCTCCACATTTTCAGAGTTTCATTGACGAAAAGAAGAGACGCCTGTTAAGTTCTTTAGTTTTTAGGGCATCCCGGCCGGGGGCCTCCTTCCCGGGATCTTCCCGGTCCGGGAGGGGCTTCATAAACTCTATTACCGGGGATCACCCTGAAGGTACCAGAGTTTTCTCCGAGGGCTTCCGTAAGGGGCCTGCCAACAGCGGATTACAATCCAAGGCCCCTCCTGTGGGTGCTAATTGACGGCCCAGTTCTACTGAGGCGGTGGGTACCGTAGCTTGCTTCGAGGTCCCCTTGTCTGGAGCTTCCCATACAGACACCGGGGCTTGCCCTGAGGCCTCTGTAGAGGCGTTCTGTACCGAACCAAGGTTTGAGGCCCCTCTTGAGGGAGCTGTTAACGGACTGTTCCACGGTTCCTCTTTCTGAGGCTAAGGTGACTGACAGAACTGAGAGACCTGTCAAGGTCTTGTCTGTGAGGTGGATTCCTCAACGTTCCCGTATTTGTGGTGATACCGGTTCTGTTGTGGGAGTACAGAGTGAGGTTGCTGACCGTAATTCCTCTGTTACCGGCTCTGCCGAGGTTCCTCCTAGAGGCTAATTTGGCTAATGGTATGTCTCAGAAACATCCTAGGCCACACAGTACCGGCTCTGCCAAGGTTCCTTGTGTCAAGGCTAAAGTCAAGGCCCCTGACCCGTCTGTGGAGACTACTGCCTCACTCACACATGTGACGCAGTTCTCCTCAGACGCTGACAAAATGGCGCCCGTTCCCGTGTGAACTTCGGTGGAAATTTTGGATTCCACCCTTACACCTACGCCATCGGGTGCTGGGAGCATGTTTTCATGTGAACATCGGCTTCCTGGTGCAAATCCGTTTCGTCCAGTTTATGACTGAAATGCTCGGATGCCATTACTGCACACTGTCTCGCTGCCTGCTACATCTGCTCCTATGATCTATGTTGATCCGGCTGGAGGAGGCCCTTCTTGGCAGCCCTCTCCCTTGCGGCCTTGGAGTTACCTCTCTCATGAGCAGCCTCTTCCCCACTCCAATGCCTGAGCCTTCGGCAGAGGATGCGTTTTTCGGGACATTTCAGAGGCTCATGCACTCTGACCCCATGAAGGAATATTTCAGAGGTCTTTTTAGGGAAATCTGCCCTCCAGCGCCTACTCCTATGCTGGTGGTTCTGGCAGCTGTTCCATCTCTACCGATTGACCCACCTCCAGCCCTTCCGCCCCTGCCTCCCTTGTCTCCAATAGACAAGTTTTCAGCAGAGCCAGATGTGACGCAGGTCGATCCAGACGCGTCAGATGACACGCAGGGGGATCAGGATAGCGAGGACCAGCCCTTCTCTGTTAGAGCGTTCCATGATCGGGTTCTGTACATGTCTCATCTGGATGTACCTGTACCAGATGCACCAGGCTCCCCAAGAGGTTAGTGATTTAACAGAGTGGTCTTTTCGACTTGCGGACTCAATTTTAAAATTTGAATCTTGCAAAATCATAGAGTGAGTAATCTGTTGGCTTTGGCATTCTTTTTAAAGTAGCTCTGCTTTGTTTAGAGTAAAGACTGTGTAGTTCCATCTCTAAAATGTAGTTGGTCCACCAATTATTTCATTATAAAAAACCATGTACTCAAAAAGTAGAGCAAACACCGGGCAAGAAGCAATGCTGATTATTACAGCTTGATGAGCACAAATCAAACGGGACAGTGGATAGGCTCTGATCGAAGGCTGACATCTGAATGCAATACGAACAGTAGTTTTATACCAAGAAATACAATGGTCGGAAATCTGTCGAACATTTGTAAATTGGAGAAGTCACTTTTTCTATGTTTCCCATGGATTTCATTGGTTCGTGGACATCACCTCCTCGAAGTTTACGTTGATTAGTGTTTATGATGGCGCTATTTTTGCCCTTCCCCCGTCTTTAGCTAATCGTAGGACAGTATCTTGGACTGTGTGTACAACTAATGTATCATTCCACCTTACCATTCCCAGTAAAGCCCTTTTGTACGGGGCGCCTGTATCTTGGAATACCTGTGTAATTGCTCCCATTGTCCCCCTTCTTTATTCTCACAGTTGGTAGGTGCGTCCCCCCGTTAGGCGCTGAATTAGCACCTTTTAAATGCAACCATGGCTATTCTCATGTGCTGTCTTGCTCTCTCAAAGTCACTTTTTATTTGTGGTCTCCCTCCTTTTCTAATTCTTCCTCAAGTGCACTACTCCTCTGTTGCCTTGTTTTCATGTAAGCCACAGGGTGGCTGATTATCTCCCCCCCCCCCGCCCCTTCACAACTGCCTTGGTTCCACTCAGAAACGTTCCTGCCTTGTGCGCTTTGTTGATTTGTCTTCAAAATAAAGCTGAATCCACAGTTACCTGGATTAGATCACCATCAAGCCAGGTTTACGTGCACCCATTGGATTACAAACCATATGGCTAGATGAACCTACATCCTAGACCACTAGTAGAGGACACATAGCCCTTACTAAATTGACATGACAACCAGGGATAAATCCATTATTGCACAACTTTCCCCGGAAATTCGGTGGAGGCTACCAGGCTCATGCTGTCTACGATTGAGACGTCATATATTTAATGCTGTACTCTGTCCTGATGAAGGTTGGCTAGAACAATCTGGGTGAGGAGTTTCCAACCCATTTTGAAACGCAACCGTAACACGTGTCGACATACTCCAAGTTCCTGTAAACTGGAAACGGGGACCCACATCTCTGAAATATAAGAGTTATACATTTTGGAAGTCACGTTTGTTTGTTACATTATTGGGAAACAAAACAACACTCAATTCTGTAACGAGAGTTGCTGAACATATAATTGGTATAGATGAGATACGAATGAAGTGTAAATGATGGGAACAGTATTTTTAGCCTTTTTTATGTTATACGATATGTAAATACTATGTGAAAATCTAGAAAATAAAATTTGTTTTATGAAAAAGTAATGTGAAAGAAACATATTCCAGTTACTCTTGTTCTATTGGTTAATTTTCTCTTACTAAATATACTCACCTGGAGGACCATATAGATACACCAGGTATCCCTTTTTTCAATACAGTGACTGAGAGGGGTTATTGTGACCTGCTGAGTCTTGCCCTTCAGACTGCCCTTCTAACAAGAGCCCCAGTATGACATTTATGCTAGAGTGCATCTTGTGCTGCATAACGCCACCCACTTTACTAGAGTCTTCCAGTGGACCTCTATGCACAAGACCTTTTTTGTACAGGACTTCAGCAGCCTGTACTATGTGCTAGACTGCCCATTACCGTACCCCAAACCTCCCTCAGTATCCAGGGTATCAGATGGACTTGTATACCAGGCCGCACCACTCCGACCTTTGTCTATGGGTTCAGTCTGAACCTAAATGGCAGTCTAGACTATCTTCTATACTTGCAGCTTTAGATTAGTTTGTGAGTCTATATCTTGCCTGTGCTAAACTGTTTTCTGTTCTAAGGTTTTCAAATGGGCCCAAATCGTAGTTGTCTTTTTCCCCAACATTACCCTCTATAATCTGAACTTCAAAGGGACCAGAGTGTTAAACTCCACCTTGCAGATCACTACACAACTGTTTTTTCTCAGGGCTGTGCTCCAAGTCTCCCGAAATGCTCCCTTGCAGAAGCACTTCAGTCGGTCTGCCACCATGGTTCTCATGTATTGATCCCACTGGTAAAGGACAATGCATGGGACCTGGCTCATTGTAAAAGTGGTTGAAAACCATATTAAGGATTTTGGGCATTCGGGCACAGGTGCTTTCATTTGTGGCCTCCATCTTTGTGTTCAGTACTGGGGCAATACAATGTGGTTTTAATTTGTTTTCTCCCAATACATTGGTGAATATATATGGATTTTTTTCTGGATGCCATATCACATATTAAAATGTGTGGTAAATTGCCCATAGATACTTAAATACACCATGCACCATACTCCTAACAGTGCCATTGGAAATATAATTGTTAAAAGACTTCCCGATGGACAGAAGAAGTCTTTTTTATTTTTTTATTAGCGTTATCTATTGACTACGGTCAATGAGCTTATACTCACTTACATGAATTTTTAAGCTTTGTAAAGTAATTACTGGGTTGGTGGAACCTTTTTAGATACATATAGTGAATTTTGTGTGTGCTTTGAGATGATTTTGTCACTATCATAAGGCTTGGGGAAGTTCTAGACGCTAGAGGGGCGAAACGCAAGGGTAAACGCAACCAGCGGAAGCATCCGTCAGATGATACCGCAGCAAAACACAAAACTGCAGCTAGGATCTTTAAGGAAGAAATCTTCAAAGCTAATCAGAAAAATCTGAATGAAAGAATGGATAAAGCCAAATCAAAATAACTTTTTACAGTATTACAAGAACTTAAAGGGTCTGTAGCTGAGTCACCCATTGTTGTAGACAATGACTGGTGCCAATGTATACACGGCAGCTTTACCCAAAAAACAAACATAGAAAATGTATACTGGATCAAGTCAAATCATTACAGCCAGCCGAAACCAACTTTGCATCGGCATGTGATGTGTCAACCCCCAACAGAGTCTTGTTTTCTTTTAAAGAAGTATCGGAAGATGAGGTGTTGGAGGTCATACCAAAACTGAAACCCACATCTTGTAAGGGAGACTTTTTCCCTGCAACGTTCTTCAAGGACTTTGCTGCTGCGCTTGTCCCTTGGGTGACTAGATCTGTAAACCGCTCCTTTCAAGTGGCTTGCTTCCCAGGTAATATTAAGGAGGCATGGATGACCCCTCTAATAAAAAAGGTAGAACCTGGATCCTACAGTTGCTGGAAACTAAAGACCAATTACAAATGTCCGATATCAATTGAACCTAATTGACAAAATAGCTTGTGCCCAATACCAGAACTTTGTGGAACAGAACAATGTCCTAGCAAATGAACAATCTGGTTTCTGCATGAACCACGGGACAGAGACCACTCTTTTAGATTTAAAATCAAATATCACAGAAACGATTGAGGTAGGCAATGCAGCACTAGTTCTTCTTTTGGATCTTTCTTCGGCCTTTGATTTGGTCGATCATGCTCGCCTTGAAAAGAGACCGATTAAGATTTCTAAATGTACCACCCTGGCTGCAAGCTGGTTCAGATCTTCTGGACAGCTAATGTAGTGAAGGGCAATGCCCAGTCTTCAAGAACACTGTGAACATATGGAGTTCGACATGGTTCATGCCTGTCACCATTCTTGTTTAACATTTACTTTAAACCTCTATATGACTACCCTGTTTCCATTGTGGTTTATTTTGCAAATTATGCAGATGACACCCAGATAGTGTTTAAACTATGTGGGGTCTATAATGAAGATGTGATCAGAGTGAATGAAGTATTCAGGGCCAAACAGATAGTGATGGCCTCAAAGTTAATGGCATTGACATTGTAGTGTCTGAGATAGTTCAAACCCTAGCAGCCTATTTTGACTCTCATCTTGCCTTTTAGAAGCATGTCTCCTACCTTAAATCCTCCTCCGCTTACATTGTCGGTCTTTTATGACAGATTTGCCAGTATTTATCTGAGGATAATCGAGCAATGATGGCCACAGCCATTGTACATTCTAAATTGGACTACTGTAATAGCCTCCTGGTAGGCACTTCAAAATCCAATATTAGAAAGATACAGGTGTCACAGAATGGAGCTGTCTGTGCTGTATGCGGGCTTAGTTGTCATTCTAAGATTTCAGCTTCTCGTAGGAAACTACATTGGCTTCCTGTCGAGCAGCGAATACAATTCAAGGTCTCTGTTTCGGTATTCAAATGTCTCTTAAGTCAAGCACCTTCATACCTTTCTTTGAGAGTCCACAGAACCCGTTTCAGACTCACTCTCTGCTCTAACAACAATGTGACGCTATACCAACCTTGTCACCTTAAAGATTGGCAGTGCAGGTTTTAATGCCTGGGCACCTGCCATCTGGAACTCGCTTCCATTGGAGCTTCGAGCATGTGACTCAATGACTCGGTTTAAGAAGCAACTAAAATTCTCCTGTTTGATATGATAGTTTATTTATATAGTGCCTATAGACAATGTGTTTCAAATTGCTTCAAGGCAAGGGAGGGAACAAGGGAAAATGCAATTACATTCTTACAGGACATGAACAGTAAGGATGTAAAATGTACTATCGTACTTGGCCTGACGACATTTCAGATAGTGCAAGTGCTAAAACATAGATAATGAAGGGAGGGGGAGAGTGGGAAGCAAATGGAAACAGACAGGCGACTACTGTACTAGGCCTGACGACATTACTAGTATCTGGAGTAAAACAAAAGGTGAGGGAGGGGGGTGCAGAAAGGGAGGGGAGGAACAAAACAAGCCACTATCATACTAGGCCTGACGACATTTCAGATAGAGGAGGGGAGGGGAGGGGAGGGGAAGGAGACAGACGAAGTTGGTATTATACTAGGTCCAGGGACAATTCTGATAGAGTAAGTGCATAGAAGAAAGTAAGGGGAGGAGATAGGAAAAGGGAGAAAGGGAGAGGAGGAGAGAACAAATAGTAAGCAGTCAAAAAGAGTGGAGAAGCGAGAGGGGACAGCGAATACAATTACAGAAGCAGTAACGCATAATGTTGTAAGCCAGGAAACAAGATGAAGATGGGAACAGCATGATTCAGGGCCACCGCAAGTACAAGATGCAAAGGAAGTCCAGCATGAGAGTTGACAAAGGGTGACGCACCGTGAAACAATGAAGTCCATAAAAGTAAAGTCCAGCATTGGCCACAAGACGGTGATGGTCAAACCAGAATGTATCAGGACAAACTCCTACAGAAGTAGGCTGGAGGGGGAACAGGGTAGAAGAATCAAGCAAAACAGGCAACACTTGTGTGCGAGAACGGTGGGGGACACAAGGGAACATCACGGGTGGGGGATGGCCTGTGGGGACAGAGGGAGTAAACACATGTTGGTGCATGCTTATCTGCTATCTGAGCAGGGGTTCGGGGATAGGGGAATGGATTAATCAAAGTACATAATCCATCGTGCAAATGTACGGGCCTTGCATTTCTGCCTTTTCCCCTGTTTTTGTTCTCTGTTGTGCACCCTGAGGGCTTTGGGCAAGTGGCGCGATATAAAAAAAATATAGCTAGATCGAAGACCCTGAATGTGAGAAAATGTGCAATCAAATGAAAAATGATCCATTACCTCATTCCCTAAATGTTATGAGGCTAATGCAATCATTTTTAATTTGATGCAGTCCTGTGTAACCATACAAAGATTCTGGTCTACAATACTTGGAAAGATTTGCATTCTTAAGGCTTGGACATGCATGTCGAAACCCACTGGAAGAGATTGGATGAGAGATGTGATGTGCTCGGGTGTGGAGATTCCTCTGTGTGACCTTACACCAATACAACATAGATCCTGTGACATATGATAATCATTCAGACAATATTTATTAACCCCAACACTTATCTTCCTCCTGATGTCTACAAGTGTATATTGCTTATTGTCATACTGTTGATGGAATGCGGATTGATTTGATTGCACTTTTCTGTGCTGTGATTTTATAAAGTCATTTCTCTTCTGCTAAATCCCTTTAACTAGGTCACTTGTGCTTTTGTGCTTAATATGGTGCGGTATAAATGCTCCCAAAAATAGAAATGGTACTACAGACTGGGAGCAGCATAGTTCTATGTATGTTTGTTTATTTGGTAATGCGCACAAAACCCGTAGGTAACCGGGCGCAGCAGATAAGAATGCTTTAGCCTTAGTTACAACATAGTATGAGTACAGTACAAAACAGGATAAGTACAGTGGGTTACATTAATGATACAATAGGTGACATAAATTGCAGGTAGGTGGTGCAGTGTAGAATTTCTTATCAAAAGAGCACATATGAGGTCCGGCATATTGATGGATACCACCGATGAAAGGTTATATGTAGTTGGACCGCAACCAGTTTAGTGAGCTGCGTCTGAAGCTGAGATAGGACTAATCAATTCTAAGGCTCAGAGGTAGTGCATTCCAGTGTTGTGCAGCTTTGACTGGGAAACTGCCTCCTCCAGACTTGGGTAATTCAAACCTAGGTATCTCAAGACAGTGGGAGTTAGCTGCTCTGGATGGGTGAGTCAAGGTTTTTCTGGTCATTCTTTCTTTGAGATAAGGGGGAGCTGTGTTATTAAGGCATTTGAAGGTCAGCGAGATAGTTTTAAGTAAATTCCTTTAGCTTATTTTTAGCCAGTGGTGGTCTCTTCTGCTGTTAGAGATATGTTCTCTATTGGCTAGGTTTAGGGCAGTTCTCAGGGTTTTATTTTGGAGAGTTTGTAGTTTGTTGAGGATATATTTGTTGGCTCCTAGATATAGAGCATTGCAACAATCTAGTTGTGATAGTATTGGAGCATTGGAGAGGGTAATACAGCTAGCTTCTGTTAGATAGGGTCGGCAGGCTCTGATAAGTTTGCCTGTGTAGGCAGTGGAGGAAGCCAGGGAATGAACTTGTTTCCTTAGTGATAAGGTGGAGTCAAGATAAAATCCTAGAGTTTTTACCTTGTTTACTACTTTGATTGTGTTTCCATCTATATTAAATGAGGCATAGTTGGGACTACGTTTTTTAGATTGGTTTTTGACCCTAGGATCTCTGTTTTATCATCATTCAGGTAGAGACCATGGAATGCCATCCATGCCTGAATGAGGATGTATATTTAAAATTAGTTATATTAAGATATTTATCCAGTGACAAATGTCTCTGAGGCAGCTGTGAGCGATCAGAAATGTGAGACCAATGTACAGGTATAGTCTTCTCACGAGTTGCTATTTTTATTAAATAAAAATGGGTGATTTAAAAGCCTATGTTTCCATAACAAGGATGTCCCTGCCTAACTATTTAAGGCTCAAGAAAAATGACCTAGTGTGCAAAACGTATCTAACCCTCACACTAACATGCACAACAAAATTATGCAAGAGTTGTTTGGCTGTCTTAAATCCCACAAAATAACATATCAAAGGTATCCCCTGGATAAATTAGGAATATTTGCAACATAGTTGTGTGAAATAACGTTCCATTCAATGCAGCATACAAAGTCTTTTTCATCCAATGTCCTTTCACTCGGCAAAGTGATTATCTCTCTTCCAAAGACTTGTTCACAAATCAAGGTAAAGTACTTGTTAATACATCATAAAACACTTTAGTCAGCATGGTTTAGCAATCACTTTCTGAAATGCAACAGTTTATCAAGACAAGGTGATGGTGTCAACACTTCTTTGCCACCACAACCTTGTATCACAACCATAGTACTTTAAATCATCTTCTTCCTGGTGTACTCGCCTGCCAGGACTAGCTACAATTAGTCCCATTCCTGGGGTACTCGCCTGCCAGGATAAAACACCTACTTTTATACTTCTACAATGTGTATTCTGTGGTAAGACCTGTTCCGTACTCTCCACACTAAAATCAGAAATTAGGAGTTTTGAACCAACTACTGCTTCTCTTGATAGTCTTTTGACTCTTAACAGAATGTGTATTATTTCTTCCCAAATTAATATTCCACAAAAGGATAATGGTTCCCTTACTTATTTTTTGGCTTCAGGCAATGCAGGTTACAGTTCTCTCCCCCTTGGTCTCTTATGCATGGAGGGCTTTGCTCCTGCAGCCTTGGCTTTCAGGCTGTGCAACCTCTTGGCTGCTGGCAATGTTAGTTACAATTGCTTCCCACTTGACATCTCTTTCTGGGAGAGTTTTACCCAATTTGCCTTTGTATCACTCTTCTCTGGCATTTGAATACTGGTTACAGCTGTCCCCTATTTGGAATTCTTCAGTAGGAGAGTTGCGCCTGGTTTGTCTTTTTTATTTTGGCTGTGGCAATGCAGGTCACAATATTCCCCCCTATTTGGAATCCGTCAGTAGGAGAGTTGCGCCCAGTTTGCCTTAATTCAATGGTTTGGTATTCAAAAGGATTATTCGAATGGATTGTGTCCTCCCACGTATTCCTCATCTTTGATATTCGTATCTTCTACTTTGTTGCTTCGGAAAAAGAATTTCCACACCAGAGGGCGCTGTGCTCAATGTCATGGCGTACATGTCCCTCGAGGGCTGCCGTAGAGTGTTGACTTCATCAGCAGTACAAATTGCTCGAGCCGCGCACGTTGGCTTCCGTTCCGTTTTTCCGAAAGCTTTCGCTTCGAGTATTGAACGGCGCACTTCAGTTTTCGTCAACTATGTCTTCTTCAACCCCAAAGTCTCGCTTTAAAAAATTTCATGACTGAAGGAAGAAAATGTCCATCACTGATCCCCACCGGGTCTGCCTTTAGTGCCTGGGAAAAGCTCTCAAGGAGCGCCGAGGTAAACTGGTGGCGGGGAGGGAAACTTCGAAGAGGGATAAGAAGTCCGGGGAGTCTAGGGACTCGTCCCTGCGCATAAAGTCAAAGAAGTCTCGATTGAGGAGTCGGTCGAGACAATCTTCGTTTTCTTTGTCAAAGAAGGCAAAGAAAAGACATGGGTCTCCCTCTTCTTCTTCTGTTACCTCTACAGGGGTTATCAGATGCCCAACTAAAAATGATTCCCCCAGAAAATGGGAGATTTCAAAAATTCTATGATCCGTATTTTCAAGAATGTGGCCCTGAACACCCTCGAAGGAGTCACGCGAAGACCATGCCCCGGTCCATCCTTCGGATGACAGAGAAAGGTCAAAGGCTGCGAAGCGCTCTAAATCCGGCAAGAAATCGTCTAGGGTATCGTCTAGAGAACCTTTTCCGATACCTCCAGAAAAAGAGCAAATCAACAAGTCTATCGATGCATAAATCGAAGGCAACGCCGGACAAAACGGGGTGTTGGAGTCCGAACCTTCATCGACACCATTGTCGAAGGTTTTGTCAACACCGTTGTCGAAGGCTTCATCGACACCTTTGTCGAAGGCTCCATGGACCCCATTGTCCAAGACGCCATCAACGACTTTGTCAAAGCCAGCGTCGATGACATCAACGCCATTGATGCCATTGTCGAAGACAAGGTTGGTTCCATTAGTGTCATCGACGCCATTGTCGAAGCCTGTGTCATTACCTTCATGGCCTCTACCCACTCCAGGTAAAATATATGCATGTTTTCCAAAGAAAGACTTGTTCAAGTCTATGGCCTTAATTTATGAAGAGGAGCAAGCCTCTGAGGAGGATTCTAACCCCTTTTGGATTGATTTATGGTACAAAAAATGCTCCCTAGGAGCTTATTGACCCGGCTTCTAAGATGTCTGATCTTTATGATTGCCTTCAATTAGCTAGTGGCATAGACACTTCGCCAGAGCTGGAGTTTGACAGGCCTGATCCAACTGAACATGCGGATTCAGCTTACAGGACTATCATGAACAGAGTTATTGAATTCATGGGCTGGAGCAGAAATTCTCCTACCCATGAACAAGATGACGTGACGGATAGAAGGACCCTGTATTGCTGTTTCATACAGCCCTTCAAAGGAAGGTCCTGGCAAAATGGGAAACTCCAGAATCCGGACCAGCTGTTAACAAAACTTTGCCAGAAAATATAGAACTTTAGCATTGATCCAGATTATTTGACTAAGCACCCTATTCTTGAAAGCTTAGTGGTCCAAGCAGCTACATTGATTAAGTAGACAGTCCGCTTACCCCTCCCTTCCCCCGGATAGGGATAAGAGGGTTGATGCCTGGGCTTACAAGATTTATTCTTCGGGTAGCATGGCCTTGAAGTCGACGAATCTTACTTGTACCCTTTCGAGGTTTACTTGCACCCTGTGGGACTGTGTTAGAATGGCAGCTCAACACATTCCGGAAGGCGAGGAACGAGACGGCTTCCTAGCTTTAGTGAAAGATGGAAAGGAGGCAATGGGGTTGTTTCTCCAGTCGGGACTGGACACTGCTGACAGTATCGGCAGGTCCATGACTTCTAGCATGGTTCTACGCAGGTTTGTGTGGTTGAGGAAGTCAGGCTTTGCACCGGATGTGCAGGGTAGACTACTCGATGTGCCCTTTGACGGCTTGAGGTTGTTCGGCAGCAAGGCAGATGAGTCTGGAGAAGCTGCACACCTCTAAAGCAGCGACTAAATCACTTGGCGCCTCCATACGCCAACCTAAGCAACAAACCTATTCAGGCTCATCTTCCTGGAGAGGTCGTCCTTTTCGTTTTCTATTCTTCATTTCAAAATGGAATAGGACAGGCTAGACAAAGGGGACAAAAAAAGATTCCCTCATGGTGGACGAGGAAGAGGTGCTGGGTCTGCCCCAGCAGCAGCAACTGTACCCTCAGCTGCTGCTGCAGCAGCCTCTAAGCTACTCTGAGGCCTTGACCCATAAGACCCCGGTGGGAGGCAGAATCTCTCAGTATCTGAACGAATGGCGGACATTACTTCAGATGATTGGGCACTGGAAACAGTAGCCGAGGGTTACTGCCTTCCTTTTCAGAAAATACCTCAGGATCTACCACTGGGACGCTCCTGTTGCAGGAAATTTTAACCCTGATAGAGATAGGTGCAATAGAGCATGTACCTGTACTGGAGAGGAACAAGGGTTGGTATTCCACCTACTTTCTCATTCCCAAGAAGGACAGAGGATTGAGCTCCATTTTGGACTTAAAAAAATTGAACAAATTCCTCAGGAAGGACAAGTTCAAGATAGTAACCCTTTCTCAGATCCTTCAGGCCCTCCAACTCCAAGACTGGTTGGTATCATTGGACCTTCAGGATGCTTACTTTCATGTGCCAATCCATTTGAAGCACAGAAAGTACCTGAGGTTTGCAGTTGGTGGTTCTCACTATCAGTTTCGAGTTCTGCCAATCGGGCTGACCTCTGTCCCAAGGGTTTTCACCAAGATGATGGCGGTAGTGGCGCCAAGTCTCACAAGAGGGTGGATTCACGTCTGCCCCTACCTGGACGACTGGTTGATCAGGGCTTGTTCACCCGAGCAAGCCCAGGACCATCTCACTATCACCTGCCGCTCCCTACACAGACTGGGCTTCTCCCTCAATTAAAAGAAATCCCATATGATACCATTCCAAAGACTCTAGTTCATCGGAGCGGTCTTGGATACGTCCTCGGGCAAAACCTCGCCTCCCGAGGTGAGAGCTCAACACATTAAGCAGATAGTAACAAAATTCCAGAATGCCCAACATCTTCCGGCCTTCGATTTTCTGAGGTTGCTCGGACTCATGGCATCCTTCATTTTCCAGATGCCAGAGGCCAGATTGAGAATGAGGTCTCTTCAATGGGCTTTCAGTTCTCAGCGGTCCCAATTTTCAGGGAATATGTCGGATCACCTGCAAGTTGCAAAGACAACATTCTCAAGGGAGAATCTTTTTGGCAACCATGGCCAGAGATCACAGTAGTGACGGACGCCTCACTCACGGGCAGGGAGCCCACACCAACGATCTGACAATCAGCAGTCGTTGGTCTCCATAGGAGTCCAAACTACACATTAACATTTTGGAGCTGAGGGCAATCAGACTAGCGCTGAAGGCCTTTCTGCCCTGAATGTCATCATAATGACTGACAGCACAGTGGCCATGTACTACCTCAACAAGAGAGGAGGTGTAGGGTCACTACCACTGTGCAGAGAGTCAATGCAGCTCTGGTTCTGGGCAATACAAGAAGGAATCTCTCTGTCGTCAGTTCACCTAGCCGGAGAGCAGAATACAGTGGCAGACTCTCTGAGCAGGCAGAGCACAGTATCTCCCAAGTGGGAACTAGCTCAAGAAGTCCTTCGAGATCTTCACCCTTTGGAGAACCCCCTCAAGAAGATCTGTTTGCGACGGGTGTGAACCAGAATTGCGAACGGTACTGCTCAAGGGAATTTCCCCCAAGAGGAACTCTAGGACACGTGTTCGTAGTGGACTGGGAATTTTCACTCCTGTACGTGTTTCCTCCAGGCCCCTTGATTCCTCAAGTAATCAGGAAGTTGAGAAAGTTCAGGAAAACCATTATCTTAATTGCTCCGGATTGGGCCAGGAGGATGTGGACATGTCCATCTGCCCTCCAATATATCTTCCAGAAAGAGAGGATCTTCTCTTGCAATAGGGAGGTCTGGTTCTACATCCAGAGGTCAAGACACAGCTTTCACGCATGTTTTCTGAGAGGCTGAGATATAAGGATTGGGACCTCCCGGAAGACATAATGGAGATTTTGCTTTCGGCCAGAAGGCCAGCAACCAAATCCTTGTATCAGTGTCGTTGGAATAAATTCAGTAATTGGTGCAAATATAAGAATGTGGATCTTTTTCAATGTGGCACTCCTATGGTGCTTTCTTTACCAGATTAGAACCATAAAAAGCTACCTGGCAGCGCTTTCCATATTTGTGCGGTCCTCTGAAGAGGTCTCATATTTCAAAATACCTTTTTAATTATTCAATTTCTGAAGTTACTCACTAATGTGTACCCTCCAGTCCCTTTTCATGTCCCTGCTTGTGAATAAAACCTAGTGTTAAAGTTTCTAACTTGAATACCCTTTGTGCCTTTACATTCCTGCTCGTAAGGCTCCTAACTCTGAAAACTGCTCTTCTTGTGGCATTAACACAGCCCGTAGGGTAAGTGAGTTGCAGTCTCTTTCATGCAAGCCTCCTCATACTACGTTTCATAAGAATTAGAGTTAAACCATCATTTATGCCCAAGGTAGTCTCTGACTTTCATCAATCGCAAAAGATAACACTCCCAACTTTCTACCCTCCTCCTCATTTGGGTAAAGAGGAAGAGAGTCTGGATAGGCTGGACCCAAAAAGGGCTCTGAGTTTTTATATTGCAAGAATGGCAAAGCTTCACCATGATGATCAGCATTTTATGTTATGTTACTTTATTTATATTGCGCCTTATGTACCATTGGTATGGTCTCAAGGCGCTGGTAGGTTGAACGCCCTCGGGGACCGAATTTCAGGTCAGTAGAGGGAATAGAGGGAGACAAAAGGTGCGTGTGAGCTGGCATATACCACTCCTAAATTGGGACTAGCAGTAACTAAACAAACCATATCTCGGTGGATTACACTGGCTATTGGATAGTGCTACAGACTTGCTGGAAAGGACCCGCAAAAAGGGCTCCAAGCTCAATCCACGAGGGGTATGGCTACTTCCGCGGCTCTTCAAAGGGGTGTCCCTATAATTGACATCTGCTCAGCGGCAATTTGGGTGCCAATTCATACCTTTTGTTAAGCATTATTGCTTAGACTCCTCTTCTTCTCAAGAGGCTAAGGCAGTCCTTCATTCCATTCACAATAAATCTAAGTAGTACTCCCTCCGCCAAATTGTCACTGCTTTGAGAGTCTAGATTAGGAATACGTGGGCAGACACAATCCATTCGAAGAACAAGTTACTTAGCAACTGGTAACGTTCTTTCGACTGGATGTTCCTCCCACGTATTCCTCATCGCCCCTTCTAGCCTACCCCACCGTACAATTTACATGATTTACACTCTGCGCTTCCTGAGAGCTTGCGGTCTTGGGGTACGCCTGATCAATCCCTCGATTGGTGGGAACGAAAAAATGGAATTGAAGCCAACGGGCACGGCCCGAGCTATTTGTACTGCTGATGACACCAACGCTCTACGGCGGCCCTCAAGGGACATGTACGCCATGACATCGAGCACAGCGCCGTCTGATGTGGAATTTATATTTTCCAAAGCAGCAAAGCTGAAGATATGAATATCAAAGATGAGGAATACGTGGGAGGAACATCCAGTCGAAAGAACGTTACCAGTTGGTTCTCTCATATCGGTCTTCTTTGGACCGCTGCGGGGTCACCTGCTTCAGGCCTACCACCGGTATGCCTGGCATCGCCTTCTGACTCGCTGGTGTTGCCACGGGTCTCTTTGGGCCTCTTCTGCTTTTGACAGCTCCTGTTGGTCTGCTGCTGTGCGTGCTGACCTTCAATGTAGCCCTCGCAGCTTTGCACATTTTCTGCTGCAAATTCAGTGCCGGAGCATTTCACGACGTGTCGGGAGCTTCTTTCCCACACGGCGTGGCTTGCTTCAGCATTGCTTCCAGCTGTGCGTCCTCTGCATAGCTACTGACATGTGACACATCTCCTACACAGCTCCCTGCTGCTGCCACAATGCCAACCTCAGCTTCGGCTTCGCCCTGCTGCTTCTCACACCTGAAAGTCCTTTAATATTTTAAAGGTCCTGCTCAGATGCTTCCTAATTAAACAACTAGACCACTGGGAACACTTCATGGACACTGAGCACCTCTTAACATCTCAGTACCATGAGCATTATCGGACTTGGAAGTCCATAATTCTCTTGTTTGTTTATAAGTTAGCCCAATCTGATTGGGTAACTGAGTGTTCAAACTTAGGGGAGATTATTAACCCCTTAACTGCCAGGCTATTATGCAAGTCTATGCAAAAAGGATGAGCATACTCGTCCTTTTCACTTAAGGGAGCTTCTCCTTTGGGTTTAGGACCTCGATATACAGCAAAATCCTATCATCTAGAAGTTGTAATACTAACTTCCTGATGTACCATCTTCATGCTTCTAAAAACCATCTTCATGTTTGGTACCCTGGGTAATTCTGGGAGAGGGTACTGTACAATGACAGCATGCCATTAGATATTTGGGCATTGGGGGAATCTAATCCTCAGAAGAAGTTGAATAACACGTCCCTCCTAACAAAGGCACTACTTCACCTTAACAGGCATCTCTTCCTAACCCTCTGGGTGGTATCATGAGGGAGGATGGGATCAGTTAGCGGTTGCCTTCCTTAGGCACCTGGGAGGAGACTTTAGGCTTGGTTTCACACAGCTTGCAATTTGTTTAAAGATGTAAGGGTGAAGGAGTGGAAGGAGAATCTGATCTAGGTGACATTTGCAAAGAAGCGGTATTGATAGCTTAAGAATGTAATGTTTGCTCGAGGAGGTGGTGTATAGGGGGGGAGTGAGCGGAGAATGCAGCATTTGGAGACTCTCTGAAAGAGGTGTGCGGGAGGAGGTGTTAGAGTTCCATGAGGTGGAGAAGAAGTGGTTAGAGGCATAAGAGAAAACCCATTCTAGTCCATTGTTTTTTAAATCGAGGGAGGAGATGGTTAGAAGGAAGGGACAAAGTATGTTCCACTGTCAGACTGTGCAGATTTCAGTTAGGTTGAAAATAGAGTAGCAGTGCGAGTGGTGAGGGGTGTTTAGAAAGTTGGCAACGTGGATGAGAAGTTTCAGTTTGATATTTACTACTGAAACCTATCTAGAGGGGATTGCAAAGTGAGTGGTCCCTGAGGTAGAGGATTATACAGTTGAAGACATTGCACTGGAGGATTTTGGAGTAGTGGGGTAGAAGAAACCGTTCTGTGGAAAGAGGGATTGTTGGTGTCAGCGGTAGGTTTCTTAATTATGAGGGTAACAGTAGCTTTTGGAGCTGGAAGAGGGATAAAAGCCTCATGAGAGGAACAGATTGAAAAGACAGAAGACGAGGTGCGAGGAGTGGACAGGTGCAAGTTCCGTGATTGTGGTGCACGATGGTCGATTGGAACACAAGATAAGTTGGCTAAGCAGAGGATTGGCAAGTGTTCCCTGGTGGAGAAATGGGACAGTGAGCGGAGGTTTTGATTGATACGTGGTGGCAAGAAGGATGGAGGCGGTTGGAAAGTTAAGACTTGACGAGAGTTCACCTAGTTTTGTGATAATTTTTAGAGGAAAAGGAGGAGGCATTGGCAGGGGAAGAGCAGAACTGGGATTGGTTTTGGGGGAGGGCACTGCTTGCAGGGTCATGGAAACACTGCAGGGGGTAGCAGAGAGATATATTGTCGGTATAGTACAAGGATTTGTCAGAGAAAAGAGCATTGGTGAGGGCAAGGACATAATCTTTATAAGCAGTGAAAAGAATGGGGAATGTGGACTAAGTTATTCGGTGGCTGGGGAGATCCATAGTCAAAGGTGAGGACAAGAGTGGGTGAAGGAGCATGCAGGACAGTCCAAGGAAGTTGCGAGCCCATTATTGAATTTAGAGAAGGCAAGTTCAATGGAGTAGGCAAATGGGGAAGGCCTTCAAGGAGGGAGGACATGATCTGGTCCAAATATGGTGCCATGTAGTCGGGTATGTACATTCTCTTTTTCATAGATGAAGGAAGGATGAGTGTGTATGCCCTGTATACCTAGTAATTGTTTCAAAGTTTTCCAGAATGTACATGGCAGTACTAACACACTTGCTATTAGAAATTGACATAGTAAAAAGACTGCACCTATTGCAGTGGACAGACTATTTGTTTTCCTAGGTCAACTACTGCACCAAACTGAAGTCGTATGCCAGTGGCACTCGGGCTGAAAAATTCAGTTTTTCTCAAATCAGTTGCATTGGTAACTGTTTAAGGCGCAGTCTGGAGGCTTGGCTATTCATTCAGCTAAAGTAGGTCTCCTGAGACCCCCCGCCCCAAAATCCTGGAGCCCCCATCAAATCCTAGAGTATGAAGTCCCTCAGTGTGATTATTGTATTCAATGTCAGCAGACCTCTGTGACTGGGTTTATGCCTAGATCAAGCACACATGCCCCAACTGGCCACCTATGAAGGGATCCACCAATAACCTTGTGTTTTGCCCCATGCCAGCAACTCTGTTGGTCAATAGGTTCTATGTTGGGAGAAACATACCTGCACGTTAACCGGTCGCTTTGTTTTAGAACTGAGAATGAACCTGAATTGGCAACTTACCTCCCTTTGCCTATCTACTCCTACCACTTTCCCCACAATGGAGCCCAGATCATAAACATTTCAGTAGGACTCAACCAAGTTAATGCCCCAGACACTTTAGGTATAACTTGAGCCTTAACCAGTTTGTAATCGCTGACGCTGCAGCTTTTTATGCCTTTCGCTTCCAATCCCTCTTCCCCAACCAGATATCTCTGAGCACCCGCCAAACACATGTTTGATCATTGACCTTACTGCAATGGATTTACTGCCCCATCCTTCAATGGTCCACCTCTCACCCCAAAATCTGAGCCCAAGCTGACCTCCATACTTCAACAAGGGAACTTGCTAAACTGACATGGTTTCCTGAATTAAAAAGTACAAGTAAACCCTGAGCAAAAGCCCATCACCCCAATAACACAACCATGGGAGAGACTCTGGGATGCTGGATATGCAAATAATCTAAACTAAAGGACACTGCCCAACTCTGTAAATGAGGGTGGAAAGCAGTTACAAGGCAAACCAGCATTGGCAATGCCAATAATTTTGGCATTTACTGATGTTAATAGCCTGTTGCGTTTATAGGTACTAGAGTCCAAGGAGGAGAGTGCAAAGTTTTAAAGGAGGATGCTATAAGGGTTATGTGTGTGTGCAAGAGAATGAGAAGGCAGGACAATAGAGCAAGGGAGGAAATTATCAAGAGAGGATACCATCGATGATGAACAAGAGGAAATATCAGTGAGAAAGTTTGAGTGGGTAAGAAACAAAGCAAATGTGTGAGAGGAAGGATGAGAGGGGGTAGAGGTTGGCGAGTGGCTTGTAGATAGAGTTGGCCACTATTGGTTTACATCCGTTTAGTACAACAGGAATGAACACTTCTTGCATTGGCAATTGTATGCCACAGCATTTCCAGTTATCATGCCAACCACAAAGACTGCTTCTTGGCCCCCTTGTCTTACTGTAGTAATGGTGATGGTGATATTTTGGTGGCTATGCCACCAAAAACAAACATCAATGTAATATAATTTTGTGAAATGTAATTTCAACCTTGCATACCATTTTATTTTAATAATGCAGAATGTTTTAATAAAAAAAGAAAAATATTGGTCTGTTCAAATATGTGTACTACAGTATTTAACCCTGAAAGGGGTCTGTCAAGGGGGAGGGGTCCGGTTTTTGCTTCAACCAAAGGCGGCAAACCTAGTTCTGTCCCTGCAGTCATACCATAATGCCCCATGAATTCCACAATGACACTGGTGCCAAAACGACACACACAGGGCATGTAACACTTGGCATCATACTAGGCATAGTTCTGTTTTCTGCTGCGGTATAGTGCTGGTAAATGTAATATATTGTGAAGGGGTCTGGGAAGCCGCAAGGGGGGCACGACTTCAATTCTGCATCCGCCCATAGATTGCACCCAGATGTCTAGGGTGGTGCCCAGCCCTATTGTGCCTGCCGTCTTAAGTTGTACAGCGCTCTGATCCCTTGCCGTGTGGGCTTTGCTATGGAAGTATCTCAGTAAATTAGAAGAAAAGAATAGTCATTTTTCTGCATCCCTTTTTTTTTTTCCTGAATGACGCTTTGCCCATTGGCACATGGGTGCCCAATGGGTGACTTTTATCTGTGTTGTGGAATCCCAGTTAACTAGTTAGGAATGGTTTCCAGCGTATCCACTATTAGGACAGCTACTGAAGCGCTATTGAGAAAGTCTCGATAGATCCCCGGTACTTTTGAAAGTGGAAAAGAATTTAGCTCCTTATGCCAATGGGTAATTCACGTTATTCGTGCCTGTGTTGATAAAAAGCAATAAATAAGTTGTTGTTTTAAATCGCTAGATCTCATCAGATAAAGATCTATGTTTTCATATGTGGTACCACAGTGTCCACTTACCTAATTTAGGCAGATCTGTACTGTATCACATCGCCATAACACCAAGTGTATGCATCCCCAAATTCTTGCCAATTTAAGAGATGTTGAAGATCTCACAAGGTGAGATTAAAGTGTAATGAGATGCATCTAAGCATAGATATCCAAATCGCTTTCGAAGAATTACACAGTATATAAGTGGTCACAAGGTTTTAGTTAAGGTGGCTGTCTCTGTTTCTAACACCGAATGGCCTCATTCCTTAGAAAATCATGAATTCCTTTGATTTAGCACCTGATAAGATGCATGTATCGGCACAATGGCTTTATTCTTTGCATAAGTATGAGGATATGGACACGTTATTTATGTGTATTTACGTTTTCTTTTAAGTACATAAGATAGAGATATGATCTATTTTTAAAACAAATATTTCTAAAAATATGTTCTTGTTATTCTTTTCATAGAAATAATTTGAAATATGAACCCCTGATGAAGAGAATACATTTCTCGAAACGCGTTACGCTTGAAGAACAAAATATGTATTTATTGATAAACTGCTTCAAGTCACTTTATGTGAATATGTGTCCAAAGTTTGATTCCATCTTAAGATTCTGAAATCAGTCACCAGAAATAACATAAATGTATTTGAATGTTTGGCTCTGTGTGCAGGGGAAGGAAGTTCCCTTCTTGGGTACCTCTTTTATGTTGCTGTGTTGCGTGGGTTGCCAAGTAAGTGAAAGGTAGCCCAATTTACAGGGGAACCCCCTTAAATATATTGGGGTACCCCTATCATGCTCACACCAGATTAATTGTTCACCCCTGTAGGGAATTAAGGCCAAGAGTCTTGTCTTGCAAGGATAACAAACTTTAATCTGTACAAAGATGAGGATGGGGTGGAGGACTCTGCCCCCTCCGACCAGCATTCTGTCTTCCTTGGCTGGCTCCTGCAGACTGATGGCAAGCATGCACCTTTATATACTCTTCAGCTTGGTCACTGGATACTGGCATAACTCATCCAAAACTATTCTTCTTGCCATACAAGGGATTCTGCAATCTTCCTTTTTGCATGGCCAGGTTACATTTAGACCAATTTACTTAACATACTTCTGCCTTTGCAGGAATACATCATAGTTCCTATTCATCATCATTTGCTATGTTATAAACATTTATATATAAACACACCTTCCCGCCATATTCTCAACACTTCACTCAATATTCTTCTATTTTATCTGTTTCAGTAATTCTCCTAAAAAAAACCTTTACTCCTACGTCCCGTTCCCTTTCCTCCATATTTATGGGACATTCCTCCGTCCTGTGGGACGGGACCGGAGCACTTTGAAAAAGCATAAAAAATGTTGCAAACATTTTTAGTCCTTCCTCTCTTTCTGTGCGGGGCACAGCGCGCGGCCGTAACCCCGCCCATCAGTCCTTTTCTCCGCTCGTTCGGGACTGGATGCACTTGTATCTGTAGAAGAATTTCTTCTTTTCCTCCTCTCTGGCTCTCGCTAGCGATCACGTACTGGTCTGTCTGTCGTTTAAACTAGACTTCCCAAATTGTTCCTCGTGTCAGTGACGCTTCGCGAGGGCGGATCCCCATCCTCTTTGTTTAGAGTGTTTGGGTCCTGATCACCGTTGGGACTCCTGTTCTTATTGTGATTCCCTTTCGGTTCGGGTGCTTCAACGTCGGTTAGAGCGGTGGGAGGAGGTGTTCCAGTGTACTCCTACGCATTTTCAATCCTTCGACGAAAAGAAAAAACGCCTGGTAAATACTTTACTTTTCAGAGTACTCTGGCCGGAAGACGCCTTCCCGGTCCGGGAGGAGCGTCGACCACTCTCTCACCGTGGCTTGCCCCGAGGTGCCTTCCGGGCCTAAGAAGTGTACCAGAGTTTTCTCAGAGGGTCTCCGTAAGGGGCCTGTGGATACCGGAGTATGCTCCGATGCCCCTACTGTGGGGGCTGCTGTAGACCGGGTTCTACTGAGTCGTGGGGTCCCGGAGCTTTCTCTGAGGCCTCTTCATCGGCTTCCCTCAAACGTACCGGGGTGCGCCCCGAGGCCTCGGCTGGGCTTGGTGATACCGAACGTACCGAACGTGTGTTCGAGGCCCGCTGTGGAAAGGCTGCTACCGGACTTGGGTCCGAGGTCCCTTGTACAGAGGCTAAGGAAACCAACAGTTCTGAGAGGCCTGACAAGGCTTTATCGGTGAAGGGTGTTTTTCACCGTTCCGGCTCTTGTGTTGATGCCAGAACTGTTGAGGGGGCAAGGAGTGAGAATTGGAACCGAAGTTCCTCCTTTACCGGCAGTGCCGAGGTCCTTCCTGTGAAGGCTAGTTTGGCTATTGGTATGTCGCAGAAATATTCCAGGCCGCATAGTACCGGCTCGGCTGAGGTTCCTTGTGTAAAGGCTAAAATGAAGACCCCTGATCCACCGGTGGGGACCCGTGCCTCACTTCCACACGTGCCGCAGTTCCCCCCAGGTGACGGCTAAATGGCGGCTGTTCCCGCCACAGCCACGGTGGCCATTTTGGGTGCTTCCCCTACAACTATGCCATCGGCCTCAGGTGTAGTGGTTGGTTCTGCGCGTGAACATAAGGTTCCTTGTGCTCATCCCTTTCGTCCAGTTTACGACTGGAATGCTCGGATGCCTCTGTCGCACAACATCTCGCTGCTTGTGGGTTCAGCACCCTTGATTTATGTGGACACCTCTGGGGATGGGCCTGTTTGGCAGCCCTCCCTTCTGCGACCCTGGAATTATCCTCCTCATGAGAGGCCCCCTCCGGCAGCTCCAAAGCCTTCTTTGGAGGATGCCTTTTTCGGCAAGTTTTAGACGCTCATGCGTACCGACCCCATGAGGGAGTATTTCAAGGGTCTTTTTAGGAAGATATGCCCGCCTGTGCCTCCGGCTCCACCCGCGCCTCCGGTGGTTCTGCCAGCGCCGCTTTTGCCTGCGGTGCCTCCTCCTACCCTTCCGCCCTTGCCCCCGTTGTCAACAAGGCGATGCCCGACGTAGTTCAGCAAGACCCTGACCTGTCGGATGATGTGCAGGGCGATCAGGACAGTGAAGACCAGCCCCACTCTATTCGAGCGTTCCACGACCGGGTGCTGGACATGATGTGTCTATTGGATGTTCCAGTGCCCGATGCACCCGCTCCGCAGGAGGGTGTGCTTCCGGGGACGTTCACCTTATCTCCTTTGGAGCGTACAGGCCTGTTCTTGCAGGACGTTTTGGCCGAGGTCCGTAGAGTCTGGGAGAAGCCACACTCTGGACTTTTCGTCAATAAGAAAATTGACACGCGATACAGGCTGCATTCTTTGGAAGAGGTGGCCCTAGCATCTTGTCCTCCCCCCTCCTCCACGGTGGTGGCTGCGGCCACTTTACAGTCCAGGCCTGCAGCATCCTCTTCTACAACGGCTACTCGGGTCCTGGGAAAAAAGGACAAGCTCCTCGACTCCCTTGGGAGGAAGATTTTTGCTAACTCGGCCATGCAGCTCCGGCAGGCCAGTGCAGAACTGGTGTTAGCGGGGGCGAATATGAAAATGTGGAAAGGTCTGTCGGAGTTCGAGGAATTCATTCCGGTCGAGAAGCTGGAGGACTTTAAGGCGAGATTGACCGATGCCAGGGTCCTGGCCCAGGATCTGCTGGAGGCCGCGGCTCATCACGTCGACACTTCGGCTCGGGGCCTTATGCTTGGAGTTGATACCTCTCGACAGGCGTGGTTGCATGCCACCAAGTTCTCAAAGGAGGTGCAGGACAAGGTGTTGGACCTGCCGTTTGAAGGTAAGGAAGTTTTCCATCCACAACAGATGTGGAGCTGACCAAAACGAAGGACAGCACCCAGACAGCTAAGTCCTTGTCCGTCCTGGTTAATACTCCTTTTAGAACCCAGAGACTGTTGTCCCAAAGCTGGCCCTCCTCTGGTTTCAGAGGGTTTCTAGATCGGAAATCCCACAGAGCGGATACCCCTTTGGGTAATAACCGCCGGAGGCATCAACCGACTCGGTTTTTCGGCCGCTCCTCAGCCTCCTCCTCGGGTTCAGGTGGTAACACCACTGAAAAGCCTGCCAAATGAGGGTTCTCTGCGCTCGCACGAGACCCCGGTGGGAGGACGCATTGCGTCTCATTGGGAGGCGTGGCAGACAATCACTGATGACCGGTGGGTCTTGTCAGTCGCTCGGGCGGGCTTCCGCTTACCCTTACCCCCTACCCCACCCTTCAAGCCTCCTTTTCAGCAGTCCGGGTTGTCCTCCTTAAAATCTGAGGTTCAGAAACTGCAGGACCTCAGCTGTGGAACCCGTTCTCCTTGGGGAACGCGGGGAGGGCTTCTACTCCCGGCTGTTTACGGTGCCCGAACCCAACTAGGCTGGCCTGCGCACCATCCTAGACTTTTCCTACCCCAAGAGAAATTGAAGATGATCACGCCCGGCCAGATACGGTCCTCTTTGCAGATGGATGATTGGCTCAGCATGGTGGACCTTCAGGATGCGTACATGCATATTCTGGTCTGGAATCCACACAGGAGATATCAATGTGGGAGAGGAGCACTTCCAGTTTTGCGGGGTTCCTTTTGGCCTCAGCTCGGCGCCGCGTGTCTTCACGAAGATGATGTCGGTGATTGCGGGCTATCTTCATCTGCAGGGTATCCATGTGTATGCGTATTTGGACGACTGCCTCTTACGCAGCCCTTGCCCGTTGAAAGCTGCGTGCAATCTTCAGTCTCTCCTTCAGCTCCTGTTCCCTCTTGGGCTGTCGGTGAACTGGCGGAAATCTTCCATGACTGTCTTGCAGGACTTGATTCTCCTGGGTTTTCGCTGTAACACGATCGACTGCAGAGTGTACCTGACCGGGGAGAGAATGGCGGATCTGTTGGCCACGTGTCAGATGTTTGCGCAGTAAGAGAGCATGTCGGCCTGGTGGTTCCAGAGGCTTCTGGACCTCATGGCCTCATGCGTATTGGCTCTTCCTCTTGCTCGTCTCAAGATGAGGCGGACTCAGATTGCTCTTTGGAGTTCTTGGCGTCAGGCTGTGGATCCGGACTCCAAGTTGATATTGATTTCGGCTTCCATGAGAGCTGACCTGGATTGGTGGTCGTCGCTCAGCAACCTGTCGGTGGGTGTGGGTTTTCAGGACCCAACCCCTATGGTAACGGTCACAACGGACTCCTCCCTTCTGGGGTGGCGTGCAACGTTGGATCTTCTTCAGGTCTCGGATCTTTGGTCACCTCCACATAAATCATCTGGAGCTTCTGGCGATCTTCCTAGCGCTCAAGGAGTTCAGACCGATCATTGCCAACAAAGTGGTCAGTATCCGCACGGACAATGTGGTGTAAATTTACTACATAAACAAGGAAGGGGGCACCAAGTCTCCCCCTCTCGTGGACCTGTCCATCCAGATTTGGGAGTGGGCGGTTCCTCATGGTGTCTGGCTAGTTGCAGTACACATTCCGGGCCAGCTGAATGTCACAACAGATGCCCTCAGTCAGCGGACGATGGTCAGCTACGAGTGAGAATTGAAGGCGGAGATCCTCTCATGGATTTTCCCGCGTTGGGGCACTCCGGAAGTGGACCTCTTCGCGACAGCGGCAAACAAGAAACTTCCTCTGTATGCCTCCAGAAACGGGCTGGGAGCCTCCTCTCTGGGGGATGCTGTCGAGATTCCATGGCACAACATGAGGGTCCATGCTTTCCCGCCTCTGCCTCTGATTCATCGGACGATTTGCAAGCTGAAGAACACAGTGAACTGTTCTCTTCTGCTCATTGCCCCGTGGTGGCCGGCCAGATTTTGGTTCTCAGAACTTCAACACCTGTCGGTGTATCCACCGATCAGGCTACCGGTGAGTCCCGATCTGCTTCACCAGGGGGATCAACATCTGTGGCACCCCCCCCCCCAATCTTTCAGCTTGGCGGCATGGTGCCTGAGTTCAGGTCTTTAGAACATCTCAACCTGTCTGCGGATAACATGCGCATTATTGAGGCTGCCAGGAAACCCTCGACTAGGTCTCAGTACAGAAGCAAATGGCTTAGGTTCTGTCATTGGTGCTTACACAAACAACTGGACCCAAGGGCGGCTACGATTGACAGTGTACTGTCCTTTGTATCCCACCTAGCAGAGTCGGGAATTCACGTTCTGTCATGCAGAAATTATCTTTCGGTGGTATCCGCCTACCTATCTACGGACCAATGCGCTTACTCTCTGTCTAATCCAGTGGTTAAGAGACATTTCACAGGTTTGATGTGCCTTTATCCCCCGGTTCGTAAACCGCACCCCGCGTGGGATATGAATGTGGTCCTTACTGCGTTGTGCCACAAACCCTTGGAACCAATGGCCACGGTGGACCTAAAGCACCTGTCGTGGAAGATGTCCTTTTTGGTTGCCGTTACTTCAGCAAGGCGTGTGAGTGAGCTCCAGGCTTTGTCGGTGGAACATCCCTTTTTGGTTTTTCACACGGATAAAGTGGTCTTACGGACGAACTCCTCTTTCCTGCCCAAGGTGGTCTTGGATTTCCATCTGAAAGAATCGATCTCCCTGCCTGTCTTTTTTCTGAACGCTGCTTAAGTAGCGGAAAGGGTTCTGTGTTGCTTGGATGTTCGAAGGGCTCTTAAGTTCTATCTGGACAGAACATCCGAATTTAGGAGCTCTTTTCAACTGTTGGTGACCTTTGGCAATCCACAAGGTAAGTAGGCCTCTAAGGCGACTATCTCCAGGTGGTTCGCTGCCTGTATTACGGAGTCTTACACTGTCCAAGGACTGCAGCCTCCCAAAGGTATTCATGCACACCTGGTGCGGGGCAAGGCAGCCGTAGTTGGCTTTCAGAAATATGTCCCCTGGGAGACCATCGCAAAAGCGGCTACATGGACCTCCCCGTCGGCCTTTTGTTAACCTTATTGTCTGGACCTGAGCTCCAGATCTGATGCTCAGTTTGGCCAGGCGGTGCTGAAGAACCTTTTTCAATAGGGGTTTTTTCCATCCACCCGTAGTTCTGTGAGGAGTGCTTGGGAATCTCCCATAAGTATGGAGGAAAGGGGACGGGAAGTAGGAGTATAACCAGGTTACTCACCGTAGTGACCACCTTACTCCTAGTCCATAGTCCCCTTTCCTCCATACGCCCGCCTGCTGTCCCCTCTAATTAGGTTCCTCTGTTATTGCTTAAAGGTCTCTGACCTGGCAATAGAAAAGGACTGATGGGCGATACGCGGGGCGGAGCCGAGATGGGCGGGGTTACGGCCGTGCGCTGTGCCCCGTGCAGAAAGAGAGGAAGGACTAACACATTTTGCTACATTTTGGATGCTTTTTCAAAGTGCTCCGGTCCCGTCCTACAGGACGGAGGAATGTCCCATAAGTATGGAGGAAAGGGGACTATGGACTAGGAGTAAGGTGGCCACTACGGTGAGTAACCTGGTTAGTCTTCCTAGTACTCTGTATGTCGTGCATGGAATCTTTTAGTCTGTATGGGTTTTTGATGGACAAACAGCTGCTCAGCCACTTCGTGTGCTCTGCCGGAGCTAGCCGGGCTCCAGGCAATGCCTGTAGTCTATTTTTAGCACAGGCTGCATTCCTTTTGGCACAAAGGATTCTGCTCTTTACTTTGCTCTGAGAAAACTAAATACAATATAACATTTTTACAAATTCATTCAACTAATAGTTATTTGCACCTTCTATTTAATACTATTTTCATTTAGTGCCTGGCCACGCCTATGTGTGATTATTTCTACCTGAGAAAAGATTTCTTAGTGCTACAGTGCTTAGAGAAGTCTTGCCTAACTGTAAAGTGCTTGGGGGGAGGTTGGTGCAGGAAGGTGCTAGCTCCTCCCCAACATTCCCCCCTTTCGTCACTCCTACAGTAACAAACTCATCCCCACCCGACATATGTACAACCCCAGAAATAGTAGTTTGAGTTTTGCTGTTTATTGTATGTCAAGGTGTTTTAGCTCTCCCAATTGATACCATCATCTTTGCACTATTAGGGATTATATGAACACAACATCGGAGACCCTATTGGTACGTGCAGAAGAGAAACCAGAACACTATCCCAGGCACCAGTAGTTTTACTGCTGCCCCAAGCCATGACAGGACACAATCAAAGGCAAGCGATGGCCAATCTGTGTTCTGAACTCCACCTTTTTTCTTCATTTGAACTCCTAGATTGCTCTCTGCCATGATGCCGTGGGATAGTGACCCATTCTCAGCATCGTCTGGGGGTATAAAAGTGCAGCAGCTGCTTGTACTCCAGGAGCCAAAATAGATGAAAAAGAAAGTTTCTGCTGAGCTAAAAAGTATAATACTTGTCAGGTATTTCTCTGAGCAGTGCGAAACAGTCTCTTGAGACTGATCTCTTCTTCCTTCCCCACCATTGAAATCGTCCATTTTCTGGCAGCATACCAAATTCTTGTGTGATCTGCAAGCTTCTTTCTACTTCTTTAGGTGCTAGAGTGGCTGTTGGCACCTCGACAGGACTTTCTTCTCCCTTTTAGGTGTTCTTCCAGGATTACTAGTATCACTGAGTGCAGGATGGCCAGTGAACACTTGGCCCTCCAAGATGGTAGGAGGTGCAAGTAGGCTTGTTGGCCACAAACCCAGTAGTAATCCATCACTGCTGCTGTACCTTTTTGTCATACCAGGGTTTGCAAGAGTGTGGTTGCACTGTGTTTGCGCCACCAGGAACTGTTCCTTCATTGCTAAAACAAAGTTCAACATTTTTGGCTCTATTTATTCGCACTGACTTCTTCATTGTTGCAATCCATGTCAGCCTTGTGATGTGTTGGGACCATATTTGCGCACACATAGGTCATTACGGCCTTGGAGGTAGCCATGCCGCTATTTGCGGCATGGCTACGCCCATTCCGGGTACCGGGTCAGAGTTCCTGGAATGGGGGAAATACCAGGCCATTCCGACCTTGGAGGGCCCGGTATTTTCCCATTCCAGGAACCCAGCCCCATTCGAGCCCCCATAGGGCTCAATGGGAATGGGGAGCATGCTAACAACGGGCCCGTTGTTAGCATGCTGGTCTGATTGCGGGACCCACTACGGGCGCCTCGTTAAACCAGGCTTCCTTATCGGGTCCCGCGAGCAAACCTCGTAATGCAGTGGTAGGGGGTTAACGGGGTTGGCAGCTCTACCGCCCCGTTAACCCCCTACCACCAGGATCGTAATGACCCCCATAGTCTCTATTTTGGATATTGCTTCTCCACTGTACTCAATCAGCCCATCTGCCAGACACATCACTGTGGTGCAGTGCCATTTGTCATTGTCACTTGAGTAACCTCCCAAAGAGAAATATGGTCCTTGTAGACACTGGCCGTCTTTTGTGTTGCCTTGCATAATGCTGGGTCTCCATCAGTGCACCTCAACTGCACACTGTGTGCCTGGAATGTGCCCTTTATCCCCCATAGTGCAAGATGTAACGGTCATTGTGCCTCTGTAATTGGGACTGGATGTGGAAATAAAACCTTAGGAGCCCCCTGATGTGTGCGGGTTTCAGTGCACACGTAACAGTTTTCATTGATTTCCTTCCTGCAATGCGCATATCCGAGTACCAGCTATTCAATGTTTCTACATTCTGGATGTCAGAAATAGTTTCAACGCCCAACACCTGATATAAATCATACGTCATTCATACTTCCCGTTTCATTTGTCTAAGAAAACTTGTAGGGTTGGCCCGCAAAAAAGTGAGCCATTTTGTATTTCCTTTTTATAGACATATTAGCATTTTTATCAAACTGTTCTCCCCGCGGTCCCCCTTTATATGGACACCCCATATAACAGACATACCTTCATCCACCCCAACAACCACAACCAGTGTCATACAAAACAACATTGTACTAAAAAAAGGCACCACATAATTTCTAAAACAAATGTAATGTATTTTAACTTTAGCCCTACATAACCGAGAGGCCGGTCAGCCATCTTTGCTTATTCCTGATGAGGAGAAAAAAAAGGTTATCAATAACGAGAGACAAAAGGAAAGAGAAAGAAAGAGAGAGGGAGAAAGAAAGAGAGGGAGAGAGAGGGAGAGAAGGAGGGAGGGAGGGAGAGCAAGAGAAAGGAAAAGAGACAGGGGGAGGGAGGGAGAGAGACCTTTTTCATACAGATGGTGAGAGGCGTAAAGAACACCACCTCATATGGACCTTTAAACCTGGGGCTGATCAGTTCCCCAGATAATAGTAGTCCAGTTGTAATCTGGGTAATGCTGTGTATTGAACTATGGTCTTGCTTTCTACAGGGGTGGTGACTATTTCTCCCTCCCCTTTACTGTGCCCCAGTACCACCCCTGTGTGCTTCAATCCTATGTCAATTATTTATGACCCATCAGCATATAATATGTCTACTTACATCAATGCATGAGCCGTTCATCAGAGTGGCAAAATAAACTCCTGTATATAATACGGATTTGCTAAAACAGGGGCCGTGCAAATAGCTTAAGTCCTCAAATTGTCTAGTCATTTTGTAAGTCCATTCAAATGTACTTGTCAATCCTCTGTCCTTCCCTGAGATGTGGCCTTGTGTAGACTTTGATCCACTCCCTAAAATAATTACATAAGCCCAAAAAACTGCTACATTTCCTTCACAGTACTGGGCTTGGGGACGGCGCGTACTGCCGCCGCCCTATCTGGTAAACATTTTTCCCCGTTGCAAAAATGAATTTTCCCCAAGTATAGTACCTCCTGTTGGCTGTATTATAGCTTCTTTTTATCTACCTTGCACCCTTTGTGAGCCAGAAATTACAATAATGCAACAGAATCCCTCCTGCACTGTTGTTCATTTTCACTGCATACCAACCGATCATCCACATACTGGATGTTTGTGCTTAGCACCGGACTTCAATGTTATCTGTACTGGGGTCACGTCTGTCAGTAACCCAACATCATGTGGATTAAGAGTCCCTACTTGTGCTGGCACATATTGCATGTCCTCCTAAACGACTGGGTCACCACTGCCATCAGGGGGTACAGTACCTCCCTATACTGTACCATATCATAGGGGATACAGATTTCCAAAATAATCTCCCCATTTTGTTCACAGTCCTCAAATAACTCCTCATCAGTCATTTTCTTTAATTACACTGTCGTGTTTATACAAAATATTGTGTGCCCCTCGCACCCGTCCTGGCCTGTTCCGATCAGGAATACTCTTTTGTCTGATACTACCAGTGCTTATAAATCTAATGACAATATTGTGCCTGCCACCATCTCGTGGTGGCACCAAGGGTTGGAAAATAAAATCTGTAGGCACTTGCCAAAACATTGTCGCAATTGGAGGCACTGCTTTTACTCATTCCTTAATACCATAAAAATAAATATGTCTAGGATGACCGGAACCCCATGGACTACTGAATCCCTTGCTATTGCATTGATTATTACCATTGCTCGAGTTACACACCTCACTGGAGTGGAACACCCTACCCCTTGGTCTGTGAATGATATAGTTACATGTATTGTATTGAGCAGATCCCTACACAAGACGTTCACAGGGGAACTCTCTGAATATAACAAGGGGGCTCGTACTACCTCCCCTCCCACTTTTATATCAAGCTCCTCAGTCTATGGAACAGTAGAAATGGCCCCAGAGAATCCCTGCATGTAAAGAGTTTTACCTGATAATGAAAAGTTTCCCTCCATGATGCATGATTTAGTTGCACCTGATTCTAACATAAATATAAATTGCATGTTTTCTAGTTCCTCCTCCACCAAGGGCTCCTCCTTCTTGGTGTGCAGTTACCAATAGAATTGGACATGCAAGTGCTCTCTGTGGGCTGTCTTAATCAGACTACATATTTGTCCTGGGGGCTAAAAAGGGCTGCCCCCGCCATTGCAACTCCTTGGAAGGGGGCGCCTGTTCCCCCGCCATCCTGTTAAACTGTGTTATTTCATCCTGCTTCATTTTTGCCCATGTTGCCCTTGCCTGTCAGTCCCATAAGGGAACTGATTTTTATCCCCTTGCCCAAATTGCTGTTGTCTCCTTCCTTGAAGCCCTTGGAATCCCTGCCCTGGAGGTGATGGCTCATAATTAAATCTCATCCCAGGTCTGTTCCTGTACTCCCTTGCGAAATGCCCCCATTTCCCACAATACCAGCACTGAGATGTTCCCAATCCTCCTCCCTGAGGTCCTATCCTCCCAAATACTCCTGCTCTTGCTCCTCAAAATCCTCCTCTTCCCCTTGGTGCTCCTTCATACTGGCACTGTGGGTTGGGATACTGTCCCTCCCCCCTCCCCGACCCCATTGTCCCTGTCCTCCTTTGCCCCATAGTGCCGCAATTGTGGCATTCCCAATTTTTTGAGTGTCTCCTGTCCTTTCCCCCTGAGCTGCTGCTGTCACTGGTGCTTGGACGACAACCTTATTTAGTTTCTTTTCCACTAGTTTTGCCTCGCCAGTTTGCCGCTTCTGGATGGTCTCCCTGTCCCGCTCCTTGATTCTCTTCCAATTGTGGACTATTGTACTTTGTATCTCTGCCCACCCTTTGGCTTCAATTCCCACAATTGTATCTAGTGCCTTACTGACTTCTTTTGGTAATCCCCTCTTTACAATAAAATAGAAAAATTGTACTGTCTCAATTCTCCACATTGCCTGTAACTTAAGAATCAGCCTAATTGACATGGGTCCTCATCATCACCCATTGTGCACTGCATTAAAGAATGTAAGTCGGGGTACCTGGGTACATCCTTCGTAGGGCAGCCCATATCCTTGTCCTTACCTCATCAAAGACTGCTCCATCATGTTCATAATCTGCAAAACGTATCCCAGCCCTGTCCCCAGCCTGGTCCCCAACTATGGTAACCAGTAGACTCTTAAGGTCTCCCAGTGCTAAGGCTACCCCTGCTGTTTGTTTTTCAAATTCATAGATCCATTTACTAGCTCTGGCTATAAGCTGTGGGAGAGCTTTCATCAAATTATTTTTGTCCATTTGAGGCCATGGCACATACTGCGTTATCCCTACTCCTTTATTTATAAGAGGCATCTGCATATGTATTTTGTTTTCTACCCCTTTAGTATTCTTCTGATCTTGAACTACCATGATTAGATATGGTCTATTTCTTGGTCTGTCCCTCCTCACTGTCTCTTATCGCAGGTACCGGTTTCTCGTTGCCTCCTCTCCTTGAGCTTCTTCTTGCCCTGCCTCTTCATTAGGTTTACCACCTTGCTCTTCCCCTCCATTTCCCTTGCTTGTTCTACTTCTTGTCCCAGGACCGTCCATACCCTCTCCCATCATCTTTTTCAACACAAACATTTCTTATTGCCCCAGGGTTGAATTTAAGCAAAACATCTCCTGACTTCCAATCCCCTATTTTCTGCACAGGTACCGTTATTTCTGGTGATACTTCTTCAGGTTGTTATATAAACGGACCAACCTTTCCCGCAATGCTCCTAACTCGGTGTCTATGTCTACTTGTGGACCCGCTCGGGAAAAGCAATGCTACTGGCATAGTAGCACTTGTGGATGGGTTATATGGAGGTGCAAAAGCTCTTCAGTCCCACCCACACCCCCTTAGTTGCTAATCCTGATAATCCTGTTGACACTCTCTCTACCACTGGAGGTTTATAGACTGGGTTTGTATACCCTCCTGCAGGTTTAGGTATTACGGGGTATATCCCCTTACATTGTATCTCTGTTTCATCTTCCTGATCTTCCATATCTTCAACTAATTGCCAGAGGTCTAAAATCTCTTTTCCTTTTTTGGGACTTGTTCCTTTCATATTTTGCTGCTACAAAGATGGACTTTTTTTCTAGAATGTTGATGTTCTGGAATCCCTGGTCTGGCCAGGAGCAGGATTGCCCCCCCCCCCCTTCCTACAGTGGCAGAACCCTATGCATATGTTTTATTGCAGTTTCTTCATCCATAATGTTGTGCGCATCCCTAATGCTTCACTTAAACCCTATTGCTATGCCTGCTTAAGCTTTTTACACAAAGACACAGATCAATCGACTTTGTCCCCCACCCCTTATACTCGCTCCACTTTCATTTCACACTTTTCCACTTTGATCTCTCTCTCTATCTCTTTCTCTCTCTCTCTCTCTCTCACACACTCACACACACACACACACACACACACACACACACACACACACACACACACCCCCCCCCCCCAATCCACCTTCCTTCCTTTTTTTTACCACAAAAGACAGCAAGAGAAAATATAAAAAATAATTGACTAAAATCCAGGCCAATTCCTTACCAAGCCACTACTATTTGTAGTGCCACCTTCACAGCATTTTGTAATGTGCTGAGGACCCCATTGCTTCTATCATCATAGACCAATAATGCACGGCACTACCTTCTCAACCTATTAAGGCTGAGGATCCCTTACTTGCATTATAAAAAGTAGAAAAACAAATATACGTGACAATTTCAATACATAACTCACCTCTTATCCAATCTACTCCTTAACACAATACCTGAAATCCTATCCAATCTATTCCTTGCCACCAAAAGTCCTATTCCATTGACCTTGTGCATCATTCACATTACCATATCATACATACCTGTTCCCATGTTGTTATTACTTGCAAGAGTATACTCGAGTGGGCGTTGTTCACTCGCATTTCCTCCCTTACAAAGCTGGCCTATCGTTCTGGAGCCATGCCCTGCTTCAGAGAGCGCAGAGGATTTCTTTTAAAATGGCTCCTACTAAAGTCGCTCAATATACATGGTGGTTTTTGATTAAGGGGACCGATCACTATAGCTGGGCGTGGCTCTTTTCCTTGTGACGAGGCCTGGGTTTCGCAAGTACGGGGGAAGACTAAGTTCATGTTGAGGTCCCCACTGAAAGGTAGCTCAATTACAGGGGACCCCCTTAAATATATTGGAGTACCCCTATCACGCTCACACCAGATTCACAGTTCACCCCTTTAGGGAATTAAGGCCCAGAGTCTTGTATTGCAAGGATAACAAACTTTAATCTGTACAAAGCTGAGGATGGGGGGCAGAGGACTCTGCCCCCCACCCCCGACCAGCATTCTGACTTCCTTGGCTGGCTCCTGCAGCATGATGGCAAGCAGGCGCCTTTATATACTCTTCGACTTGGTCACTGGATACTGGCATTGCTCAGCCAAAACTGTTCTTCTTGCCATACAAGGTATTCTGCAATCTTCCTTCTTGCATGGCCAGGTTTACATTAAGACCATCCTACTTAACATACTGCTGCCTCTGCAGGAATACATTATAGCTCCTATTTATCATCATTTGCTGGTATAAACATTTTATATAAATGCACCTTCCCGCCATATTATCAACACTTCACTCAATATTCTTATATTTTAACTGGTCTGGTAATTCTCCTAAAAAACCTTATTTTCCTACTACTCTGTTTGTCGTGCATTGAATCTTTTAGTCTGCATGGGTTTTTGATGGACAGAAACGGCTGCTCAGCCACTTTGTGTGCTCTACCGGGGCTAGCCGGGCTCCACGCCATGCCTGTATTCTATTTTTAGCACAGGCTGCATTCTTTTTGGTACAGAGGATTCTGCTCTTTACTGTGCTCTGAGAAAACTTAATACAATGTAACATTTTTACAAATTCATTCATCTAAGTTATTTGCACCTTATATTTAATAATATTTTCATTTAGTGCCTGGCCACGCCTGTGTGTGATTATTTTTTGCATGAAAAAAGCTTTCTCAGTGCTATAGTGCTTAGAGAAGTCTTGTCTAATAGTAAAGCGCTTGGATGGTGCAGGAAGGTGCTAACTCCTCCCCAACATAAGTTTGCAAATTGTGGACTCGGATAAAAGACATATATCTCTGTTACAAACAAACCATGTGTAGCAAAGTTTGGAAAATCTTTAGCTGCATGTATTGCTTTGTTGGGAGCAGGGCATGATCGTCCCGACTCGGTGTCTTTAATCTTGTGTTTGTTTTATTCACATTGGCCTGACTGCCATTGTGAGGCAAAGAAGCAGGGTCTGTTAACTGGCTCCATAAAGGCACATACAAGGCCACTGGGGGAGTTCACGACCTGCGAGTACCACCGGAAACCCCCACATTAAAAGGGGGATCTAACAAGCCTTGTACTGCTGCATCCCCCGCAGGCTCCACATGCAACCCCCCCCCTGCCAAGAGAGCTGCTCTAAGTAGGCACTCATATTATAGTAGCGTGAAACAACTAAAGGCTGCGTGTTGCGTGGCTGATTGTGAATTTTGAAATTATACAGCTTGCCTTCTTTACCACGAGGTGTGATCGTGAGCATACACCTTCCTTTCTATACATGTGTTTATTTCCAAGATTTTGTGGTGCTTATTTCTAGGCTGCATCTGGAGCTTAAAAAAAACCTCGCCCCTTTCAACCTGAAGGCATTTCATCTCATGTTTTCTAGCAATGCACGTTCGATATGCCATTCCATGCAAGGACTTCCAGTCGCCTTAAATCTGAAGCTTTTCTTTTATGCTGCGTAGAAAAATAGGACTGTACCTTGTCTGCCTGCAGGCTGGCCTGGCGGCCGTACCTGCAGCGGGTCACAAAGTGCTCATAGTTGTTTCACAGCAGGCTGCACTCTATGCCCCCATCAGCTCCATGGTTAGTTGCCGGGCTACCTCCTCCCCTGGCAACGGCTCCCGCGTGCCAATGCTTCGGCCCAGGTGTTGACCAGAATGCGCCCCCCAACCCCCATAGGCGAAGTCCTGCACAGAGTCCACCTGACAATGGTGCCTTGGGCAGGACAACTAGCACCAGCCTCTTGTTGGTCACCACCTTTTGTAGCAGGGAGGGCTCCTCGGACTGCAAAGGCAGGATGTCGCCCGGGCATCAGGTGGGCCCCCCTGTAATCCCCTAGGTATATGCTGAGGTGAGGAAAAAGGGTGCAGGGCACTGTTGTGGAGGATGTGATGCCCAGGGCCAGATCAGTGATGTCCAGGGTATCGCTGAGATGGGAAATCAGGATGTTGTGGTTTACTGTGTCAAAGGAGGAAGAGAGATCGAGGAGAATGAGGACAAAAGGAGAGTTAGAGTCAAGATTTGAGAGCAGGTTTTCACATGTGTTCAGAAGAGCTGTTTCCGTGCCTCTGGATACTCTAAAGCCAGACTGATGGTCATGGAAACAACCAACAGATTCAGTATGAAGGGTAAACTGAGAGATAGCTAATTTCTCCAGGCGTTTGCCCAGGAAAGGAGTTATAGAGATCGGGCGATAGTTTGCCGGAATAGAAGGGTCAGCAGAGGGTTTGTTGATCAGAGGCTGCACAATAGAGTGCTTGAAAGAAGTGGGGAAAACTCGAGTGGCAAAAGAGGTTGCAGAGGTTGGCCAAGGCTGGAGCAAGAGAATCGATGTTGTCCTTAATGGTTTTAGGAGGGCAAGGGTCAACCGGTTTGGAGGAGGCTTTCATAGACCGGACTTGTCTGGAGACCTCCACAGGTGTGACAGAGAAGAGGGGGAGCGGTGGCCCAAGGGGGACCAAGAGATGTGGGTGCAGGCAAAGGCGCGGGGGGAGAGAGGACAGGATTTCCTGTGTTTTGGCAGTGAAATGGGCATCCAGGGCCGAGCAAAGGTCCTCGGTGTGTGCAGTAGAGGATGAGGCTGCAATAGGATTGGCCAGTTTCTTGAAGACTTTGAAGAGTTCAGCAGTGTTGTTAGATGCTGCTGAGATGCAGGCTTGAATATAGACCCTTTTCTTGGAGCGGATGCAGAGTCTATATCGCCTTTGAAGAAGGCGCAGGCCAGTTTGTCAGTTGGTGCACCTGAAGATCCCCATTTCCTTTCTGCTGCTCTGCACTTTCGTTTAAGGGCAGCCAGCTCGGAGTCGTACCAAGAGTTGCACTTTTTGGAAGGCTTCAGACGGACCCTCATGACAGGGGCAAGAATGTGCAGAGTGTTGGAGAGGTGAAAGTTTGAGAGGGTTGTGTCAGGGTGGGAGTCAGCCGCAGGAGAAGAGGGAGGAAAGTAGGTGGAGGCAGAGGCAGCCACTGTCACTCTTTTCATGGGTCGAATGACCTTGAAGGCAGGAGGTAGTGAAGGGTGTGCGTTTGCTAGAGGAGAAGAGAGCTTCATGTGGGAGGAGAGAAGAGAATGATCAGCCCAGGAGAGTGAGGTAGTGAGAGGGATAGAGAGATGGATGTCTGTTGAGATAAAAGCATCAAGGGTGTGGCCAGCGGTGTGCTTCGGGCCAGAAGGTAGAAAGGAGAGAGAAAGGGAGTCTCATAGGTTGCGGAAAGGACATGAGGAGTCAGGGAGAATCAAGATGGATGTTAAGATCCCTTGGAAGGAGGAGAAATGGAGAAAATAAGCCAGGTCAGACCATTCAGGGAGGAAGAAGCTGGGCTGGCCCGGCAGCCGATAGAATGTGGCCAGAGTAAGAGAGGAGACGGGGGAGTGAGAGCCTGCAGACAAGACATTGAAAAGAAAAGTAGACCTGAGTGGGAATGATGGAAACTGGGATCCACTCAGGAAAGATCAGGGCTACTCCCCCCTCCTGGCCTGGTAGGCCTGGCCACAGAGAGGATCTTGTAGTCTTCAGGGAGAAGTGAGTCACAAACAGAGCTGTCCTTGAACCAGGTCTCAGTAAGGGATAGGACATGGAGATCCAGAAATTCAAGGAGGTGGCAGATATCAGAGAAGTGCTTGACAGCAGAGCGAGAGTTGAGCATGGCAACGTGGACCAACTTGCTTTTTTTGAAAGACTTTCAACGTTATGCCTTTGTCAAGTTGGTATATTATGAAATTAATGACAAATGTGCAATTACTTAGGTTTGCCCTGTTGGAAATGAATGAAATGTGCTGATGTTAAGCTGGTACCAGTACACTTTCATTTTATTTTTTTTAAACTTTATTTTTTATTTATTTTTTTACCCGGGGTGAGGCAGTGGTAGAGTTTTGAATACTTAAGGGCAGTGCTAGGTTTGCAATGTGAACAGACTGAATCTCTGGGTTTTTGATTTTCAAATGTAGGCAGCTCTGGTGCCATGTCTGAAGAAGATGTCTTTGCAGCTTATTTCTCAATGTAACTCTTTCCTCCCACAGATATGCAGACAGCTCAGTCCCATAGTGTACTGTACAAAGTAGTGCAACTGTGACCTTAGAGGAGGACGGGGGAGGCAGGAGCATAGTGCAACATGTGACAAGGTATTGCGATCAGGGGGTGTTGATGAACAGATGGGTGGAACCGGTGAAAGAAGGTGGAGCCCGGGTATTATATTAGATTTTCTTTTTTTCGGTCACAGTCAGTGGAATCATTTATATATTGCCTAGAGTGACTAAGAGTATCTCCACGAAAACCTTTTCCTAACATCTACCTGAACAGATGCCACTTCAACAGGGGAATGTAAATAGAAATAGTTGCTTTGTCATTAACATAATTTGGTAATTTGCTCCGAACTCTGTTCCAAGAATGAAGGTCTTATCACTTCTGGCCTGACAGAGCTTTGGGATGAATAGTATGTGATCCTCTATGGAGCAAAGTTTCCACAGGAGAGGAGAAAGAAACCCTACCACAACCATTGATTTAGATGAGCATGACAACGTGAACGGGTGCACCTACGTCCTCTGCCCCCATGTACTCTGCACCTATGGGCAGGGCATATGGTGGGAGGTGTGGTCTAATTTGGTGGACGTGGGTGTAATGATGCTGGGGTGGAGCTTAGGGGGGCCCCATTGGGAAGTCTCGCAGGGGGCCCCAACATTTTGTTACGCCACTGACAAACCCTCCTCAGGTGGCATTGAGCTGGACGCTAGCATGATGGGAAAGTGAGGTCTGAGCTATTGCTACAATTCTCTGGAAGTTTCCAGCTGTGGAACCTGCACACTCATGCTAGCTTGACAGTCTTTGGGTCGGTGGGCACCTCCGCTGGTACATTACAGCAGTTCCCTCTCACAGCAGATGGGGCTGAGCGAGGTAAAAATGGTGGATCAACCTATGCAGCACGGGATCCTCCAGAAGTGCTCAGGGATCAATGCACTATATATTCTTCCCCATGCAGACATGCCCCTCAGCCTATGGCAAACTTATAGCAGAATAACTGAGCCCCACAATGAACCCTTCCTGATCAATGATGCCCTGGAGACCAAAGGCTCGGGATACTTCCATGGCTGGAATACCTGGGATCCAAGAGAGTGGCAAGCATGGGTCCAGAAGGGCCGAAACAGTGGCGTGGGAGGGGGGTGTAATGGCACAGGTTGCCCCCGACTGGCTGCTGAGGGGTACCAACACCAGGGCCTAGCTCTCCTGCCCGCATCTAGTTTTAGATCATCGGATGTCTGCACTGGCAATCCAGACTTTCCAGTGGCTTCCTCTGAGACTGCTTCTAGCAGCTTGCGAAGAGCTCCTAGTGTCAGAGGGCACAGAGCGCTCATTGTGCTGTGCTTGCCATTTTGTAGGAGTGTCTGCCGCAATCGTATAAAGAGAGAGGAGGGTGAATCCCCCTGACAGGCAGGATGTAGGTTGAGCACAGTCTTAATCTTTACCCCATCCACCCTCTCGCAAAACTCCCCCCGCGGTAGCATTGGAGATTTCAGCCCATGGGTCCACTTTCCATTTGGGGCGAGAGCGTTTGGCGACACTCTGAGGGCCTAAGAAGAACAGCGTATACTGGGGGCCAATGCAAATGTTTTCTACCTTGCTCCCCACATCCCCATCCAAAAGCTTTTTAACTGCAGCAACTTTAATATATCCTATATCCTATTATAGCTGGAGCTACCACAGATGCTGCCCCTTGACTTGTCCTCCAATGGGTCCGCGTTAAAGGATTTAAGGTGTTCTCTGTTCCATCACATGGCCTCGTAAGAGACATGTATTATTATCTTCACTACTGTCCTGATTTCCGAATAGTTCATTTGGATGCCTGTTGCCTTCCCTGAATGCGTTAGTCGTTTCTCTGTCTCCCTCTCTGGAATCGAATCCTAATTCCTTGTGACCTCTGGTCACCGTGGTAGGGACAGAAAAAACTTTCGTATGTTAGTAGAGCAGACTGCCAGATGTGTTGTTGCCATCACAGGGATGAGTCCCCAAAGCGGCCAGGACGAGCCTGAATTGGTCTTTGCCTGTTAAGTACACAAATACTGGTAGGTCGGTGCTGGTCTGCATGTGTTCGTTCTAGGACTCCTGCAGTTATCCAAGCAACAGAATGAGAGATCAAAGGAACCTTAACTAATTTTAATGATCTATTTCTAGCTTCACAATAGTAGCTTTGTACGTGACTTGATATTAATGTGGCGGGAACATTCTGCTGCCAGGATCAACCATGTAGCTGCACTTACTGGAGGGTGGGGGAGGAGCCATGGGCCCACCTGCGCCATCCTTTTCAACCTCTGAGGGTGACTGCAGGACACGGACATCAGTATGTGACCCATTGCATGTGAGGTGGGTGGATAGGTCATTCACATGGGCAAGTCTGTGCTTCATCAGCGGAATTGGGGAGATGCAGGCCCAGATACTCCATGAATAAGAGACCGGATCCTACCACAACTTGTGTGTTGAGGACACCGCACAGAATGGTTGGAACTTGCTTAGTGAAGTTGGGTCATGGGCTTCTACCAACCAAACCCCATCTACTCTGCCTTGACCACTGTGGTCGATGGTCTGTCAGGCTGGTCATTCTTCTGTTTGCTGGAAGAGAATGACCCTATGTTACAGAGCCCTGCCACCATGGTTGCATGCTGGTGCAAGCTCATGGCTTGAATCCCACAGCAGTGGCTGGCAAACATTCCATCCTTGTACTGACCAAATGTGCCAAACCTATTGTGTAGTGTAGAATGGGTCAAAAGGCACCTGGGAAGGTGGAATCCCTTGAGTGTAAATTAATTATGCTCTCTGTCGGCCTCCTTTTCTTGCCGCACTGGGGTTAGAGGACATCTTCAGGAGGCCAGCTCTGTTAGGGCATTTCATGACCTGCTCCTTCCTAAAGGGAGGCAACAGTGCTGATGGGTGGAGTAGGGGATTGGGGAAGGCTCTGGGCCCACATGGTGAACCCTCCAGTGTCCGCTGGGCTGGACCAGAATAGGCCTGCAGTAAGTAGTGATCTGAAGAACCTGCCACTGTACTGCCTTTGTCGGGATGACTCCAGTCTCCACAGAGTACTGAGGGGGCCGGGTGTGGACTTCAGAATTTGACTCTGAGGTGGCGTCCCTTTTCCCCCAATGTGGAGCCACCCCTTTTTTGGGACTAGGGAGGTTAGCCTTCTATGCAATACCATCACTAGGGGGCTAGGCACGTGGGATCCCTCTGGGGTGAATTCCTCCCGCCCCACAGAGCCTTGGGGACCAGGAATGCCCAAATAGGGACACCATTCCACCTCCCCTCACGTCCCCCATGTTTGTTAGTTATATGGGAGATGCACAGGGCAAACGCATACAGGGCCCCTTTAAAGTGCGTGGCTTGTTTTCAGACCTGTATTTCTCTCTGGCTCTTTATATAAACCAGGACCAGTGGAGTCCTCAGTTCCATTCCAGGGAGGGACTCAAATACCGCAGAATGTCAAGCAAGACAGGGAGTGTCTGCTGGAGAGCAAGAAGCGCCTGCTTTCAACAGATGAGGGTGCTCCTAGTCATGCAGAGCTGGTATCCACACAGTCAGTGTGACAGACTGAGCCCCACAACAGCCCACAGAGCACTGTCACACAGGGAAGACGATACTCCTGGAAAACTGGGAACCACGGGAGAACCGCGTAAAAACAGATACACCAACATAATTCTCTGCCAACATCCAGTGACGGAAGAGGCACAGTGGGACAGCAGACCACGTGAACCAAAGCAAGGGCAAGCAAGAACGCCAACCTATAGGTGCCATAATGACCACCTCAATCTCAGAGCAGCGCCGCTCTCTCACAGATGCGCAGCAGTATTTGACAAGCAGTTGGAGGGTGGTGAGGCTGTACTGAAGCCCACAGGGGGCTAACGACCTGAATACCCAGAAGGGGATGGAACCAGCAATCAACCAAACAGGGCTGTGCCCACACAGGAATAACGATCCGATTACCCATGAAGGAGATCGAACGAATGACCAATTACACAGGGTTGAGCGGCCGGGAAGTACATACTAGATTAAGGACCCGAATACCCTGGGAAGGGCTGAAAGAAGCAACCAACCACATTGGACTGAGCAGGCCTGAGGCCCAGGTGCAGCTAATGATCCGACTACCCCAGGAGGGGATAAAAAGCAACCAACCAAACCAGGCTGTGCAAGCCCTCGGCCTACACAGGGCTAACAATCCGACCATCTCAGGATGGATAAAAAAAGCAACCAACCAAACCGGGATGAGTAAGCTCCAGGCCCACAAGCTAACAAGTTGACCAACCCCGGAGGGGCAAATTACAAACTTTATTTTTGTTGGACACATCCGTTTTCACTCCTAAGGGGACACCATCCCAGGAAAAGAATAAACTTGAAACTGTACCTCTACCTGATGAGGACATTGTTTTGGCCCCGAGGTGACGCTGACATTACTTTTGCTTGGAACTCTTCTACAAAGCTGAGATGCTGTAAGACACAGTAAGAACTCTTTGTGTGTGTGTCAGAAAACCAGGCACCAAGTAATTTAACCAAGGGATAGTAAACACTATCCTAAGCTGAAGCTTAGTATTTCCTTTTTGTCTTTCTTTATATAATGGTAGGATAGTTGGTAGGTGACCATAGGTTCGGACAGAGGACTGGATTTATTTTGTGATATCCTGACGAGCACCTGTTTTTTGTTTTCTAGTATACAGAATTGGCATATGTGTAGGGTTTAGATGATGTTTCATTGATTTCTTTAATAATTAATGCTATCAAATATGTCCTCTTGTCCGTCTCCTATGTTTGACTTACTACAGAGGTAGCATCTCCCTGGTTGCTCCTGGATACCATCCCTGATACCACTAAGAAAAAAGGACTCACTCTCTGGCTTTATATTTGGCCAGTTCCTCCCCAGTCCCTTCCCTTCTTCCAACATTGGCACCAGGAAGCTGAATTCCCTAGCACAGAGAGCAAGACATGGCTCTGATAGAATAAATGAAGAGTGCTGGGTGCGTTGTGGGAAGCTATATCAGTGAGCGAGATGCCGTGTCTCTCAACTGGTTTCCCAGTGATTTCATTGCAGGATGTTAAGCCCACATATTCTTCAGTGCAGAATGTTCATTGCAAGCAAATCCACCTACTATATACAAATAACAAAAAAAAACATTTGGAACCTCTTGGCTGGTTAAAGTTGTATCTGCTTTGGTAGAGGCAGTTGAATATTGTTACTGGCCCAACTGATGAAACGGTTCAAGGCCTTTTGGTATTGTTACTCCCTATTTGAATACCTGCACTTCTTGCTTTCGTAAGTACCAGAGTGGTTCATGATGCATGACCTCATGGTGGGATGTCCAAGTTGGGATGTTTTTCAAAGTACACACTTGTGCCTTGTTGCCTGACCTGCTGATTAAGCCACACCAATATATAACATGTTTAATTATTCTTGTTTTTATAGCTGAGATTCCTGATTTTATTGACAGGCAAAACATGGGTTCATGTACAATTTAAGGGGTGTTGTCTTAGGCACACAGTGGTGTATATTGTTGCCCAACAAGTTGAATAAGGCATATTTGTGAGATGTCGCCGGATCAGATGTCATGGGGAGAGTGTGTCCCAGCTTTCCACCAGTCTCTGTTACACGTGGGGTGGCTGCCATATTCTATTAATTCTTATAGTCTGGTAAAGAGCCATCTTTTCAGCAGTTTGAGTAGTCCTCCTCTATGCAAAGGTATCTGGACATGTTGGTCCAGAGGTTGGTGGCCACCATAGTGAAGATGACCCCGCCTTGCACTTTTCTGTTGTACTAGAGAACCATTGTTAAGGCAGTCAGCCATGCTTGATCCTTTGTCTTGCCCAACTCGGGCAGTAAAAACATGGTTTAAAACAAAATCACAAATAAAAGGTCAAGATAAAACGCACTAAATACCTGACCATTAAAACTGTAAAATACTGAGTCAATAACCGTGAGTTTAGGACTTTTCCTGAATTTCAGATAATCGGGTATGATGAATACATAGTGCATGTTATCAGTTTCATTTATTAAATTGGCAGGGTTCAAAATTCAAGGGAGTCGAGACCCTATTTAACTCCTGCTTGTAGCCCAGAAGAGCCTGGTTAGCTTGGCACCAGCAGCTACTAGGGTCTACCTTTTGGCTCCCAGGCCAACCGATGCTAATTTAACTTTAAACAGAAGGGGTCATAAATAATGGACAAAATTACATGTTTGCATCTTATGTGGAGGTTTGATTTGAAGAACGCTATGCACTAGCTCCTTGTACCACAGACATAGCGCCGGCTCACTGTTTAATGTTGCTACTTTTAGCTCCTACTTATCCAATCTTAATTTCAACCCCTGTGAACACATTTTCCTATTCTCCAAATCTCACATTCCGAATGTACCCATCTTTTCTACATCATGAATTTAATGGCCCACATAGTAAGATTATTATGCACCCATGCTATCGCAAAACATTTTCCACCACTTGATAACTCCCTGTTCGAATGGATTGTGTCCTCCCACGTAGTCCTCATCTTAGATATATCCTTACCTTCAGCTTTGCTGTTTCGAAAAAATGTTTCTCTCCACCAGAGGGCACTCCACTCGAGGCTGCAGTGTCGATATCCCTCAGCGGCATTTGTCGACCGCCAACGTCATCTGCTGTAAAAATGCCTTGTGCGCCCTTTGGCCTCAGTTCTGTTTTTCCGTTAGCTTCGCTTCGGATCGAGAAACGGTGCTTCAGTTCGTGGAAATGTCATCTTCATCTACTCCTTCCACACCGAAGACTGGATTCAAAAAGTGCCAGAAATGTGGGAGAAAGATGTCGCTGACTGATCCTCATCGGAATTGCCCCTGGTGCCTCGGTTACGACCACCGGATAGACGAGTGCGGTTCCTGTCAATCGATGACCCATAAGGCCTTAAAGGAACAGAGAGGTAAACTGGCGGTAGGGGGGAATCCTCAAAGTTTTCTTTGAGAGGGAGAAAAGACTCGGCTGAGTCTTCATCAAAACGTCACAAAAAATCTAGGGTGAGGAGCAGATCCAGGAAGTCCTCTTCTTCTTCCTCATAAGAAAAGACGAAACCGGTCTCCCTCTTCTTCAATGTCGTCTGAGGAAGTAATTACATGTCCGTCAAAACATGATTTCCCAAGAAAGTGGGAAGCTTTCAGAACATCTATGCTAAAGATTTTTTTTTAATGCGGCCCAGACCCCCTCAAAAAAGGCTCGCGAAGGCCATGCCCCTGCTCATACAAAAAGTGACATGGGAAGATCTAAAACGAGAAAATCCCACAAAAAAACGTTGAAGGTGTCGTCCATGGAATCTTCCGCGATGCCTCATAAAAAACGCCTACCGGTGCATAAATCGGGGGTAGAACTCAAATGACTGGCGTCAGACACTCATATGCCATCAAAATCTTTGTCTAAAACTTCCTCGAAGCCTCTATCGAAGGCGGTCAAGCACAAGGTGTCGACAACCCATCCCAAAAAGGTTACGTCGATTGCACAGTCGACGGTGTCGAAGGCTCCTTCGACGGTGTCGACAATTCCTTTGACGGGGTCAAATATTACCTCGATGATGTCCAAGGTGATGACTACAACGTTAATGCTTTTGTCAACGTCTTTGTTCATTCCAGTTACAAAATTCACACCTGTGTCGAGGTCTATGCCACCTGAAAAGGTATTTCATCCAGAAAATAGACAGGATTTCTTAGAACCATGTCCTCCATTTATAAGGGAGATTAATCAGCAGAAGATGCTTCACTTGCTGGTGTGAAATTTGGTACAAAACATGTCCCTGAGGAGTTGATTGACCCTCAATCTAAGATGGCAGACTTAGGAGTGCTTGCAGTCAGCAAGTGGTCTGGACACATCTCCAGAATATTAATTTGAAAAACCTGACCCGTCTGAACATGTTGATGCAGGATATAGAAAGTTGGACTTTTTGAGGGGAGGACTGCCTGCACACGGACCATAATGAAGATGGTGCGGGATATGTTTGGGCTTCTCGAAGAAAACTAAGTAAGACGGGCATAGTAGGCTGGTGGCATGGCTCAAGTCGAGCAAGGCCTCTGATCCGTGCTCCAAGGAGGTGGTCATGCCTCACCCAGGACTGGTCGGTCCGAGGAGCAGTGTCCCTCTGGGAGGAGGTCGAAGTCCTCTGAGGACACCCCATCTGGGTGGGTCCAAGAGAAGGCCAAGAACCGCAAGACCGATTCTGCCGGGTTCGCTGCTGATGCTGGTCCCAGGTTGAATCACCATCACCGTACGCCTCATTAGCCAGCCTGCCATCGGGTTACTTCTCAAAGAAGTCGTCCTCCACCAAGTTACGGGACAAATCAGAGAAACAGAGACCGGAGGAAAAAGGCCTCACAGAAGGCTCATCAGATGCAGCCGAAGAATCAGTTGACCTCTTAGTCGACATCCTCTGAGGCGACCGCTACAGCAGGTGGTACCAACCCAATGAAGGTGGTCCCTACAGCGCAGAGAGTATACCTACCTCCCAGACGCGACACAGCCACTGAGGCAGCGGTGAAGGCTGCAAGCACCCCTGGGGAAGGGAAAGCACTCGCTTAGGTCCCAGTACACAGCCCCAAGGAGGGAAAAGGGGGCTAGGGGCGAAGAGGCACCAAAGCATCTCTCCAAGGCTTAAGTTCAGCCAATGGACATCTCATCCACGGACGACGACCAAGCTTCCGTCCATACAGTCCACGAGGAAGACAGCAATGCAGGACCTAGCACTCCATCTGAGGGACATCTCCATGGACATCCTGTCGACTCTCCACACCCTAGTGACTGGGTACAGCAGAGGTTGCCCCCAGAACTGGCACCTGTTGTACCGCAGGCCCCTGACTAGCCTCTGTGTGAGAAGAAGCGTCATCCTGACGCCGCCAGATCAGCCTCCTCCGCCACGCCTGGACCGGACTCCACCTGCGGACCCGAATACACACACGGACCTCTGTATAATCAGCCCCATCCCCCCAGACAATGAGGGGAAGATCAACCTCCATGGGGAAGAGTCATCTACATGGTGGCATCCACGGACAAGGCGGCTAATGCTCTGACTATCTTGTCCCGATACGACCGTGAGCTTTGATACAAGCTGGGCCCTATCCTGGAATTCCTCCCCGACGACAAGAGAACTGAGGCTCTTGCCCTCTTTCAGGAAGGGGAGGTGTCATCGGACCATGCCATTATGGTGGCAGTGGACATAGCCGACATAGGCTTTCCGACCAATGGGGAAACAGAGTTTGCCTTCTTCGGCAGGGATGGTTGAAGTCCACAAACTTTCACCAGGACGTTCATGCGAAGGTGCTGGACATGCCCTTCAATAGTGAGAATCGCTTCAAGCCATAAAGACGGACAGGGAGATGACTCATTCCCTTGGTGTTAGGGAGAATTCTCATAAATGTTATATTATGTTACTTTGCATTTATATAGCGCCTTATGTACCATTGGTATGGTCTCAAGGCGCTGGTAGGTTGAACGCCCTCGGGAACCGAAGTACAAGTCAGTAGAGTGAATAGAGAGAGTCAAAAGGTGTGTGTGAGCACCGGATATGTGTGCAGCTTGTGTGGCATTCGTGCTATAGCTGCTTCTTAGCGGTAGGTGTGGTGGTTGAGAGATCAAAAGTGTGTTTGTTCTGGCAGGTTGTTATCCAGACCAATTCTGGCTGCGTTAGGCCTGAGGAGAACGCCTAGGCTGGAGGATGTGTAACCAGCAGTGTTTAGTTAGGGTGATGGGGAGTATGAGGCAAATGATGGTATGAGAACAGCTATACCGAATGGTGTCATAGTATCGCTGTGTTACAGTTGAGTGGTGGTGTAAAGAAGAGAGTAAGCGTGGAGATGTGATATGGTGGTTTACCTTAGGTGCTTGTGATCGAGCCCACTCCAATAGTTCCATGTACTCCATTCGTTCCATGTACTCCGACTGTTCCACGCATTACGACCGTTTCAAGCACTCAAAACCGTTTGTTTCAATGCTCTTCAAACGTTCCATGCATTCCAAACCATTCCATGTAAGTCACGCCGTTCCATGCACTCCAATCCGTTCCATGCACTCCAGTCCGTTCCATGTATTCCAAGCCATTTTATTTCCCTTACCTAATGAGTCCCTCAGCAGCTTTGCTGGATTTCTAGGGTTTATTTTTCTCACCTGGTAAGAGTGTGAGCCTTTTTTCCACTCTTTCATGTGTTTTGCCTTGTGTGTTTTTACCACTTTGTGTGTTCTTTGGCTCTGGAGCCTCACCTACTCCATGAGCACTACTTATTGTGTGTTTTACACAGCACCTTCAGTGCAGTGACACAAGGTTGTCTTAGAGACGTCCCACTGACTCTGTTTTTCTGGGGCTGACTACTGTCCCCCAGAAACAGGTAAAGTTGCCATTAACTTTATATAGTCACTTTAAACCACAGACCCAGTACACCCCATCTTGCATGGAGTACTGGAAAGGGTTAAATCCTATCCCTTTTTGTCTGTGCCACTTGGAGCCTTGTTTCGCTCCCTTAACATTAAGACTTGGCTGGTGGCAGTGGTAACTACCCTAACTTTTCTACCGTGATTGTATTATATAAACGATTATTGTTTTAGGCTATTATATTAGCCTCGAACATAAACCCGCTTGACCAAATACATTTTATTTTGGTTCCGGCTGGGTTTATTCGCCATTTCATTTTGTTAAAGTCTTTCTTGTGTTTTTCTCTGCGCGCCAAACCGGGGATGATTCCTTTGTTCGTTGTCTTTTCATGGGCTTCTGCACAGAAGCCCTCCTTAAGGCGCCTGATAGTCTAGGTAGGCCGGATGTGAGGGAGGGATCTTCGGACCCCTGCCATGGTTTCCCTTGGTAACCCAAGTCACACTCTTGTCTGATTGGCTAAGGGGACTGGCAGGCTGATTGACAGCCAGGCTGTATGAATGGGGGAAAACTGCATAAAAAGCAGGTTGCTGGGATTGGAAAGGCAGTCGCACTGGAACGAAAGAACCAATGAGGAACTGGAAGAAGAGGACCCCCTACCACGACTGAACCGCCCGGTGAAGCCCAGCTGCAGGTCCGAATCCGATGACCGAGAAGATCCTCCAGGAAACTTCTTCCCTTGAGCTGGTGGGACCAACAGTTCGCCCAAACTACAAGCCAGGACCCCTCCTACAGAGCTACACTGGGCCGGATAGCCAGGAAGGTCGGCCCTTGCTTGGGTTTTAAGGAGCGCACCTTTTATTTGTTGTTTTGCTCTGCTGCTGGTTTCATCCCTGGGTGGCGCAGGACCCTCCAGTATTCCTACTTCGTGTCAGTCCGACAGTCGCGACAGGAACTGTGTGCTTGCAGGAACCACCAGGAACGTCCGCCTCAGCTACAGCTCCCTCTCCGTTTTAAGGTACTGTGCAAATCCGGTTGTCCGCTTCAATCAGTCGCGGTTAAAGTGTTTGAAATTTTTCTCCAATCCGAGGGCCTGTCCTTCTCTTCTCTTTGAACTAACTTTTCTACCAACCTCGTCCGGAATCTGTGCCACGAACTTTACCGCGAACTACCCTGAACTGTCTGGTCCTGAGCAAAAGACTTTTGACCCATTTGACTTTGGCCCTAAGCCTTTTCTAGCTGATCTCCTCACTGTACTTTCTCTTGTTCAACTGCCCTGAATAAATTACCTGTTGGTTTGCCTATTTTCTTACAACTTTGTCTTTCCCTCCCTTTTAAATTGCTGGAGTGCCATTTTGCTCCCACTTCATTTTGTGAACTTAACTTGTCTGGAATTTAAGGGAAGTAGTGTGGTGTATTTATGATTGTGATTTTTAATTTGCTTAGAATAGTGAAATGTTATACAACTGTTGAGTAAATAAATATATATTCTTTTACTTAGAAACCTTGAGTCAGTGTTTGCCTGAATCATCGTAATTGCTGTCCTTTGTGTAACTATTTGTACTGCTCACTTACTCTTGAGATCAGTCTGGCTGCTCTGCTACTGCTACCACTATAACTATGTAGTACAGGCTTGTACCAAAGGTGAAAATGTACTGTCACTTGTAGTCTTAATTTTGTGTAGTGTTCCCAAAGGGTACTGCATATAATTCTGCCTAACACTTGGCAATCTGCAGCAGCATTGCTCGTCGTCTTTTTGCTCCTTCAGGGGAAAACCGAGCAGATCATCCAAGGGAGACTCTACGTCATACAGGCAACCTCCTTGATCCTCCATGCAGGAAGCCTACAGGGGTCGCTACCAGGCCTACGGTAGCAGTGGTCAGCGTGGCCCAAACAAGCCTTTACCTGCCAAGACGTCTGGCCCTCTTTTGTGCACCCCCGTGGGAGGATTGCTAACTAAGTTCGTCAGCGAGTTGAAGAAGATCACCACCAACAGATGGGTGCGGGACACTCTTGCCCAGGGACACACCTTGACGTTCCAAAGCAGGTGCCCTCGTATTCCACTGGTTCGCCGTCAGGAACAGCACATCTCTCATTTCCTGGAAGAAGTGCAAGCCATATTACGGAAAGGGGAGATGGAGCTCGTTCCCCAACGCCTCAGGGGCTCCAGAGTCTATTCCAGATACTTTCTGGTCAGAAAGAAGACAGGGGGGGGGGGTGGGGCGGTTACAGGGGGGGGGGGTGGAGATACATCCTGGATCTGCGCCATCTAAACAAGTACTTGAAACCCCAAAAATTCAGGATGGTCACATTGCAACACGTGCTAGGCCAACTGGAGGAAGGGGATTTCTTGACATCGCTGGACCTAGAGGATGCGTACTTCCATGTTCACATCCACAGGAAACATCGGCTTAATGTCGGCCCCATGGGTGTTCACAAAATGATTGTCCCTGGAAGGCCTTGCTGCTTCATCAGGGCGTGCATGTATACCCATACCTGGACGATTGGCTAATATGAGCCCACTCCTGGGAACTGGCCAATGAGCTCACGAAGGAGACGGTCCCGCTACTGGCGGAACTGGGGTTCTCCGTAAACTATCCGAAGTCCTGCTTAATGCCATCGCAGAACGAGCTGTTCCTTGGTGCCAGACTCCACTGAGTGGCATGCCTGGCATCCACATTGGAGGAGAGGCTAGCGGCCATTCAAGGGAAGGTACAGCAGCTGTCATCGGCAAAGACAGCCACCGTTCGGGCCATCAAGCCTTTGCTGGACATGATGTCGTCCTGCATCTACCTCGTCTGTCTTTGCAGGTTGTAGATGCGACCCCCTACAGGAATTCTTGGCTGCACGTTGGATAAAAGTGTCCGGGTATTTTGCAGACAAGATCCCCCTCAACGAGGAGTTCCGGCAGTGGTGGGGAGTACGCTCCCACATCGCCAGGGGATGGGATTTCAAACCGTGCCCTACCAGGAGACTGTCACCATGGATGCCTCTCTGGAAGGCTGGGGAGCTCACACCCAATGTCTACACACCAGAGGTTTGTGGCCTCCGAAGGATAAAGATCTGCACAACATCATCCTGGAGTTACGCGCAGTGTTCTATGCCCTCAAGTCTTTCCTACCGTCTCTGGGAGGCAAGGTGGTGAGGATCTTCACGGACAACACCACCACCATGTTCTACACCAGGCACTAACTCTCCCTCTGTCCTTATTCTTCTCAATCTTTCTTCTGCTTTCGATACAGTAAACCACAACATCCTGATCTCTCCCCCCCTCCCCTCCCTGTGATACCCTGGGCATCACAGATCAGGCCCTGGCGTGGCTCACCTCCTTTCTCTGACCGGCCCTACCAGGTGGCACTCGGGCCTTTTCTCTCCTCTACCACTCTCTCTACTTGTGGTATCCACCAGGGTTTTAACTTTACCCACTGGTTTTTCAACATCTACATGGCCCCTTTGGCCCATAGGATCTCTATCTTTACCTCTAACTTTCAGTGTTATGTTGACAACACACAGCTTTCTTTCAGGCTACCCTTGTCCTCGTCCACCTCCTCCTACTCGCTTATTCCGGATTTTCTATCGGTAATTCAGGCTTGGTGGGCTGCTAATGATCTCTGCCTGAATGCCAGTAAGACAGAGATTGTACTCATTGGGACCCCTGCTCCCGCTTTCCGACTCCATCCCTGGCCGGCCTCCTTTGGCCCTGCGCCCTCGCTTACCATTGAGGCAAAAATTCTTAGGGTCATCTTCGACTCCACTCTCTCCTTCTCTTCTCACATCTTGGACATCTCCAAAAAATCCAATTACCAACTGCACCTGCTCCGAGGTAGTCTACCTTTGCTCACTTTCCCCCAGAAGCTCAACACCTCGAGAGCTCTGGTTCTCTCTAGGCTGGACTATTGCAACAGCCTTTTTCTCAAACTTCCTACTTCTACTCTTCATCCTCTACAACTTATCCAGAACAGAACCGCAAGACTTATCCCTGACCTCAAGCCCTGGGACCGCATCTCTCCGGCACTTGCACCCCTGCACTGGCTCACCGTGGCTGCAAGGATTAAGTTCAAGATCCTCTGCATAATCCACAAGGCTTTCTGGGGCCCACACTATCTACAACGCTCTCAACCTAAATACTTTCCCTCTAGAGCCCTCCACTCGTCATCCTCCCAACTCTATGTGGGTGAGCCGCTTCCACAAAGAGAGATTTAGGGGTAGATCTTGATCCTCTGCAGGTGCCTCACTCTGGAACAGCCTCCCTGCCTCGCTCCGTCTTGAGCCGGAAACACCTTAATTTCCGGAAACTCCTCTCGACCCTTTTCTCTTCCTCCTTCTCTCTCCCTCTCCCTTGCTAACTTCCTTTCATGCCCCCCCCCAAACTCTGTTCAGTTTTTGCTGACTAGTTGCCTGTTTCAATTCCAGGGCCTAACCGGTCCCAGGCTCCCCTGCCAGTCTTTTGCACTTACCTCCGTGCTGCTGCACTTTTTTCAGCATTACTGCTTTCAGCTTGCGCTCCATGAGCAGGGCAACCTCTCTGCACTTACGCCAGGGCCCTGCTGGACCAAACTCATTTTTGTTTCCCCCTCCCCTACCCTGCACCTCTGTATGCACGTATGCAGTACCTAAATGTTCTAGGACCAGTTAATTGTCTGTCCTGTCCCCCCTCAGACCTCCCCCACCGTTTCTCATCTTCCCCTCCCGAGCTTGGTCGCCAGTATAAAACTTCATGCACTTATACCTCGAGGAGTGTCATCAGGCCTAGTGTTCTAGTTTTCTTTATCTGTTTTGATCATTCAGAATCTTCAAGGCCTAAGAATGAGTACTGTATTCCCTTGTTCCCTTCCCGCCTTGAAGTGCTTTGAAGCACTTCACCTGTGTATAAGCAATGTATAAATAAACAATAAATAACATAAATAAATAGGATCCCCAGCGCTCTCCAAGGAAGCTCAGGACTTGTGGCATTGGGCCATCAGACAGGGATGTTCCTCGTCCCATTTCACCTGGTAGGCATCAAGAACAACGCCGTGACTCCATCAGAAGGGAGCTGCGCTCCTGCCAAAAGTGGGAACTTCATCAGGATCAGGTGGACCGTCTGTTCGTGAAATGGGGCAGACCTACAATCGATATTTTTGCCACAGCGGTGAACTCAAAATGCCAGAAGATTCCACCAACTGAGGAGCATGGGGGACGCATTCTCCTTCCCGTGGGAAGGTCTGTTTCTGTACGCATTTCCCCTGTTTCCTCTCCTGCTACATGTGATCAACACACTCTGTTTCGGTGCAAGATGATGCTCATCGCCCCGGTGTGGCCGGGGCAGATTTGGTATCCGGACCTACTCAGCCGGTCAGTGTCGCCTCCAGTCAAGTTGCCAATACTTCCAGATCTGCTCAGCTGGGAGAGAGACGCAATCCTTCATCACGACCCATGATCTCTGAACCTGAAGGCATGGCTCCTGCAGCCTTAGAGTTTGGATGTTCTGATCTGCCAGCGGACTGCAGGGAGGTTCTTGCCAAAGCTAGGACATTGTCGACTCGCAAGTGCTACAGCCATCTGTGAAAGCGCTTTGCTACGAGGTGCCAGTCACAGCCCCACAGATTCATCCATACATGCTTTCCTTGGCAAAAACTGGGCTGGCTCACGCATCCATCAAGGTACACCTGGCGGCCATCTCACACTACACCAGATCCCCTGGAAGATCATCAGAGTGGTCCCACAGACTCATCAAGGAGTTTCTCAAGGGGGGTTTTCGAGTTTTTCCTGCGGTAAAGGTGCCTGCCCCGGCATGGGAACTCAACGTGGTCTTGACAAGGCTCATGTGGGGCTCCTTTGGAACCTATGCATCAAGCCCTACTCAAGTTTCTCTCATGGAAAACAGCATTCTTTGTGGCCTTCACTTAAGCGAGGTGAATGGGTGAGGTCCAGACCCTATCCTGCAAGTAGCCGACACTGACTTTCCATGAATTAAGGGTGGTACTGCATACGCACCCCACTTTCATGCCAAAGGTTCTGTTGGAATTGTACTTGAACAAGCCTTTGGTGTTGCCTGTTTTCTTCCCGAACCCTTCGCTGCTGGCGGAGAGGACCTTGCGTTCGCTGGACTTGTGCCTTGAAGTTCTATGTGGCACGCACAAAAAGTTTTCGGATCACTTCTCAATTGTTTGTGAACTTTGGACCTGTGAATCAAGGGAAGGCCTTGTCCAAGACTTCCATCTCGAGGTGGCTCTCCGGCTGCATCATGAACTGTCATCGGCTGGCGAACCAGGCATCTGCTGGGCTGTCCAAGAGCCAACTCCACCAGAGCAATCAATGCGACGGCAGCGTTCCTTTCTGGTTTGCCCCTGCACGACATCTGCGGAGCTGCATCGTGGCGGTCCACGCATACCTTCACTAAGTTCTGCTGCGTCGACAGGGATTCCAGGGAGGTGTCCAGAGTCGGCCAGGCAGTGCTAGGCAACCTGTTCGTGTGAGGTGAGTCTGTTCCAGGGATAAGTGTTAATTTGTTCTGTTGAGCCTTGCCACCTCCCGTGGTTGTATAATGTGTACTGCTCGGTATTTGTTATTCATGAGCATGTGAATCCATGCCAGACCCATGCTAGAGAACAATAGTTGCATGTAAGTAACTTAAACCTTCTCCAGCATGGCGAACCCTTCCTCCGGCACCTCTGCAGCTCTTCTTGGTCATACTGTCATTTTACTTACTTACCATATCTGAAGATGGCTGCCAGAGGCGCGGCTTAGGTAGAGGACTGTCATTGAATGGGGGCAGTATGACTCAGAGGACAGTGATTGGTTTAGAGGAGAAATACAGTTTTAAAGTGAAAGTGAAAGTTTTTTCTTTTACTGAGGATTCCCAGCCGGACGACTGGCAATATTCATGTGCATGTGAATCCATGCCAGACCCATGCTGGAGAACAATAGTTACAGGTGACCTTAACCTTTTTGTTTGTGGCACTTATCCTCTTTTTCCTGTTCTTATCTTACTACTTCGTCCCGTCCCCTTTCCTCCATACTTGTGGGACATTCCGTCCTTTGGAATAGGACCGCAGCACTTTTGTAAAACGCATCAAAAATTTAGAATGTTTGTCCTTTTATTATTACGCGGGGTACCGCACGTGGCCGTAACCCCGCCCTCCTGAGCTCTGCCCCGCGCATTGCCATGTAATCCTTTCTCCATGCATTCGGGGCTAGACGCACTAACATCACTGGGAATTTTTATTTTTATTCCCTTTTGTCCTTTCTTCCTGCTCCGGTTCCACGGTCATCTAGTCCTCCATCTATGCCGGAACATCCGGTATTCATGTCCTGTTATTCAGGCGAACGTCGCTTCGCGAGGGCGGATCCCCACTCTCTTTGCTTGGAGTGTCTAGTCCCGGAACATTGCTGGGATTCGTCTACTACGGCTCCCTCTCCGTCCGGGCACTCCAACGTCGTCGTCTTCTTCGGTGGGAGGAAGTGTTTCAGCACGTTCCACCTCATTTCCAGCTTTTCACAGATTAAAAGAAGAAACGCCCGGTAAGTTCTTTCGTTTTTAGGGCACCCCGGCCAGGGCACTCCTTTCCAGGATCTTCCAGGACCGGATGGGGTTTGAGTAGTTCTCAAGGGCCTAATAGGTGCACCGGAGTGTTCTCTGAGGGTTCCTGTAGCGGACCTGCCAAAACCGGACGCTGTTCCGAGGTTCACCATTTGGGTGCTATGGTTCAGCCCAGTTTGTCTGTGGCTCTGGATACCGGGGTTCACCCTGAGGTCTCCATTTCTGGAGCTTTCCACACTGATACCGGGGTACGCCCTGAGGTCTCCATTTCTGGAGCTTTTCATACTGAGTCATGGCTCGAGGCCCCTCTTGAGGGAGCTATACGTCCTGGGTTAAAACCAGAGGTTCCTCTTCTTGGGACTAAAGTCGGCACCGACAGGACCGAGAGATCCTCTTTGAAGGTGTTATCGTTGAGGTTCATCCCTCAACCGCCCCACGCTCGGGCTCGTGGTGGTACCGGTTCTGTCGAGGGGGCAAAGAGGGTGGTCACGGGCCATATTCCCTCCACTACTGGTTCTGCCGAGGTTCCTCCACTGGGGCAGTTGCTAAGATGTTCAGTAAGCATCTGAGACCCCCCACACCCCCCCCAATACCGCCTCTGCTGAGGATCATTGTGTCAAGGCTAAGATGTTACTTAAGTCCTGTGACTCCCCTGAGGAGACAATTGTCTCATCTCCACATGTGACGCAGTTCTCCTCAGGTGTGGAGAAAATGGCCGCCCAACCCCCGTGGTCCATGGCAGCCATTTTGGATAGCTCCCTTACACCAACGTTCACGTCGTCTGGTGCTGGGAGCATTCCTTTTGGGGCTCAGCAGCTTTTTCCACGCTATGTGGACAACAAAAATCCTTTCGGCCCTTCATTCGACTGGCGTGCTCAGATACCAATGCCTCATACAGTCTCGCTCCCTCCTGCTTCTGCTCCACTGATGTATGTGGATCCGGCCGGCGGTGGGCCCTCCTGGCAACCATCCTCCTTGTGTTCATGGTGGTAAGCCCCTCACAAGTGGCCTCTTCCTGTACCAGTGCCAAAACCTGCACCTAAGGATGAGATTTTTAGGATGTTTCAGATGCTCATACGCTCTGACCCTATGAAGGTGTATTTCAAACATCTTTTCAGGGAAATGTACCCTGAACATCCTGGCCCACCCCCTACCCCGGCTGTTCCAATGCAGGTTCCGATGGTGCCACTTCCTCCACTGTTTCTTTCTGGACCTCCTTCCATCTCTCCCCCCTTTGTCTCCTATAGAGAAGACACCGGCAGACGGGAACAACACTTTAAAACCTGAGGCGGTATGCGTCGTGGCCTAGTCTTCTGTTGCCACCTTGTTGGATGAGCCTAAAGTGGATCAGGATAGCGATGAGCAGCCCCGCTAAGTGAGAGCATTCCATGACCGGGTGCCAGATATGGTGGCCCTCCTTGATATTCCAGTACCTGGGACCCCCACTCCTCAGGAGGGGGTGTTTTCTGGAGCCTTTACCCTGTCGCCTCAGGAGCGTACCAGCCTGTTCCGCCAGAAGGATGTCTTGGCTGAGGCCTGTAAGGTCTGGGATAAACCCCACACTGGGCTACACCTCAACAAGAGAATTGACGTTCGATACAAGCTTGATGCCTCTGAGGACATAGCCTTATTGGCTTGTCCGCTCCCTTCCTCAACGGTGGTGGCAGCGGCCACCCTCCAGTCCAAGCCGGTCTCTGCATCTTCAACGGCAGCGTCCCAAATCCTATCCAAAGAGGATAAACTTCTGGACGCCTTGAGCAAGAGTGTCTTTGCTAATTCGGCGCTCCAACTTAGTCAAGCGAACACTGAGCTTATCCTGGCAGCAGCCAATCTGATGTTGTGGAAAGAGTTAGCCGTTGTGTATTCCTTCGAATAGGCTAGATGACTTTAAAGCCGGTTTGTCGGACGCCAGAGTGTAGGCACAGGATCTACTAGAGGCTGCGGCACACCATGTAGATACCTCAGCTCGTGGCCTTATGATCAGGGTTGACACCTCCCGCCAGGCGTGGCTCTACGCAACAAAGTTCTGAAAGGAAGTGCAAGACAAAGTACTGGACCTTCCTTTTGATGGAGAGGAATTGTTTCATTCTTCTACAGACTAGGAACTCACAAAGACAAAAGCGAGTACCCAAACCACCAAATCTTTATCGGTCCTGGCGAAAGCTCCAGCTAAGGCCCCTTATACACAGAGGTCAGGGTCCCAGATTCGGTCCTTCTCTGGTTTCAGAGGGTTTCGGGATCACCATGCGCGCCAAACTGAAGCTCCGGTTGGCGGGACCCGTCGAAAGCAACAGTGTCAAGGTGGTTGGTTTTTCTCTCTCCCATCGGCCTCTTCTCCAGGGACAGGTAGTCTCCCGGCCGACAAATTATCCAAATGATATTTTTTGTCAGTCGCACAAGACTCAGGTGGGAGGATGAATCTCGTCTCATCTGGAGGCGTCGCAGCCCATCACCGAAGTCGGGTGGGTTTGGTCCATCGCTCGGGCGGCTTTCGCTTTCCCCTTCCCCCTGCCCCACCCTTCAATCCTCCCTTCCAACAGATCGGGTCGCTCTCCCTCAGCCGAGGTACAGAAACTTCTAGACCTCAGAGAGGGGCGGAGCCTGTTCCCCTCAGGGAGCAAGGGGAGGGCTTCTACTCACGACTGTTCAGTGCCCAAACCCAACCAGTCTGGCCTGCTCACTATCCTCGATCTTGCCCAGTTCAATCTTTCTCTTCCCCAAGAGAAATTCAAGATGATCACGCCTTGCCAAATCAAGTCCTCTCTTCGAAAGTGCGACTGGCTCAGTGTTTTGTACCTTCAGGACGCTTGCATGCACATCCTGCATGCACATATATGCGGTTCTCCCTGGGAGGGGAACACTTCCAGGTCCGTGTGCTCCCTTTTGGTCTCAGTTTGGCGCTGCGTGTCTTTACGAAGTTGATGTTGGTCATCGCAGCTTTCCTCCGGCTACAGGGCGTTCATGTACATCCATATTTGGATGACTGGCTCCTACGCAGTCCTTGCCCCCAGACAGCATTGAGCAGTCTTCAGTGTCTCCTCCAGCTCCTGTTCCACCTTGGGCTGTCAGTGAACTGGCGGAAATCTTCCATGACGGTCTCTCAAACCTGATTTTCTTGGGGTTTTGTTGGAATACAGTCAGTACCAAGGTGTTCCTAACAGTGGACAGGATTGCGGACCTATCGGCCAAGTGTTGGCTCTTCCTCCAGTCTTCGCACATGACGGCTTGGTGGTTCCATAGACTTCTGGCCCTAATGGCTTCCTGCGTGCTAGCTCTTCCTCTTCCATGTCTGAAGATGAGGCGTTCCCAGATGGCTCTTCGGAGCTCTTGGTCTCAGGCTTCGTACCCGGATTCCAAGATAATCACAGTACCGTCTCTGACAGCGTATCTACAATGATGGTCTTCGACCGACAACCTTTCTGTTGTGGTGGCCTCCTTGCAGGAGCCCTGCTCACAAGTGGTGGTTACCACAGACTCCTCCCTTCTGGTGTGGGGCGCAACGCTTTGTCACCTCTAAGTATTCGACCTTTGGACACCTCAGGATAGGCAGTTTCATATCAATTATCGGGAACTCCTGGCTGTTTTTCTAGCGCTCAAAGCTTTTCAACAGTCCATCACGAACAAGGTAGTCCGAATTCGCACTGACAATTCTGTGGCAATGTTTTACATCAACAAGCAGGGTAGCACCAAGTCACCCCTCCTTGTGGACCTAGCCGTACAGATTTGGGAATGGGCCATCCAGCACAACATTTGGCTCCTTGCTGTACACATTCCGGGTCACATCAATGTAACTGCAGACTCCCTCAGCCCGCCGGTCGGCAGCCAGTTACGAGTGGGAATTGAACACAGATGTTCTCTCCACCATTTTTCACCAATGGTGCGCTCCAGAAGTGGACCTTTTTGCAACTTTTACAAACAGGAAAATTACTCTGTATGCCTCCAGAGATGGTCGTTGGGTGTCCTCCCTGGGAGACGCTCTCGATATTCCATGGCACAACATGACGGTCTTTGCCTTTCCTCCACTGCCTCTGATTCATCGGTCACTCTGCAAGCTAAGGAACACATCGAATTGCACTCTCCTCCTCACAGCTCCTTGGTGGCCTGCCAGATTCTGGTTTTCGGAACCTCAGCATCTGTCGATTCTTCCTCCAATCAGATTGCCGTTGATTCCCAACCTGTTTCACCAGTGCAATCACCAGATGTGGCACCCCTCCCCAAAATCGTTCAGCTTGGCGGCCTGGTGCCTGAATTCAGATCTTTAGCGCAATTTAATCTGTCTGAGGACAATATGTGCATTATCCACGCGGCCATAAAACCTTCCACAAGGGCTTAATATAGGAGCACATGGGTCTGTTTATGCCACTAGTGCTTAGCTAAACAGCTTGACCCCAGGCACGCTAGGGTGGACACTGTTCTTTCATTCGTGTCTCATCTCGCAGCTTCGGGCATTCATGTCTTTTCTTGCAGTACCTACTTATCTGCCTTTGCAGCCTACCTGTTCACTGAAAGCTGTCCCTTTTCTTTAACTAATTTGATCATTAAAAGGCATTTTGCGGGTCTTCCGCATCTTTTCCCGCTGGTACTCCTCACCCCAAGTGGGATTTAAATGTGGTACTCACCACGTTATGCCATAAACCATTTGAACCTATGGCCACTATCGATCCCAAATACCTTTTGTGGAAAGTCACCTTTCTGGTCTTAGTGACATCAGCAACGCGAGTAAGCGAGCTCCAGGCTCTTTATGTGGAACATGCAAGTACAAAGCAGAGGCCCAGTTGGCTACCCTTGGATGTAGCAATAGTTAGGGACTTGTAATCAAACCAGCAATGTGGGGAAAACCATCTTTCTAAACATATATCAAAGACGGTAAAAACCGGAAATATAGAAAAATACAATTTATTAAGAAGCAATGTAAAAAGCCACCAAATAGTGGTCTTCAAAAAAGGATCAATCGAAGAAAATCAAACAAATATTTCATGTGTAATCAAATATACAAGGGACACATCCATTATTTTCATTTTTGTACAGTTGATCATTTCATACAGTACTATTCATAGTTAGTGGATGACAGAGTCCAATTTCTGTCAAATCCCACATCTACAAAAGTGTCGACAGGTTTTAGACTGTTTCCAGCCTTGCTACTTGGTTGTGGAAAAGCCTTCAAGTTGTCAAATCACTAGATTGAGCTTGGTGCAAGGCTTTCTTCAGGACACACACGGGCCCCGATGTCGGGGCAATATTCAATCTTGATTTTCATCAGACCGCATATATATCTCTACAACAAAGTACATAAAAAATATACATAAAAAAAACAATTAAAACCCACTATATTTCCAGTCAAATACTTATTTCAAACAATATCTATTCACATTACGAGTTCACAAATTAACCCAACATGTCATTTGATTGTGCATCCTTATTACTTTCTTAGTTTCATCATTGTTTTCCAAAGGACATTATTTCTAGCATCTCTTTTTACAATTTGCTAGTTAATTCATTCGATGTGGTTCGTTATCACACAGAAATGTACTTATTTTGTTTTGCCATATATGAAAAGCACACACGAGAGAGAAAATTCATATATACCAAATATTTACTCAATGTAAGGTCCAATTACCGTCAGAAAATGCCAGTTTTTCATGGGAGCTTTGAAATTCTATTCTGTAACCCAGTCTCGTTTTCTTTTTCTTTTTCAGCGTCGTAATTGTCATACAGCGTCTATATGTGAAAGATGTATTCATTTAGTGTTCCCATCATGTCTTTATTGTTTATAGTAGAGGGGTATTGGTCCTACCTCTGTTCTTATTTGCTTGTTCCGTCTTCTAGCTCATGCAACACATGCCGCGGGGAGTGGATGGCGTAAATGGAGAGCCCTGGTACTATTTGCGTATGTTAAACTACAGTAAAGACACGAAAAGAGCAAAAGTGCCTTCTGTTAGGACTGTCTTTTCACGTGTAATCGGTGGCATATAGAGCGGCTCGCATACATACACTTACTTATGAGATAGCTGGTGTTCTGCGGTTATTTCAAAAAGAGTCCGTAGCGTTGTAATCATTACAACGTACTGTTGATCATGTGATCTATTTATGGCATGGGTGTCATTGACGGCGTCATGCGCCGCAGTCGCCATCTTGAGATGGGACCATCTCATGTGTGTTTATCGGTTGTGACAGAATGTATGCATCGAAAACGGGGAACCCGTGTTCAACCAATATTATCGGGCGCTTAATGTTGGTATTTTCTTTACAAGCATGTAGTGAGTTTTTTTTTATTAACATTTTTAAGAAAATTAGAAGGAAACAGTGACAATTGTGAGTCATCAGTCGCTATCTTGAATCGGAGTGATTTTGTATATGTTAAATGCATGTTTGTCAAATTAGCAGAGAATTTTTTTTATCCATGGTTGAGCTTTTGTGAAAAAACGAGATTTGGGCCACATTTGCATAAATAACTATCAATGCATAAACAGATTCCACTCAATGTATAGGTTTAGACCATGATTAACAGAGTCCAATTTGTAAATCAACTTTTGTTCCAGTTTACGGAGTTTCAGATCTCGGTCTCCACCTTTCTGTGGAACATCCGTTCCTCACCTTCAATAAGTATAAGGTTGTCCTTCGCACTCCTTCTTTCCAGCCTAAGGTGGTCACCGATTTTCATTTGAACCAATCCATCTCCTTACCTGTCTTTTTTCCAAACCCGGCATCGGATGCTGAGAGTCTTGCACAACCAGGGCGTCAGGCGAGCCTTAAAGTTTTATCTCGACAGGACGAGTGATCTCAGGTCCTCCTCGCAACTCTTTGTCACATTCGGGGAACCAAAAGGGAAACCAGCTTCCAAGGCAACTATCTCTAGGATGGATTGCCTCTGGCATTTCTGAAACCTATACCATTCAGGGCCTTCAAAAGGCATCCATGCCCATCTTGTACGTGGCAAAGTGGCTGCTGTTGCCTTACAAAAGTATGTTCCTTGGAGAAACCATCGCCAAGGCGGCTCTGGGCATCCCCATCAGCTTTTTGTAAGCATTACTGCTTGGACCTGAGCTCCAGGGCTGATGCCCAGTTTGGCCAGGCTGTCCTTAAGAATTTATTTCAGTAGGGGAGTTTTTCCATCCACCCAAACTTGCTGTGATGCGTGCTTGGGAATCTCCCACTAGTATGGAGCAAAGGGGACGTGACGTAGAAGTATATAAAGTTACTCACCGTAGTGACTACCTTACTCCTAGTCCATAGTCTCCTTTCTTCCATACGCCCGCCCGCCGTCCCCTCTAAAAAGTATCCTCTATTATTTCTTAAATGGTCTCAGACCTGGCGATAGAAAAGGACTGAAGGGCGATGCGCGGGGCGAACTCAGGAGGACGTGGTTATGGCCACGTGCAATGCCCTGCATAAAAATAAAAGGAGGACAAAAAATTTGACAGTTTTGATGCTTTTTTACAAAACTGCTCCGGTCCCAAAGGACAGAATTTCCCAGAAGTATGGAGGAAAGGGGTCTATGGACTAGGAGTAAGGTAGGCACTAAGGTGAATAACTTCATTATTCCCTTGCCCCTGTTCCTTCCACCGACTGAAGTCTAGATGGCCCTGTCAAGAACACAATATGCCAACCTCCAGACCAGCCTTGGCACTTTTAGATCACTATAAAGGTGATTTGGAGCGCTATAAAAGCTTTGTAACAGAACATAGTGGTTACCTTTCAGTATTCTACCCATGGGCCGACGCTCCAAACTCAAAAACAGTGTTCATAATACAAGGGAATAAAGATTAAAAGTGTTTAGCTCCCTAGGACACAGCTGGCAAGTTAAACTTTGATGGCTGAAGTCTCATATTCGAATCAGATTTAACATTTACATTTTAGGACAAATATACTTGAGAAAAGAACACAATTAATGTTTGTGGCAACTGTGGTCCTCGGGTTAGGGGGTGGTGAAGGGTAGGACCAGTGCATTCTTCAATGCATGCCCATATTTTAGATGGTCACATTGCAGACATGTTGACTTTGAGTCTGTGCGCCACGTGAATTACTATTCGAATGGGGGAGTGTCCTCCCACGTATTCCTCATCTTTGACACTTGTCCAGCTTCAGCTGCTTTGGAAAAATATGTTGGCAGAGGGTGCTGTGCGTCGATGGCGTTGAGCCAATGTCCCTCGAAGGCTTCCCTTCGAGGGTGATGTCATCGAAGGCATATATAGCACGCAGCGCCTGCTGGCCTCAGTTCCGTTTTTCGGCGACAGTGATTGCTTCGGGTTAAATTCGGCGCACCTCTTCTAGTGATGTCTCATTATAAAAACATCGATAATTATGTCTTCTTCTTCGACGCCGAAGAACGGTTTCAAGAAATGCAGGGATTGCGGGTCAAAAATGTCTCTCACTGACCCGCATCGTATCTGCCTGTGGTGCCTCGTGGAGGCCCACGATACCTCTGAGTGCCAATCCATGATGGGAAAAGCCTTGAGGGAACAGAAGGGGAAACTTAAGGTAGGAGAAATCCCCTAGAAATCACCCACCTAATCCGCTAGGTCTTTGACTGACGAGTCAAGAGGCGACTCTCGTAGGAAGAAGGCCAAGCAAAGGCATTGAATGTCACCATCGTCCCCCGGCTGAATGGGAAACCTTCATTGCGGAAATGTTAAAAATATTGAAAAACAAAGCCATGAAGAAGCTGGAAAGGAAAGGTCTCGTCCAAAAACTTGTGCACCCTTGAGCCCTAGTCAAAGGCCTCATCCGCATAGCGATCCCTCGAGGGCGTGATCCGAAAAATCAAATGAGCATACGAGACATAGGGAGAAATCGAGGTCGACACCAGCCAAGCCCGCCGTCGGTGCCAAGCGCCCCTCCAAAATCGGTGCTGATGAATAAAATATCGATGACTTCGACAACGTCGAAACCTATTGGTACAAAATCTGACAAAAAAAAAGTCTCTTCTAATATTGAAGAGGAAGAGCATTCTGACAATGATTAAGTCCCATTTGGCTTACAGTATGGTACACCCAATGTACCAGAGAGCTTGAGATCTTAGTAAAGTAGAATGCAAGACCTATATGAGAACTTGTAAACAGCAAGTGGGGTTGATACCTCACCAGAAGGGTTCGGAAAGCCAGAACCAGGGGAACATGCAGACTCTTCTTATAGATGGCTCATTTCAAAAGTGGTTGAATACTTGGGTTGGAGTAGGCCCCCATTGTCCTATGACCAAGACGACTTCACAGACATTCTGGACAAGAGTCCACAAACTGATCCCATTTTGCCTTTTCATGTGGCACTGCAAAAAGGGTGGCTAGGAACTGTGAGACTCCGGAATCTAATCCGGCAGTCAACAAGAACTTGACAAAAAATACCACCCCTCCAGTAGTGACCCTGACTACCTGTCAAAACACCCCACTCTGGAGAATCTGGTGGTGTAGGCAGGTACGGCTACTTCTAAACAGGCAGCGTACCCTACCATCCCTCCTGATAGGGATGATAAGCACATAGATGGATCGGCGAGGATGGTATTTTCTGCAGTGAGCATGGCACTGAAGTCTGCCAACTCCATTTGTGCCCTCGCAAAGTTTTTGTATACTGTATGGGACTGTAGCTTCATGGCGGCAGAGCATATTCCCGAAGGGGATGAAACGGATGGCTTCTTAGCTATTGTTAAAGACGGCAAAGAGGCCATGTGTGAGTCCCTTCAATCAGGACTGGATTCTGCAGGTAGCATCAGCAGATCCATGGCTACCAGCACCGTTATGCGCAGATTTGTGTGGTTTAGAAAGTCGGGTTTTGCACTTGATGTCCAATCTAGGCTTCTCAACATGCCTTTTGACAGGATCTCACCTTTTTGGCAACAAGGCTGACGAGAGCCTTGAGAAGTTGCAGACCCCAAAGGCGGCAGCCCAATCTTTAGGCACTGCGATTAGGCAACCTCTGCCTTTTCGTCCTAGTGGGCAACCTTGGAGGGGCAGATCTTTTCTTTACTGCTCGACAGTTGAAAGGGTGAGAGGAATGGCCACTCAAAGAGGCCAGAGAATATTTCTTCATGATGGACGAGGTAGAGGCGCAAAGCCAGCTCAAGCAGCAGCCTCCTTACCATTGGCCTCTGCAGCTGCTGCCACAATACCACTCTGAGGTCTTGAGTCACAGTTCACCAGTGGGGGGGGGGCAGACTGTCTCGGCATCTGGAAGAATGGCGAGACATTACTTCTGATACTTGTGCTTTGGAAACCGTAGCCCACGGTTATTGCCTTCCTTTTATAAGAAGACTTCCGAACAATCCACCAGTGAATCGCTCTTTGAGGATTCCAGATCCGCTCCGTGTGCAGGAAATTTTAACCCTGCTAGAGAAAGGTGCTATAGAACCAGTACCTGTATCGGAGAGGAACAAGGGATGGTACTCCCTATATTTTTTTGATCCCGAAAAGGATAAGAGGACTGAGACCCATCTTGGACTTGAGATACTTGAACAAGTTCCTCAGGAAGGACAAGTTCAAGATGGTCACACTTTCTCAGATACTTCAGGCCCTCCAACTCCAGAATTGGTTGGTGTCATTGGACCTTCAGAATGCTTACTTTCATGCGCCAATCCCTCTCAAGCACAGAAAATACCGGAGGTTTGCAGTTGGCGGTTCTCATTATCAAGAGTTCTGCCATTCGGACTGTCCTCTGCCCGATGGTTTTCACCAAACTGATGGCGGTAGTGGCAGACTGGGCTTCTCCCTCATTTACAAGAAGTCCCATATGACACCTTCCCAAAAGCTTCTCTTTATCGGAGCTGTGCTAGATACATCCTTGGGAAAGAGCTCGCAACCCGAGGTGAGGGCTCAAGACATACTTCAGATGGTTACCAAATTTCAGAGTGCCCAGAATCTTCCAGTCTTTGATTTTTCTTTTTTTATTAGGTTGCTAGTCCTCATGGGGTCCTGCATTTTTCTGGTGCAAGAGGAACTCTACGAGACGCGTTCGTAGTGGACTGGGAGTTTCCACTCCTGTACGTGTTTCCTCCAGTCCGCGATATTCCTCCATGTAATCAGGATGTCAAAAAGGTTCAGGAAACACATTATCCTAATTGCTCCGGACTGGGCCAGGAGTAGGTGGTACACGGACCTTCTGGACATGTCCATCTGTGCTTTGATGCGTCTTCCACAAAGAGAGGAACTTCTCTCGCGACAGAAGGGTCGGGTTCTCCGTCAAGACTCTCGACCTTCACGCTTGGTATCTGAAAGGCTGAGATACAAGGATTTGGACCTCCTGGATGGCGTAATGGAGGTGTTGCTTTTCGGCCAGAAGACCATCTTCAAAGTCTTTGTACCGTTGCCGTTGGAATACATTTTGCAACTGGTGCAGGGAAAAGAATGTTGATCCTTTTCTATGTAAGACTCCGGATGTTTTATCCTTTCTTCTATCTTTAGCTAATTTGGGCCTTCAGATTGGTACCATTAAAGGCTACTTGGCAGCGCTGTCCATCTTTAAGCGCTTGTCAGAGGAATGTTCATATTTCAATATACCAATGGCGACTCAATTCTGGAAGGGGCTCACTAATGTTTTACCTCCATCTCCTTTCCAGGTTCCGGTTTGGGATCTTAATCTGGTTTTAAAATTCCTGATGTGTGCTCCATTTGAACCCATGCACATATGTCCGTTAAGGTTATTAACATTTAAAACAATCCTATTGGTAGCTCTGACCTCAGCCCATAGAGTGAGTGAGTGAGTGAGTTGCAGGCACTTTCATCCAAGCCACCCTTTACCATCTTCCACAAGGACAAGGTTGTTTTAAGGTTCAAACCCTCCTTTTTGCCCAAAACCATTTCAGACTTTCATTTAAGCCCGAAAATTGTTCTTCCTTCCTTCTATCGCCCTCCTCATCCTGGTAAGAAAGAGGAAAGACTCCATAGGTTGGACTCTCTGAGAGCGTTAAGCTTTTACATCTCCAGAATGTCTAAGTTGAGAGTTGATGACCAATGTTTTCTCTGATATGCAGGACACAAGCTAGATCAGGCTGTTTCCAAACGGACCTTGTCTAGATGGATAATTCTCATAATATCAGAATGTTGCAGGCTTGCAGGTAAAGACCCTCCTGAAGGTTTAAGAGCTCATTCCACAAGGGGCATGGCTACATCTACGGCCTTTCACAATTTGTGAAGCGGCAACGTGGTCTTCCATGCACGTGTTTACTAAACATTATTCCCTGGATTACTCCCTTGGCCAGGATGGTGCTTTTGGCAAAGCAGTCCTTCATTCTATCTATGAAAATTCTACTCCCTCCCCAAAACACAACACTGCTTTGGGAGTCTGTCAAAGATGAGGCATACATGGGAGGACAAAATCCATTTGAAGAATAAGTTACCCCGGTAACGTTCTTTCGACTGGATGTTCCTCCCACGTATTCCTCATCGCCCTCCCATGGTACACCTCAGTAAAATTTCTCGTGCTATTACAGCTTCCGTTCCATCAATGCGGAGTACGGTCACTCACGTTTTTTATGGGTATCTCTGCTCCAGGAGGAGGGAAAAACAGAACTGAGGCCAACGGTGCTAGGCGTGCTATATATTCGATGACCTCACTCTTGACAGAGGCCTTTGAGGGACATCGACTCAACGCCAACGTCGCACAACGCCCTCTGCCGAAATTTCTTTCCGAAGCAGCTGAAGCTGGCCAACAAGTGCCAAAGATGAGGAATTCGTGGGAGGAACATCCAGTCGAAAGAACGTTACCAGGGGTAAGTAACTTGTTGTTCTGTTGTAACATTCTTTCTTGGTTTTGAATGGGTGTACACTGCCTTTATTAGCCGATGACAAGCTCCCGGTGAGATGTGTTGTAATTACTTCCTTGGCTGTTTATTTTTTTTGTCTGTTGCAGTTTTTTTTTTTTTTGGGGCGTCTCAAAGTGTTGTGTATGGTGAGCCATTGAAGGCGAAAAAGCATTATGCATCTCCCTTCAACAGCTTTTATGTACAATGCTCTATTGCTTGCCAACTTTGTTCACTTTCTAGAAAAAAACATATATTTACATTCATGATCGTCAAAATAAAGCACTTTCTGGCAATGGACACTCGTTTGTTAGGGTACAATCGCATGAGTCTAGCTCATTTTTGATGGACTGGACTAGCAAAAAGTAATCTGGATTTTCCAAGCATCCGTTGTTGTGGAAATAAGTATTTGCAGCTAGTCCCACTGGCATGTGCATGTAAGCATGCGAGAAAGGGAGTGGACACCTATAGACATTATCTAAATAAATTATACTTTTGTCAGCAAATATGGAGTTCTCCCCAGTTGGCTACATATGCACGCTGTGGGAAAATCTGATTGTAGAAAGACCAAGGAAGGCGCTTGTTAGGTTTGAATGACACCAGCACACAGGCTTGTATGAAGTAATGTCCTTTATTACTTCTTAGTAATATGGTCAACGACCCCCGGGAGGGTTTCAACCACCGTCCACCGTTTGCCTTTCTCTTTCTCTCTCGGTGCCCGGAACCTGGAACTCCTGGTGTGGAGATCCACATTCCAAGCGCATGCAAACCATGACAGTGAAAACATGTATTGCTTAAATGATACACTGATATCCTAACACCTCCTTCCTTTCTAACATTTTGAAAGCAATAACTATACCTCTAATGACTGAACAAATGTTATTAATTTAACTGTGATAAAATCTTAGAATATAACCAAATTCGAATATTAATGTACAGGTATGAGGAGCCTAAGATAAGTTAACTTCCATTGCGAAATTGGACTTGTATGTCAATAGTGGTGGAGATGACAGAAACCTTATGTATGTCTGTCACTCTCTTCCTCTAGAGCACTTGATAATTGCTACTCTCTCCTTGTTCCAAATACCTCCACCTCTGACTAATACTGATGAACCTAAATCTTTTACCACTTGTTTGGGTTCAGAATACAAAGATGCCCCTTTGCGTACCTTGGTTGGTAGCTTAATTTTGATCCAATCACCTTCATTAATCTTAAATTCTTTGCAACAGTTTTTTAGATCATACCTTACCTTGGATTTGACTCCTGCCTCAAACATTCTATTCCTCACTCTTCCCACATCCACTGCAACCATCCTGGATTTTCCCATCCATCCGGGACATAAATGTGAATTGGGTTTCCTACCTCTCAACATCTCAAATGGAGTCAATCCTGTAACACTATGAGGCGTAATTCTATACTGAAATGTCCTTTCCATTGCTGTCCTGAACCAATCCCCACCAGTTGCTACTGCAATTCTTATAGCTTCCATCAACGTCCTGTTGAAGCGTTCAACACATCCATTACTTTGGGGATGATAGAGAGAAGTGTTTACCTGTTCAATACCATTCTTATCTAAAAAATCTTTGAACTCCTTGGATGTCAATTGAGATCCATTATCCGACAAGCATTTCCTGGGAAAACCTTCTCTCCAAAATAGTTGTTCTAGAAATTTGGAAATACTGCTGCTAGATATGTCTTTAAGTAAACAAACCTCTGGCCATTTGGACAATAAATCTATGACCACCAACAAGTAACTGTCACGAGTCCCTCCTATATTAAATGGTCCCAATAAGTCTATTGCAATCTCATCCCATGGTACCCTCGGCGTTTCCCTAATGACCATGGGTGTTTTTTGTATTTTCAAACCTTTGTTTCCCTCCAGACACTCTGTGCAATCCTTGACCTGCTCTTCAATCTCTTTGTCAATTCCAGGCCACCAGAACTCAGCCCTTATTATGCCTTTGGTCCTAGCTATACCTAAATGTCCTTCATGAGCTGTCTCGACTACTTGTCTCCTCATTCCCTGAGGAACTATCATCTGATGCCCTCTATATAGATACTTATCATTGATCCATAAATCTCCTTTAACTCTGGCAAATGCACCCATATCACCTTTGTAGTTCATTACTCCATTTTCTCTTACTAATGTTAATACTTTCTGATATATTGAATCTTCACTACACGCTTTAACCCACTCATCTTCCTTTAAGGACTCGTGCACCTGAAAAATTTCAAATGTTTCTTCCTGATTTGTTTGCTCTACTCTGATGTGACCTTCTCTATGAACAGATCTTGACAAGGCATCTGCCACGACATTGACTTCACCACTAATGTGAATCATGGTAAATTGCAAACCTTGAAGAGCTGTTACCCACTTCATTATGCGTCTTGATACACCTTCCAGTCCACCCTTGGTAAAAATACCGACTAACGGTTTGTGATCAGTACAAATCTCAAATTTCCTTCCCCAAAGAAACCTTTTGAATTTCTCAACACCCCAAATACAAGCAAGAGCCTCTTTCTCCACCACTGAATATCTGACTTCAGGATCTTTAAGTGATCTTGAAGCAAACGCTATAGTATGCAGCCCTTCTGAATCTTCTTGCATAAGCACTGCCCCTATGCCATAGTCACTGGCATCTACAAAAAGTAGTGTGGGTTTCCCTTCTTCAAATGTCTTTAGAATGGGAGCTTCAATTATGGCCTTTTTTATCCTTTCAAACTCACTCTTACAGTCTTCACTCCATTTAAATGTCACACCTTTGCGCGTGAGCTTTCTCATGTGTCTTGACATGTCTGACAGATTCTTGATAAATTTGCCATAGAATTCAACTAACCCTAAGAATGATAACACTTCTGCTTTAGATTTGGGATCTTCCATTTTCCTTATTGCTTCAATAGCCTCCTCTTTAGGTTTGACTCCCTCAGCAGTGATTTCGTGACCTAAATAAACCACTTTACTTGCTTTGAATGTACACTTTTCTGACGCTATTGTTAAACCGGCTTCACCTAATATGTTTATCACCCTTTTTAACCGCCTGTCATGTTCCTCCTCATCTCTGCCACAAACTAGAACATCATCTTGGTAGTACATTACTCCTTTCTCTCCACCTAGTAACTTGTACATAATACTCTGAAATACACTCGCCGCCGACACCAAACCAAACGGCATTTGTACACACCTAAATAAACCATTGGGGGTAATAAATGCAGTTAAATCTCTGGAATCTGGATGCAACTCAATTTGGTGGTAAGCTGACTTGAGATCCAAGATTGAAAATATTTTAGATCCAGAAACCCCCACCAGTAGATCATCTATCCTGGGTAGTGGAAATCTATCTGCTACCACCATACTGTTGAGATGTCTTAAGTCAATGCATATTCTCAAAGACCCAGAGGCTTTCCGAACTACTACTATGGGGCTCACCCATTCTGAAGATTCAATTCTTTCAATAACCCCTTCATCTTCCATTTTTTTTAATTCACTTTCTACATCCTCCTTAAGTGCCAGGGGAATGGTGCGTAATTTCGCAATCTTGGGAACCGCCCCTTATTTTGTGAACAAATCCCTTCATACATCCAAGTTTGTTTCCCTTCTCACTCACGCTCTCATCATTCACTGTTAAAACCTGTTCCGGATGACTTGCTTCAAGTCTGATTTTTAGTTCAGCTTGGTCGCTCCACGATAATAACTCTCCTCCTTTGTTGGCAACATAAATAGTCGTGGTGGCTTCTCTATCTTTAAACTTCAATTTGGCCTCAAAGTATCCTATTATCTCTATTGGTTTGTCACCATATGCATTCACCTTAACTTTGTTTTCTCTCAATGTACAGCACTTAAATCTCTCTTTCCATACCTGTACTCCTATTAATGTGTAATCCGCCCCACTATCCATAAGCATCAATATTTGTATCCCATTAACCAACACCATGGCATATGGCTTTTTCTTCTTCACTTGCCCATCAATGGCATTCACCATGAATACTACCTCTCTGCCATTCTCAACATAATCATCCTCCGCATTATTTACATTGACTTCAAAAACCTGACCTGAATTGGAATTAACATTTCTACAACATCTAGCGATGTGTCCACGTATACCACAATTGTTGCATATGACATGTGTTGCAAAACATTCCTTGTCCGATGCTACATGTGAGAAACTCCCACACCGGTAGCACCTTCTTGTTGGGACATCTCTATTTGTCACTGCTTCTTTTGGACATCTGGAAAAGTTAGCCTCTCGTGCGAAATTCCTATTGTCTTTGACCCACACTTGGCGATTCCAACTTTTCCCCGCTGCAAGTCTACTCTCCTGTCGATCCTCGCCTTTTTTTTCATACTGTACTTGTCTTTTGGAAAAGCTTGAGCCCATCCTCGCCTTAACTTTTGATACTTTCTGAACTGTGCCCTCTGTTTCTTCCAGCTTGGGTTTTTCTATGTTCATCTGATTGTCTGCTTGCAGTAACTTTATGCATTTATCAGTGTGTTCCACCATCTTTGCAATCTCTATTGCTCTATCTAATGTAGGGTCCTTCTCCTTCCAAAGTTCTTTCCTAATATTGTCATTGTTGCATTTGATCATTAATTGATCCCGTATGTGTTCTTCTTGACAGTGAGAAAATCTACACTTCACTGCTAAGCCCCTCAGTGCTGTGATAAAGTCTTCTATGTTCTCTCCATTCTTTTGTTCCCTGGTGGCAAATTTGTATCTCTCTAAAATAATGTTCTCCTCTATTTTGTAATGTTTGTCCAGCTTGGCTAGTGCCTTCTCATATGGGCCTGTGTCTGGTGCATCCGTAGGCTCTGGTAATTTCCTTAGCACTTCCTGGCCTGCTGTTCCTAGGCAATGAAACAATAAGGCTTCTTTCCTTTCATTGGAATAATTAGGGCCAAATACTGCTAACGCGTATTTATGAAAGCCTTCCTTCCAATCTGTCCATCGTACTCTAGGTTCTCCAGGTGAAGGCAAGAAGAATACTGGGGCCGGAACATTTGCCATTGTGTACTGGTACCAGAACTTGTATCTGCTATGCTGTGGTACGGTTTGATATTTCCCTCAATACAACCACGTAAATACTTGCGTTGTGAATGCTATGCTGCAGTACTGTTTCACATTTCCCAACTTCAACCATGTAAACTCTTGCGTAATATGACTCACCCGCCAACTTGTGCAATGTGGTGCTATGGTTCTTCTGGTGTTGGGACACACCCTCATCCAGTGTCCTGCAGTATACTACACTGCTTCCTTCTCGCCGGGTCGATGAATTACTTCTGAATTGATCTGTTTCCGTATGTTTATTTGCGATCGCTGGCCCGCCTACGTGTTTCTATTCGTTGCGTGAGGACGTCGGTAGTGGCGTCCGTTACGCCGTAGGGTCCTTTTCTCAGTTATAGTAGTTGCGTCCTTGAAAATTGTATTCCGAACGCTAACAGTGCGTCTTCCGGAATGGCGTTAGGATGCGCCTGCAGGTATTTGAAAGTAAACTTCTTTGCACAATGTCACTTTTTGTGCTTGATTGAAGTATCGTCGGTGTCTGTGTCACGTTGATTCTTTTCTTAAATAGTAATCCTGGATAACGTATCGCAGCATGACCGATAGTTTCCTCTTTTCCTGAATCGTATATGTAGAGTTGTTGGTTGATATTGTGCCGGGGGTCGTCTCTGAAAATCTTTTATCCTCGTCGCCAGTTGTTAGGTTTGAATGACACCAGCACACAGGCTTGTATGAAGTAATGTCCTTTATTACTTCTTAGTAATATGGTCAACGACCCCCGGGAGGGTTTCAACCACCGTCCACCGTCTGCCTTTCTCTTTCTCTCTCGGTGCCCGGAACCTGGAACTCCTGGTGTGGAGATCCACATTCCAAGCGCATGCAAACCATGACAGTGAAAACATGTATTGCTTAAATGATACACTGATATCCTAACAGCGCTCTACCTGCAAGAGTAGACCCTCCGTGAATAGTAGGACACTGTTCTTCATCACCTCAAGCCCCTTCCTGAACTGCTCCACCTCCCTGAAGAGGATCCGCTTTCTCTCATTGCGCACGACCGCCCATGTTCAACGCACTACTGTACTTGTGAGCATAATGCTCCCCACTTCGTAGGGCTCGACTGCTTAAGTTGGGGATCAATTCTGAAGAATGGCCTAATGCTATATTTGTGTTAACCTACCCTTCTGTTGCAGGTTGTGGCTGTTTTTCCCCTTTACTGCATTAGGCGAAAGGCAGCTGTATATATGTTAAATATTGAAAGGCGTGTGTGGTAACAGTTTTATATTACTGTGGTTTATTTGTGTTTAATTGTTAAGGCCTATAATGTCTATGCATTTTTTTTATATACACTTGTCTAAGCGTACTTTGTGGAGTTTTACTGTGTGTGTGCTCATTTTGGGCTTCCAATCACTCTCACCCCTCCTGCGACTTAGTCTTGACCGCCTGCCAAGCTACCGTGATTGGTCTGGCTTGCCTAGAAGATTCCACTAAACTAGAGTGGCCTCCTAAACTTCTGCCCACCAGGTAAAAGTTTAGAAATCCATCTTAACAGTCATTATTCTGCGATAATGAATCCTCCTTCGGTCTATAAGGCTACAGTGTGGTAATTTCTTCAGATCCATACAGAGCTCATTCAACCAACACATTGCATTGCAGAACAAAACACTTGATTCTCCAGGCTCAAGAGCCCAGTCAACCTTGCTGTGCTGGTAAAATACTACAACAAAGGGAAAAAGGGAAAAAACTGGATGTTCAATGAGCAAATATCCTTCACAGATCAGGCTGCATAAGGCAATATAATGCCAAAACTGAAAAGTATTCATGGAAATGCAGACACAAAGTCTCCAAGTCCTATCCTATATCAGAGGTTCCTAAAAGAAACGTGTCACTCACAGCCGAGCCCTAAAAAGCATATGAGCTCTGCGTGGAAAGATTTGCAACTCTGCATGAGAAATGATGATGCTGCAGGCCAGGGGCGCTGAATAGAAGCCAAAAAAGAAATCAAGTAAAAAACTAAAAAAGCAAATCCTAAACGTTGAGACAATCAAAAAATAAAAATGGACAAATCAAATAAAACACAAGTGTTTAATAAAAGAATATATAAGAAATAATAACAAAATGTGAAACATGCTAAATAAAATATAAAAGTGTAATAAAAACATATTCTATTAATAGAATCTCCATAAACATGATACATTATAGAAGTAAATAAATGTTCTTGTAAGCATATCACAACATTCACTTACGTTCACTTACGTACAACAGCCAATCTTTGTAGCATATTGAATGAATGATGTTCTTTACTTTTGGCTCAAAAGGTCTGTTGAAGAGAGAGATCCATTTCTAAAGGAGGAACGGCTTAAATTGGAATTGAGAAGATGTGGGTGCCTGTCTCCTATGTATGTGCCCATGCAGTGTTACTATGATATACCACTGGTTACTGCCTTTCCTTAAAAGAGCCACTATTAACCCTACTCCATAACGGGGTCCTACCTAAAGTGCCTAATGAGTCCATACCAATATAGACTTAAATTGGTAATTATTTCTTGTTCTAAGGTGGAAGTGCGGAAATGCTGAATAGAAAGGCTTTGCCACGTCGCTACGTTCTGGAAATCTGGCAGAACTTCACCTCAAAATTCGTAAAGACATGCAAGATGTGAATGATCGAGTGTTGCTTCAAGTTGGGCACACTGCCAGCAAGTGCAGTGATTTGCTACTGGCTCTGCCGATTTAATTCTTGTGTGCAATTTATACAGTTTTGCCCACCATCCCACTTTACAAGTTTTGTGAAGCAGAAACCCGATTTACCAAAATGTGGTGGTGTACCTGGTCCTATGTAAGATTAGTGAACCAAATCCTGACATACAATTTGTCAGAGTTGGAGCTGAGATGCAGAGCCTCGCTTCAAATTTGGGTCCCACTACCTATTCATATGCATTGCTGCTATAGCTGCCAATGCTGCTATTATCTGCGTACACCAGTCTTTAATTTTCTGGCATACACATACGCAATGCACTCAGTGAGTTTCATAATAGACGTTGACCCTATTTACAAACTAAAAAGGTAACCTGAGATTCAAAGCAATTTAAAACTCCACTAGCACCTCTCTAGCAGCGACAAACTCCCTTCACAATAATACCCCCTGCAAATATTAGCAGACCGCCCTTCAGGCACTATTCACCTTGTTGCTCACTGACAATCGTTGTACCCGCTTGATCTGGGCTCCATCCAAACATTCCTCTGCCTCTAAAACTATCGCTATACGTTGTCTTACTCTTACTCTCTGCTCACAGCATTATGCAATCAACCTGGCCTCATTAGACGTGACCTAGGCTTCTCCCTCACCGAACTTCATCTGCTACACATCAGTCGAACTCCCAAACCTCTGGTCTGCAAACCTGTATGTTACATGCTTCTGAATTCTCCTCTCTCTCCTCTCTGAAATCTGCACCCAGGCCTCCACCCTATCCTGCATTGCATCCTTTTTAACCGAAAAAAAGGCATTTCAATTCTCTACCATTTTTATCAGTTAAATGTTCCTTTGTCATGTGTTTCAAGTGTTCTTTTATTCTCTATGCTTATGGCATTCACATTTTTGATACATTAGACAAATCTCCCTATTTTACGACAAAAAGAAAACTCCACTTCGGCATGATGGTTCTTGACCACTGGATACACAAGAATTGTTGGGAACTAAGCAGTGACGTAACTGAAGTGCCTATTCCTATCCCCATATGTGCCCTTCTTCCATCTGACCCACCACCCTTGCCATATATCCTCGGCCGTCTCCCACGGTCAACAACCTGGGCATCCCTCCTGAGGCCCTATATTTTTGCAAATAAAATCATGGTTCTGTGTTGGATTTTCGTTTTTATATTTTTTTTCCTCTGTACTTTCGGGAGTAGTCTTACTTTTCTCATATGCCCCCTTAAGGCTACTTTGAGCTATGCCAAAGGTATCCTTCAGCCTCCACTACGGATATGTTGCATACCTCAGTCCTGCAGCTCTTCTTCTCTGCAGACTTCAGAGTCCAGAACGACACTTCCGGCTGCCTTCTGAACCTCTTAAGATTCTCCACTACTCTACCCCCCCCCCCCCTTTAAGCCTATGAGTTGCTAAAGGCACTGAGTTTGACGCCTTGTGCATTGCTCTCTAAGCTTGCTATAAAAAATACCCCCCACCCTCCTTTCTACAAAATTCTTTTTTTTTTAAAACTCTTTTTTATTAATGGTCACGTATAGGCCGCCACATCACAGCACAATTGTTTAACAGTTACATCAAGGGTAGAATATCCGTTACATTTCACATAACAATATTATGAAGACAGGTCAGCATCGGCAATCATGTTAGATAGGTAGGATCTGAACGGGCCCCAAATGTCCTTGGGCCTGCATGCCGAGGGGCGGGTTAAAACAAACTGTTCCTCTGACTCGTTGACATGTGTCAGTTCTTGAAGGAACTGGTTTAGGGTGGGCGGGAGAGAACTTTTCCATTTCTGTAAAATACATTTTTTGGCAATAGCGCATGCAATGTTAAATAATGTTCTAATTTTCTCTGGTTGCTTGCCAATGTCCCCAAACAAGTATTTCTGAGGAGTCAAATCAGGGGGAACCTCAGTGAATTCCTCCAGGAGCTCAGCCACCTCCCTCCAGAATCCCCTCAGTACCGGGCAGTCCAAGTACATGTGAAAGGATCCAGCCTGGGGAGCATTACATTTAGGACAGGCGTCAGAGGCGTCCGGTGCAAACCTTGCGATTCTGGCCGGCGTATAATGTAGCCTGTTCAGGATTTTAAATTGAATCACCCTTAGACCAGTGTTAAGCGAAACCTTCTTGGATAACGCACAATAGTTGGCCCATTTCTTTTCTTCAATGGTCCCCTGCAAATCCGCTTCCCACTGCTCCTTTATCTGATTTAATGTGGGGGTATGAGCTTGCACGGCTGTGTACAACCTAGCAATCCCCAGGCCATTTTTAGATGTTATCAATTGCACACATGGATGGGGAGGGGGCTCATCCGGGAAGAGAGGCCACCTCTTTTGGAATGCAGACCTCATACGGTAGTATTGCAACGTTTTCAGGGGCCCACCCCCCAGTGCCCTCAACAAGAGACCCCGGTCCGCAAAAACACCATTCACAAACATGTCGCCCAGTTACATTTCCCTGTTAGGGTCCCAGGACTCCTGTATGTTAATATCATGCGTGGGGGGTATGCCCGGGAAGTCCCAAAGCGGCACCTCTGGGTTGTAGGGGACCTCCACACCCAGCCTCTTAAATATCGCCATCCATGCCCTGATTGTGCAGCTAACCGGATTGTATGCACATGTGTCTTTATACTTTGGATCGAAAATAACTGACTGTATATTCATGGGATGTGTGGTTTGTTCCTCTATCCATGCGTGGGGTGTATCGTTCTCGTCATTATACCAATATTTCGCAAATTGAGCTTGGGAGACGTAATAATAAAGTTCAAAATCGGGGGCCGCCAACCCTCCAGAGGCATTGGGCTCCGTCATCTTTTACCAGCTAATCCTAGCAGTCTTACCGTTCCAGAGAAATGTTACCACCATGGATCTAAGCCTGGAGAAGAAGGCCCTACCCGGCCATATAGGAATGTTAACAAATAGGTATAAAAGTTTAGGGTGGACCACCATTTTAAGAATGGCAACACGGCCGGCTAATGAAATTGGGAGCCGCCCCCAGATCTGAAGCTTGGAGCCTATTGCCTGTAGGGATTCCTCGTGGTTCTCTGCGTAGAGTGTGAGCTTGTCCCTGGAGACCAGTATTCCCAGGTATCCAATGTGGTCCGCGGACCACTTGAGTCCCACTGTGTCTGTAGGGCATTGGGTGGCAGGAGTTAGGGGAAATATTTCTGATTTCGACATATTTATGGTATACCCGGAATAGTCTGCAAACCCCTGGATCTCAGTCATGACGGGTGCTATATTAGCCTCAGGTTCCCTGACATATAATAGTGTGCCATCCGCGTAAAGCGAAATTAGCTGGGTGGAGCCCTTCATAGTGATCCCTTTGTCTGAGTGTCTAAGACGGAACGCGGCCGCCATAGGTTCAATGGTCAATGCAAATAGTAGAGGTGAGAAAGGGCATCCTTGTCTGGTCCCCCTTTCTAGGAGGAACATCTCGGAAATGGTCATATTGGTCAGGACCCGGGCTCCAGGTTCCGTATATAGGAGTTTTACGTATCGTATAAAAAAGTATCGTATAAAGGTGGGACCCACCCCAAACGCCTCAAGCACCGAAAGGAGATAGACCCATGATACCGAGTCAAATGCTTTTTCAGCGTCAAGGGATATGGCCACCGCGCTCCTCGCGGGGTCGATCTGCGCCATGATACCAAAGAGTCGTCTGAGGTTTAGGGCTGTAGATCGAGTAAGGACAAACCCATTTTGATCGGGGTGGACAAGGGTCGGGACTGCCGGCAGAAGGCGATTCGCCAGGACCTTTGCAAAGATTTTAGCGTCTGTGTTTGAGTCATAAGGGCCTGTAGGACGAAACGTCCTGTGGTGGTCGCCTGGGCTTGTGGAGTACCACTATTATGGCCTCTCTCATAGTTGAGGGCAATCTGCCGGATTCGAGGGCTTCCTCCCACAGTAAGGAGACGGGGCTGGGCGGAGAGGGGGCTCCGCGGTAGTAGTATCTGCACAAGTTCCTCGCGGAACTCCTTGTAAAATTCGGCGCCTAACCCATCTGACCCCGGTGCCCTGCCTGTTGATAGATCCTTGATTGCTTCCCCAATTTCTTCCATCGTTACCGGCTGGTCCATTGCCAGTCGTACTTCGTCCGGGAGCCTAGGGAGGGAGAGGGCCTCAAGATAGGTCCTGATTTCTGTGGACGTTTTCTTATCTTGGTTAGAGTATAGCCTCTTGTAAAATTCCATAAATTCCCCATTAATGTCTTTATCCCCCAAGGAGAACCTTCCCCTGTTGCGTGCGTATGCTCGTGATTTGTGTGGGTTTATTGTGTTTGATTAGGTTGGAGAGCGCCCTGCCTGCCTTGTTGCCCTCCCCGTACCTGCGTGCCCGAATCGGGGCCGCAACATATCGGACCTCCCTTAAAGCAAGCTTGTCAAATTCCTGGAGATTAGTGTGTATGTCGGCTAGCACTTTCTTGTCTTGCGTATTTGAATATGTTACCTCAAGTGCATCTAACTTCCCTTCAACTGCCGATAGTTCGGTCCTCAAAGCCCTTAACATACCCGTAGTTCTAGACATCAGCAGACCCCTCATCCAGACCTTGAATGACTCCCATACCATCGAGAGTCTGTCGACCGATCCACTATTATTGGAAAGAAACTCCGAAATTTCAACATGAAGTGACTCCACCACCCCGGGGTCACTTAACATTCCACCAGACATTCTCCACCTCCTGAAGGGACTCTGGGTGTTCCGGAATAGTAGTTCCAGCAATACTGGGGAGTGATCGGAGAGGGTGCGGGGTAGGATTTCACATCGCTCAACAGAGGGCGTCATAGGCGTGGATACCAACCAGTAATCAATCCTGGACTCGGAATCATGTACCGAGGAATAAAACGTGTATCTTCTACTGCCCGGGTGAACCTCCCTCCACGCATCAACCAGTGAGAGCTGTGCAATGACATGTCTGAGGTTCAATGCTGTCCTGCTTGGGGGTCTCATCACCGTAGAGGATCTATCAAGAACCGGATCAATGGTCAGGTTGAAGTCCCCCCCCCCCACAAGACACCCGAAACATCCAATGCTGTAACCATCTGATATATATCCAGGTAGAAGGCCGGGTCATCAATGTTGGGGCCGTATGTATTAACCAGGAGAAGCTGTTGGTTAGCCACCTCCCCCCAGACCATGACAAATCTCCCCTGGGGATCGACCTTGTGCCCACCAACCCGGAACCCAAGGCTTGGGTGAATAAGGGTGAGAACCCCTCTGGACTGGGTAGAGTAGTCCGTGTGGTACCTCTGGGGCCCCCACCCGGGCAGGATGTGAGTGAGAATTACCTGTCCCCACTGCATGGGTTTCCTGCAGCATCAGTATTTGTGGATTGTGCCTGGAGACGTAGTTGGATATCTTCCTAACCTTAACTGGATTGTTCAATCCCCTCACATTCCACGTTAACAGCTTGACCAGCAGCCCGTCCCCGGGGACCCGAGATGCCACATTAGCCATTTCCAAATCTCACAGGTGCATAGTGTTCGTGCCATGTAAACAGTGCCAGCCCAGCCGCGACCAAAATTTTAATTTTCCAACAACAGGCCGTCCCCCTCCATCCTCCTTTCAGAGGTAGCTCCGGAAGGCAGCCAAAACTTTCAACAAAATGTCCCCTCGAGTCCATCCAACAACTGAACATAACTTCCCCTCCACCCTGTCCCGCCCGTCCCCCACTCATCATCACCCCCAACTTGACGATGTAGCCCATACAACTTATGGAACATTCCACGGGTGGCCATGTTGCTTCACATGGCCGCCGATCAGGTCCAACAGCTCCACCGACCAAAGTGCCTGGTGTACCTCAATTAGTTATTCATATGGGCCCCGGGCCCGCGCCGGGTCGACATACAAGTGTTTCTCATTCCACGGGTCTGGGCCTGTTATTTTGTGCTGGTCTGCCCCCTCTGGGAGGAAGGCGTATGGAAGTTTCAATATAATGCATGGCCTCTGCTGGGGACTCAAAGAAATGGGCCTTGCCCGCATGTTGAAGCCTCATTTTTGCCGGGAACATTAAAGCGTATGGGATCTGATGCACTCTTAGGAGCTTCTTGACTGGCTCATAGGACCTTCTGCTCGCTTGTACTCCAGAGGAGAAATCAGGATAGAAATGTATGCGACTTTCCTCATAGTAGAGGGTTCCCGCCTCTCTTGCTTTTCGTAGGATTGTGTCTCTGTCCCTATAGTTTAGAAGCCGAGCGATTATGGTGCGTGGTGGCGCACCTGGTTTAGGTGCAGGGGCCAGTGTACGATGTGCTCGTTCCACCAAAAATTGTTCAGAGAAGGCCTCCGGCCCAAACAGGGTTTTAAGCAGTGTCTCAAGATGTGTCTCCATTTGGGCCTTCCCAAAAGATTCCGCTACGCCCACCACACGAATATTATTGCGCCTAGAGCGCGACTCTAGGTCCTCGCACTTGCTCTGTAGCTTCGTCATATTTTCCTTAATTTGGGTGATATCGCGGCTATGGTGCGCGATAATGTCTTCATTAGTGCTGATACGGGTTTCAGTTTCCGTTATGCGTAGGCTTTCCTTCTCCACTCTAGCCTTTAAGGAGCCGATGGTAGAGACTATGTCATCCAGCTTAGAGTTTATCGAGCGGAACTCGTTTTGAACTATAGCTGTTAGGTTGTCCAAATTCTCACCGGATTCAGTAGCGGGGATCTCGGTGTCGGCCGAGTGGGCGTCGGCCGATGCGGCCTGTCCCTGACCCTCCGTGTAGGTGTCCATGGGGCCCTTCCTCAGCTTACCCGGAGTCCTGGTGCCCTTAGCCGGCCTCTGTGGTTCCCCCATGAGTAATGGCGTTCCAGGTGGCGCAGCACGCCGTATTCCAGTTATCGGTAGGGGTATGGTTTTCCGTCCGCTCAGAGACTTGAGCACACCGCCTCACGGTGGTTGCGGGTCCGATTTAGTTGCTGCCCGGCCAAACCGCGGAGCCCCCTCTCCGCCCAGCCCCGTCTCCTTACTGGTCGTCCGTGTGGGTATTACTACTGCGATTCACTTCGGGTGCCTCGTCCTGCACAGACCTGTGGGTTTTGTAAAGAGTTCTATGGGGCTGAGCATCCGCGGAACCACCACCGGGGCCGGGTCGGGCCTGGAGCAGATACGGGCCAGAGAGTCGTCCACACCGCCGCAGCCCAGAAGCCGTATCGTGTCGCCAGAAGAGTGTCAGGGCAGAGCCGGGACAAAGCTCCTCCCCTTTTGGGCCCAGCCGTTCTGGCCGGGCAGCGGCTCTGTAGTAGACTGCTCTGGAGCTCGCCTCCAGATACCTGTCACTCCGCGCGCCGGTCAATCTGAATCGTGCCGTAACTCCGGAGACCCCGGACCCCGGGCCTCAGGATTTCGTCTGGTCACCCACGGGCAGCCGGGCAATCACCCCAGCCCGTCCGAGCCGAAACAGGCAGCGCTGGACGGATAAAGTAGCTCAGGATTTCTCGGTGGAGCAGGAGCTCTTAGATCAGGCGGCCATTTCCAACGTGCGCAACAGCGCCCCCCTTTCTACAACATTCTAACACTTTACCCCCTCCAACAGGTCCCAAACTGGCAGTCGTGCTTTGTGACACTTCAGCAAGCCTTGAGCATCCGCTCCACAGCTGGTTTAGAATCCCACCCGCTTATAGGGCCGCCTGACAAGCCCTGCAGACATGGCTATGTGTGGTCTGTTCACGGATCTTCACATATTACAATGTTGGGGTTGCAGGCCACTACAGACAAGGTTTGTCCAGCCGCTAACCTGATTTCTCTCCCTAAGGGTGGATGGGGAAGGGCTCCAGTTGACCCGCCACTGCCTCAGAGATGTGATATCCCCTTTTCGGAGGCCACTTAGTGGAGGGACAAACTGCGGGACGACATAGTTTTGGATGCCTTGCATCAGAGACCTACAACACTGTGACATGTTTAACGTATAGTGACTCTGCCCGAATCACCCAAGTCATAATGGACTTCGGTAGACTCACCTTGCATATGACTGACTCCTTCCTGGCCAAATTACCCTAACACCTTGCACAGTGGTTACTGTAACTACTAAAGGACCGGGTCAATCCGATCAGCACCAACAGTGTATATTAATGTTTGTGCAAATATTCGGTTAGGTTGCTTTCATTTCGAGTTCTGTTGGTTTGCTGTGGGGTCACAACAACTCCCTGAACTTGCGCCTAATGGGTCATTGTGTGGGTTGCTAAATACATGGTGACTTATGAAGGGTTGTATACGAATTGTTCGTTTTACAACTGTTCGAATTACAATTGACCTTTTCACAATTGACCGAATTGTGAAGGTCAATTGTAACATATATGTGGGCGGAAACCCCCCACCACCCCCCATCCAACACCAACCCCCCCAAAACCCATATATGGATATATATATATGGTCCATTGTGAAAAGGTCAATTGTGACCCTTTAAATTCGTTCAATTGTTCATTCGAACAATTGTAAGCGAACAATTTGGGTAATGCCTTATGAAGATGTGTTAAAGTTGATCTGCAGGACTAGCTTCATGCGTTTGGCGTTGTTTGTGTAATGGCAAGCACTCTGCCCTCAGTGAGAAGTTGTCCACCCTCCTCCAATGCCTTTACGGGGTGGGCTGGTGATTTTCTTTGTTATTATTTTATTTTGTTTCTTTTGCTTACCCGTTGACAAGTGGCAGTAAAAAATAAATATGGGCACACAGCATATGTATGCTTGAAGCAAAAATGTGCTTTGCAGCTTGGTTGTATTTTGTATGTATTTGTAGAACAGGCTTACACTTACACATTTACATATGATGGTCGGGGCAGTCCCACCAAGGGTGGCTGTACAATAGCCGACAGATGAAAAATAATGGTGACCCATTTTGAGGGTGTAAAGAAGTGGGACATCTACCTGGGACATAAGCAAACGTAAGAACATATAATAGTGTGCCATCAGCGTAAAGCGAAATTAGCTGGGTGGAGCCCTTCATAGTGAAGTTACTTAACCAACTGTAACGTACTTTCGACTGGATGTTCCTCCCACGTATTCCTCATCTTGTGATAATTCGTTTCGCCAACTTCCCTGCATCGGAATTTTTTTTTCGGCAGAGGGCGCTGTGCTCGAGGTCGTGGCGTCGAATGTCCCTCAATGGGCTCCATACCATGTCGACGTCACCGCTGATATAAATGGCTCGAGCCGCACCTGTTGGCTTCAGTTCTGTTTTTTCGAGGAAATACTCGTGGAACATATAGGCGTATGCTGTGACTGATAGGCCCATCGCGAGAGGAAATTGCAAGAAAGTATAAACTATACTGCGGGGTAAGTTGGGAGGGTCGATGAGGAATACATGGGAGGAACATCCATTCGAAAGAACGTTACATTTGGTAAGTAACTTGTTCTTCGAATGGATTGTGTCCTCCCACGTATTCCTCATCTTGTGATAGACTCCCATAGCAGTGATCAATCTGGAGGCGGGAGTACTAGTTTTTGTTTTCATGTACAGAGTGAAGTACTGCTCTGGCAAATAAAGCCTCATTTGAGGATGCGGTATCCAAACAGTAATGTTTGGTAAAAGTATGTATTGATGCCCATGTTGCAGCTGAGCAAATATCTTTTGCCGGGACTCCCCTCTTCAAAGCCGCAGAAGTGGCCCTTCCCCTTGTGGAGTGAGCACGTAGCCCATCCGGTGGGTCCTCCCCTCACTAGTCTGTAGCATTCCAGTATAGCAAGAATAATCCAGCGGGATATGGTTTGTTTGGTCACCGCTAAACCCAATTTACGACCTGTTTATCCCACAAAAAGCTGGTCGTCTTGGCGTAATTTTGTCAATCTTGAAATGAAAAAACTGAGGGCCGTTTTGGGGTCCAGTCTATGTAATCTCTCCTCTTCCTTTCCCAAATGAGGAGGAGGATAAAATGTTGGTAAAACAATTTTCTGCGACAAATGGAAGTCGGAAACTACTTTCGGTAAGAAAGATGGTTTAACTTTCAGAATTACTTTGTCCTTATAAAAAGTGGTATATGGAGGTTTACATGGGAGAGCCTGTGGTTCACTAACCCTGCGGGTTGAGGTTAATGCCACCAGAAGGACAGTTTTTAATGTCAGAAGCCTCAATGGGCATGAGTGCAGAGGCTCAAATGGTATACATGTCAAGAATTTAAGAACTAGATTCAAATCCCAAGTTGAAACATGGAATGGTATTGGTGGATATACATTTGTAAGTCCTTTCAGGAATTGTATTATTAATGGTATTTTAAAATAAGAAACCTCTTCCGAGCTATGCTTAAAAATGGAAAGCGCAGCTAGGTATCCTTTGATTGTTCCTATCTGGAGCCCCAGATTGGCTAGATGTAACAGGAAAGAAAGCACCACTGGTGTGCCACATTGAAAAGGGTCCACATCTCTATCTTTGCACCAGTTACTGAACTTATTCCAACGACACCGGTACAAGGATTTTGTTGCTGGCCTTCTGGCTGAAAGCAAAATCTCCACAACGTCATCCGGAAGATCCCAGTCCTTATATCTCAACCTCTCAGAAACCATGCATGAAGGTTGAGCGTGTTGACCTCTGGATGGAGAACCCGACCTTCCTCTTGTGAGAGAAGATCCTCTTTGTGGAAGACATACTGGAGGGAAGATGGACATGTCCAGAAGGTCCGGGTACCACGTTCTCCTGGCCCAATCCGGGGCAATTAGGATCATGGTTTTCCTGAACTTTCTCAACCTCCTGATTACTTGAGGAATCACGGGGACTGGAGGAAACGCGTACAGCAGAGGAAAATCCCAATCCACTACGAACGCGTCTCCCAGAACTCCTCTCGGAGGAAATTCCCTTAAGCAGTACTGATCGCACTTTCGGTTCACTGAGGTTGCGAACAGATCCACCTGAGGGGTTCCCCAAAGGGCAAAGATCTCCAGAAGGACTTCCTGAGCGAACTCCCACTCGTGGGAGACTGTGCTCTGCCTGCTCAGAGTGTCCGCCGCCGTGTTCTGCTCTCCGGCTAGGTGAACTGTCGATAGAGCGATTCCTTCTCGTATTGCCCAGAACCAGAGCTGCATTGCCTCTCTGCATAGAGGTAGTGATCCTACGCCTCCTCTTTTGTTGAGGTAGTACATGGCCGCTGTATTGTCCGTCATTATCAGGACATTCATTCCCTGTACGGAGGGCAGGAAGGCCTTCAGAGCCAGCCTGATTGCCCTCCGCTCCAAAAAGTTGATGTGTAGTTTGGACTCCGAGACCAACGTCCGCTGATTGTCAGATCGTTGGTGTGTGCTCCCCACCCCGTGAGTGAGGCGTCCGCCACTACTGTTATCTCCAGCCATGGTTGCCAAAATGATTCTCCCTTGAGAATCTTGTCTTTGCAAGCCCACCATGATAGATCCTGAGCAACTGCGCTCTGGACTTGCAGAAGATCTGACATATTCCCCGAGAACTGGGACCACTGAGTTCTGAGGGCCCATTGGAGAGATCTCATTCTCAATCTGGCTTCTGGCACCAGAAAAATGCAGGATGCCATGAGGCCAAGCAACCTCAGGAAATCGAAGGCCAGCAGGTGCTGGGCTTTCTGGAATTTTGGTACCATCTGCTGGATGTGGAGAGCTCTCATTTTGGGCGGCGAGGCTTTGCCCGAGGAAGTGTCGAAGACTGCGCCGATAAACTGGAGTTTTTGGGATGGTATCATGTGGGACTTCTTGAAATTGAGGGAATAGCCCAGGTTGTGGAGGAAGTGGCAGGTGATAGACAGGTGTTCCTGAGCTTGTTCTGGTGCACGTGCCCTTATTAGCCAGTCGTCCAGATAGGGGTAGACATGAATCCCCGCCCTCTCTTGAGACTCGCTGCCACTACTGCCATCAACTTGGTGAAAACCCTCGGAGCGGAGGTCAGCCCGAATGGCAGAACTCGAAACTGAAAGTGAGAACCGGCATCTGCGAACCTCAGGTATTTTCTGTGCTTGGGATGGATCGGCACATGAAAATAAGCATCCTGAAGGTCCAATGATACCAGCCAGTCTTGGAGCTGGAGAGCCTGAAGGATCTGAGAAAGGGTTACCATCTTGAACTTGTCCTCCCTGAGGAATTTGTTTAATTTTCTCAAGTCCAAGATGGGTCTCAATCCTCCGTCCTTTTTGGGGATGAGAAAGTAGGGGGAGTACCAGCCTTCGTTCCTCTCTGTTACAGGTACATGTTCTATTGCACCTTTCTCTAGCAGGGTTATAACTTCCTGCCAAAGGAGCGTGTCTGGAATCTTGGTCGAACTGGCTCCCGTGGATGATTGTGAGGTCTTTTTAGGAAAGAAAGGCAGTAACCCTGAGCTACTGTTTCCAGTGCCCAAGCATCTGAAGTAATGCCCCGCCATTCTTTCAGATGCTGAGAGATCCTGCATCCCACTGGTGTTTTGTAAGATAAGACCTCAGAGAGATTTGGAGGCGGCTGCAGGAGCGGCTGAGGGCATAGATGCCGTTCCTGAAGATGGCTTTGTTGTTTTTCCTCGTCCACCACGAGTGACATTTCTTCTGCCTATTTGAAAGGCCTGTCCTCTTCCTCTACTAACAGAGGAGTAGTATCGAAAAGGACGACCCCTCCAGGAAGATGTGCCTGAATAGGGTCTCTGGGGCTGTCGTATAGAGGCACTAAGGGACTTTGCTGCCGCTTTCGAGGTCTGTAGTTTTTCTAGGCTCTCATCAGCCTTACTACCAAACAGCCTCGAGCCATCAAAGGGCATGTTGAGGAGCCTGTTCTGCACATCCGGTGCGAACCCCGACTTCCTCAACCACGCAAACCTGCGTAGTAGCGTGCTTGAAGCCATGGATCTACTGATACTAATAGCAGTATCCAGTCCAGACGGAGACATTCCCCCATAGCCTCCTTACCGTCATTGACTATTTTCAGGAAGCCTTCCCTTTCCTCGCCTTCCGGAATATGTTCAGCAGCCGCCGCCGAAATACATTCCCACAGGGTATGTGTGAACCTGGCCAGGGTACAGGTTACATTGGTAGATTTTAAGGCCATGCTACCCGAAGTAAAAACCTTACGAGCCCAGGCATCGACCTTTTTGTCCTCCCTGTCTGGAGGTATGGTTGGGTATGCTGTCTGCCTGGATGTATTAGCTGCCTGAACCACCAAGCTTTCTGGAGTAGGGTGTCTACCCAGGTATTCTGGATCAGAAGACGAAGTTCTGTACTTTTTTGGAAGATTGTTATCTATTGCAGCAATGCTATCTGGTTTCTCCCAGTTTCTCTCTATTGTTCTCTGTAATGCCCTATGAAAAGGAAGAATTGGATCTTTCCGAGGGCCTCTGACTATAATATCCGTCATGTCATCCTGTTCAAATGTAGGGGAAGCTCTTCCCCAACCCATATACTCAATCACCCTACTCATCCGGTTCCTGTACCCGGAGTCCGCATGGTTTGCAGGATCAGGTGCAGAAAACTCCAATTCAGGTGATGTGTCCACACCACTGCGAGAATGTAGAGTTTCAGACAGGTCTCTCATTTTAGACTGAGGATCTACCAGTTATTCTGGAACTTGTCTAGTTCCATATTTTACTCCATGGGGAGTGATTTCCTCTTCCTCTGAACAGGATTCCTCAAAAATGGAGGACATGGATTTAAAAAAGTCAGATCTTGGTAAAGGTGTAAACCTTCTCTCTTCCTCCTCATAAATTGTCGTTGGAATCGGAGTTTTCTTCGAGGTGGTCATCGAAGGAATCTTCGACACACTCGAGGAAGTCTTCGACAAAGGCGTAGAAGATGAAGTAGGCTTCGAAGTGTTCGGCGCAGATGGCACCGATAAAGTTGTAACCGACTTCGATAATTTTAATTTTTTATGAGGGATCGGTGAGATACTCGATCATCGAGGGTCTCTCGACGATTTGTCGACTCGTGACTTATGGGTACTACTCGGTTTGGCCGTTGTAGTTCCAGACTTCCCTGTGTCGTTGTAAAAGAGCAACCGGGGTCTGACTTTTCTGCGGTTTCTTCGAGGGGGTCGAGGCCGCGTTCTCGAAGACCTGCAACATTTTCTTCCTAAATCTCTCCCATTTAGATGGGGCATCTGATCTAGTCGGGCATCGAACCAATTCAGATGACGAATCGGACGATGACGACGGAGATCTGTCTCCTTTTGTGCTTTTTTGAGGAAGACGAAGAAGATCGTGTCGACCTGCTACGAGATCGGGATCTCTTCGAGTGCCTTTTACGGTGCTCCGATTCTTTAGAGTCGGATGATATTTTATATTTTTTTGACAAGGCTTTTGAAGAGCCCTTCGCCTCCCGCCCCACCGCCAACTTACTTTTCCTCTCACGGAGGGCCTTTTCAGTCATCGATTGACAAGAACCACAGTCGCCCGTTCGGTGGTCTGAGCCCAGACACCATAAACAAATATGATGGGGATCGGTGATGGACATCTTCGATCCACAATCACTACACTTCTTAAAACCCGTCTTGGGTGTCGAAGCGGTCGAAGAAGAAGACATTTTTTCAATAGAAAATACTGAAGCGCGCCGTTCACGAGTTGCGAAGTAATCAGAAAAACGGAAGTGAAGCCAACAGGCGCGACTCATGCCGTTTATACCAGCGGTGACGTCGACACGGTGCAGAGCCCGTCGAGGGACATTCGACGCCACAACCTCGAGCACAGCACCCTCTGCCGAAATTTTTTTTCCGATGCAGCGAAGCTGGCGAAACGAATTATCACAAGATGAGGAATACGTGGGATCACAATCTATTCGAAATAAATGTATACAAGAGATTAATAGCGTTCCGAAGGTAACATTAACCTAATAGGGCAAGTGTTTCTAATGAAAGAAGAGCACTATATAAATATACAAAATGACATTATGAAGCATAGCTAAAGGGAGTGGACTGGCCAGGTAGGGAGGATGGGGGCAAGGTCAGGGAGATTTCCCTCTTCAGTAAGTAAGGGAAGTTTTAGCCAAGCTTTGAAGTTGGGATTGCTTTAATTGTGAGGGCTAACGGGTTCCAGTGGAGCAGGGCGAGTAGGGAGAAAGTGCATTAGCAAAAGGAGGCACAGGGAGAGGATGGAACAGTGAGATTGAGTGCAGGGGATGTTCGGAGAAACACAATGATGAATAAATAGAGATACATTCAGACAGGTTCTGAGGAGCCAGACCATTTATAACTTTGTTGGCTAGGAGAAAGAACTTTAAAAGGGACCACTTGTGCATGGAGAGCCAACCAGCATGTTGTCAGTAACTAGACAAGGTGGAGAATCTGGTTAGGTTGTAGAGAGTGTGGGTGTCAAAGTTAAGGACTTTTGTCTAGCAGGAGCGGAAGGCCAAGGAGAATGCTTGAGTAGTAGTTAAGTCTGCTGAGCAGAAGGAGGGAGAGTACAGTTTTGGTTGAGTGGTTATTAAGAAAATTTCACATTTTCTGAATGTTGAGGAGGTTAATACGAGCAGCAGAGGAAGTGGTTGTGATGAACTGTTGCAGTTGGACATCACTATCAGAGGACCCCAAGATTGTGAGCCTTGGGGAAGGGAGCAAGAAGGTCAGACAGGAAGGAGGTAGGATAGCAGTGTAAGCCAGGAGAAAGGTGACTTCTATTTTTGTAGAGTTCAGCATGAGGCAGTTACCCGTAGTTCTAATAGGAATTTGTTGTTTGTACCCTCCTCGTATTCTTTCCCCATTAGCGCCATTAATTCATTTTTGTACGCCTGATGGAATCTCAATTTCAAGTACAGGAGTGTTCTCTGGACGAGTCATTGTGATTCTAGAGAGGCCAAACCATATTCCATGCACAGCGCTTCCACTGGGACGGATTGTGGCAAGTTAATAAATGAGCGCAAGATTTGTCCCTCGGCCACCCTAGCCATTGCACATACTTGTGTTTTAAAACCGACAGGCCCTACAGCAGTCCCGGGGCAATGCTGACTTCATAAATCTCCAACATTGCACTAATGTTATGTCCCCCTTTCCCCGCAATGTGATGTTTCATCAAAGCCCATTTTTTTCCAGACCTTCGGTAGAATGAACTCCACGAAATAGGTATTTCAAGGTTCAGCATAAATAGAAAAACCCAGGTAGGTGTAATCCTTAGTTGTTTGGACTACCACCTCATGGGCCTTCCAGATGAATCGCTTTTTCCCTTTTTTTGCATTGCCCAGGCACAGCACTTTAGTTTTGGGGATGATTATAATCATAAAATAGTTTTTTTCATAGGCGAGGAGGGCTGCGATAGATCGTTGGAGGCTTATTCGAGTTCTATCCAAAGGTAGGTTGTTGTCTGCGTAGGCCAACCAAGAGACCTGCCTTCCATTAATTTTTGGGGGGACATTTCTGACCGCCTTGAGATGTCCCTCTAAATCTGCCACATATAGGTTATACCCCAGTTTCAAACCTCGGTTTGTTAATCTATAATTGGCAAATTCACCTGCGGCAGACAGCTTTGCTGAAACCAAAGTGTTGGTATAGAGGGCTTTTATGAAAAAAAGCAGTTGCGGATCTATCCCCCACTGTTGTAGCTTATTCCAGAGCAATGCCCTTGGTACTATAGCTAAGGCTCTGCTGTAATCAATGAAACAGTAGTATAACTTCCTACTATGGTGTGCTTCAGCCTTTAGGTAGTGCATAGCGCATACATTTGCTACTCTAAGCAATCCTCTGTCCTCGTCCACCTTGACCTCTCTGCAGCCTTTGATACCGTTGACCACGCATTACTTCTCAACACTCTTTCTTCCTTTGGTCTCGAAGGCTCTGCGCTCAACTGGTTCTCCTCCTACCTCTCCAACTGTTCTTTTGCTGTCTCTTGGGGCGGTCTTACCTCCCCCACTTTCTCCCTGGACTTCGGCGTTCCTCAAGGATCTGTGCTTGGCCCCTTCCTTTTCTCACTTTACACTTCCCTTCTTGCTCTCATCATCTCTTCCTTCGTTATCTCTCCCCATTTCTATGCTGACGACACCCAGCTTTTCCTCTCCTTCTGTTCTTTCACTCCTGATGTTCACCGTAATCTCTCGCCTGTCTTACTGCAATCAAGAACTGGATGTCATCCCACTTTCTCTCACTCAACACAGATAAGACTGAAGTTTTATTCTTTCCCTCTAACACGCTTCCCCCTCCCCCTCCTTTCATTCTCTTTCCCCCCCTACTAATCTCCCCATCTCTGCCTCTGCCTGCAATCTAGGCCTCAACCTCGACTCCTCCCTCTCCTTCACCCACCACATTTCTCTTACCTCCCGTGCCTGTCGCTATCACCTCCTCAATGTCCGTAAAATCCGTTCCTCCCTCACCTTCTATTCCACCAAACTTTTAATCTCTTCCATCTCGTTCTCTCGTCTTTTCTATTGCTCTACTCTCCTCTTTGGCCTCACAGCCTCTCATCTTGCTCCCATCAAATCCATCTACCACTCTGCCATCCGTACCCTTTGTCTTCTTTCTCCTCACGACTCAATTTCCTCTTCACTTTCTTATCTTGGCTGGCTTCCCTTCTATTCTCAACTTAAATTTAACTTCCTTTGCCTATTTTCTAAATTCTCGCACCCCCCCTACCTTTCCTCTCTCCTTTCGCTCTACGCTCCCTCTCGTTCCGTCCGATCAGCCGATCTCTTCCTACTCACTGTCTCTCAGCCTCCCTGTACCCCTTCTCGTTTCTGCTCCTTTCAGATCCTTGCCCCCCTACACTGGAACTCTGTGCCTCTACCTATCGCTCCATTTCCTCTTACTCTTCTTTCCGCTCCTCCTTGAAATCTCATCTTCTCCCTTCCCTGTCCTGACAACACTTTTTCTTCCCTTTACTTCCCTTTGGCATTCCTCACTGCTTCCCTCATACTATCCACTTCTCCTCCGTCTGATCCTCCTTTTAACCCCCTCTTCATCCCCCGTTCTGAATTCCTCTTTACTTCCCTCCCACTCTCCCCCTGCTCTTATGCTCATTTATTGACTTAGGTAAATTGTTCTACATACTGTTTTTGATAGCTGTCTCATGTTTTGCAATTATGCTCCTAGTTCATTATTTTCCGATGTTTTTTTGTTGTTATAATGTAAAGCGCTTTGGTGTAAAGCGCTATATAAAACATTAATAAATACAAATACAAAATACGTTAAGTGTGGAGTGGTTTTTCCTAAAATCCGCCTGAAAGGGGTGCAATAATCTGTTGTCTTGGGCCCAGGAGGTAAAAATCACTGCAGCGAAGATTTTTTGCGAAGTGCCCATCCGTGCTAATAACCTATAACCTATTGGCGGGATCTAAACTGTCGTCCTATTTGAAAATCGGGCTCAGGATAGATTTTAGTCAACTTTCCGGTATCCTTGTCTTTTTTACCACCACCACGAAGACTTTATATAGCACTTTTGCCCACCCCTGAGGGTTTGATTTAAAGAGGGTGTTGGGAACACCATCATAGTCCGACATGGTTTTAGCCCTTTAATTATGCTAACTAATTCTTCTTCATCCAGGACCAATGTTGTTTCCTTTCTATGCCTCATATATTCTCTGTTTGCTGTCGTGGTGGATGAGGGATCATAGTAGAGTTCATCAATGTAGTCACACCACACCTTCTCAGTGATGGGTTCAATTCCTTTGCCATGTTAGGGGCTAGAAATTCATTGTGTCCGGTCCAGAATTGTTGGTTCTCATTTGATTTAAGTAGGCCCGCTAATTATAACCAATTAGCATTATCAACGGAGTGCCTATGTTGTTGAAGCCAGTTTCTATACCGAGTCTCCAAGTTCCTAAATTGGGCTCTTTTCCCACTCTCTGATATGCATTGGTTATTTCTTATTTCAGCCCTCTGGGTCCGACAAATCTGTTTCTTGTAATGGATCGCCACATCAAATAGTGGGCTACATTTTGGCCCAAGACCCGGCTTAGGGTTTAGTTTATCATGATGTACCAGAGGTACGATTTTTGCAAATAGTTCCTCCAGGGACCACCCTTCGTGCATCATCTCTGTTTCTACCTCTGTCAGGTTTAGGGCAAGAAAGTTCTTTTCTATCTCAATCTTTGAGTGTGACCAAATGATCCAAGTGCCCTGTTGGTAAATTGTTATCCCCAGATTACACCAGCACACTGCTCTCTGTGCACTGTTTTGGAGACCCAACTCAACAATACATGATCACTTAAATCTGTCGGTATGATAGTGACATTGTTGCTCTCTCCCAGTAACACCTCGTCCGTACAGACATAATCTATCTGTGATTTGAAGGTACCATTTGACCATGTGTGTGTTACCTTATTGTGTTCCACATTTGAGGCATGGAAGGACAGAAACTTTAACTCATTACTGTTCGCTAACTGCTTCAGGAACGCTCCCTACACCCCCCTCCCCCAGTTGGTCTTCAAGTGTAGATTCTTTGCATTGAGGTCCCCTGCCAACAGTATATGGCCATCTGGGAAGTCCCTATACAATGTTAAAATGGTTTCCCTCTCCGACATTTGACTTTGTGTAATCACCTGACGGGGGTCGTATACGTTGATTATTAATATTCTGGAATTGCGACTGTGTGAGATGGAAAACATTGCTGTCAAAAAGATGGTGAAAGGGGGGCACTCCCACAGTTTTTTGTTGCAAAGAATTTTTTTTAATTATTATATAACGTATATAATACTTTTTGGTGGAGTGACCAGGCTATGTGTTGGTCCTTTGACACCTGGACCCAAACGTTGCAAACCTATCCAAGAAAGAAGCTGGATTGATAACCCAGCTAAGTCTGGGGCTCTCACTGTGGCTCAATCTGACCTTTGAATTCCTTAAACCAAATTAGTGGTATACCTTTAGTTAAATTAATAAAGATTTCATCAACATTTTTGTAAATTGTTACCTCACAATTTAATAGTATTCATATCTCTTTTGAGGTTGTCATATTGTGTTCAAACAAACATTTATATCTGGACCTATCTCATGAGACTGAATGCGGTTGTGATCATATGCCTATGCATTTCGGAGCTAAACTCCTTTTTCAGGGCTTAAACCGCATCTAGATGTCTATTAAGTAACAGATGACCAGAAATGATATACACATCAAGTACTTTTCACAGCATAAATTAATGTTGTATATCATAAGTACATACCATGCATATCCGTTTGGTGAAATACATCAAATTGTGAGTGGAAGGAGAGAAAGAGACAAATATGGCATCATGTTGTTAGTTTAAACAATTTACATCATATAGTAATCTATGTAATTCACTGTTAGTAATACATATACCTTTTAACTCATGGTCTTGTCTCTGTGTTCCCCAATGTTAAAAAATAGTAAGTGACAAAGAAAAGAAGAGAAAGAAAGGAACTCATGGTTAAAATGTGTTGGCTGATACTTATTTGAAAAATGTTTGAAAGTGAAAGGCTGCGTTTGCATACTTAAACGCCATACTTAAAGTCGGTCAAGTGGCACAGCGAGTAGAGCGCTCGCTTTGACATCCGTGCAGAGCTTGCTAGCGCAGGTTCGAATCCCGGCGGGGCCAAACTCAGCCTTTCATTCTTCCGAGGTCGATAAATGAGCACCACACACCATGGGTAATAATAAGCAGCGCTCAGATACCTGAGGGTTCGTAGCGCTATATAAATGCCAAATTATTATTATTATTATATTACCTTGTGTTCAGACCTTTTGAAGTATATCTTGACCCCTCAGGTAATTGTGCTGTAAAGAATATGTAGAACTGTAAGCCACTATTTATCCCCCTCACACGTGGAACTCTTATAAACGTGTATAGTAACACTTAACAGGACGCTACGTTGCAGTCGTGAGAGAATACAGCCTGCCTTGTAGCAAGACGTAGCCGTAATGGTGTCTGGTTGTTTATCTGTTGCTATGACGATCCTGCAAGGTGTCACAGAACGTCAGCAGATGTGCTGACGTTCCGGCGCCTCACATCCCTTGTCCCCATGGAAACCGGGGAACGGGAATAGAGGATCGCAGTGTGTGTTATGCGTCATGGTTATTAGTTGCTGCCTCAAAGTGTAATCAGATCTGTGCTTAAACATGGAGCACTATACATTAAGTGTGAGTTCTGCAATGATTATTACGGAACAGTGAGTTTAAATAAACCCATTGTATAATGTTTGGTGGAAAAGGTCATACGCGCATTAGACCTCTGGTGATAAGCAGTGTGATTGCTACGTTTGCAATCTCATAAGTATTATGGCGAATGTAACAAGGAAGATGAGTGTGACCATAAGAAGAATATTGATGGTTATGTATGTGTATGCCCATGTAGGGTCATGATATGTACTTGTGTGTCAAAATGATTGAGGTTACATTGTACTATATATTGGTGAAAACTCCATAACTGTTGTCTTTGGATCATGTTGAGTTATGACAGTGTCACTGAAGCAATGATTAGAGTATAAGATTACATGCGCGAAGGATTGATAACCATGATTCAGCTGTCACGGTATATAAACCCGAACATTCATTAGAGATAACATGCTCAATTGATTTCTTCGTTGAGTCCTTTAGGGGCAAGGGTCCACAAGTGTTCAATCAAAAAAAAATCTCTTCTGTCCAGCTTTTTCTGTAGATTATCATGAGGCTCGTTTTTACGGATTACCTCTAATATTAGAAATTGGATTTGTGCCAAATTGTGTGTCTTGTCTGTCCAATGTCTTGCCACAGTAGAGTTTGTGTTCTTGTTACATATGCAAGATCGGTGCTCATTCCAACGAAGATTCGCTTTTCTTTTAGATTGGCCCACATAATATAGTTCGCAAGGACATTTAATTCCATATATTATCTTAGGTGTATCGCATGTCGCATAATCTTTGAGAGCCAACTTTTCACCAGCATGAGGATGATTTATAACTTGGCCTTTCTGCTGCGTTGATACACAAACGTGGGTTGACTTTTTAAACAAATGTTACATTTTTTGATCGCAGGACAACACCTGCCAATGTTTTTTTAATGATTGATTTGATGCGGTTACTCTGTGTGGAATAGCTCGACACAAATGCCAGTGGAGGTTACGTTTTCAATTTCCTGGTCGCTGTTAGTCACTCTTCTCTATTCTTTTGTTCCACTTTAGTCTTGGCTGCTGTGATTTCTTTTTCTTTGTATCCTCTTTTGATAAGCTTCTCCCCATTCTTTGAAGTTCAACTGTGTAATCTGCAGGATCGCTAATGATGCGCTTAACCCTTAGCATTTGGCTATATGGTAAATTATGTTTGAGGCTTGGCTGATGGAAACTTAACCTGTGGAGTAAGTTATTTCGAACAGTTGGTTTGCTGTAAATATTAGTCTTATACCCGTCCTGTGAGGATTGAATGTTGACATCTAGGAAGTGTATGTTTTCTCTAGAGTGCTCATGGGTGAATTGAATTATTTGATCAATTGTGTTCAGTACATACAGTGAGGAATGGGGCCCTAGGAAGGATTTCAAACAGTATCTCATTCTCACCCCTATTGCTAAACCCCCACTAGGGTGCCCCTGCTTAGAAGGAATCTCCAGCGAAATAATAATCAATGCCGAATGTGTTGCACAGACAGGTCTCTTGCAGTGTAAAGATATCAGAAGATTTCCCTGCAGCCACGCCCTTTGGGTGGTGGAGGAACGACCTATACCCCCGAGTGTTTCAGGAGATCCATCTTATGGAATCGTCTGGGACCCAGTCAGTTAGGTCCTGCCCCAGCACTCTCCAGAGACCAAAAATACTCAAAAACCATCTGGAAATCTGCATTTTTAATGCCCAACTGTGAAGAACTAAGGGTCTCCTGTTTCAAGGACAAATATGCCGTTCCCCATATACCCACAGGGTAGGAGGAATGCTGCAGCGATGCCACAGGGAGAATTTCTACCTTTGCGGAATGTCGTAAGGGTGTACCCCCTCTTTTTAAGCAATGTTAAATTCATTTTCAACAGCCCGCCATCAAAGGGGAGCTGAATTCCACCAGGGCCTGGTTCCTAGGGCTCCCTGTTTCTGGCAATTCAATTTTCAATATGTCCGCAGAGGCAATGATACTCAAGGCACTGTGCTGCCAAACCGATCCAATAGGTATGACCAATTCAGAAAAGGGCTGAGCTCCTTGGGGCTGTTATCCTCAATCACCCATCTACTCAGCAAAGTTTTGTGAGAGCAGCTGTTAATAAGTAGCATTGGGATTGGCATTGCTACTACATTTTGGGGCCTTGTCCTTAAGTGTCCTGTCATAAAGCCCTTCACTTGCGCCATTGACCGTCTGCACGGGGGAGCTAGCTTTCTGCTCGGTGATCTGTTCCACGTCCAAGACTATTTGGTGTTGCTGTTCTAATGAACTCATCTCCCCTTCATCCTCTACATACTCTTGATCGTAATTGGTCACCACCCGTTGTCGATGGTTGCAGCCAGCGATCAGTAGGTCCCTGTAGGTGGACCTGTCGCATGGAACCATCTGATAGAATATTGGTAACCTTAGTTTTTATCTTGCTTGTAGATTCCTTGAGGTCGGCCGGTTTAAGGCTTGGTCCAAGTGTTTTCCCGCCTTGTCCTTCCCTCTCTTATTCTGTCCTTTTTTCTTACAAGTGCATCCGTCTATGTTCTTATTAGCACCTTTCCTTGAGTTATCCGTCGTGGTAGTTGTACCTAGAGTTTCGGGGGGTATATGAATTTCTTCAAAGTCCCCCTCAGGGTCCACTTCCTCAGGGGTAACTCTGGTAGCTCTGGTGACAGTGATGTTCTTGTTAATGATGTTTTTAGGAGCTTGATTACCGCCTTCCTCACTTGCCATCGCAGTTTTATTGGGAAGTCTATTCATGTTCTCCTCCAGAATCTTCTCGAGTAAGGTTTTGAGTGCAACTTGGCTGGACACCATTTCCATTATAGATATAAACATGCCATCGATTTTAGAAATAATAAGTTCCGTATTAATGCGCATAGCATTCTATGTAGGGCCTCTCTGATAGTTTAGGGTGGCCTAGTATTCTGAGCCAGAGTCCGAAAAGCCGGAGGTGGCAAGTGGCGATAGGTATTGTTCTTGGTCAGGTGTTGCGGACAAAGGTGACCCGAGGATGTTTTCATGTGGCCTATTCTGCGGGATTGAATTCCCCCTCCTAGGGATTCCCTAAGGCCAAATTAAGCAGTGTGTAGTTGTTGTCCAGTGAGAAGGATGCTGATTGTGTCATGCAGCCCTCATCAGGGGAGAGGATTGGTTGCGTGGCTGTATTCTCCGTATGGGCTCTTGCAGTGATCCTAAGGGTGGGAGGGGTACGACCCCCCCACCTTTCTTTGGCCGAAAAAAGGTTGTAGGGCTGCACAGTCATGAACAGGACTCCTTGACCTTTTAGCGGCCCCCGTTTTGGTGCTTCGCAGTCCGTATTTCCTGGTTGCAGTTCGCCTCTTTTTCTGTGATCCCAGGGGTGTTAGATCACTTGGCAGTCCACCACCCTACTGGACCCAACGGGTTGCCGCATGCACCACCTGATGCACCACCTGATGCACCCTAGCTCTAAGCAGAACCCAGGTGTCACTGGTGGTACAAGACTCCAGCCGGGGCAATCCAGGAGGTGCTGAAACCACCGCAGGGTGCTGTATGCACTAACCTCTCTGCGTCGCGGGTCAAACCTCACGCTGGGTGTGGGTTGCTCCACTCAACGCCCCAGAGGATTCGGGGGGGGGGCAGGGAGCTCCTCTCAGGGCCTCAGCTGCGCAAGCCCAGGAGGTCCCAAATGGGTAGAGGTTGCACCTCCCCACAACCCTCTAAATTCGGGAGTGGCGGTCAGGAAGCTTCACTCGGAGAGTCAACACTGCTAACTCAGTACGTACCGAATCACTGTGGGGTGCAATCTGCACTCACTGCGGTGCAACGCGGGTCCTGGGTCTTACCTCAGGTAGGTGTGGTTAACACAGCACCACGCAGGCTTCGGGGGGGTCCAGAATGCTCCACTCCGGATCTCAGCTGAAGGTAGCACCACGCCTCAGCTCCGCAGCCCTCCACTTCACTGCCTCGCTTGTTTACTCTGTAACTTCAGGGTTAGAGGAAAGCACCCAACACAAACAGCATCAAACTGCACTTCGTCTCAGTCTGTCTCTCGCAGTTTCAGGCTTATTGGCCAACATTCTTGCACAGTCCAGGGCTCTGCTCTGGCTACATTGCTACTGACGTCTCATCCCTTTAGCACCTCCTTCTAGGCCTCCGCACCATGGCCCAAAGCAACTGGCGAGCACAATTTAGGGTGCCGCGAGCAAGATGTTGCTCCTGAGCTACACGTTGGAGGATCACTCCACTAAATATATGTCCTCAATAAAATCAAAATCAAAAAGAAATGTATTTTGTACGTAGTTATATTGGGTTCAGTAGGATTCACAGAACAAAACTTTAACTTTTAACTTAATTAAAGTTATCAGGAAGATCTGTCTGACCACAGGTTTTTACTGATTACAAAAAACATGAAATATATTAAAATGGATCAACTACAATTTTATTTTTATTTGTATTGCTCTAGTTGGAGAGCAGCACACCACTTTACAAGAGGAAGGTGCCAGCATTGAGTTTGGTATTTTAAACAGTAACCCAGTTCTGTTGGTGGGGGAAGGGAGGGATTTGGATTCATCCAGTAGGCATTGTTGAAAGAGACAGGTTTTATTGTATTGTGAATTGCAGTATGGTGGGCGCATGGCCTTTGTTGAGATTCCAGGTGGTCGGGTCATGGCTGGAGAAGGAATGCTTGCGAGTCTTAGCTTTATGGGCTAACTTAGTCTTAAAGCTTTTGATGATTTCATGAGGTGCGAGAGACTCCAGGGGCATGGAGTTTAGCATCCATGTATGTTGGCGTTCCAAGTGCTCTGGGGGGCGATGGGTGCAGTTTTGAGGTTTGAGTCATGATCCTGGTGGGGAGGGAGAGCCATTGAAGCTTGAATAATGTTGGAGAGATACAAATGATTTTGCGGGTGACTGGAATGAGGCATGAGGTTGCAGCATGCCTTGAGGGGTCCAAGTGTGCAGCTGGAAGCCCAGTAAAGAGGGCGTTTCACCGTTGATGTGTGAAATCACGAGGGCTTGGCCAACTGTGTGGAAGCCATGTGGGGGGATGGAGGGTTTGATTTTGTGGATTGTGCAGATCTGTAACTATGCTTTTTTTTCGCCTTTTTGGCCATATACTTTTGGAAGGAAAGGCTACTGTCAACAATGAAGCCTAGGGATTTGGATGAATTTGACAGTTCGGGGATGAATCCTTCCAGGCACATGTCGTGCACCCGTTTTTGTACGAGTTATTTGGTGGGGGACCAATGAGGACAAATTCAGTCTTGGTGAAGTTTAGTTTGAGGTAGGCATTTGACATCCATGTTTGGATGGTAGCCAGGCATTCCCTGAGGCGGCCAATGTCCTGGGGCCACTGACCTCCAGATACAGCTGAGTGTTGGCATACTGATGGATGGTTCCGTTAGTCATTTCGGAGAGCTGCCAAGGGTTGTATAGATTGAAAACGAATGGGGGAGGATCGCCCCTTGTGCGACCCCACCTGTGACTGAAAATTGGTTGAATCTGAAGGAGTCTAGTTGTATTGCCTTGTCTGCCTGGTGGGTACATCACAAACCATTTTAGGACGGTTCCAGAGAAGCCCATCCTGTCTGCGAGGAGGGAGAGAAGTCTTGGGTGGTCATCTGTGTCCAAGGCAGTTGAGAGGACTCGGAGGCTCATGACTCTTATGTCAGTGATACACAGTGAGTCTTCCACCACCTGGATGGTTGCAGTTTTGAATGCTGTGTTCCCTACACAACGATTTAGAATACAAGTAACACACATTTAGGGTATTAACCATTTGGAAAAAAAAATATGCACAGTGCAAACTTACATTGGACATCTGCTGAAATCGCGACACCTCCATGCTACTGACATTTACTATTTGACTTTTAGATTTCAGAAATGACCAGAGGGGAATCTGGCAGACTATAATCAGTATTAATTCTTTAGATCTTACCCGGTCTTTGGAAAGCCTGATCTTCAGCATCTGGGGAAAATCATGCAAGTCTTGTTGTTCAAACTGGGGATCATATCAAACCATACAATCTTCCGAAAGAATCTGAAAACATTCTTATTCAAGTAGAGATTTTACTCTGCTCACTAAGCTACCTCGCTGTCCTGTCATTATTTTTAGTTTTCGTCTTTGTGTACGCGCCCTGATGCCTGCGGGCTTTGACGCATATAAACAAATAAATAAATAAAATATCACATTGTGGTAGGTATGGGCATTACATCCATCACTTCTTGTTGGAAAGGACTTCAGGTTGCTCTAATTTGAATTGCCAGCATGGAGAAACTGCATTATACAGTCTTTGGCTGGAGATATACATTTGATTGTTTATGGATCCTTGTTGACGTGGGTATGTCTAGATCAGATACCATTGTGCAATGAAATCTGGAGGCTCCCCTAAGGTAGCACCCTTCTACTGGGATCTTGATATTTGGCTGGCCCTATAGTTTTCTTGCTTTCTTTCTATGGCTTAACTTAAAATGAGTCGGCTGCTCAAATATCTACAGTGCTGTGTGGCGAAACATCATAAAGATGTTGAGCAAAAACCTAACTACGTTAAGTCAGTTGTTAGGATGTCTTTGTTGACACTTTTAGTTGGTTGCAAAATCCTACGGATCCCTACTCAAATGCCGAGCATACCATGTTTCTCCTCTTTGCTATAGTCTTCACCACCTTCTTGTGAATGTGATTGAATGCCTTATTCAATTTCCAATAGCATGTTGCTTGGTTCGCTTATTCTCTTTCAAAATGTCTTACAGACACTTTGGAACTTTCACTGCTCTTCCCAGAATCCAGCATCAGACCTCCTTTGCTTCATAATATATTTTAGACACTTTGGCCCTTTTACCGCATTATTAGGCTTCTCTATCGCCTTCTATGTCTTTTAGATGCTTTTATACATGTTTCCCAGGATGCAGCATCAGGCCTCCTTTCCTCACACGTCTTTTAAGGTGCCTTGGTAATTAACTATGTTTCCCAGCATGTACCGTCGCTGTTTCCCACCATCTTGTATCTAGGTGGCAGGCACTATTGGAGTATGACTCAATCTCAACTTCATTCATTCATTCATCTCTGCGGTTTCACACAATGATATGATGGCAAATGGTATAGGAGTAGGACACCCCTAATGCAGCATGTAACCTGTCGTCAATTCAGCGCTTTCCTGCTGTTGTCTATTCCAGGCCACAGCATTCTCCCAGGCCCCACGCGTTTCGCTCCTTCTGTCCATACAGCACTTGGCCCCAGTCTCATGGCTTCCCTGCAGTTTGCTCTTCTTCCTGTCTCTGCAGATGCTTTGCTCCAGCCTTGTTGGCCATTGGGGATTTTCTGATCTACACGTATCTCCACACTGCTATTCACCAGCCTTGCAAACTCATCTGTACTTTGCTTCAGCTTTGTGTGGTCCCAGCAGGGTTTCCTCCTGTCGATTCTGCATGGCTCACTCAAGATTCCCCAACTCGTTATACTACTTGAGCAGCTTGCTGTTTCTGTATCATCCACATGGCATTTTGCATACTGACTGCTCTGCACGGGTAAATAGAGGGGTGATATTAAATGTTTGGCATGTCTAGCTATACTACAGAAGTGAGATGTTTGGATGTGCTCATTCTGCTTCTCTTCAACCGTCTCCCCCACCACTCTCGAATAGTCTTGAGCTTTTTTGCCTTTTCCCTAAAAGCACAATTCTGTGCTCTTCACTAACTAGCTGTATACTTCTGTTGGAAGATCAGTTTGCATTTCTAATTATTTGGACTTTGCGAATGGGCTGTACATAAATGTACAGTACAATTTATGTGAAGAAATTACTTACTTGGATCTAGAAGTGAAGTTGGAATGTGATCTTTAAGATGAAACTGAAAAAGAGGAAAAGAAAAAAGACATTAATAGCTAGTGGGACTATTTTCCATTGTTTCAGGGCTAAGAGAGACAAACGAGTGAAATTGGGACTGAGTACATGGGGTGAGGGACTTCCAGGAGAAATTGGGAAGGTGGAGCTAGTTTGTGAAGACACTTGAAAACAATACCGAGGACCAAAAATCACATAGGATTCAAATGACAGCCAGTGCAGCAAAACCAATGCAAAGTGCAAAGAATTCTGAGTGAACAGACAAAAAGAGTAAGCGGATGGAAGAATTATACATCAAATGAAGTGGGGCCAATTAATCAGTGGAAAACAGAGAAGACAAGGAGAGCAAATTTCAAGGCAGGAAAAGACAAAGGGGTTTGTATATGTAAAATAGATGGAGGTTCAGGACCAGGCAGTAGCGCAAATATGGGGGTAAAAGGGAGAGTGTAGTGTCACAAATTACCCCAAGACTATAGGCAGTGGATGCAAAAGGAAAGAAATGGAAATGGAAGTGGGAGGTGAAGGAGATGGGATAATAGAAGCAGGAAAGACAATAATCCCCGTTTTTAGAGGGATTAAGATGAAATATTTTGTCAGACAATGCAAATCGAATGGCGAACAGGCAGAGAGAGTTGAAAGAAGAAATTCAGTGAAGGAACAGAATGTAAAGAACATTTGAGCCCCCAGCATCGCAGTGGTAGGAAAAGCTGAAGGAGGAAATAATGGGAGTTGAAAGAAGCGTATAGATAGAAATGTGAAGAGGATCGGGCACCGAACCTTGAAGTACCCCACATTTGAAAGAGTCAAGGAAAATATACGAACACAAGAAACAGAGTAGGTGCGGCCAGTAAGATAGAAGCAAACCCATTCAAAAACGAACCAAGACCAAAAGAAAAAGAGGGCTAGTTTGTTTGACAGAATGAAAGGCTGAAGAAAAATCTAGCTAAGAGGAATGCTTGCTATAGTGAGCGGTGAAAAGGGACTTGAAGATGTAAAGCAGTGCAGTTTTAGTGGAGTGGCGAGGACAGAACTTTCAAATGATGAAGGGGAAGGAATGAGAAACTATTTAGGTGAGCAGAAAATTTAACATAGACCTAGAATTTTTGAGAGGAAGTGGAGAAGAGAAATCGGATTAAAGTCGGAAAGTAAAGTAGAATCAATTGAGATGAAGAATAGAAGCATGTTTTAAATTCAGTAGGAAAAAAGTTGCTAAAGATATTCCCCTATTTGCAACCGCAGAAGGGTGCTTAGCCAACAATGTGACTGAAAACACAGGCAAAACTACCAATGGCTGCCTGCATTCCTACCAGTCTACCCGAACCCTTCCATGGGTGTCGCACCCCTCTACCCGAATCCCTTCCATGGGTGTCTCAACCCCGCCACCACACCACCCCCCTACTTATTGGCTGGTCTGGTTCCGGTGGCTGTGCTACTTCCTGTCAGACCAGGCTGCTCCAATTGAAGTAGAAAAGGGACTTGGCCCCTTTTCCATTTGCTATGATGGCCACCATCTTGTTTTCCTATGGGAGATTGGGTACACGCAAAACGTGTGCAGCTCGTCTCTCATTTGGGGGGAAAAACATTTGAACTATTTGCCCCTTGGAGGAAGTGCCATTTGTGAATAGCTACCTTGTTGGGGAGTATACATGGCCGGTAACAGCCCTCAAACTTCGCCAAGGCCCTCTCTTCATTCAGACCTACCTATGATCAGGCTGGAGAGCGTTACCGACTCTGTAGCCCCCCGGCCCAAGATGGTTGCTATATAGCCATCTTATTTCGATTTATATTGTGGGCATTTTCTTCTTTATCATCCATCATTGATCTCGTGTTGGTAGTTTGTTTCCCTTTGTGCAAGCCACATTAAGACATTTTAAAGAGACATTTGGGGCCTGATTACAACTTTAGTGGTATAACATCTGGTACTTTAAAATTCAGGGCTTTTACCGTTCCTCCAAAGTACAAGTTGAAACTCTTCATTTCCTCCAGCCTTTGCATGAAGGTAATTACTGCCACACAAAAATCATTACTGCATGCAGTAATTACAAAATGTGGTAATTACTGAACCCTGTGAGGTCCTGCGGAACTCCAAAATGGGGAATAACTTAAGGGTCTGCTTGACTCAGAATCATATGAACCCTTCAAATTACTGCATGTGGTAATGGTATCACCATGTGGCTGTATTTCCAGAGGAAATAACAGCAAACTCTTGATCATAGGCCCTTGAGCACTAACTTAAATCTGCCTTTATAGAGAGAAAAGGACAAAAAAGTAGTTTCCCCTTTTCATAGATGGCTTTTCTGGTGCCTTTTTATGAATGTTATCCTTCCCGACAGCCATTCCTTTCCATCCTCCTTTTCCCACCTCTGTCTGTCGTTACTTCGCACCTCTTGTTCAAACGCTCTCTCTGCTTCGTTAAATAATGCATCCAACTTTTGTCTGTGCTCTTCTCAATGTCTGCTAAATATTTCCTCTTCTCCTTTTTATGTGTCTTCTCGGCACATGTCTCTATCTTTCTTCTTCTCCGTTGCCTCCCCTTCTCCCTCTAGGCATTCCTGCTGCAGGTTAGTATAACCGCGGGTCGTAATGCCAGATAGGCACCATAAGGTGGGGGCGGTGCAATTGGCTGGTCCTCTTCCTCAGCTCCTTCTCCTTCTGGTGCCTTTTAGTGCATTGAGGGTAACTGTTTGATTTCACTGAAATCCATTTTCTGAAATTAATTTTCTGTAGCCTGAATCTGGCTCCCGTGTTCAGTATTACTTTAATTGCGGTGTGAATTGTGAAAAAGCTGAAGGACAAACATTTGATATGCTAGCCAAGAGACCTTGCTTTGTGTTATCGTCCTACAAATGTAAAGATAAGTCAAACTTTGTTGGCTTACCAGCATGGCTTGAATGTTTGTCCCACTGTGTTCCTAGCTCCAAGTCCTCCATTCAGGCCAGCAGCTTTCATGATGTAGTGTTCCTTGACATATAGCTGTTGAGAAGAAAGTAGAATGGCCAATGTGGACTGCTGCTTTTGCAGTGTTTTTCAATCCAGAGGGATACTAAGTGGGTAAAGTACTTGAGTCCAGGTAAACATGGTGGTCTGGGACACAGACTCTAGTCTGAGTAAGGATGACTTATCCGTTCATTTTTCTTAGGTTTATTATGATATGTGAGTGTAACTCCCACAATGAGCTGCCATATGGGTGAAAGAGCTATATCTTGATCTGGTGATTATTCTCAATAACACATTGAATTTTTATTTTGTTTTTCACTGCAGGTCTTATAAACAAGCACAAGAATGTTCATGGTAATGCACCTGCCCCCTTGGCTTCCACGGCACATACCTGGAGGAACCCTGCAGTGCCTACTTGCAACACATCTGGGGTATCTTATGCAGGCCCGTCTCATAGAGATTACCAGCAGCAACAACACCAGCAGCAGAGGCTGTCTCAACAGCAGCAGCTGAAGCCACTACAAAAGCAGCAGCAGAGGCCAGCCCAACAGCAGCAGTTCAAGCCACTGCTGCAGCAGTCTCGTGCTCAGATACCAATGCACTTACAGCAACAGATGCCACAACCGCAGCAGCCCAGGATCCCCCCAGTGCACCCGCTTTACCGCCCCCCCCACCACCACCAGCAGCCGCAGACTTTAACACGACTACAGCAGCAACACCAGCAACAGAAGCCATTACAGCTGCTTTCACAAGAGCAGCAACATATAGGAAACACCTGGAGGAAAAAGTACTCCCTGGTGAATAAACCTCAGGCACCTACCCATCCCTCCGGAAACAGCAATGCACCCAGCACTACCACTAGGACTGTTATCGGCTGCAACTATAGCCAGAACCCGGATGAAATGGTGTCCACCCTTAAGCGGCCTGTGACTGTGCCTTCACTAAAGGGAGCAAGTTCTGCAATTAATTCTTCTGTATGGACTCGGGCAGCCATTCCTAAAGATGCTGCTGATGGGCATAAAACACAGAACGATCCCTATGAAATGAACCATGGGAAACTTCGTTCCAGAACTGTGTTGGCCAGGGCCCAAACTGCTGGCAGAGAAGAGCAAGGAAAATCACTTTCCAGGACTGTGCTTTTATCACCGCGTCCAACCCCGGCAGAAGGGGGCGAGCACAAGAAACGAGACCTTCTGAAACAGCAAGGAGAGAGCAGCATCCTGTCCACTACCTCCTTAAAAGCCACACGGTCAGGAAATAGTGCAACAAAGTGGACTTCTGAACTGTGCCGAACTCGCAGTGAAAGCGCTTTGGCGTTTTCGTCCAAGGTCCAGAAGCCTTTGCCCACTCATGAACCATGTTGGACATCACCCGTAATGAAACAGGAGCCTCCGGTTATGTCACAGTCACATACAGACACCTGTAGGTTAGTGGGAAACGTGACCAAAGCAGGTCCCTCTGAAAAAAAGGTGCCTCCTAGCAGCGCTTCTCATGTCACTCCTCCAGCTACGGTTGTGAACCCACTGAAAAGGAGGCTTGTAACGACCCATAACATTTTCAGTCCCCAGAGAAGTGTTACACCCACTCCTCCCGGAAAGGTTTTGAAGTGTAGGAAAACAAAATACACGTGGGTGGCGAACCCTGCACGAAGCACTAGGACATTAAGGAAATCTGTGAGTCCAAAGAATTCTGACAGTGCAAAAAAGACACCTGTCAGCACCCAAAAGACATTACCTTCAAAGGTTTCGCCTAAAGGAGATGCGAGTGGCAAGTCCAAGAAAACCACGCCGCTTCCCAAAGCAGGGTCATCCAGCAGCAAGTACAAGTGGAAGGCAGCCACTTCAGCGGAGCCCGCTGTCCCATCCAAATCCAAGTTTAAATGGCATGCTGTGGCACAACGGGGACGTGGAGGATCCCATTTCTCACCAGCCAGGTCTATTGTGCTCCAAGCGCCAGAGAAGTCGCCACTGTGTAATGTTAACGTGACCAAATCACCATTCAGTGATTCTGCACACCCAGGATACAAAGTGAAGAGTCGCACCAAAATCATCCGTAGAAAAAGCTTTAATGGGTACGTGTTGTTTGTGTACAGCAGAGCAATGATTTGCAATGGATTGAGCAAAGTTTTTGATATTGTTGAAATGCACCCAAAAAGCTCCTCCTGGTTAATTTTTTTAATTTTTTTTTTTTTAGTATCTTTTCAGTCAATGGTATAGCCAGGCATGAAGAAAATTTATTTTAGGAATTTAAAGTAAAGGGATGGTTCTTTTCACATTTACAAAACAAAGGCTGTATAGAGACTACGGTAGCTGAATTGGGAAGAGGTTTGTTGCGGGGTGAAATGAGAGGGGGAAGTGAACAAGGTATATACATCGGGTAAATCCAAGGGTAAGTAGGTAGGAAGGTGCACAGGAGTCATCCACTGGTCTTCTCTCCCAGGCTGCTGGAGCTTACAGGGGCACTTGCGCCACAACATTCCACAGGCATAACATTCCATCAGACATTCCCTCAGGCAAGCATTCATGCAGGACCAAGGCAGGGAACATAAGACACAACACATCTCCCTCCTCTACAGAAACCAACATAAAGGTGCGGAAAGAAGTGCAAGGGAAAATACACGGGGTAATGGGACCAAAGTATAAACCAACAACACTCTGGTCACCTCCACTCCAAACTCCAATCCAAGACCCACTCACTCCATTCCGAAGAACAAGGAGACATGCCTCATGCTCCCACCAACATAGTCACTTCCACGACCTGCAAATCAGCCAGTCCACTATCCAATACACTCAGAGTCTGTAGCAGGCCTTTGACAAACACTCAGACCAAGGAACTAGCCTTAACTCTCAACACACTAGCATTGCCACACAATCTCAAAACACCCTCATTTATCCTTCTGCCAGCAACTAAGGTGCACTGAAACACAGCACACCATTCATCTTGTAGTAAACTACCAGAACAAATAATCAAAGCTCAAAATGCACAGAGCACAGGCAACCACTCCGTGCACGGCAAGTGGATAGGGCCACCCCCTAAGGTACCTGCGTCCAACTGCCCAAGGCACGGGCAGGAAACCCCCTCAAGTGCGGCGTCCAACACACCAATATTTGCGGCACGGGTGGCAGCACACCCCTATAAAACTAGTGCCGGGTTCCAAACCCCAAAACTTGTTACCAAGCAAAAACCTCCACCATTCTTCCCAATGCACATGACCATCAACCACACACAAGGTGATACATTGCAAAACAAATATTGAAACTCTAAAAATGTTGTGGAAAAAAGACACCTTGGTCCTGTGGATGAAAAAGTGTTAGTCACTTTTCACTAATGCATTTCAGGTAATTCCATGCTTAAAAACCTAGCAATTGCTATTACAGAGGCCATGTCAAATATGCTTTCATCAGCCAAAACACCCACACCAAAGCTGTCATTCCCGGATTAACCATAACCAAGCAAACAGAGCTGCATGAACTTTAAAAGGCAGGACCTAAGTCAAATCACAGGCCTCACATCACACACAATACCCAAGTATGCATTCTCTCTTATATACTGAAAGCTCTCGGAAAAACGCCAAAAAATCAGGATCAAGTTCTTCCAAAACCTTGAGATATGTGCTCTCAGGTTCCTCAAGGGTAGCACCACAACATCTGCAATATCCCCAAGTCTCCCTCCAATGAGCAGATGCCTCCTCTGATGCTGAACAGCAGGCAGGGCACAGGATGAAATGCTTGCAACAGTACCTTTTGCTTTGATGACTGTGAGCGCTCACTGTCTCACCATTGGCTGTGCCCACCACCTGACCTCCATACTTGATAAGGCCATGGTGCTGTAAGGTAGCCCCTCTGGTGCCTGATCCTCTAACTACTAAAACTCTCTCAGGCTGTAATTGTGCCAATGATCAGGTGTGTTGCTCCAGTGGCCAAAGTAATTTCTTGGTGGCCCCACTGGGAAATGCTGCTACATCAGCTGCTACCATATGTTAACTCCAGTGGCCAGAAACTGTAAGGTGGCCCCGCTGGAAAATCTGCTCCAGTTGCCAAAAATCTGTAAGGTGGCCCCACTGTGAACCAGTGACCAATTCTTCACAGTGGCCCCGCTGGGAACTGCTCCACATCTTTGTAACTCCTTTTCCAGTGGCCAAAATACTGAAGGGTGGCCCTACTGATTCTCACTACTATTTCAGTGGCCAAGATGCTTAAAGTGGGCAGAATCTGTAGGGTGCCGCGCTGGGAAATCGTGCTCCAGTGGCCAAATAACTGTAAGGTGGCCCCGCTGGGAAACACTGCTCCAGTGGCCAAATACTGCAAGGTGGCCCCACTGGGATGTGCAGCTCCGGTGGCCAAAAACTGCAAGGTGGCCCCACTGGGAAGTGCTCCTTCAGTGGCCAGAGACTGTAAGGTGGCCCCACTGGTACTCCAACTGCTACTACAGTTAACTCCTGCCCCCCACAGCTGCCTCCTTCCTGCCATGCAACTGCTGTTGGGCTATGGGACAGGTGTCAGCTCACCTTCAGGGTCTGGGGGGGACAGTGGATGTCCCCTCCTTGGTCTCACTGCTTCCTTTCTTCCTTCAGGCACTGCTCACTCTGAACAGCTGTAGGTTATTGGCCCTTCCCTCAAGCCAGCTCCTCGCCAATATTGTGGGGTGAAACGAAAGGTCTGATAATCTGGTATGAGAGGTGAACTTCTTTTCTAAGTTCCAGTGACAAGGTATCTACATTAGGTAAGTCCAAGGGTAAGTAGGTAGGAAGGTACAAATGAGACATCCACCGGCCTCCTCTCTCACAGCCTGCTTCACTCCAATTGACCTTCATGTAGTTTACAGGGGCACTCGCACCACATCATTCCATAGGCATAACATTCCAACAGACATTCTCTCAGGCAGGCATTCATGCAGGACCAAGGCAGGGAACACAAGACACAACAAAGTTGTTAGATTGTGGAGGTTAAATGCAGCAAATGCGAGTTTTCTCTGCAGATGTTTGAAAGGGGTGAATACATTAAGACCAGACCAACTGGTAGCTTTAGCATCACCCTGGTGGAAAGCAATAAAAAAAGGATAACTGGGCTTGGGATTGTGATGCCTATGATATGTGCACATAAAGGTATGTTTTTTTAGAGTAGGAACGCGGATAGGAGGCAGTCGAGGGGCAAAGGGATAATAGCATGTGGAGATGGTGGGTGAGATTATTTTAGATCCCTGTAGGTATCCTTGTGACAGTTCAACCTTCGGGGCACTAGTGGTCCAGGGATGAATATCGGTTTCTAAACCATCAATCAGCCTGACACCTCTAGTACACCAGAAGGTATCCGGACAGATTGGAAAGCCAAGCAACTTATAAATCTCCTTGCCCAATTTTGGTAATGTGGACGCACCGGCTGGCTTATGTCCGCAAGGTCGTGGATCATTGTTTAGTTGCAACACAGCGAGAATACAATTATTACCCAATGATTAAAGAGACGGCCCAGTCACAGTTGTATAAAAATATCTACTTTATTATTATCACAACAGACCGTTCTAGCACACTAGAAACTACAAACCACCCTGTAAAGGAATGCAGAGGGCAGACCGTTTCAAAGAAGGAAAAGGAATGCACTCTGGATACTGTGAGAAACCTGAGGGCGTCTCACCCACTAGTCCCCGGGTTCTGTCATCCAGGTGGCCAGGACACAGCCAACTCTGTTGGATCCAGTTCCTGGGGGTGTACCAGTGCAGGAGGATCATCTAGGTGGGGGATGGAGGGGTTTTGGGGAGTGGGACGCTGATGGGTGAGATGCAGTATCCCCTTTTTTATAACACCTTTTCCCCATCTTACTAGGTATGATATCTGGAAACTCAAACCCGCCCGACCCCTTTTCCGACACAAATACTTTCTCATGGACAGTTCATCATGAGCAACAACGGACTAACACCAGAGCCGTATACCTGACATGTCCCAATACAAGGGTCAGACAGAGTCAGGCAATTACTGATAATTACACACACCTGACTTCATCACACTTCCCCACACAGATAAAAGACGGAGCACGAAAGCACACTCTGAGCAAGACATAACGCAAAAGGAAGCAGCAATTCAGGAATGGCAGTTTAAACCGAGGAGAAAGGCGGCGAGATAAGAGAGGATGACATGGAGGGAATTGCCTTTTTCAACACAGAACCGTAACTTTCAAGAAGTCTCAAGGAAAAGAAACATATGACGGGGAATTGCACCTGACAAAAGGTGTAGCGTCTGTTAAAGGTACCAAGGGCCCTCTCCCCATTGATATCCAAGGTCGGGAGAAGCGATTGCCACCGTGGTACTGTCCTGGACTCCGACAAAAAGTAACGCCAATGAGTTCAGCACAGCCGGTGAGCTGGAGAAACTGATAGGAAACCGGGCTGTGTTACGCTCAAGGTTGCAAGTGGCAACATTGTATGAAGAAAGAGAACTTGAATACAATTGAACTTTGTTCAACCGAGATAGGTACCAGATAGAGCGTGGTCCGACACCGCATGGGTGTTCACTCAAAAGTCTTTGTTTGGTGCCCCCCGCACCCCTCGGAGCGGGGAAGAATTATTGAACTGTGAAATCGAAGTGGTGTTGGTTCAGAGACTCTCTGGCACTTCCCACCAAGGATGCTTGCTGCAGAGCCTAGCAGGGCACGCTGTGTGCTTGCTGGGTACCGGTCTGCAGCTGCTGGAGGGTCTTATGGATTTAGTATCTCCCTCTGTTCACTGGCAGATGTTTAGGGGAGGGATCTTGCTTCCCTCTTGGGTGTACTGGCCTTCCTTCACTGGTGGAAGATATAAGGCAGACTATAACCTTCAGCCAGGTTCTAATTCTATCTATCTATCTATCTATCTATCTATCTATCTATCTATCTATCTATCTATCTATCTATCTTTTTACTTCTATCTATCTTTTTTCTCCAGCATGAATTCACATGCTCATGAATATTCCCCGTCGTCAGGCTGGGAATCCTCGGTAAAGAAAACATCAGTTTCAGTTTAATTTCTGAACTGTCATTCTCCTAACAACCAATCACTGGTCTCTGGGTCATACTTCCCCCAGCATCTTCAGATTTTTACTGCACGTTCAAGTGTTGGGAGTCCTCATGCTTAGCTCTCGAGCTTTTACTGCGGATTTTCAGATTCTTCAGCTCCCCTCAAGGGCGAATTTCGTTGAGTTTCTCCATGGAGGATTCCAGAGGTTTCGTCAAGGCCTATGCCGCGTGGACATGTCTGAGGAGAAGAAAGATCCGGCTCCCCTTTTTCAAGATTAGTTCTGACTGCGGCTTGCGGAATGTCTTCTCGGAAGACAAGCATTCCAAGTGTCTCTACTGCATGTACCCGGACTCAACACACGTGGAAGAGGACTTTGCGTTTTCTCAGGAGATGGCGCCCCGTACGCTGAAGGATCGGCATTGGCGGCTCAAGGAGTGGCTACAGGCCAAGGCCCCTGTCTGGGTGGGTCACAGCAGCATGCCTTCCCTGCTACCAAGAAAACTGAGCGGTCTTCTAAGACCTATCAGGGCGCCCCGCCCACGGGGTCCCAACAAAAGGCCAAGCACTGCGAGTCCACTGTCACCGGGTGCGCCGTTGCGACAGGCTCCTCGGCGGCCAGGGGGAGTACAGAGTCTCCAGCGGCTTCGGTCAGCAGCCAACGCTCTTCATCAAAGAGGAAGTCGGACCATCCGGGCAAGCTCAAGGAGAAGCCCAGGACCGGACTGCTGGAGAAGGCCAAGCGGGAGCAGGTGCTGAATCCCCCCCCCCCCCCAAGGAGAAGGTTGCGGGTCCGACCAAGGGAGTGAAGGCCCAGGTGCATACGAGGTAGGCCCAACCGTCCATTGAGGGGGTGGTGGCGTCCCTCGCGCAGGCCGTCGTGGCGGATCCGCAGACGCACCCGAGAAGGCTAGAGTCTCCCTGCCTCCCAGGAGGTAGTCCTCTTTTCAGCCCATAGAGAAGACACCGGAGAAGATGCCAGGCATTTCACCGAAACCATCCCCTCTGGTCGCAGAGAAAGAGGGGGCAGGTAGTCTTCCAGTGCATGGATATCTTCTCAGAGGAGGAGCTTAACGACCTCCAGACCATCCAGGAGGAGCAGTGCATCGAGGGCAGGCCCTACGGCCAGGATTCTGAAGAGGGCGACGATGAGGAGGAGGACAACGACGACCAGGAGACAGACCGAGGAACAGCTCTGTCACCACAGCCGCCTCAGCGGCCATCTGAAGATATCTCGGCAGACATTCTCTTTCTTGCATACTCTGGTCTCGGAGACAAGGATGCTCGGTCCTGTGGAGACAAAGAAAGGTTTCCTATACCAGCGCCGCAAGGCTTATAGGAAGACTGTCCTGTTGGTCCCACTCCTGGATGACATTTGGGACGAGGGGTTGGCCCTCATGAAGAACCATTCCACGGCCCCGGCGAAGAGGCCCCGCTACGAGAAGTTGTACAGGGTGCTGGACTCTGCACCCAAGTGCTTGCGTACCCAACCGTTGCCAGACTCTGTGGTCTCGGTAGCAGCCAAGAAGTCTTCTTCGGGCTCCTCCTCTTCGGCGGACTCCACCCTCCCCCCCCCCCCTGGACAGTGAGGGGAAAAAGTTGGGTGCCATGGGGTGACGAGTTATTTCATCGGTGGCGATGACCATCAAGGCCGCCAACGCTCTCGCTATTGTGGCTCTCTACGACCAGGAGCTGTGGTTCAAGATCGCCCCCATCCTGGACTTCCTCCCTGACGACAAGAGGTCGGAAGCTTTGGAGATCCCGCAGGAAGGCGATGTGGCATTGGACCATGCCATCACGGTGGCCACAGACATCGCCGACGCAGGGTTCCGCTAAATGGTCAACGGGTGTGCCTTCATCGACGGGGCTGGCTGAAAGCCACTCATTTTCGTCAGGACGTTCAGTCGAGGGTGTTGGACATGCCCTTCGACGAGGGCAATTTGTTCGGGGAGGCTGTGGATGAGAGTCAAGAGGCCATCAAGACAGACGCAGAGACGGCTCGTGCCTTGGGCATGCTTCAGCAGTGACGGCTGTCCTTTCGGAACTCGGGCGGCAAATCCCATGTATCCTCTAAGGGTTTCAGTGGAGGTGCCTCGTTTTACCTTCACGCTCGTCGGGGCTGTTCCAAAGCCTTCGGAGGCGGTCATCGCCAGGGTCCCTAAGGCAGCCCTTTCGACGTCCAAGCGGGATTGAACCGGCCGTGAGGTCGGGCCCCCACCCGTGCACCTCGGTGGGAGGCCGGCTGGCGAACTTAGTGCGTGGAAGACAATCTCCACCGACCGATGGGTGCTGGACGCTTGGCTCACTGACACACCCTGAAATTTCAACGGAAGTGTCCCCGTATGCCACTGGTTGCCCCGGCAGGAAAACCACGTCCCTCAGCTGCTGCTGGAGGTGCGGGCCATGCTAAGGAAAGGCGCGATAGAGCCCATCCCAAAGAGACTCCGGGGCTCCGGAATGTATTCTCGTTACTTGCTCGTAAAGAAGACGACCAGGGGCTGGGGCCCATTCTCGACCTTCTCCGGCTGCATCGCCCATTGTCACTGGTTGGCAAACCGACCGTTGCCTGGCCGTCCGAGAGCCCATTCGACCAGAGCGATCGCTGCAACTACGGTGTTCCTGACTGGTGTGCGCCTGCTGGACATCTGCAGGGCTGCTATGTGGAGGTTGACGCACACCTTTCACTAAGTTCTACTGCATAGACTGGGATTCCAGGGAGGAGTCCAGAGTCGGCCAAGCAGTGCTGCGCAACCTGTTCGCTTGAAGGTGAGCCTGGTGAGAGGGTAAGAGATGCTTAATGTTCAGATGTTGAGATACTTAATGTTGAGCTTTGCCACCTCCCGTGGTTGTGCATTTGTGTACTGCTATGTATTCTTTATTCATGAGCATGTGAATCCATGCCAGACCCCATGCTGGAGAAGGAACAAGTTACTTACCTGTAACTGTTGTTCTCCAGCATGGGTCTGGCATGGATTCACATTCAAACCCTCCCGCCTACACCTCTGCGGCTCTTCTCTTGGTCCTACTGCCACTTTACGTGCTACCAAATCTGAAGATGGGTGCCAGAGAAGGGCCTTAGGTAGAGGGCAGTCATTGGCTGGGGGCAGTATGACCCAGAGACCAGTGATTGGTTGTTAGAAGAAATACAGTTCAGAAATGAAACTGAAACTGATTTTTTCTTTACTGAGGATTCCCAGCCTGACGGGGAATATTCATGAGCATGTGAATCCATGCCAGACCCATGCTGGAGAACAAAAGATACAGGTAAGTAACTTGTTGCTTCTATAGTGCCATTAACCCGTAGGCCTCAGGGGGCTCACAAGAGCGATGCATACAAAGACGAGAACATGAGCCAACAGGAGAGGAGGGAAGAAAAAGAGACCACCCCAGAGAAAGCCAATAACTAGCAAAAAGGTATTATGCACAGGCATGTTTATTGGGTAGATACCGGAAACAATAAAATCAGTTAACTCTGTCCAGCGTCGAACAGGAACGTTTTTAAGTGCTTCTTGAAAAGAGCAGTTGAGTCACTTTCAACAAGGTGTTTCAGGAGTGTATTCCATAAGGAGGGTGCCCAGAGGTTGAAACTGGTGCCACCAATTTCCTTCAAGGAAGAGCGTGGTTGTTACAGATGGATAGTGCCATTGGAATACAAATTACGTCCGATGGATTACTTCTTAAGCCTGGAGATAAGATAAGGTGGGGCTTCACCATGTAGGCACTTAAACACAGTAGCTAAGCCCTTGTGTAGTAATCTTTGTTGAATGGGCAGCCAGTGTAGACTCCTTCTGGCTTCCATGACGTGCGGATTGTGTTTAAGTCCACACACGGTGCATACGGCACCATTCTGAACTACTTTCAATTTTTTGATATCGGTATGTTGGGTGCCGATTAAGAGGCTATTGCAATAATGGAACTTGCAATTTATGATAGCAGCTGCTATCATAGCAAGATTTTTAGTGGACAGGAAGGGACTGATCTGCCAGAGTAACTGTGTAAAGTAACAGCAGGATGATTTTAGATAACTGTCCTGATGGTTAAACGACAGTTGGGGATCAAAAAACCTCCAAAGGTCTTAGGAGACAGGGATGATATTTTGGGCGATCATACATTTATAATAATTGGGGTCAAGCTTTTTAAATTTTTGTTGGGTGCCCAAAATGAGCAACTCTGTCTTGGCGTTGTTAAGAGCCAGTGAGTTCAAGGCCATCCAGTTTTGAATTTGAGTATAAATATGATTGAGCTCCAGGTCATCAATAGCCTAATGACGATCTGTGTATCATCGGCATAGTTCGCAAAGTGTATGTCCATAGTAGAAAGGAGGTCTATGATGGATATTAAAAAGTAATGGTGAGAGGCAAGACCCCTGTGGCACACCACAAGTCAGAATTGAGCTGTTAGAATAAGCGTTGTCCTTGGTGACCTTCATATTCCTCGGGTCCAAGAATGATCTAAACCAAGCTGCAGCTACTGGGGAACACCTGCCTACCATGGGCAGTCTATCTGGCAGAAGTTGATGATCAACAAGATCGACCGCGGCGGATAGATCTAATAGCATCAGTAATGCAGTGTTACCCTAATCTATAAGACCAGCAAGGTGTGATTTTAAATCGAGCAGCGCCGACTCTGTCCCATAATTTGGGCGAAAACCGGACTTCTGATCAGCTCAAATATTGTAGTTCTCCACAAATGCCTGGTACTGCAAATAGGCTATTTTATCTAAAATGTTTAGAATGAAGGGGACATTAGTTATTGGTCAATAATTTCCACCTGCTGCTGGGTCCAGATTGTCCTTTTTCAGCAAGGGAGTGACCCACGCCTACTTTATACTTTCCGGTACTTATGACTCTTGAAAGGAACAATTTGTGAATCTGGTTACCCAAGGAGCCAGAGTAGTGATATACTCCTTAAACAGAGATGAGGGGAAAATGTCCTGAGTTGTTCTTGTTACTCTTTGCAAAGTCTTGAGATGATCTGCCCAAAAGAGGGGATCAGCCCCCTTTTAAAGCCATATGTGCCACAGTTATTGGTGTGGGAAAAGCCTACCTTAATGAACCAAATCTGGGTCCCCACCAACAGTCTCCTGTATGCCTGAGGTCGTAACCAGAGTGCTTTGCAACGAAAAAGGTAAAGGAGTGAAAACATATAACACTGAGTCCCACCCATCTTCCTGTCTGTTGTGGATCAAAGGGTTTCTCTGGTTAATTGAGCTCTCTGTGGTTCCTGATTAAAGCGGCAGGTCCCCCCTAAAGCTGCGGCGAGAACAGACTTTGTTTCCTGCAAGCCATATTCTCATACCTTCTAAATGGGGCCCACCTGCAGGGGTTGCCTGTTGTAAATACATAGTCCCAGACATGACAAGTGACTGCTCTTGATACTGAGAGGCGGGAAATGGCTTCAGGTTGAGGCAGTGCAAATCAAAGGTTGTTTGGGTTTCTTTTCTCCTTTGTTAAACTCTGCAGCCAGGCCCCATGTGGGCCTGTTTGAATCAAACTTTGATTAGTATGCGAAGCTGCCACCAGCAGCAGAGCTTAAACAAAGGGAAAGTGTGTGGATCCATGGAGCCTTTGTTAATAAGGCTGGCCATGGCAGGAGGAAGGTTTTGCCCTCCATCTTATAAGATGCCTTGGTGTACTCTTGGCTGTCATATCTCAACTAAATATGACAGGGGGATGACGCCTGTAGGATGTGTCCACCCAGAGTCCACGGGGCTATGTGAGCATAGGGAAATAAGTGCGGATTAGCCCCACACAGTTTCCGGAGGTTCATCTACCATCATTCAATTTCTTTTAAATTTCAAAAAACCTAGGTGAGCACACACCCACTGTGCGGATGGCCACATTCCTCACAATCCTCTTACATGCTGTACCAATACAGTTATTTTAAAGACTCAGTCATCCAGGACACAGCATCATTTTTCCTGGGTAGTAGTAGAGCATTCCCCACAAATCTACACATTCTCTTCTCAATGGTGTAAACCATAAAACTACAATAATGATGATTCCGGTTCTCTTAACCCTTTTGTCCCCTCCTTGATGATCTGATATGGATATTCTCTCACTTTAAAGCTTTTAGACCTTTCCCTTGTGAATGGAGCTCACAACCAGCAATAAATGTTCTGTTTTTCTCTCTGGTTGCGTCATGGTATATGCTTGTGGAGACCGATACGTGGGGTTTGTGAAGGAAGATGTGCAAGGACTAAGAACCAGAATCAGCATGTCTGTAATTTTCCTTTTCAAATGGATTGTGTCCCCCCCAAGTATTCCTCATCCTTCATATATCCAAGTCTTCTTGCAGCTTGCTTCAGAATTTTCAGGGCCCTTGACGGCCTCCGTACTGACCTCGGCCGTAATTTCGACGCTGGTATATGAAGCATGCATGGTGATCATTACCTCAGTTCTGTTTTTGCCGCATGCTAGCATGCTTCAGGGTGACATTGCCAGAGCAAAATTTCTAATAACATGGTACTTCAGCAGTCGATTCATCATGTACTCGACATGTCCTCGACCCCAAGGGGTTTAAGCAGTGTGCTGACTCGGGCAAAAATGTCCATCACAGACCTGCACTGAGTATGTCTCTGGTGTCTGGGGTTAGGCAAAAGGTTGATGATTGTGGCGTGTGTCAGTCCATGATGGTTAAGGTTTTGCGGTAAAGGAAGGGGAAGTTCTAAGCAGATAAGCCCTTTCGCAAATCTCATTCCATTTCCCCATCCAAAAGAAAATCTTCCTCCGACTCTAGGGACGTATCCCCTGAGTAAAAGCGCTCTAGGAAACAAAAGCTTTCGAGATCAAGGAAACTATGCTCATCGTAATCTCACAAAAAAGCAAGAAGCGATGCCATAGGTCTTCATCAGCTTCTTCCTCCTCTACCCACAGAGTCCCCTTTGCGATAGTCATTGGCTCCCGCGGAATGGGAGGATTTCCACCTGTAAATGCTCGAGTGAAGCCGCTCCAATTGCCCCTCTCAAGGAGTTGAAGAAATCTAGCCACCCGTCCGCGTCTCGAAAGACCAGAAGGGAGTCTGATGTGTCTCCTTCCCGCGCGCCTAAGAGCCCGGGAAGAAAGGTTCTTCAACACAAATCCAAGCAGCATAAGGTTCAGAGGCGTCAACTCCGGTCTTGCGACATGTACTTAAGTTAAAGCCATCGAGGCATTCACTGTCTGCTTTGTTGAAGTGGTCGAAGCCCTCAACGCCATCTGCACATTCGGTGCCTTTTGAGGCCTCCAAAGTCATCTAAACCTTTGCCTAGGCAGTATTTCTTTAAATCCATGGGGTCTATCTTTGAGGAAGAGGAGGACCAAGCTCCATATGGGTATGAATTTGGGACACCAAATGTACCAGCAGTGCTTATTTCACAGGAATCAAACTTGAAGAATCTTGTTGAAACTCTGAAAGAGACTAGCAGTTGGGAAACTTCACCTGAAATGGATTTTGGTAATCCAGAAGTGGTTGGATGTTCAGACCCATTTTACCGGTCAGTGACCAGTAAGGTCTCAGAATATCGTGGATGGTCTAAACCAGCTGCAATAATTTAAAAAAATGACCGTACAGATATACTGGATATGCCATTTCACACCGCTTGGAGAGTTAGAATGACTGAAGCCAGATTCTTTCCCACCGGTTAACAAGCTACTGACAAAGAAATATAGAACAGCTTCTGTAGATCCACCCTCTCAACAGGAACCCATCACAAGAAATTCTGGTGCTGCATAGTCTAGAGCGTTAGTTTATCCTTCCTCTCCAGCTGACCAGGATGATAGAAAAGTTGATGCTATAGGTGCAGGCAGTATGGCACTGAAATGTGCTATTGCCACCAGTGCCCTGGCAAAATACATGCATACCCTTTGGGGAGTGGCTGACGTAGCAGCAGATCATATACCAGAAGGAGAAGAGAGGATGGATTTAAACATTTGATTCAGGATGGTAAGGATACTATGAGGCAATCGTTACAGTCAAGCCAGGATACGGTTGACTCTGTAAGAAGGGCAATTGCTGCCAGTACATTACTAAGGCGTCTGGCATGGCTCATGAGATCCGGTTTTACGCCAGATGTCTATTTTAAAATGTTTTTATTGGCATTTGATTAGGTGCAACACTGCATTTCAGAATATAATTTTCATTCAAGTCTTAAATTTATGCCAAGAGTTAATAATAACCTGCAAACAATAACCAAACTGTTTCCTACACAGGTCTTGTGGTGCGTTTCATAGTTCAGTGGGGTAGGCGTCCTGGTGCCCGGGATATAGTTCATACCCCTCCTTTCCTGGTATCCCCAGCGGCCATTGACTGTTGGATGTGGATGGGTGTCAGGATTAGTCAGGCGAGTACAAAGGCAGCGAATATGGCAAGGGAAATGTGCACTAAATCACACAGTGAATAGCTTCGAATAAACTACGTGCACACAGGAACAACGACTCATGTATGCTAGAACCCAGGAGTGCAAATAGAGTGTGACAACAAAACCAATATATGAAAAGGGATGTGGGGTAAGCACCTGACCGCGAGGAAAGTCGGCAAGCGCCTTACCCCCAATTGCTGTTACAGGTACTGACAGCGCTAAACCCACGTGGAGGGCAAGCAATGACAGGATCTGTGAACTAACACTCTTGATGGTATTAAATAAGGGAACTAAAGAACAGTACTCACGAGGACGAGATAAACCTCTTGAATGTCAGCTAGTCCACGAATCCTGTTGATGAAACTGGGACCCAGAAAGGCTATAACAGCAATGGGAGGAAAGCTAAATACCTAAGTTGGAATAGTGATTACAAATTAGTGAGGAAAACATAAGCATTCACACAGGAGCTAGCTACAACAGCACACCACACCTAATAATCAAATGGGAAATAAATGCAGAATTGCAATGGAAAACATGGAATGGATCCCAATGGAAAGTAAGGATCAGGAGCAGGGAAAACGAAATAACCAATGCAAACTTCCCCCTACCCCTCCAAGGAAAAGACAGGAAGCTAATCTAAGAGGAAGGCTAAGGCATACGGGTTTACAGCAGCAAAGGACAAAGTCAAAGAAATATAGAACACAGACAAACTGGGCTGCATCTAAAAGGGGAAAGCACTGAGAAATGCTGCCTGCAAACAGAGGAAGACAAAAAGGGAATCAAGGGAGCAGAAATCAATTTAGCGCATGAATCCGAAATCCAGGGCGGAGGAACAAGAAAACAGGAACTAGGAACTAGGTACAAAAGCTAAGATCAAGGAAAAAGGGACTAGTCACAACAGGAAACACTGCAACGATGACCAACGCTGGACTGAAGTAAGACTGAGGCTTTTAAAGCTGCTTAACGAGCACACGCCTCAGGTGTGCTGATTGCTGCACCTGCAGCCACAGGTGTTGCCTATCCTCCACCCAACCTTGTCCTGCAAGGGTGGAGGTGAAGCAGTGGGCCAGGCATTCTGGGAAGCATAGTCATTTGGTTAAAGAAGCATGCTGGCTGCCAAAAACCTGGAATGGATCCGGAAGGGAAGTAGTTTGGAAAATAGGGATTTAGCGCTCCCAATTCATCACAGCACTGTAGCATAAGGTTCGGAGGAAAAGTCCAGTAGGGAATAAACCCCAAATCATGCCCCCAAGTGGTGGGAACGGGAGCGAAGGGAGCGAGTCGTGACAATGGGTGGCCGCACAGGCATGGGGTAGGCGTGGTTCACAATGCGTAGCTCGCTCAGCGGGGTGGTTTATCGTCAGTTGGATGGAACATGTTCCACACCAGTTCCTTCCATGCAGCACATTTGTCATTGCTGTCCGGCTCCGATCTGTTGACCCCTTCCAGCCACACCTTGGTTTCCACCTCTGCCCACCTCTCGAATTCCCTGTGCCATTTCTTATATTGTGGCCCACCAGCCTTTTTCCAAGACATGACAATGGTTCCTTTGGCTAAGACACATGCCGGGTCCATGAGTCTGAGCACGTGCTTGTGTTTGCTGACCCTGGGGTAAGCACCGAGGAGGCATTCCTTCGGTGACCATTCAAACCTTACCACACCAGCCGCTCTGCAGGATTTTTCTATGCGTGCCCAAAAACCTTGCACACGCCCACACCCCCACCCCCACCCCCAGAACATATGTATCATGTCGGCACCTTCTCCTCCACACCATGGGCATCGTGAGCTAGCATTCTTATTGAATGTGGCTACCCTTTGGGGAGTCATGCAGGTGCAATATAGCACATTTAGTTGTATTAACTTAAAGAGGTGGTTCCTGGATGCTACCTTTGGGTAACCCAGTATCCTCTCCCATTCCTTCTCCGTTATCGCAGTGCCCAAGTCTGCCTCCCACCTCTCTTTTAATGTCATGCTCTTGGGGTTTGGTGCATCTATTAACATGTTGTACAGTCTTGAGATTGGGCGCCAGCCGTCGCTCAGATTGTACATCAGCGTGAGTAATGGTTCCGCTTGTGGTTCCTCCGGCCAGCCCTCCCATCTGTCTTTAGCCACCTTTCGGATACGTTGGTACCAGAGGAACTGCCCACTTGAGATCCCTTCTCTTTCTTGTATTGAGCTGATTTCCCTGAAGGACCCCTCTGCATATACATCACCCCATATGTATATCTCTTTCCCTTCCCATCTTCTCAACAACGCCATGTCTGTATTGTCCCAGCATATATCTGCCACTATAGGCACTTCTGGGGAGTAAGGGCTTGAGCCCTCCTCCATATTTTCCTTCGTAGGGTTACCACCATTGGGGTTTGTTCTGTGTCCCCATGCGAAACCCATAGTATTTCTTTCAGTTTAATGGGAGCCACCAGATGTTGTATCAGCCTGTTTCTGAGGTGGACTCGTCCGCCAGCCACTTAACCACATGGCTGAGTTGGGCTGCTATATAATATCTCTCCAGGTTTGGCAGTTTCACGCCCCCCTTGTCATACGGTAGGTGCAGGGTTGCAAGTGAGAGTCTGTGGCGGGCGGTGCCCCACAGAAACTCCCAGATCAGTGTCTCCAACGTTCGAAAGAAGGATGCTTTGATGTAGTGGTGTATGTTGTTTAAGAAGTACAGGAATCTCGGCAGGATGATCATTTTGATGATGGCCACCCTGCCTAGTAGTGATAGTGGTAACTTAGACCAAAACTTCATGGACTTCCCCAAGCCCTGCGCCACCCTTGCCGTGTTGTATTTGTGCATCCGTTCTGGCGTGTGCTTTATATTGACCCCCAGGTATTTGAACGAGTCCGCCTCCCAATTGAGTCCCACTACTGGTAGTGTGCTGGAATCCCTCCTGCTTAGCCCCGCTATAGGGAATATGCATGATTTAGTTCTGCTAAAGCTGATTCCCGACACCTTGGCATAGTTGTCCAGTATGTCTAGGATAACGGGGACGTTTAGATGTGGGTCACTTACGTATAGCAGCACATCGTCTGCGTAGAGTGACAGTAGGTGTCCCACTCCCCCAACCCAGATGCCTGCATCTAGGTACTGCTTCCTTGGGTATATCGCTATTGGTTCAAGGCCCAAGACGTACAACATTGGGGATAGCGGGCATCCCTGTCTGGCCCCTCTCTTTATGTCCCAGATCTCCGACACCAGCCTCCCAGTTTTGACCCTAGCCTTGGGGTTCGTATATATGATCCGAACCCAGCGAATGAAGACCTCCCCAAACCCGAACTCCTTTATTGCTGCCAGTAGCCACTCCCTGTAAATTGAATCGAATGCTTTTATAGTGTCTAGGGAGGTTGTGGCATATTCTTTGGGATCCCTCTGTCTGCGCCAGGATGTGTTACAGTCTGCGTAGGTTTAATGCAGTGCTGCGCCCCGGTATGAAGCCTGTCTGGTCGCTGTGTATTAGGCCCCCTATTATTCTGTTCAGGCTTTTAGCTAGTATCGTGGTGAGGATCTTAACATCGTAGTTCAGCATCGCTAGTGGGCGATAGGAGTCGCATCCTTCTGTTGGTTTCCCGGGTTTGGGTATCGGGACAATTAGCGTTTCTCTCATGGACCCCGGCAGTTCCCCGTTGGTGAATGCTTCCCGGTAAACCTCAAGCAGCACCGGCGTAATGACCGTCTCGAACTTTTGTAGAAGTCCGGAGGGAGTCCATCACTATCAGGTGTTTTACTGGAGGGGAGGGACCTTATTGCCTCAGCAATGTTGTCCCGTTATTTCCTCATCTAGGGCTTCGCGTTGTGCCGATTCTATCTTTGGGAGACCTATTTCCTCCAGTGTGTCTAGTATGTCTGCCTGCTCCACCTGATGATCCTGGCTGTACAGTCGGGAGTAAAAGTCCCTGAATGTGTCGTTTATTTCTTGTTGTGTCTTATGTATTGTGCCTGCTGCGTCTTTGATCCCTGTGATTTGGTGCCGTGGATGTTCCCTTTTACACAGCCACACCGATAGCCTGCTAGGTCTGTCTCCCTCAGCTTGTGCCCTGGTAGTTTTCACAGAGTAATCAAATTTGGAGAGTCTTACCCATGCTTCCTGACAATCCGCACGCAGCAGCGTCAGTTCACCCTCCTCCTCCTGTGTCCCCCGCGGGTTAGCTTCCTTGTGTTTTTATCTATTCCTCCTTTTTCTCTAGTTCAGCTCTTAGTGTTTTCCTTATGCCTCCCGCTCCTGTGATGACCTCACCTCTCACCACTACTTTCATTGCTTCCCAAACTGTTCCCCATCTCTCAACGCTGCACACATTCACCTCTATCATGTATTCCTCCAGTTTGTCTCGCAGCCCTTCCATGAAAGCCTGGTCGGTCAGGGCATCAGATGGCATGCGCCATAGCGGTATGGGCGGCCTAGGGCCCCTTATTTTCCATGTCGCAAGCAGTGGCGAGTGGTCGGAGATTGATCTGCCCAAGTACTGTGCTGAGTCCATTTGTGGCTGGTGGTGCTTGGGCACGAATAGGTATTCAATTCTAGTGTGGAGGGTGTGTGGCTAGGAGAAGTACGAGTAGCCTGTGTCCACTGGGTGGAGCTCACGCCACACGTCAGCCAGGTCCAGGGCTTTGACCAGCGAATTTAACCCCCCTGACACTGCATCATTTCTGGTTGCTGTCGATTTGGATCTATCCAGCTCCCAGTCCCTGACACAGTTAAGGTCCCCTCCCCAGATACAGAAGCCGTTTTGATGTTGGGCTAGTTTGGCCCCCAGTGCATCTAAATGTTTTGGGATCCCGTGGTTGGGGGACATACGAGTTTATTATGCAGACTTCAACTTGTTCAATCCAACCCCTCACTACCAGGTATCGACCTTCGGGGTCCGCCTCCCATGTTAGTATTTTGAATGGGACCGCTGGACTTATCCAAATGAGTGGCCCCCCCCCCCGGGCATACTAGGAGTAGGGAGCCCTGTAGCACTGCTCATCCCAGCGGTCCAACACCGTTCCCATGGTTTGTTGCGTCAGGTGGGTCTCTTGGAGCAGTGCAGGCTTCCTTTATTTGTATATTTGTGGTTTTCTAGCGTCTTTTCGGGGCCCTCAATCGGGCATGTATACAGATGCCTCTCCCTTGTGGCTGCCTTTGGCCCCCTTTCCTGTCTGGGCAGTCCCTTTTATTGCTTGATTGCCCTGTCTTGTGTGATGGTCCTACAGGCTGTTTTTTTGGTCCAGTGCACAGCTCTAGGTTGAGCGGGAGCCTTGCTATACTTTTGACCGCACTGGCGTGGCCAGGTTCTCTTTAGGGTGCCTTCTGTATCCTTTTTGAGCCGATGCCTTGGGGCTTGGACCTTCAGTTTTTCGTCATTTGGCTGTGCCCCTCTACCCCAGGGAGTTTTGCTGTAGGCCTGTTCCGTATGTTACTGTCCTGACACTGCAGGCTTCTGGGAGGGAGTTTAATGCTCACTCGTTCCCCCTATAGTGCGGGCCTGAGCGGCTTCAGCAGCATTTGGTCTCCTGCCCCTTGAAATTGTGTATCTCTAAGCGTCCCAATGTCTTCTCTCCACTTCTAAAGCCACTCCTATTACTCATTGGCTCCCTTCCCCTTTTCGCGTGGCTAATCCACCACGGTTTCCTGCACCGTGGTCATCCACTTCTTACCAGTGGTCCTGCAGACCCTCCTCTCCTTTCCCCTTGTTCTGCAGCTCCTTCTTAATCCGACCATGGGGTGCCGGCAGGTCTGACGCGGCCCCACTCCCGCACACCAGCTGAACCCTGCGTCCTGCTCCTCACCTCGCACTTTCCGTCGGTAGGCGTTTTGATGTCCTCTCCGCCTGTGTTGCATCCCGTCTGGGCTTCCTGGAGACAGATGTCTCTTTCGACTCACTCGGGGTGCAGAGGAGGGGACAGGCCACCCTCTCCTTCTGTCCTGTGGGCTGCTTCCTAGTCACACCCGGCTGTCCCTCCTTCCACTGCCGGGGCCCTCTGATGTCAGAGGTTGTCTGTATCCTGGGACAGCAATCCCGGCCCAGCTTCTTGTTTGCCCTCAGCGTCCCCAAGACCAGGACGGATCCTCTTCTCGTGCGGAGGGTGGGGAGGAAGCGGGTCTCTCCCTCTTTGCCCGTTTGGCACCACGCTGCTTTTCGGTTGCCACTGTCTATTCCTCCTACCACGGCAGGGCCCTCTGATGTTGAAGGTCGCCACTTCCCAGCGCCGCGGTCCCGGCCTGCTGCAGCTCCGCTCTCCGCCCGCTTGCTTTGTTCGTCCGTCCCTCCCGTATGTCTTTGGGGGGTGGGGGGGACTTTGTTAACTGATCGCTCGAGATGTTTCCGCCTCCAATGGGAACAATGCCATCTGTTCCTGTCGCCCTTTAGTTTTATCTATTACCACCTATTACCACCTTAAAATAGACCTTCACTGAGAACGGGAGAGTGCGACTACACTCCCCGGCGGCCATCTTGGATCTCCTTACTGACTTTTTACCCACTGCTTCACCCATAAAAAGAAGAGGGGTGCCGGTGCAGAACATCTGCAGATCAGCAACTTGGTTGTCTCTTCCTACATTCAGCAGATTTTACTGCCTAGACTCTACGTCATGAGAGGAAGCCAAATTTGGCAAACTGTTCTCCATAATTATCAACACCCAACTCTTAAAACACACTGCTATGGTAGTGTATCAAAGATGAGGAAAACGTGGGAGGACATAATCCATTTGAAGAACAAGTTACCTATCTGTGGTAACTTTCTTTCAACTGGATGTTCCTCCCACGTATTCCTCATCGCCCTCCTCTCCTTCCCCTCTTGCTTGCCAAAAATGTCTGTGTTTTACACCTTCCTTTCTCGCAATGTCAGATTCATCTCAATCTGTGGTAAGGGGAAAAAAATAGAACTGAGATAAAGGTCAGTGTGCGTGCTTCATATACCAGCGTCAATGTCACGGCCAAGGACAGTACGGAGGCCGTCGAGGGCCATGACTTAACGCTGCATTATGCTTGACTCTGTGAAAAAAAATCTGAAGCCAGTTGCAAGCAGACTTATATTAAAGATGAGGAAAACGTGGGAGGACACAATCCATTGGAAAAAATGTTACCACGGGTAATCAACTGGTTCTTCCCTGTCTTCCAGCTCTCCCTCCTTCCCAGCCTGGTTTGGGAACTAGAGCAAACATATTCTGCTTCTTTGGAGGAGGCGAAAGGATATGTGGACTGGGTTCAAACATACAGGTGGTAAAGAACTTTTTCTAAAGGATACCTCCCTTTTGGAAGAGACATGATAAAAATCATTGAAAAAGTCTGAAGTGTGGAAAAAATAGCTATCCTACACATTCCAAAGGCATGGACGTGTCAGAAAGACCACTGAGACTGCCTTTGAACTAGTGAATTGTGCATGAAGACTTGGAGGCATTGGAATACATCAAAACAAGAGATGTAGGCCGATTTATCTCATGGTCATCTCAGCTACTTACTTCTTGCCAAGGTATGACCACCATGAGTGACAAAAGATAAACTGTAGTCTCGAGAATCCTGTTTTTTTGAAATTACAATGCTATTAAAAATCCGGTTTATGCAGTCTCTCCTCATTAACTTTTCAGGTAGCAAAGTCTCAAGTTCAGCAAGGATGCGGAAGGTGGGGGAATGCACCCCTTCTGCTGAGTTAGAACATCCGGCACCTTGGGAGTTTCAGGAACCTGACTTCTGTGAGCTAGGGAAAGGGGAGATCGCAATACCTTATCTGGGGTAGCCAGGTGAAGAACATCAGAATCTGAGAGAAATTGACTGATGGACTGAACAATCAAAGAACCCTCAGAATTAGAGTCTGATGAAAGACCTATCGACGAGCATTTCCCAGAATGGTGGAGTTTGCAGCACAACAGGGATGTATACTGAGGGTTTATAGTGAAAAGACCGAAAAAAAATATCGAAAAAAAAGGTCGAACCAAAAAATCTCAATTTTTTTTTTTCGAAATGTGGGGGATTCCCCCCAAATGCCCTTTTTTCATTTTTTTTATTTTACCCCTTTTTTTTACTTACCTGACCCCAAAAATACATATAAATAAATAAAGAAAGAAATAAAAAATGCAATTTTTTTTTTTTCGAGATTTTTTTTTCAAGATTTTTGTCATTCGATATTTTTTTTTCGGCCGTTTGACTGACCACCGTATATTGATGACACTGAGCATCCTGGCTGGCAAACAGGTGTATTTGTAGAAAGTCCCAGAGTTGGTGGATTTTCTATGACACCTATGGTCTTAAAAGTCTGTTTGTGCTGGGCGTGATAGTCTACATAGATCACCTGCTGTGACATTGCTTTTTCCCTCCATGTGCACATCCAGGAGTATCACTTGATGTAAGTGTCCAATGAAATCTCTACCGCTCGGTTGTACAAAGGAAGGCCAGAGAACTCCATTGCTTGTTCAAGTAGAACATAGTGGGCATCTTGTTTTTAACCACTTGAATGACCTTGTTCTGGAGCAGGGGAAGAAAGGAATTTCATGTCAGAAAGATGACTTTTGCTTGCAGAAAATAGATGTGAGGTAGCCTGTCTTGATACCAGAGACTGTGAATATTCATGCTCAGACAACACCCCCAACCAAATTACAAGACCTTGTGACAGAGATGTGATGAAGATCGAAAGGTGCACTTCTCCGAAAAATTAGCTCAGTCAAATTGGTCGATAGCAGTGTGGATCACTGGCCGAGCCATTCTTAAAGATGGGAATTATAACACTTTTTTTCCATGACTCTGGTAATATTTGTTCACAGGCAATGGAATGAAATACCCTGACCAATATATGTGCCCACCATTACTTAAACCATTTAAAAACTTTAGGTCTCAGACCGTCAGGGCCTGGGGTCTTCCCTTCTTTAACTGACCTGTAGGCTGGAGTGGGAGCCTCTGCAATTCCTCAATAGCCTTGGAGAGGATTTTTGAAATTGCCCCAAGGAGAAGCCTTGTTGAACAATGTTAATAAAAACAAATGTCCAGAGTATCGGAGTTCACTGATGGTGATGGGACAACACTCTGCTGCTTACCGGGTATGTATGCCCCTTAATAGAAAGAAGAGCCACAATCTTCTGTTGCAAGTCAAACAGGCATCTTGGATTTGTTTGAGGCATTAAGAGTTGCAGATATGGGTGTAGGATGGGGCTTGTGCATTGACCAGATATGGGTGTAGTATGAGGCTTGTGCATTGACCTGTTGGGAGATTGAACCCCTGCCTAGCTTTTGAGTTCTTAAAAGCTTGGGAGGAGTGGTACATAGTCTTGACTCTAGGACTTGAAATAAAACCGAGATTTCAATCTCTACCCCATTCTTGTACTTCTGAATGTAGTGGTCCATTCTAAGAGAGAAAAGTTATGGACAACAAAAGGATGGTCAAAATGTCTTTTAAGCAACGCACTTACTCTATGTAAATGTTGGCCAGATATTGCCTATTTCCAAAAACAAAATCCTTATCTGATCCTTTGGATTTCTCTCCTTTCCCTGCCTTTTTTTGGTCAAGTTCCATGCAAGCCGTGAAGCAAATCAGCTATTCATTCACATTTCCAAACGCACTCTTCTTGGGGATTGTTAGTCTAGTTTCTGTCCCTGGTGTAGCATCAGGATAGCTTTCCCTCAGGTTGTGCCTAAATACTTTGCAGCTAAGAACTTTTAAAATGACTATATTTGTTGAACTCAGGATGGACTGGCGCTTGAGGGGGGGGGCGCGGGTCTTCAGAGGTATTTTATAGCCTTATACCTATATGGCATGACTCAGGGGAATAACAGGAGAGCACTTGACCTAGTCAGGTGGGCTCCAGGACCAATAGGAGAGAGAGGAGGAGTATAACGGGACACAGGAATCGAGGCAGTGTGGTGGGATGTTGAGGTGCGTCATAGGAGGAGAATGCAGACTGAGCGACTAAGCAAAGGGAATGGATTTTGCAGCAGATTCGGAGGAGGATTGTAAAGCATGTGTGCAAGGTGAGGTATTGGTTGGTGGTAGAAAGTTGTACTTGGGTGTGAGTGTGTGCGTATGGTCAGTGAAGAGAGTGATTTAAGATTAAGGGTATGGGTTCGGAGGTATTTGTGAGAGTGAGTGTACCAGGGGAATGAATGAGTGAGTGATAAAAAGGTAATTGTGAGAGGGGTGGAGTGAACTATAGAGTGGAGAGGGCAGAGTAGTAGTTCAGAGAGGGGTATTGTGGGTGAGAGGAGAGTAGTAAAGGGTAAGAATAGTGGCGGGGAGAGTAGTAGAGCATGAGAAAGAGTAGCAGGAGATGAAATAACATTGGATGGACAGAGAGAAGTGCAGGAGGAGGAGAGTGGGAGGTAGATCCTACCAACACCTTCACTCACTCCCCCCACGCTACTGGCAGGGGCAGTAGCTTTGGACTGTTTTCATCCTCCAAACTTCCTATTTCTCCTATTCCCGTATCGCCTGCTAATTCTCTGTCATTCAAATAACTATCTATACAATCACTGACCCATACAGCATATATATGATCTCTCTACCGGCCACCTGGTCTGGTAGGTCAGTTCTTCTATGACCTCTTCCAACTAATGGACTGTCTCCCTCTCGATCTCTCCCTCTCGATCAGCACCTCATTGTTATTGGGTCTGTACACTGACTTAAATTTTCTTCTACATAACCACTCTCTGCCCACTCATTCAAATGGAAAATACCTTGACCTTAATCTCATCTCCTCTCAACTCTCCCCCTCTAATATCTCCACTGCGCCTTCTCCCTCTGATCACCCTCTGATCACTCGATCATCTTTGCCTCAATTTACACTCCTTCTTCCTCACTCTCTCCATCTACTATTACTAAATGCAGGTTTCCCTCCTCCAAACTCCCTGACTACCTCTCTGGCCTACACCACTCTCTCCTCCTATGCTGAACTCACCTTTCCATCGACTGAAGAAGCCTTCACTAAGTTCAACATTGCTCTTTATGCTCCCTTTTCCTCTAACTGCCCACTTACTAGACTCATTCCTAAATGTCCCCTCAACGGCCCTGTAATTACACCTCACATCTGCACCTTAAAAACAACAATATGGAAAACGCTTTGCTGTTGGCAAAGGTCAACACACTCCTGATATCCAACTCTGTGAGACTGCTCTTCAAAACTATTCCTCTACTCTCTGCCAAATGTGACTTCTATCTCTCTCTCATTTCATTTCAATCCTCCCAGCCTAGGCTCCTACTCTTTCTGCAAATGATCTTGCTTTCTACTTTTTCTACAATTTCTACCATTCACAGTACCCTCGCTAATTACCTTCTATCCCCTCCTCCTGCTCACTTTTCTCCACCACGCCTACCCTCCTCTCCCACTACTATGTCTTTCTTTGCCCCCACCAACCCTGATGAGACCACTGCCCTACTCCTCAGAGCTAACCCTTCCTCTGACCCCACTGACCCACTGTCCCCACACATTGCGAAGTACATAGCTCCCAGTGTTGCTCCACACCTAACTTCCCACTTCAACTCCTCTCTTGACGATGCCACTTTCCATCATTCTAAAAGATATCGGTCATCCCTCTCCTTAAGAAACCTGGTCTAGATCCAAACTGCCCTGTCAACTATCGCCCTGTCTCTTTCCCACCAGACTATTGCGAAATACAAGAGCAAGTAAGATTCAGTTGACTCACTGAGTTCCTGGATTCTCACAACCTCCTGGACCCTCTTCAATCTGGCTTCCGACCTCTGCATTCTACTGAGACAGCTCTCCTCAATGTCAGCAACTTCACCTCTTCCGCTTAGCATGCAAACCTTTCCTCTATTCTTATTCCTCTCGAGCTCTCTGTTGCCTTCAATACTGTCGACCATTCTGACCTTCTCTCTACATTATCTCTCCCTTACTTGGTTTGCTTCATACCTTTCCCCCAGACAGTTTCTGATGTCCTGGTACAGCATTATCTCCCCTATATCCCACTTTACTGGTGGAGTTCCCCAAGGGCCTGTCTTTGGTCCACTTCTGTTCACTCTCTATACTTCATCTCTTTGCTCCCTGATCCCTCTTACGACTTCACCTATCAACTCTTTGCTGACAACCATCAGATCTTCTTCTCCTTTCATTTCTTACCTGACGAACCGTTGTTAAAAATGTCAAACTGTCTCTCTGCCACAAAATATTGGATGGTGTCTCACTCGCTCATGTGCAACTCCACTAAACCTGAGTTTCTCTAGTTCCCAGCCAAATAGGCTATCTCTTCTTCTTCTCCTCCTTTTCTTTTCTCTCCTGACTACTTTCCTTACTGTGCTTCCACTCGTAACCTGGGTGTCATCTTCCACCTGCCACACAACTTCTTGCTCTTCATCTCCAAATCTGCCTCTGCAGCCACTCAACCACCCAACATCAGAAAAATCTGTCATCTTCTTCCTTTCAATACTGCTAAACAGCTAATCTCCTCCTTAATCCTTTGTAGATCTGAATTCTATGCCAGTCTCCTCAATGGCCTTCCCAACTATACTTTTTCACCTCTGGACAAAGTCCTTAAATTTGTGGTCAGCACACTTTTCAACCTTTCTCGCTTACCTCTACCTCCCCTGCCTGTTGCCAGATTGGCAGGCTATATATGAAACAAAGGCCTAAGTTTAAACTTCTTCTCATCATCTTCAAAACTATCCATGGACTAGCGCCACCCTACCTATCTGCTCATCTCACTCCCTACTCTCCTCCTCACTCGTTACGACCATCTTCAGCACACCTGCTTGCCTCCACTCAGGCCCTCAGTTCTCCCTCTCGTTTTCGCTCTATCGCTCCCCTACTCTGGAATTCTCTTCCTCTCACTCTCCGTACTACTCCAACTCTGCCACTATTAAAATTCAACCTTCAAGCTTTTCTTCTTTCTGAAGAACCTGTTTCTTAGCACTAGCATCACCCTGTTATCCTCTCTCCCTTCCCTTTGTGGAGAACCCGACAGGACTTTTCCGTCACTCCTCTAACCTTAATTGAGCACTTTCTCCACCATCCCATTCCTATTTCATTCTTTCCCGTCCTCGTCCCTGGTTTGTGTTTCCACCTTCCCCTGCAACATCTGGTCTTCAAGCCACATTATCTCACCCCACTGTAAAGGACCTATGTCCTCCTCTCTGTTATCAATTGTAAATTCTGTACATGTTTTTGTGCCAAAAATGCATTGCTTTGCCTGTGATTTTTATAAAAAAATAAAACGGATGGAAAAGCGAGGACATTTGGTCGAAGATTACAAGGATGTGAAAGGGCAAGGCTAAGTGAGACCTGGGTGATTAGATTGCACCCCTTTTTAAGATATTTTAGTGTTGCGGACCTCATTTAAGATCCATCTCGAAATTTCAGGAAGGAATCAGATGGAGAAGGCGATTGCCTATAGTCCCTCACAATTAGTCAGCCAGATTATCGACAGTAGGGATTATCTATCTAGTGACCACCTTGGAATGTAGGGATTCCTGGGCTAGGGAGGTTAAGACCCACGAGAGAGAGGGGCAGCCAAGGCGAAGCCCTTGTTCAAACATTTACTTTAAAACCTTTGAACCGTCTTCGAGAGTTGGTGTGTTCTTGAGAGGCCACCTGTGAAAATGTTTGAAGCAGATAATATAGGCATGGATTGAATGGTGCAACTAGTTATGTCATGAATTTGCAAAGAGGACTGATGTTTTGCTTTGGAATAGGAAATTTAGTTATAACTTGCTTTGAGTATGTTGTTTGTACCCCTGTGGGAGATGGGCATTATATATGGTAATGCCATTGGCGCTGCTTCAGAACATCTTCACGGCCCTTTTTTGTTTTTGAAACGTTTCCAAGTCTGAACCTAGCCTGTTGGTAGATGATAAATTTGTGGGAAGGTAGAATATCCATCAGAGGTACTGCTGCCTAGAGTAAGTAACTTGTTCACCTCTAAGACCCTATCAGATGAGGATTAGGCTTTATCGGGGCATTGCGTTTGGCTAAAGGGCGCATAGTTAATCATTCTTTGTTATACAGGTCTCCTCATTCATTATGCTCCTTTGCTCCTATCCAGTTCCCCGACTGAGAGGAAGCGCAGCCCTATGCCACAGGAGCCCATAAAAAGTCACTACTTTCTTAGAAGAAGAACACCGCCAAAGGGTCAAACAGTGAAGAAAATCTCTCCTAAGGGATTGGTCCAGATCAGCAGGCACAGGCTGCGTCGCTTGCCTACACCGAAGCAACAGACAGTCCCAAGAGAAGGTAAGATCAAACATCTTTTCACCTTTCATTTTCGCACCAAATTCTTAATAGATTCCGATGCTTTAGAGGGGATGACTGTGATGGTGTGTGAAGGCATCATAAAGTAAAACAGACAACAGATTCAAATGTATACTCAAATGGTTTATTTAATTTAACAGTCAGGATGGAGTAAGGTCTTACTTGCCCTATGCTAAGGTGGGATTTGTGAGGAACCAGAAGGTGTCTCACCAACTAGTCCCAGGGGATCTGTCATCCAGGCGGCCAGGACATGGCCATCACTTTTGGATCCAGTTCCCGGGGCTGTACCAGTGCGGGAGGATCACCTAGGTGAGAGGTCTTCGGGGAGTGGGAGTGGGAATGGGACACCGGATGGTGAGACGCGGTATGCTCTTCCCTGTAACACCTTTACCCCATCCTACCAGGTAGGATATTTAGGAACTCTACCCCCCCCCCACGCTTTACAACACAAACGCTGTCTCACGGATAGCCCGCTATGAGGGAAAAACAGACTAACACCTGAGCCGTATACCTGACGTGTCCCAATACAATGTTCAGGCAATTACTGACCATCACACACACCTAGCTTTCATTATACTTCCCTTCGCGGATAAAAGGTGGAGCGCAAGAGCACACTCTGAGAGAGGCATAGTACATGAGGAAATGGCAGTTTCGAGATGTCAGTTGAGCAGGAGAGGAAAGACGGCTAAACCAAAGGGGATCGCAAGGAGGGAAATTTGCTTGACCTTTTCGACAAGGAACCGTTCCTTTCCAGAGACCTTAAATAGAAAGCGTAAGACCAGGAAACCAGACTGAAGAATCCTGCCTTGTGTGTCTGAGATACCCGGGGCCCTCCCACGTAAATAATCGAGGCGGGGAAATTCGCCAGCCGCTGTGGTACTGTCCTTGGCTCCAAGAACAGAGCCGCTTTAGTGAAATCAACACAACTTGTGAGTTGGGGAGATTGATACAAGACCGATCTGTGTTGAAGCCAAGGTTGCAAGCAGCAACATTGTATGGCGAGCGCTGGAATGAACATTGTTAAAATGCATATGATAAGAGATGCAAGTGAAGTTGAACTGCTGATGAGTGATTGAACTTTAAAGTAAGCTACAAAACTTTTGACAGAGTGGTTGGCACCGTGTGGGTGCTCAATCGAAAGTCTTTGTAAGGTATCCGGCTCAGAAGTGACGAAAGTAGATACATTTGGTCCGAGCCCGGCGGTGGGAGACCAATTGAAAGAGAATGAGTAATTGTGAATCGGAGTGGTCCTGCATCTTTGATCTTGATGAAGTAGAGAAAGTTTGGGAAATACATGAATTTGGTCTGAGCTCGGCAGAGGGAGACCAATTGAAGATTTATTGTTAAAGTGGGTCTGAGCCTGGCGAAGGGGCACCCGGGGTGAACAGTAAATCACCTGAGAAGTTGTAGAAGTGAAAATCCTGAGAATAAAGGAGCTTTAATTTTTTGTCGTGTTACATCAGGCCATCTGGAACAAGAGACTTTGAATGGCAAAGAGATTTTGGCACGAAGGACCTGATGTTGAAGTCTTGAACTGCATCCTTGTGCTAAAGAAGCCAGAGAGTTTGCTAAGCTCGGGTGTGCTGCCTTGTCCCATGCTGGAAATGTGGGGAAGGGAAGCCAGCGGCTTGAATATCCTGACATATCATTTCTTGAACACTTTTCTTTTGCACAACATTGTTTGTCACACTATTTTTATTTAGTAGTAAGGATTGGCAATAGGTTTATTAGTATATCGACCCTTTCATTTTGACAGACTCAACTAGAACTGTTATTATTTGATGGTCGTAGCTTGCTCCCATCGTTAGATTTAGGATTAGGTTAGGCTTTTTTCGAATCCAATCGAAGTTCAATAAAAACACCCTTGAACTGTGATACTTGTGTCTGTCTTACTGTTTGATACCATGCCTTCCTTACCTATGGTGTCAGAGGTGGGATATAATTCAATTGACACAAACTGAGAATCCATGCTGATAATCCTTATACCACCAGAAGGTGAAAATAGAATTGTTGGACTCCTCAATTCTGATCGTGTATCCACCGTTAGAGGTTTTGTTTTCCCAGCTTCAGGTCCCAACTGGTCAACATGATTTATTCTTCAAAACTCTGCATTTATTAGATAACCTTCCATTTTCCCCACTATAACATCCAGTAGTATGACCCACGTCCATCTTCATTAGACCTATCCACCTCTTCTCAAACCTTTTTAATACCAAGTCTGTTTCGGTCCCTGGTCCAACAGGTCTAGCAATCAACCTATCTAGATCTTCCCCTCCGTCGGAATCAGACTCTGAGGAATACGACTACTTTAAAACCTAATCCAAAGGAGTTGAGACCTGTTTTCTTCTGATTCAGAAAATACGACAGAGAGAACCCTTACCCTACCAGAAGGCTTGGCCGCCCTGACAGTCATCATAGCCAAACTGGCCACCCATCAGATTTAGGCCGAAACTCACCTTCAAGAGAATTTAACGAAATTGGTTGAGTTGCAGACAACACCACTACTACCTCAAGTAATACTACAACCATACCAAGATGGCGAAGACCTAGGGAATTTCTTTTAGAATTTTAACGATTAGCTGAGCAATTACGATGGGAAGTAAATCTAAAAATATTTTATTTAGGAGCTCTGCTGAAAGGTGAGCTACAGACCAGCTACTTAACCTTGCCCAGGGGGCTACCTTTATATCCATAAAAGTGGGGCTTCTAAAAAGAGTAGGGCAAACCTGCAACTTCTATCAGCAAAAATTAAGGGCCATTAGACTCAACCCCCCCCCTCCCCCGGTAAATCCCCTTTGAATTAGGAGAACAAATCAAAAATATAGTCGCCCTGTGGACTAACAAAATAACAATGGAAGTATTGGTAGAAATGATTACTCTATAGCAATTCACCAATTCTTTGCCACCCTTTTTGCAAAAGGCAGTACTACAACTGAATCGACCCATCCTAATCATGGCTATTGAGACTGCCCAAAACCATTCGGACGCAGTCAAACACTTCCACTCAGTAGATCAAAGCGAGGAGTGCAAGGATCACAAGCTCACTCACTGCTCCCAACCCAAGGTACTAGATAGAGGGGGATGATTGTATAAATCCAAGGAATAGATACTGAAAGAGAGAATTGAAGTTAAAAGAACAGACCCAAGCAGTAGAGAGGAAAATAAAAGAGAAGAGCATAAAGGAATGAAACCCTCGCCTCCTATCTGCTTTTCATATAGAGAAACTGGCCACCTCGCCAGAAACTGTCCTAGAAATCTGAAGGAAGAACCCATGGAAATAGACTGTGTAGGAGGGTAAGAGTGGGAAGAACCTGAAGAAGTTCTAGAAACCTTTAGTATATGTGTATGTCAATCCTCCGCCAACTTTCCGTATGAAAAACCATGGTAAATGGAAAACGAGTAAAGGCATTAATCGACTTAGGTTTCAAACAGACCGCTATAGGGGCTGATTTGGTTACAACAACAGACTTTGAAAATGCAACCCTAGTTAGAATTACATATGCACACGGGGGAAACAAAATATACCCCAAAATACCTGTGTTCATTAACATCAGGGTATTTGGTATCATCAGTCATCATTCCTGGTCTCCCCAAAGAAGTCATTGTGAGAAGGGACTTTCCTGCGTTCTCCACTCTCTTGCAGGAGCTTCCAATTCCCCATTGGGAATTTGTACCCCAAGACCATTGGCACTCCAACTGTTACTCCCAAACCTCTCCCATATGGGGGTGGATGGAGACAGAACCCCGTGAGCCTACCATTTACCAAACACCTTGCACGAAATATGAGGAGCATGTAATTCCAGAGACAATCCCTCAATGCCAGTTTATGGGATGCATTCAGGAGATAAACGGGAACACCTCACCTCTACCAACGCGAAACAAAAGAAACCCATGGACTATGCGAAAGTACTTGGATATATTTCCCTCTTGTTCCTTCCAGGACTGACAGTGACCTACAAAGACCTAAGGAATAGAGGGTTAATTTTGACAAGGGAAAGGGGGATACCATATCTCACCCAACAACGTCCTCTCCCCACTCCCCAAGTTCCCTCCACCCAGGTGATCCTCCCTCGCATATCCACCCCCAGGATGGGGATCCATAAGTGATGGCCATTCCCTGGCCACCTGAGAGGAGGATCCAGGGTCAAAAGAAGTGAGGATGCCCTCATGACCCTGTTTCTCACAGGTGCTGGCGCCATGTTCTATTGCTTTAGGAGGCGCTCAGACAGTTCCATGTCCCTTGGTACTTGCATCGGTCTAGGTCTGTTTCCTTATGATATTTTCAGTTTTTTGGCACTTCTATTTGTCTTCTTGATCTTTGTTAAGCACGCTAACTGTGAATTGTATTTTTGGTTTATGCTTTTCTGATAATTTCTTAATTTTTCTTTTTCAATATAACTTTTTAACCCTTTTTTAGCATAAGAATGGTAAACTGTTCTTGCTGTAAAAAATGTTTGTACGTTAACATCCTAGTGAATACGGAGTGTGTGCATTTCACATCTGCTCTGGAAATAGATTGGGGCATGAAGAAAGAAGTGATTGGAGTAGGATTGGAGTAGGCCAATACTGAAATATGGAATTGTGGACAACTCTTTATGAAAACTAGGGCTTGTTTTCGCCAGGGAACTGCACAGCACAGACATTGCAGGCTTAGTTGCTTTTTTCATTGTCTAAGAAGCCTCTTGGTGAGAGGCCTGTACAGTTATACGTCGTTAGTGTAAAATTAAGGAATTTTGCCTAGTGATAACTTTTGCTGCACTGTCAACTGTGTTTTCCATTATTTAAATTGAATGCTTAACACCTTCTCAGGGAAATAAAATCTACTGAAACATTTAAAAAGAAACTAAAAACCTTGCTCTTCAGATAGTGTCTGTATACAATTAGTTGACCTTACCTGCCTGAGGTGTTCCTCAGTTGTGTCCTCTTTGTATATCATGTTATTCTCTTATTGGTTTGTGTTTTTGCGTGGGTATGCCTCCGGGTCACTTGGTGCGCTATGCAAATACATTAAAGTAAAAGTAAATTACCTGACTACCTTGGATTTCCTTGCAAATGTTATTGATTGTGTCAAAATTGTATTTGTTTCTCCTTTGTATCTCGTTTGCCTTGAATGAGGTTCCTCACTTTGCCACAAATGCTAGCTCATTTCAATAAATATAGTAAGCCTTTGTGTTTGTTGCAATGGGCGGTGGTAATGTGTCCGCACGCAGTGCTCCGTAGAAGTCACTCAGCCCCCCTTTAATCAAATATAGCCCTTAGTAATAATTTGTTAGGATTTTCAGTTACACAAATGTCAGCCCAGTACACCTTACAGATTCCTCAGGATGCTTTGCGGAGTTCCTCCTCTGTGCCCACGAGCTGATCATGTTGGGGTTTAGACAACATTGCTTCTACTGCAGGCACAATTCAGTGAATAAGAAAATATGAAATTGCCACCCTATGTACACCAATGTAGGATTGTTCATCTGTCTCTTTTGCATTTGAGTATTTCTGATTAACAAATGCATTCATGGTATGTAGATGACACACTGGGCCATGATTCTAGTCTTGCTTTTACAGGTATGTAATATTTGTCAATTTGTCTTATAGGATATATTTATTTTTAATGGATTGTATTCTCTCACGTATTCCTCATATTTTGATATCTCCAATATCCATCTTCAGATGCTTCGGAAAATATTTTTTGGCAGAAGGCGTTGTACATCGATGCGGCCGACTCGATGCCCCTCGAGGGTCTGCGTCTTGAGGATGTCACCGGTGCTATATATAGCACGCGCAGCGCCCGTTGGATTCAGTTCAGTTTTACAGCGTAAGCTTTTGCTTTGTGTACTACAGCACGCTTAAGATATTTCTTACAGAATTATCAAAAAATATCTTCGTCTTCAGCTCCAACAGCCCTGAAGACTGGGTTTAAACAATTCCAGAAGTGTCAATCGATGACTGGAAAAGCTCTGAAGAGTGTAAAGAGAAATTGGCAGTGGGTAAACTCCCCACAAATACCCTTTGACTACCCTCTCGAAAAATTCTTCTGGCAAAGCGAGAGAGGACTCTCCTCGACGGAAGAAGACTAAAAGGTCCAGGTCATGCAGTGGCTCCCACCACTTCACATCGTTGTCGAGGAAATCAAAGAAAAGGCATCTCTAATCGCCTACTTCGTCTTCCTCGTCCGACTCCTCCCCAGAGCGGATTATATCTTGCTCCACTGAGGCCTCATTCAGGCAGGAAATGCTCATAACTTTGAAAGCCAGAAACCCTCGAAGCAAGTAGGCCATGCTCCTACCGTGCCTTCTGAAGCTGGTAAGGAAAGGGCTTGAGCAAAATACTGCATGCCCTCCAGCCCGGGACAAAGGCCAGATTCCCATTGAGTGTGGTGAGGCCTTGACACAATGAAAAGTCATCGTACAATTTGCACTTCCGGTTTACACTGGTCACAGACAGATTCACCTGAGGAATCCCCCAAAGGGTGAAGATCTCTTGATGGACTTCCTTAGCTAGTTCCCACTCGTGGGAGACTGCTGTGCCTGCTCAGAGGGTCCGCTGCCGTGTTCTCTCCAGCTAGGTGAACTGCTGATGGGGAGTTTCCTTCTTGAATTGCCCAGAACCAGAGCTGCATTGCCTCTCTGCGCAGTGGTAGTGACCCTACTACTCCTCTCTTGTTGAGGTAGTACATGGCCACTGTGTTGTACGTCATTATCAGGACATTCTTTCCCCGCACAGAGGGCAGAAAGGCCTTAGCGCAAGTCTGATTGCCCTCAGCTCCAAAAGATTGATGTGTAGTTTGGGCTCCAATGGAAATCAACGACCGCTGATTGTCAGATCATTGGCATGGGCTCCTCAGACCCTGAGTGATGTGTCTGTCACTATTGTCATCTCCGGCCATAGTTGCCAAAAAGGTTCATCCTTCAGAATATTGTCCTTGCAGGCCCACCACAGAAGGTCCTGTGCAACCTTGGTTGGAACCTGAAGTAGGTCTGACATATTGCCGAGAACTGAGACCATTGTGTCCTGAGAGCCCATTGAAGGTATCTCATTCATAGCCGAGCTTCTTGCACCAGTAAAATGCAGGATGCCATAAGGCCGAGCAACCTCACAAAGTCGAAAGCCAGGAGAAGCTAGGCATTCTGAAACTTGGAGACCATCTGCAGAATGTCTAGAGCCCTCACCTCGGCTGGCGAGCTCTTTCCCAAGGATGTATCCAGTACGGCTCAGATGAACTGGAGCTTTTGAGATGGCCATATGGGACTTCTTGTAATTGAGGGAGAAGCCCAGTCTGTGAAGAGAGTGGCAGGTGATGTTGAGATGATCCAGGACTTGTTCGGGAGAACGCACCCTGATCAGCCAATCGTCCACGTAGGGGTAGATGTGAATCCACCCTCTCCTGAGACTCAAGCCTGTCCTTGCCTTTCCCGCCAACCACCAGACTATATTGCCTTCCAACTTCCATTCCAAAACCCATTACTCGCGGCCGACCGAGTAAGTACTTTTCCAGCACACCCGCCCTATGCCTTTCACTGCCAGTTAGACCTGCATATTATGTATGTATACTTGCTATTGAATTGCCACCATTGTCTCAATGATGCCAATCTTGTGCTCACAATCCTAGCATGTCTACTGTTGTCTCGCCACCTACTGCACACGTGCAACAAAGCCAAGTACAGTATTACCTGCTATAGCTACATTCTTAGCACCATCTGCGCAATTGCACAAGAGTAGAAGTACTAAAGTACTTACATTACTGTGTTAGTAACCACAGCACCAACCCATCAGAGCTAACAAAGATCTGACACTGTTGGTAGTCCCCGGTAGCGCTGACTACAATATTGGAATAGTTACAAGTCAATTATCTGCTTGCATGTGCCATTGAGGGCACTCCTGACTACACTTGGGAGTAAGTCTATTCTAGTGCATCATCGAATTTGTACACTGCATAAGCATTAGAATGCCTACCTAGCCTAAAAATATACCTTGCTGTTGGTACTTGCCTCATCTCAAAGTGAGATTAGGTTCACTAAATACCTATCAAACCTGTCCACATCTACCTACGACTTAAGCACGTTGTACCAACCTATCTCCTATGACTACACAGTGACTACACAGTGTGTACCTAGCACTATCCTTCAACTGCTGTTGAAGATACCAGCACAGAATGCATACCACTATACTCTTCCTAACCGCATACCTGCTAGCTCTGGTCTGTGCCAATAGCCTGTTACCATATAACATGTGACTAACAACGCCTGCCTAGCAACTACCCTATCCAGCACCTGCACCATACTTGGCCCCCCCAGAACCAACACACCGTGTGACCTGACACACAAACACTAAATTACGTTCAAGACTTTCTAAGTTATTCGAACCTCCAGCCAATTCTCCTCAATCAGGCACCTATCGTAATTACAAACGTGGCACCACCACCAAAAATTGGGATTGCTATAACTTGGGTGCTACCCTCAATCAGAACCCATGCAGAACCAATCCTAATAACTGCCCAACTCAGACAGCGCACCAGCACAACAAAACCTTACCCACCACATCCACCATGCCACCCACTCCCTTCCTTAAAGGAGCACTTATTAATGCTAGGTCATTAGTAGCCCACGCTATAGAAATTGCAGACTTGATAGAATCAGAAAACTATGACTTCCTAGCCATTACTAAATCCTAGCTACACCAAGCAGCAGGTAGAGTTAGAGAAGACAGAGTTAACACCAGAGTTAGAGAAGACAGAGTTAACACCACTGGAGGAGGCATAGCAGTAATAGCCAAATCTAGCCTATCAATGAGATTAGCAGTACCGCTACATGTTAACTCGTGTGAATCTGTCTGCCAAGCTGCCCATCTCTGACACCCAAACTATCACCATACACCTGATATACCGACCACCGGGTCCCATTGGTTCTTTTGAGGAGGACCTCTCCTTGATTTTATCAGACAACTTAAAAAATGCCTCGCAAGCCATCCTACTAGGAGACATGAACCTGGGATACAACAATCCCAAAGACACACACACAATATCCACTGCTAGCACCCTAATAGAACTGGGCTTCTCCCAAAAAGTTACCCAACCAACCCATGACAAGGGCAGAACACTGGACTGGGTGGCTGACTATAATTTCAACACCACCATCACCTCCATTAGACCACTAGTTTGGTTGGACCATTCGCTCATAACATTCACCCTAGATGCTAAAGCCAACTCGACCAAAACCATAGCACCCCAGATGCCAACCAGGAATAAGAAAAATATAACAGTCTCCTCCCGTTAATTCTCCCTACGCTAGATTCACTACAGGAATCGCTAGACCCAACCACATTAGTGAACGAATTTAACAAAGTCATGTCTGAAGCACTTGACACTATTGCCCCCTTTAAAAATGAGGAATAGTAAAGCAAGAGCACACCTAAACGCCTGGTTCGTGCCCCACTTAAAATCTCTTAGAAAGGAAAAACGCATCAGCGAATCCATCTGGATGACCACTCCCTCAGAGGAAAACTAGGCTAACCTTATTAGTATCTCCTCAACTTATAAAGTGGAGATACGACGCGCTAAAAAAGTTTTGACAATAGGATATTGCAAGCAAACTCTGGCACAAAGGAACTTTTCACAGTACTAAAGGAACTAGAGAACCCCATCTCTGTTCCTGATAACTGTAACAAAGATAAGATGTGGTGCACAGATATTCAGAAAGCACTCACTGACAAAATAGCCACACTCCAAGCCAAAACTTCCAAGAAAAGACTAAATGAGTTTTCTCCACAACAGAAGCAGCTGATCCTATCCCTATCACCTGTGGTGTCCCCCAGGGATCCTGCGTCTCCCCCACTATGTATAACATCTTCACTAAGCCCCTTTTTGATGATCTGGGTCATCTGGGTGTCACCTACACTAACTATGCAGATGACACTCAGATCCTCATCCCACTTATGAGGGATTACAATAAGGATTTGGCCTTGGTGAACAGAATATACCTCATCATTCAGGCATGGATGGCCCTCCACGGGCTATGCCTGAATGGTGACAGAACGGAGCTCACCATCTTGGGGACTACACCCAATATTAAAAAATTGGGAAATGACTACACGTCATTTGACATAGATGGCAATACAATTCGGTTTTTACCTTGATGCCAGCCTTTCACTAGCTAAACAAGTAAATGCTATGGTCTCATCCACGGCCTATACTTGTAAACTAATCAGGTCAGCCGAATCATTCCTCTCAATAAGCAGCTGCACAACACTGGCGAGAGCCCTCGTGCTGTCAAAGTTAGACTACTGCAACGCCCTATACATCGGAGCCAACAAACATCATTAAGAAAATACAGATACTCCAAAATAACGCCTTAAGAGCAGCTTTAGGAATGTCCAAAAGAGACCACATATCCATAGCTAGAAGACACTTTAACTGGCTCTCCGCAAAGGATAAGGTCACTCTAAACTGCCTCATTGATGTTTAAATGTCTCAACAACACCGCACCTCGCTACCTGACCGACAGATTCAATAGGAAACGACCCACCCGACAGATTAGAATAGCGTATACTAACTCCTTGACAGTCCCCCCTTCAAACGAGTAACACTTGGCGGCAATAGCTTCCCTGTCAAAGCTGCCCAACTGTGGAATTCTCTTCCTCCTCTCCTTAGGGCTGATCAAACCTATCTACAATTCAGAATAAATACTATGAACTGGCTAAAAACTAATGATATCTAGCCAAAGATTTCCCGAGTCACTCTATCTTTCATCCCTAACACCTACCCTTGAATACCCACATGCGCATAGTCCTGCTACACCACTCCTGTACATGTAGCTGTGTCACATTATTTTGTGTATCTATGTATGAACTGTGTACATTTTGTAAATTACCATATTCTTTTAGCTTTAACCATGTAAATTTGTAAACTGCTATACTGTTTCTTTCTGTAACCATGTAAGCTTAAAATATTCTTGTCGTTGCGCCCTGATACCTCTGGGTGTGGTGCGCGTTACAAACAAATAAATAAACAAACTCACTGCCACCACCTGCATCAGTTTGGTGAAAATCCTCGAGAGGAGGTCAGCATGAAAGGGCAGAACTCGAAACTGATGATGAAAACCGCCAACGGCGAACCTCAGGTACTTCATGTGCTTGAGATGGATTGGCAAATGAAAATAAGCATCCTGAAGGTCCAATGACAACATCCATTCCTGGAGATGGAGGGCCTGAAGGATCTGACAAAGAGTGACCATCTTGAACTTGTCCTTCCTGAGGAACTTGTTCAAGTATCTCGATTCCAAAATGGGTCTCAGTCCTTCTTGGGGATTAGGAAATACAGAGAGTACCATCCTTTGTTCCTTTTCGCTACAGGTACTGGCTCTATAGCACCTTTCTCTAGCAGGGTCAACATTTCCTGCACACGGAGCGGATCTGGAACCTTTAAATAATGGTTCCCCGGTGCATGGTTCTGTGGTCTCTGACTGAAGGGGAGGCAGTAACCTTGGGCTATGGTTTCTAATGCCCTAGCATCCTAAGTAATGTCTTGCCATTCTTTCAGATGCAGAGACAGTCTGCCTCCCACTTGGGTTTCGTGACTCAAGGCCTCAGAGAGGTTTTAAGGCGGCTGAAGCAGTGGCTGTCGTAGCGAAGGAATCTACCCCTCCAAGAAGGGCCTCTTGGGCGAAAAGTCTGAGACTGCCTAATAGTAGCACTCATAAAATGTGGCTGCTGCCTTTGAGGTCTGCAGCTTCTCAGGGCTTTCGTCATCCATGCTGCCAAAAAAATGAGACCCGTCAAAAGGCATGATAAGGAGTCTTGACTGCACGTCCGGGGCAAATCCAGATTTCCTTAACCACGCAAATCTGCAAATTATGGTGCTTGCGGCCATGGCTCTGCTGATGCGGTCACCAGAATCCAGACCCGACTGAAGAGACTCACACATGGCTTCCTTGCCGTCTCTAACAATGGCCAAGAAACCGTCTCTTTCCTCCCATTCGGGAATATGCTCGGCCACCATAACAATGCACTCCATAGAGTGAATGAAAACTTTGCTAAGGCACATGTGGAGCAGGCTGACTGAAGAGCCATGCTCCCCTTAGAAAATACTTTTCTTGCACATGCATCTACCCTTTTGTTATCCCTATCTGATGGGATGGTTGGATAAGTTGCTTGTTTTGAGGTTGCAGCTACTGCCTGCACCACCAGACTTTCTGGGGTGGGATGTTTTCACAAGTAGTTGGGATCACTAGTAGATGGGCAGTATTTTCTTGTTTACTGCCGGACTTGACTCCGGCGTCTTCAAATTGGCAGTCACCCTATTTTTAAAGAGCAATGTGGAAAGGTAAAATGGGATCCTTTTGCAGACCATTATCAAGGATGTCTGTTAGAGCATCCTGCTTGAAGGGGAGGGCAAGTCTACTCCAGCCCAGGTATTCTACAACCTTAGACATTTACTGCCTATATAATGCATCTGCAAGTTCATCAGACTCTGACTTACCAAATTCTAATTCTGGTGAAGTGTCTGCTCCGCTGCCTGTTTGTAAATTTTCATAGAGGTCTTTTAGCCTTGATTCCTCTGTTATAAAGCTATCAGGGACATTTGGTGTACCATATTGTAACCCAAATGGCGCAACATTCTCAGATGGCTCATTGTCCTCATAAATAGAGGTTATTGACTTAAGTAATCCTTTCTAGGTAAAGGATTGAATTTTTTTTCTGGTATGGGCGTCGAAGGTTTAAAAAATGTTGAACTCGCCGCTCGAGGAGTCGTTGATGACTTTGACGTAAAAGTTTTCGACTTCAATGCCACTGAAGCATTCGATGGCGACATTGGTGCCGATTGGCCGGCTGGCATCGATGGCACAGCTGATGTTGATGGTGTCGACCTATTCTTTGACTTGCGTCTCAATCGATCCTTTGATTTCTCATTGTGTCGAGGCCTCAACGGCTTTTTATGTGTATCTAGCCTTCATCGCGGGCTTTTGGGTGCAGAGGATTTGGCTCGAGCCCTTTCCTTACTGGATTTAGAAGGCGCAGTAGGCGCATGGTTTGTGGAGGGTTTCTGTTTTTCAAAGATTTTCTAACCTGAATGCCACCTATTCAGCAGAAGTGTAGGCCACAGTGAGACAGGATATAGCTCTCTCAGGAGATGAGTCCGATGAGGATGTCGAAGTGGGCTCCTTATGGTGCCTCTTCGACTTCCTCGACGCCGATGACGACTGGTGGGAGCCACTCCTCGACCTGGACTCTTTCGCCTCTCGCATTGTCTGAAGAAGATTTCTTCGACAGGGTAGTCGATGGGGATTCCTTAGGGTTTCTACCTACTGCCAATTTCCCTTTACGCTCCTTCAGAGCTTTTCAGGTCATCGATCGAGCAGGCCGAGGTCTTGTTCCCCATAATCAGACACCCCAAGCATACTTGATGCGGATTGGTTATCGACATTTTAGAACCACAGTCTTGACACTTTGGGGTAGACGGTGTGGAAGACTAAAACATTTTTGTATCTTTCATGAAGGAAATTATTTAAGTGCACTGTAGTTCTCGAAGCATAAGCTTACTCAGAAAAACAGAACTGAAGCCAACGGGCGGTGTGCCCGCTATATATACCTTGCATGACATCCCCCTCGGGACAGAGGCCCTTGAGGGACATCGAGTCGACTGCATCGACGCACAGTGCCCTCTGGCGAACAAAAAAATTCAGAAGCAGCTGAAGGTGTATATTGAATATCAAAGATGACGAATACATGTGATGACACAATCCATTCGAAAAGGCTTTATACAAACTCCATTAGATTGTTACACCTATTGTGACAACTGCTGGGTGTAAAAGTCCCCCATCCCTTCTCCTTGGGTAAGGGCAACTGATTTGCACTTAAAGCACAGCATTGCTGAACTCGAACATCTGACTGTAGGTCTCGCCTTTCCGAGTGGGATTGAAGGTGGGAGTAGATGCCTGAGGGGACTTGATGTTTGTTGGCTGGCTCAGACTGGAAGGGATCTTGATTTAGGACAGGTAACTGGTGGAAAAGACTGGTCTCAAGGGTGAGGTGGATATATGGGTGACTGTGGAACTGAGTTTGGAGCCAGATCTTGTAGGGACGTGATACAGGTGAAGTGGGTGGGAAACCTAATGGATGAGCCGCCAGCATGTCATGAGGTTGGATGGAACCAAAGGAGGAATTGCATAGCCCTGCAGAAGAGCGCTAGTGAACAGAGGTAAGAAAACAAGAGTTATGAAGCAAGAGGGTGGAATGAGAGGTTCAGTCGTCCGCCTATGTGGCTTCCTGTAGTGGCTGTTGTCACTTTAAAATGAAAGAAGGCCTATATCCGTGTCTTCAGTGGTGTCCTCTGCATTCCATTAGTCAAACAATAATTAAGCAATATGACCCGAGCGGCGGGGGCATTACCGACTCGGGTAATGCCCCCGCCGCGAGGGTCATATTGCTATTAGTACCCCGGCCCGTATTCTGTGCGTGACCGGGGCACTAAAAGCAGTTTTTTCTGTCCCGAAACTCTGCGGCATTTCGGGACAGAAAGAAAAAAAAAGTCAGTTTTCCCTTTCCAAGGCGGCCATCGGGAGCGGACGCGCTGGGAACACAAGTGTTCCCAGCGCGTCCGCTCCCGAAAAAGAAGCAGAAGGTAAGTGGGATTGGGAGGCAGGGGAAGAAAAATAAATACGTTCCTGCGTCCCTGGCGGGGGACGATGGAAGCCTCCAACCGTGTGGAGGCGCGGAGCGGAGATGGCCCCGCTCCGAGTCTCCACACTGCTGGAGGCTGCTATCATCCCCCACCAGGGACGCAGGAGCAAGCATATAAGTGGGGTGTGGAGGGCAGGGAGGAGGGAGGGAAGGGAAGAAAAGAAAAAGCTTACCTGAGTCCCCCACGGGGCACAAAGGCAGCCTCTCAGCCGCGTGGAGGCTCGGAGCGGGGATGGCCCCGTTTCGAGCCTCCTCATTGGCTGAGGGGCTGCCACGCCCCCCGCCGAGGACAAGGCAGCTGGAATCCTGGCCGAGAGTTGAAGGATTCTCGGCCGGGTAAGGACCCGGTGAGAGCCAATCAGAATGCGTGTTGCATTCTGCTTGACTCTCGCCGGGTACTAATACTTATTATAGTAATGCTGTTTTTTCCATATTGCTCCCTCCACCTTGCCTTACTTCCACCTTGCCTTCCCTCCATCCCTCTTGTCCATTCACTTATCCATATCTCATATTCCTCTAATCCAATCATTCTCCCTCCACAACACTCTTACCTTCCCTCTCCACTCCCTTAAACAGTATTTGTATCAAGAGTGATATCTGGCATCCTTTGGGGGGAAAAGGGTCAGAGTATAAGAAATTGGGGGTGGGGTGAAGGTGATGTGGGTAAAAGTCATCAGTAGAGAATGTAAAGTATCTCGCGGCGGTCGCGCGTGCTCTCGTGCTGTGTTCGGAATGAGAGTCGCGTGACCGCAGCGAGGAAAGGCAGTTGGAAAGAAATGAAAGGCGGCTTGAAGTGAGAGGGGCGACCGGCGAGCTCCGTGTTAATAAACACTTACTTGTTTATTTAGTGTGGCCTCCCTTCTTCAAGTGGCGACGAGGGGGCACACGGAGCTTGCCGAGGAGCCTAGCGACGTTTCCTGTGAAGCGGAACGCGCCGTTTATAATCCGGAGACAGGAGGAAGCCTGTGGAGAGGTGGGGGCCTGAAGAGCAACTGTCTCCGCGGCGCCTCTGAGTGTGGCGCTGCAGGGGGACGTTCTCCCCACTCTCATTCGAACGGCCACACAAGGAAAGGCAGTTTGTCCTGGTGGGTGCCGCCCACTCACCCTCTCATTGGACACGAAGGTGAGGAGCAGGGAGAGGGGGTGCTGGGGGCATAGCCAGGGAGGAGGTACAGTGAAGGAAAAATTCAGAGTCAATGGAAGCCACCATAAGAGGGGTGTGTTCAGGACATTAAAGCTACAGCAGAGGTGAAACCCCAGTGACTTGCAGTGTGCACAGGAATACTGCCTTCCAGAGGACAGTAAAGTATCTGCATCAGGGAGGAGGTATAGCTGAGAGGAACTCGGAGACAACAAGAGCCATCTTAAGAAAGAAGTGTGTATAGTACAGTGAAGCGGTGCAAATGTACGACTCTAGTGGATAATGTTGTCATTGCAGTATTGGCAAGAAGAATATCTCCCAGAGGACAGTAAAGTAAGGGCATAGTCTTCACACAATACGGTGTGCCAAAGGAATACTGTAATACAGTGAACCTGTGTTCTTCACACATAAGAGTCGCCTAAGAGGGCAAGCACATGAGACTGGCAAATAGTAGGAGATAAGGATAACAAAATTAAAAAAGATTGGAGATAAGGGCAAAGAAACACAAGGGGTGATAATTGGTAAATAAGCCAATAATTACAAGAAAATGGTTGCGGCAAGTATGTCACCTCCGCCACCGTTCCTGTCAGAACCTGGTGCTCCACCTATAAGGTGGGATAGGTGGAAGAAGCTGTTTGACACGTACCTGATTGCCATTGGAGGGGATAAGTTTGCAGCAGCAAGAAAAGAGGCAATTCTGCTGCACAATCTGGGAACCGAAGGCAGAAGCGTTTATGATGGATTACCGGATCCTCCACAAGAAGGCCAGGGAGAGATGGACCAGTATTCCATAGCAGAAAAGAAGCTGGAAGTTCATTTCGAAGCCAAGAAAAATATAACATTTGAGAGACACAAGTTCTTCCAAAGAATTCAAGATCCGCAAGAGCCGGTGGAGAACTTCATTGCAGCGTTGAGGTCTCTTAGTCATACGTGTGAATTTGGGCTGCTCACTGACTCTCTTATAATGGACCAATTAGTTTGTTGCACAAATAACATAAAGATACAAGAGAGGTTACTATCTAAGGATGCATCACTGGAGATGGCCATAGACATGGCAAGGAGTATGGAACAGACCCATAAATACATGACCACTATGAAGGGAGACAAGTCGGAAGGAGAAGTGGCTGCTGTGAAGGGATTTTGCAAGACTGGCTTCAACAAAGAAATCAAGTGCTACAAGTGCGGTAGTAACCGTCATATTTCCACAAGCATGTTTTGCCCAGCCAGAAATATCTCGTGTTTAAAGTGCAAAAAAGAAAGGGCATTTCGCGAGAGTTTGTCGTGAATCAGGGACGGTGCAGAGCATTGAAGCAGGTGGAAGAATGTCGGAACAAAGAGAAGATTTAGAAATGGGAAGGAGCAACCAAGCAAAGCATGTATTGGAAGTAACAGAGGTATCAAGCAAGGGAGGTGCACCTACCGATGTATTCATGGTCGATGGAAGGGTGGTGACAATGAAGGTGGACAGTTGCTCACCATGGACATTAATGTCCAAGGCGACATTCCTGTGTTGCATGCAAGGAGACGTGACAAAATTGAAGAAGCATAATATAGAGCCATATGCATATGGAAATGTTAGAATTGGAATTATAGGGATGTTCCAAGCTTCCATCAAGTATAAAGGGAGGAGCTGTGAAGCAGAGATTTATGTTTCCCAAGAAGGTTCTTCACTTCTGGGATGGGAAGAACAGTGGAAGTTGGGAATTAGGATACAGGCGAACGCGGAGAGACCAGTTGATGTAGCTGAACTGAAGGATAAATGGGAAAAAGAGTATCCCATGGTGTTTCAGGAGGAACTGGGATTGTTGAAGGGTTTTGAACATGAAATTCAATTAAAGGCAGGGGCCAGTCCGAAGGTGCACAGGGTGAGACCAGTACCTCATGGATTGAATGAGAAACTCAAAGATGAAGTGGAGTCGTTACTCCAAAGAGGAATAATAGAGAAGAGTGAAAGCTCGGAATGGCTATCGCCGGTAGTAGTTGCAGCTAAGGCCAATGGAGACATTAGGTTATGTGTGGATCTGAGAGATCTGAACAGAAACATATTAGTGGACAGACATCCCTTACCAATAATAGGTGATCAGCTATCAGTACTGAACAATGCCAAAGTGTTTTCGGTTATTGATCTCTCACAAGCTTACCATCATATTCCGTTGAAGGAGGATTGTCAACACCTGACAGCATTTATCACGGTGTTTGGTTCATTTAGATACTGTAGGATGCCATTTGGGCTTGCGTCCGCGGCAGCCGTATTCCAAAGGGTCATGGAGATGGTGTTGAGTGGAGTAAAAAACATTATTGTGTTCCAGGACGATGTGTTGATATATGCTAGTTCTACTGAAGAACATGATGAAGTGTTGAGACAAGTGTTAAGCAGATTGAGTGAGGCAGGGTTGACGGTGAAGAGGAGCAAGTGTAAGATTGCCGTACATAGGGTGGAATATCTGGGACATGAGATAGATGAGCAAGGGGTGAGGCCAAAAAAGAACTTGGTGGAAGCAGTAAGGTGTGCACCTGTACCCAAAGATAAAGAGCAGGTGAAATCATTCCTCGGGTTGGCCGAATATTATCATAGGTTTGTAAAGGATTTTGCCAAGGTATCAGTGCCCCTCAGAATGTTACTCAAAAAAGGAGTGAGGTTTGAATGGTCTACGGAATGTGATGTGGCTTTTGAGTGCATTAAGCAAGCAGTGGGTGAGGCGCCATCCATAGGTAGGTTTGACCCTAAGGACAAAACGGTTTTGGTAGTAGATGCGAGCATGTTGGGACTGGGCGCGACGTTAGTGCAGTACAACAAGGACAATACTGAGAGAGTGATAGCATTTGCATCTAGGACGCTGAGAGGGGCAGAGAGCAAATATTCTGTCATTGAAAGAGAAACGTTGGCCATGTTTTGGGCAGTAAATCATTTTAAGTTTTTCTTGTGGGGAAGAGGATTTGTGGTCAGGTCGGACCACAAACCCCTGGTTCAGATGTTTGAGAGTGGCAGGTGGGCCATGGGTTCTCCAAGAATAAGCAGGTGGGGTCTGGGGCTCCAAAACTTTAACTTTGAAGTGAGCTATTTACCAGGGAAGCGGAATGTTGTGGCAGACTGCCTTTCCAGACTGCCTCTTAGTGGTGAACCTATGGAGGACAGAGTGACAGAGGAGGAGTTAGTGATAGCAGAGGTAAAAAGTGCGGTCAGTAAGGAGGAATGGGCGAAGGAAGAGAATTCTGATAATGACCTCAAGTTAGTCAAAAGTTGGACGGTGACGGGGTGGCCAGAAAGAAAAAATTTGGATTGTAAGTTCAATACTTGGTGGGAAGTAAAAAATGAGTTAAACCTATGTGAGGATAGGTTAAGGAGGGGGAGGTGCATTGTTCCTCCTCATTCCCTTAGGTCGGTACTAGTTGAGCTGGCTCATCAGGGGCATCCTGGAGAAGCGGCTATGAAGAGGAAATTGAGGCAGAATTATTGGTGGCCGGGAATTGACAGGTGTGCGGAAAGGTGTGTCAAGGATTGTATAATTTGCCAAACGAGTGACAAATGCAGAGTGGTGAGAGAGGCTCCGATAATTCCAAATGTGGTACCGGACCAGCCGTGAAGCAAGTTAGCAGTGGACATAATGGGTCCGGTGGCAGGTCTGGGAGATGGTTTAAAGTTTGTGTTTGTTGTAGTGGATTTTCATTCCAAATGGTTTGAGTGGGAGGCTGTAAGGGAGGTCACGGCAAGGGAGCTTATTGGATTCTTAGAAAAAGTATTTCTTAAGGAGGGGGTCCCGGTGGAAATTGTGTCAGATAATGGGGTGCAATTTGTGTCTGGGGCAATGAAGAAGTTTCTTGCAGGATACAGTATAAAACACACAAGGACTGCTCTGTATAATCCTAAAGCAAATGGACTTGTTGAAAGAGTTAACAGGTACATAAAGGGGGGCCTGCAGATGGCTATGAAATCGAGGCAACCATGGAGGGAAGTATTAAGGATGCTGACATGGAATTATGTCACTACGCCTCATTCGGTGACGGGAGTATCCCATTTGTTTCGATGAAGGGAAGGGAGCCTGGGACAAGGCTTTGTCCAGGATGGCTAGAAATGGCCAAAGTGGTTAATGTTGACCGTAATCAGATTATGAAACTTATTGCATTAAGTCAGGAAAGAAATAAGGAACTGTTTGATGACAGGATGAGGGTGAAGGAACGTGATTGGAAGGTTGGAGAAAAAGTGTATGTCAAAAATCCTAGACTAGTGAACAAGTGTGTGGAAAGTAGATTTCTGGGTCCTAAGAAGATGTGCAGTAAAAGGTAATGTGGTAGTTCTGGAAGGTGGTGAAGTTTGGTCGAAAGGAAGATTGGCGAAGGCGGGTGATGAGGAAAGAAGTGAAGGTGAAGAACAGTTGAGAAAGGTGGAGGAGGATAATACTAGATTGAATGAGGAGAGGAGAGGAGAGGAGAGGAGAGGAGAGGAGAGGAGAGGAGAGGAGAGGAGAGGAGAGGAGAGGAGAGGAGAGGAGAGGAGAGGAGAGGAGAGGAGAGGAGAGGAGAGGAGCCGGATGAGAAGGTCAGAGAAGATGACATTCAAGGGTCAAAGGTCAAAGAGGATTCTTTAGATAGGGCTAGGTCTAAGCCGGTGTGGATGAGGGATTACGAGACTTGACATTGTAGTGCTCAAGTCATGTTTAAGGTATCCATAATGTAAATAGACATGGAGGGTCCTAGGTCATGTGCAAGCTGTGCAATTCTGTCGACTTTCTGTTATATTCTGGATCAGACAAATTTTCTGGTAAATTTTAATTATAGTTGTTAAGTTTTATATTACAGTTATAAGTATTATATAAAGTATATTTGCCCTGTTTGAGGGGGAAGATGTGTAGAGAATGTAAAGTATCTCGCGGCGGTCGCGCGTGCTCTCATGCTGTGTTCGGAATGAGAGTCGCGTGACCGCAGCGAGGAACGGCAGTTGGAAAGAAATGAAAGGCGGCTTGAAGTGAGAGGGGCGACTGGCGAGCTCCGTGTTAATAAACACTTACTTGTTTATTTAGTGTGGCCTCCCTTCTTCAGGTCAGAGTATAAGAAATTGGGGGTGGGGTGAAGGTGATGTGGGTAAAAGTCATCAGCTGCTTGTTGCTAAAGTTATGCCGCACAATATCTGTAGTTCTTATCTTCTTGTACTGTGTTTGACTGCTGGCGTGGATTATTTAAATTATCTATGAGGGTGCGGTTGTGTAGAATTATAGCCAAAGGGGGTTGTAAATAAAGACCAGCTGTGTAACATAGGGGTTCTAAATCTTTATTGTTGGGGAAACCTGGAATTGTTTGTAAACCTGTTTTCCATCTCTCTTGCTTGTGTGTTTGTAGGAAGTGGATTGTGCTCCACGTTCTGTATCATCGCTTCCTCTGTCAGAATACTTATGAAATAACAAACTATTAGTTCATGTTTTGGTTGATATGTTCTAATATGGCGTTAAGCACCCATTCCAAGGGCTGGAACGGGTGGTACCGGCCCAGCAGCCCGAGTTAAAGGCTGAGTGAAGCAAGTGCATTTATCGAGGGTCCTGGGATGTTACCACCCGTTCCAGCGCTTGCAACGGGGGCTTAATGCTATTAGCACCTGTTCCATGTCTGGGACGGCGTATCTTTAAAGTATTTTCATTCCGTGAACAGGTAAAACCCGCGGCATCGCGTTCACGGAACGAAAAGACTGTTCAAAGATGGTCGGCATGCAATGAGAAGGCGGGGCTTCGAACGGAGGCCCTCTTCCAGTTCCATGGTGACCAAACTGAAGTGGAGCGGAAGGTGCGGCCACCTCCTCGAGACGGAGGCCCTCGAGGATGAATTTTATTTGAATATTATTTGTGAAGAATTGCTGTACCCTGTTAGTCTTCGTCCGTGGGCCTGGGCTGTTGGGGTTGTAATTTCGGTTTCTCTAGGCTCCGCTAGATTTAGAACAATTTTTTTGAGTTGTTTCCTGCTGACTCTATTTCATTATTATAAAACTTTCCTTTGGCCTCATAGATTTGTATTTTATATGTGTGCTGCGTTTGTTTCCAGGCCTCTTTATTTTCACAAGTAGGATCTTTTACCCAGATTCTTTCAAGCTGTCTTGTCTTTGTCTTTGTCTGAGACAGAGCGGGAGTGTGTGCCACGTGTCTGTCTTCAGGGGAGCTACTCTATCCAGGAGGCCAGAGGCGTTGCTAGGGGGGAGTGGCTAAGGGGGCTATAGCCCCGGGTCTTTAGGTTGTAGCCCCGGATAGAAGCTCAGGGGCTACAACCAAAAGGATACAGCTAGCCCCGAATCCTGCCAGTCCCCACATTAGCTGAGCCACTGATCTTTTCCAGACCTAGCAACACCCCTGCAGGAGGCATTGAACTTGGGAGTCGTAAGTGTCCACTAGTAATTCTGGAGGGTCTGAGTCATGTGCGAGTTCCATGATTTGTGAGAGGCATATTTCCAGGTCTCCTGGGTTAATCCTTTTCAAGTTTCTACCAATTATTTTTTGGGCAGGGGGTGCTTTTTGGATGTTTTACTGGGTAGTTGGTTTCTAAATTCTGGAAGTAGTGATCCGACCAAGGGCAAGCTCTTGTATCAGTAATTTCCAAGGTGATGCTTCTCACTGCAATCCAATATAAGATATTGCTGCTTAGGTGTGTTGGCTCTTTGCTCAGGATTTTGAAATCAGTGGTATTTAATAGTTTTTCCAGGTCTCTGGCGTCTCTGTCTTTTGGCTTGCCAAGCCAGTAGTTAACATCCGAAAGAACAATCGTGGAGCTATTGGGTCTGTTCAGGGGGCTAGGTAGATGTATGAGGTCATCATTAAAATTGGGCATGCTTTCAGGGGGGCGGTAGACGAGCACAAGGTTGATACAGCAGTTCACATTGGGGGCTAGCTTAAAATGAATAATCTGACGGGGGTTCATGAACCTGCCAGTCTGATTTGATCAGGAGATTGACACCGCCACCTTTACCCCGCTTACGATTCCTAGAGTAGAAATGGAATCGGGATGAGGTAGCCGCATGAGTCATTTAGCCATGCTTCGGTAACACACATGATGTCCAACTTGTTATCCATGATAATAATAATAATTTAGCACTTATATAGTGCTACGAAACCTCAGGTCATTATTACCCACGGTGTATGGTGCTCATTTATGGAGCTTGGAAGGATGAAAGGCTGAATTTGGCCCTGCCGGGATTCGAACCTGCATAAGCAGGCTTTCCACAGATGTCAAAGCGAGCGCTCTACACGCTGTGCCACATGACCGGGCTTTTTGTAATCAATCATGAGGGCTAATAACAAGCTTAGCAAAGGAGCGGCTATTGAGTTTTGACATTTGTAGGATGTTTGGTAACAGGATAATGGTTATGTATTGCATTGATCTTTTTTTCCCTCCGTCCTTGGTAAGGGTATAGGGGATCCTGAGAGAGGCTTTGGTGGGGCCCCTCCACCTCTAGGGCTCGACGACCGTCCCTTTGTCGCATCCTTCTGGTCCAGTTAACCACTTTTCCCACCTTCATTCCTTTCCTCGCCTGCCTGCCTTCCTTCCGCCTCACCTGTCACGCCATTCTCTTTCTTGTGCAATACTGACTTGAGTTGCCCAAGACTGGCGCTATCTTCTAACTGGAATGGAAAGCTGAATGCGCCACAGCGTGGACTGAATTTCGGGTGGTCCCGTGACATGCCTGGCTTCCCATTTGACAGCAGTTTGCCTTCTGGGACTTTAATTTCCGAAAATAAAAGGCTGTTAACATTGGCCCACTACTTTCCTACCACTACCAGCACTAACCTACCACTGCCTACTCACTCTGTATAGGGGCTGTGAGATGCAGAGATACATTCTGTAACGCTGTGCCAAGGGCGAGTGTTGAATCCGGCCATGCGTGTTCCTATGCATTTTTGAAGTACCCGTAAATTAAAGCAAAATGTGTTCAGCAGTTAGTGTGGTGGCAAGTTCTAAATTGAGAAGTTGTCTGTTAAAAGCAATGTTATTGTTTATGGAGTATTGCTGCCACCTTGCGGCCACCGAGAAAAAACGTCAGCTTTAATGAGCAGCCTGAGAATGTGAGGACGAAAGGGGGCAGGCAGTGTAAAAGGGAGTTTTCTGGGGACCTTGTGCTTCTGGACTCATGCCATTAACGTAGGAAATATGTATCAAGTCAACTTCGTTTCAATGGAACATTCACTTTGTACCCGCCTTCAATGTCAGATCGTTATCACTTTGACAGGTTCAGCGACCAACTTTCTGTGTTTGTGAGCGAATTCCAAGAGAACAACATAATCACTGGCCTTGGCTTATCATTTTAGTTCCTTCCAAATAATCTGAGCAATATTGGGCCGTGTCATGTAACCATGCTTAATACTATAAAGAAGAGATCTGAATTTAAACCCCTGTATTAATATTATTTAATATATATATGTATATATAATGTATATATAAAATATTAATTTGAGCGGGTGATGTTTGTGAGGCAGGGCAAAGAAGATGGATATCTAGCTCTTTGGGCGCCATTTAATGATTTGTATGGTGAATGAGTATCTGAGGATTAGTTACTTTTATCGGGCCCAACAAACTGGTAATGGGCATGAGCGTTGATTGAGGATCCCCCACCCCCGTTGTTGTTTTTTGTTTTGTTCAATCTATGTGGTGTCTCTGTAGCTTTGTGTTGTTCTGTGTTGGAGTTTTATGTACAAAAGATATGATTAGGTATTTATGCATTGGAAGATGTAGGAGTTGTTTCAGATATTTACGGTATTAGTGTTTCTTCATGCTTTGAATTGCTTTTTGTTTATTTACCTATGTAATACAAAGTGATGTGTCATGTATTCTGTTAAACTTTTGGTAATGCATTGTTTGGTTATTTGAAATTCTTGAAAATAAATATTGAGAAAAAAAAAAAAAAGTAATCCGAAATACTTACACGAGTGGCGTGCTATAAAAGTTTGCGCTCACCTTGTGTTTAACGGTCACCCGAGTGCGAGTGTCAACGCGATGTGTAAGGCGCTTCAGTCTACTGGAAAGCCTCAGATCGAGGCTACTATGTAGCATGTACGCCCGTGCGGTGACGTCACATGTAAACAAATGATGTCACTGCGCGGTGACATCGCGCGGATGAGCTTAGTTAAATGAGGGCCGCCACAGGGCGTTACAGGTGGATTGGGTAAGGTACATTAATATAGGCATAGCCCCACCAAGGTCGGCATATGTAAAAGGGAGGCGTCATTTTATGATAAAAGGTACTATGATGGAGAACGACTCCACAAGTAAGGTGGTAGTCCAAGTAGTCCAAATGGCACCCATGCTCACATTCTTTTCATTCACCAATTACATATTTATTACATTTGATGGAATAATGTCCAAACAAATGAAACATTTCCATACATTTTTACATTCTCACTATATTGAAAAATAAGGTATTTCACCAAAAAACGAATACATGTCGAAAGGTTCTAGATAGCTAGATATCAGGAAGGGTTGAATGAAAAAATGCGGCAAAGATCTAGAACCCGCAGGTACCAATATCACGGAGCACCCAATGGAGAAGATCTGGAGATTTAGACCAATGGATAAAAAAAACTTAGAGGAGCTTTTAAAAAAAAGACTTATAAAAACGCACCCAGATAAGTCTTCATTCATAGGGATTGAGACTGTCAAGTTTGTCAATCCACTAAAGAGCCCTTTGATTGAGTCCTTTGGAATGGTCACCTCCTCTTAGTGATTTCTTCACAATCTCAAGTTGTGCCACTCTGTGCCTTTTCTCTGAGAAATTTCTGGCCACGGGAGAGTGGGCATTGTTGGTCCTGATGTTACTTATATGTTCATTACAGCGTTCTTTTTATTTTCCTTGCTGCCTGTCCCACATAAAATATTCCACAGAGACAGCTCAAACCATAGATGACCGACATGGTGTCACAAGTAGAAAAATTACTGAATTTGATCTTGGCCCCAGTGCGGGGTAGTCTAACATAATTGCCATACTACGATACTGATTTTTACGCACTTATGCACCCTTATTTTAGGATACCATGCATTGGGAAGATACTCGTGATAGGCCATCACCCCCACTTACAGACAAGGGATTTACCTATTTTTTACAGAGGTTTTGTCCAAGCGGCACACATGAGAGGTACTTTATTAGTGTACTATGGATTATAGAATATGTATAGAGAGCCATTCTCATTCTGAGATTAGCTAACTCGCATTTTGTTCATTATTCTTTCTTTGTTATGCAGATTAAACGTTGAAATTGAATAATACATGAAAGTATGCTCCTGAAGAAGGGATTAAAGTCCCGAAACGCGTAGAGCCTGTGATTTTAGATATTCGAATATGAAATTCATGGACTTATATGTATTACTCAGTATGATTTAAATATTGCAGACAGTTAATTATGTCTTCTACTTATGGATTAAACTACTTATTATTGGATTTTGAAAAGGTGCATGTTCGACTCGCTTAAGTTTTAACTTTACTCTCCTAAATTTGGAAAATGTGCATTTATATAAACTCTTAAGAGTTGTTGCTTATTGACAAACACACTGAGTGTGCAGGGGACGCGAGTGTTCGACAGACCGTGGAAACCGAAATGTTTTGGTATATGGTCTCTAGACTGTGTTTCTTCAGCTGCCTCTTAATGAAACTACCCAGGAAACTCTGCTTGAGATGACTGCTATGGAATGGCAGGGCCTGCAGCGGCCCAGAAGATGGACGTTGCAGGCACCAGCGGGGGAGTAAGTAGGTAAGTGTGTGGCGGGGCTGGGGGAGGTGTGTCGGGGAGTAAGGAGGACTTGGAGGAGGAAGGAGTCCGGTTTGCTTCTTGGTGGCAGGTTGAGAGTGGGGGCGTGATTGCTAGGATGCAGCAGGGAAGGGAACAGAGCAGGGAAGTTTAGAAAAAGCAGGTTTGGGGTAAATGGAACCAAAATCTTACCTTTCGGAGATCGCACCTTGAGATTGCAAAAAAAGGCCTCCTTTTGGAGAAGCAGCCTCTACAGGGGGGTTTTCACATAGAACTGAGATAGGACCTGGGTATTTAAGAAAGATCCAAACCTGGCATCTGGTAGGACGGGGGCTTGATGTTCCACTGGAGGAATAGTTGGTACCATGTTGTCTGAATTTCTTTGCATGTATTTTAAATGAGAGCTGGCATTCAAGATGAAATTGTCAGTGGCTTGGCGCAGGATGTCTCCTTTGGGGTGAAGCCTTTTAGTTTCTCTACACCTGGTCTAAATGTGGTGGTGTTACTTGTTGGTGATGTGATAGACTCAAAGTGACAGAATGACGATCATGTAGTATGATCTCAAAACAGCATGTTTTTATGTATCGGGCTTGTCGAGATCGGCCTTTGCAGTGCCTTTTGTCATTCAGGACTCAGTGTTCCAGAAGTCACGCTTTTATTTGCCTTAATTGTTTCAGGGCTTCTCTGGTATCCAAACTTAACTTCTTAGAATGCAACAAATTTACAATCGGTAGCTCGCTCTGGAAATCTGACACCTTTCCCAATGCTGAACGTCTTTCGGGCCAATGTTTCACACAGTTGGTTCGGGGAACGTCGGCTTGAGGTTTTCGGGGGGCCATTGTTTTTAGACCTGTGAGTTTTTCTCAGTTTGCTTTGGAAACTTGGGCTTTATAGCTCACCAAATGAGCATTTTCTGCACATTTTTTTTGCAGTTCTATCAGGATGTCAGACGAAATGGCTTCGTTCAATTCACTTTTGGACCTTCTCTAGCAGTTGGCTCTTTCGGCCGACTATGGGATCTTGGATTTGGTGTCCCAATATGCAGCAATTCTCGAGCAGTTTCTCTTCTTTCACTCTTGGACCTTGGACTCAGTACCCCAATGTGCAGCAGTTCTCTAGCAGTTGGTTCTCTTTACTCTTGGATCCAGTGTCCCAGTATGCAGCAGTTGTCTAGCAGTTGGTTCTTTCGGTTCACTCTTTGACCTTGGGCTCAGTGTCCCAGTGTGCAGCAATGAGAGCAGGCAGTTGGTTCTCTCAGTTCGTTCTTGGACTTTGGGCTCAGTGTCCGAGTATGCAGCAGTTCTCTAGCAGTTGGTTCTTTCGGTTCACTCTTGGACCTTGGGCCCAGTGTCCCAGCATGCAGCAGTGACCAGGCAGGTGGTTCTCTCTGTTCCATTTGGGCCTTGGACCCAGTGTCCCAGTATGCAGCAGTTGTCTAGCAGTTGGTTCTTTCGGTTCACTCTTTGACCTTGGGCTCAGTGTCCCAGTGTGCAGCAATGAGAGCAGGCAGTTGGTTCTCTCAGTTCGTTCTTGGACTTTGGGCTCAGTGTCCCAGTATGCAGCAGTTCTCTAGCAGTTGGTTCTTTCGGTTCACTCTTGGACCTTGGGCCCAGTGTCCCAGCATGCAGCAGTGACCAGGCAGGTGGTTCTCTCTGTTCCATTTGGGCCTTGGACCCAGTGTCCCAGTATGCACCAGTTCTCTAGCAGTTGGTTCTCTCGGTTCCATTTGGGCCTTGGACCCAGTGTCCCAGTATGCAGCAGTTCTCTTGCAGTTGGTTCTCTCGGTTCACTCTTGGACCTTGGGCCCAGTGTCCCAGTATGCAGCAGTGCTCTAGCAGTTGGTTCTCTCGGTTCACTCTTGGCTATTGGGCTGTCTCCCAGTATGCAGCAGTTCTTTATCAATTGATTCTCTCGGTTCCATTTGGGACATTGGACCCAGTAACCCAATGTGCAGCAGTTCTCTAGCAGTTGGTTCTCTTTACTTTTGGATCCAGTGTCCCAGTATGCACCAGTTCTATAGCAGTGGGTTATCTCTGTTCAATGTGGGCCTTGGACCCAGTGTCCCAGTATGCACCAGTTATATAGCAGTTGGTTCTCTCTGTTCCATTTGGTCCTGGGACCCAGTGTCCCAGTATGCAGCAGTTCTCTAGCAGTTGGTTCTCTCTGTTCACTCTTGAACCTTGGGCCCAGTGTCCCAGTATGCACCAGTTCTATAGCAGTTGGTTCTCTCGGTTCACTCTTGGACCTTGGGCCCAGTGTCCCAGTATGCACCAGTTCTATAGCAGTTGGTTCTCTCGGTTCACTCTTGGACCTTGGGCCCAGTGTCCCAGCATGCAGCAGTGACCAGGCAGGTGGTTCTCTCTGTTCCATTTGGGCCTTGGACCCAGTGTCCCAGTATGCACCAGTTCTCTAGCAGTTGGTTCTCTCGGTTCCATTTGGGCCTTGGACCCAGTGTCCCAGTATGCAGCAGTTCTCTTGCAGTTGGTTCTCTCGGTTCACTCTTGGACCTTGGGCCCAGTGTCCCAGTATGCAGCAGTGCTCTAGCAGTTGGTTCTCTCGGTTCACTCTTGGCTATTGGGCTGTCTCCCAGTATGCAGCAGTTCTTTATCAATTGATTCTCTCGGTTCCATTTGGGACATTGGACCCAGTAACCCAATGTGCAGCAGTTCTCTAGCAGTTGGTTCTCTTTACTCTTGGATCCAGTGTCCCAGTATACACCAGTTCTATAGCAGTGGGTTATCTCTGTTCAATGTGGGCCTTGGACCCAGTGTCCCAGTATGCACCAGTTATATAGCAGTTGGTTCTCTCTGTTCACTCTTGAACCTTGGGCCCAGTGTCCCAGTATGCACCAGTTCTATAGCAGTTGGTTCTCTCGGTTCACTCTTGGACCTTGGGCCCAGTGTCCCAGTATGCACCAGTTCTATAGCAGTTGGTTCTCTCGGTTCACTCTTGGACCTTGGGCCCAGTGTCCCAGTATGCAACAGTTCTATAGCAGTTGGTTCTCTCGGTTCACTCTTGGACTTTGGGCCCAGTGTCCCAGTATGCACCAGTTCTATAGCAGTTGGTTCTCTGTTCCATTTGGGCCTTGGACCCAGTGTCCCAGTATGCAGCAGTTCTCTAGCAGTTGGTTCTCTCTGTTCACTCTTGAACCTTGGGCCCAGTGTCCCATTATGCAGCAATGAGCAGGCAGGTGGTTCTCTCTGTTCACTCTTGAACCTTGGGCCCAGTGTCCCAGTATGCACCAGTTATATAGCAGTTGGTTCTCTCTGTTCCATTTGGTCCTGGGACCCAGTGTCCCAGTATGCAGCAGTTCTCTAGCAGTTGGTTCTCTCTGTTCACTCTTGAACCTTGGGCCCAGTGTCCCAGTATGCACCAGTTCTATAGCAGTTGGTTCTCTCGGTTCACTCTTGGACCTTGGGCCCAGTGTCCCAGTATGCACCAGTTCTATAGCAGTTGGTTCTCTCGGTTCACTCTTGGACCTTGGGCCCAGTGTCCCAGTATGCACCAGTTCTATAGCAGTTGGTTCTCTCGGTTCACTCTTGGACTTTGGGCCCAGTGTCCCAGTATGCACCAGTTCTATAGCAGTTGGTTCTCTCTGTTCCATTTGGGCCTTGGACCCAGTGTCCCAGTATGCAGCAGTTCTCTAGCAGTTGGTTCTCTCTGTTCACTCTTGAACCTTGGGCCCAGTGTCCCATTATGCAGCAATGAGCAGGCAGGTGGTTCTCTCTGTTCACTCTTGAACCTTGGGCCCAGTGTCCCAGTATGCACCAGTTCCATAGCAGTTGGTTCTCTCGGTTCACTCTTGGACCTTGGGCCCAGTGTCCCAGTATGCACCAGTTCCATAGCAGTTGGTTCTCTCGGTTCACTCTTGGACCTTGGGCCCAGTGTCCCAGTATGCACCAGTTCTATAGCAGTTGGTTCTCTCTGTTCACTCTTGGACCTTGGGCCCAGTGTCCCAGTATGCACCAGTTCTATAGCAGTTGGTTCTCTCGGTTCACTCTTGGACCTTGGGCCCAGTGTCCCAGTATGCACCAGTTCTATAGCAGTTGGTTCTCTCGGTTCACTCTTGGACCTTGGGCCCAGTGTCCCAGTATGCACCAGTTCTATAGCAGTTGGTTCTCTCTGTTCACTCTTGGACCTTGGGCCCAGTGTCCCAGTATGCACCAGTTCTATAGCAGTTGGTTCTCTCGGTTCACTCTTGGACCTTGGGCCCAGTGTCCCAGTATGCACCAGTTCTATAGCAGTTGGTTCTCTCTGTTCACTCTTGAACCTTGGGCCCAGTGTCCCAGTATGCACCATTTCTATAGCAGTTGGTTCTCTCGGTTCACTCTTGGACCTTGGGCCCAGTGTCCCAGTATGCATCAGTTCTATAGCAGTTGGTTCTCTCTGTTCACTCTTGAACCTTGGGCCCAGTGTCCCAGTATGCAGCAGTTCTCTAGCAGTTGGTGGTTCTCTCTGTTCACTCTTGGACCTTGGGCCCAGTGTCCCAGTATGCAGCAGTTCTCCAGCAGTTGGTTCTCTCGGTTCACTCTTGGACCTTGGGCCCAGTGTCCCAGTATGCAGCAGTTCTATAGCAGTTGGTTCTCTCTGTTCACTCTTGAACCTTGGGCCCGGTGTCCCATTATGCAGCAGTGAGCAGGCAGTTGGTTCTCTCAGTTCACTATTGGCCTTGGGCCCAGTGTCCCAGTACGCAGCAGTTCTCTAGCAGTTGGTGGTTCTCTCTGTTCACTCTTGGACCTTGGGCCCAGTGTCCCAGTATGCAGCAGTTCTCTAGCAGTTGGTTCTCTCTGTTCACTCTTGAACCTTGGGCCCGGTGTCCCATTATGCAGCAGTGAGCAGGCAGTTGGTTCTCTCAGTTCACTATTGGCCTTGGGCCCAGTGTCCCAGTACGCAGCAGTTCTCTAGCAGTTGGTGGTTCTCTCTGTTCACTCTTGGACCTTGGGCCCAGTGTCCCAGTATGCAGCAGTTCTCTAGCAGTTGGTGGTTCTCTCTGTTCACTCTTGGACCTTGGGCCCAGTGTCCCAGTATGCAGCAGTTCTCCAGCAGTTGGTTCTCTCGGTTCACTCTTGGACCTTGGGCCCAGTGTCCCAGTATGCAGCAGTTCTATAGCAGTTGGTTCTCTCTGTTCACTCTTGAACCTTGGGCCCGGTGTCCCATTATGCAGCAGTGAGCAGGCAGTTGGTTCTCTCAGTTCACTATTGGCCTTGGGCCCAGTGTCCCAGTACGCAGCAGTTCTCCAGCATTCGTTTCTCTCTGTTCATTCATGGACCTTGGGCTCCGTGTCCCAATATGGAGAATTCTCTAGCAGGTGATTCTCTCGGTTCCATTTGGGACTTTGACCCAGTGTCCCAATAGGCAGTAGCTGGTTCTCTCAGTTCATTCTTGGACCTTGGGCTCAGTGTCCGAGTATGCGGCGGTTCTTTATCAATTGGTTCTCTCGGTTCCATTTGGGACTTTGACCCAGTGTCCCAATAGGCAGTAGCTGGTTCTCTCAGTTCATTCTTGGACCTTGGGCTCAGTGTCCCAGTATGCAGCGGTTCTTTATCAATTGGTTCTCTCGGTTCCATTTGGGACTTTGACCCAGTGTCCCAATAGGCAGTAGCTGGTTCTCTCAGTTCATTCTTGGACCTTGGGCTCAGTGTCCCAGTATGCGGCGGTTCTTTATCAATTGGTTCTCTCGGTTTCATTTGGGACTTTGACCCAGTGTCCCAATAGGCAGTAGCTGGTTCTCTCAGTTCATTCTTGGACCTTGGGCTCAGTGTCCCAGTATGCGGCGGTTCTTTATCAATTGGTTCTCTTGGTTCCATTTGGGACTTTGACCCAGTGTCCCAATAGGCAGTAGCTGGTTCTCTCAGTTCATTCTTGGACCTTGGGCTCAGTGTCCCAGTATGCGGCGGTTCTTTATCAATTGGTTCTCTTGGTTCCATTTGGGACTTTGACCCAGTGTCCCAATAGGCAGTAGCTGGTTCTCTCAGTTCATTCTTGGACCTTGGGCTCAGTGTCCCAGTATGCAGCGGTTCTCTAGCAGTTGGTTCTCTCTGTTCCATTTGGGACTTTGACCCAGTGTCCCAATAGGCAGTAGCTGGTTCTCTCAGTTCATTCTTGGACCTTGGGCTCAGTGTCCCAGTATGCGGCAGTTCTTTATCAATTGGTTCTCTCGGTTCCATTTGGGACTTTGACCCAGTGTCCCTATAGGCAGTAGCTGGTTCTCTCAATTCATTCTTGGACCTTGGGCTCAGTGTCCCAGTATGCAGCGGTTCTCTAGCAGTTGTTTCTCTCGGTTCCATTTGGGACTTTGACCCAGTGTCCCAATAGGCAGTAGCTGGTTCTCTCAGTTCATTCTTGGACCTTGGGCTCAGTGTCCCGGTATGCGGCGGTTCTTTATCAATTGGTTCTCTCGGTTCCATTTGGGACTTTGACCCAGTGTCCCTATAGGCAGTAGCTGGTTCTCTCAATTCATTCTTGGACCTTGGGCTCAGTGTCCCAGTATGCAGCAGTTCTCTAGCAGTTGGTTCTCTTGGTTCACTCTTGGTCCTTGGGCTCCGCCCCCATTCACTGGGTGTCAAAGACGCGAAGCCCAGCATAGATTCTGGACCAGGTCTGGAGGAAAGGTTACAGGTACAGGAATACTGCGCTCGGGCTCTATGTGCGACCTCAAGTTGGGTCCTAGTGAAGTATTGCAGAGACAGCAATTATGTGCTTGCGATCCATGCACAATCAGGAATCACTGCTCCGAGTTACCTATTCTGGCTCAAGGAGAGGATAGCCAATTCCCGTCGCTCTAGCCAGGCGGAATAACAGCACAGGGCGCTGCCATAACTCCCCTGCCTTACTTTAGAATGGTGGACCAGCACAGCACAAAGATCTTACTCAAACATTGCAAAGCTCCCCTCACCTGGAGATCAGGCACGGGAGGGAATACCCACAAGAGGAGGAGGAGGAGGAGGTGGGTACACACGTACCGGGCCAGTCCGGACCAGATCAACCCAAAAGAAGAAGGGCCTTTGACTTCATATCCTTTGTTGCATGTTGTACTTGAACAGAAGTACTAGCCGAGATATGATCCACTAAAGGGCGCGAGCAAGTAACAAAGGATTTGAAGCTGTCATTCGTTTTCTCCTTGGCGACCATTTAACATGGATGCAGCCGTTTCCCGTCACAGAACGTGAGCTAAAGTATTTCATTAGAAAGAAACCCGATATTCTAAGATGCATTGAAATTGGATCCCTTTGCGTGCTACGATGTGTGTGCTGTTTGACTTGAAAACGCCGATTAGAATCTTAGCACCCTGGCTGTACTTTCCCGTGACATCTTCTGAACTCTATGAAAAGTGAATGCTTATGGAAGATGACACGTGCCAAACCGAATCGGAAGTCGCTTTCGTCCCTGAATTCATTACCTTCTGGAGTGAAGCAAATGCTAACAGATTTGGTATTGCGCAATGAACTAAAGAAACTAATAGTTTTGTAGTTCTTAGGTGAGGTCTTTTTGTGATTTAATAAGAAATATAGCAGATTGAGTCAGCTTCTATTTCGTTGAAGAATTTCCGAAAAAAAACGTTTTCTTACATTTAATTTTGTATGGAATGAAACCTGTTGGAATGGAATTGTGCGAGTGAGTGTAATGGTATACGTGTATGTTTTGTGTATGAATGGGGTATGTTAGGCCATAGGGCCAATTGCAATGGAGTGATGGATTAATGAAGTGTTTGGCTGACACAAAACATGTGTCGTTTGATCATCTGTGCACTTTGTATGTGGTGTTTGAGTTATTTTGTATTTTCTTCTTGTTGTAATTAAATAAAATAGTATTTGTACATTGACTATGTCCACTGAATGTCATTTGTTTTAGTCTGACGGCACCTGTGAGGTTTCACACTTCGGGGCTTCTTTTGTTTTGGAATTGTGTGAGAGCATGGCAGGGAATGCCACAGTGGCATAGCCGCTACATTTGCCTTTGAGAGAGGAGGGGCCTGTCTGATCTAGTGTAGAGTGGGTGGCACGCAGGCTTATCTTCAACTCTTCTCCAGGGGCAACTGACAAAATGGCAGCAATCCCGGGGAAATATGTGCATCGAGGTTCTGGATTACTTGCAGATTTCTAAGAGGTTTCTTGGGCAGACCTAGGCATTCCGAGTTGCAGTAATCAAATCCGGAAGAGATGTATGCGATCACTGCAGTAACCTGGTGACCAAATGAAGGAAAATGGAGTTTATGTAAAGAGCAAAGACGTGGAGTAGGGGAGAGCTGATCCCCGAAAGTAATACCCAAGTTACAGACCGTTGAAGGTGGGGGATCCTAAAATCGGGGCTCAGGGGAGATTTCTCCATGAAGCGCTCTGTGCACCGCAGAGTATAACCTCCCTTGCAGAAGTTATTCCCTTCTTACATGGGTAAGGGCTAAATGAACGGTGTTGTCATCAAGTCTTACCCTGCCTGTCATCGGCGTAGGTCTGGAATTGCATGCTGTGGCAGTGCAGAAGGGTGGGCAAAGACTGCGTGTAACGCTGGTAGGGGGTAGCCCTGTGGAACACAGCGTTTTATCAGAAAGCTCTCAATTCAAAATGTCCAAGATGGAAGGTTGGATTGAGATTGTAAAGGAATGAGGGGATCTGTTCGAGTGCAAAGTGGGTGATACCGAATCTCATGTCTGACAAAGGAGGTTAGGGGAGATGGACGGTGTCAAAGGCAATCTCACAGGTGGCGGCACTGCCATCTGATGTCCTCGAGCAATAATTGTTACCACCGCCTCGGTCCCCATGCGAGGCCAGGACTCTACAGACTCTAGTAGAGTGACCACTGCTTCCAGAGGTTTGGCCATGCGGGGGAAGACCGCCGCCAGAAGAGAGCAAAAGATTTAGAACTTGAATAACAGTATTAAAAAGTGGTGTTAAGGAAAACGCAGTCCGAGCTTGCAGAACATATTGGGTAGGCACGCTACATGTGGGGCTCAGTATTGCAGGCGGCAATAATGCACCATGATATATTGCTGTTTGACGGAGTGTGGCGCTCCCTAAAAGAAAATAGCTCAAATGTAAAACCCTTCCATTTATTTTCTAAATTCAAAACTACTCTTTAGTATATACACTATATAAGTGTTGTTGGTATTTGGTACAGTAACATTTTGTGTAAACGAGGAATTGGCATCTTACATTTTAAATGAGCCACAGGGTCGTGTGCAGTCAGAACGTCTTGTAGTGGCGACCAGGTCTTACACAAGTGACGTTCTTTCTGTCAACAGGCGCAAGGTGACATGGTGGGCGTGTCTGTGCGGTTTATGGAGCCTTCAATGTTGTACAGCAACTGCACGCTGTACACCAGTGGTCTTGAAATGGGGGTGGTGATCCCCTTGGGGGTACCAAAGGATGTCCTGGGGGAGGGCAGACTCTTTTAAAAAGGGATTAAGATAACTTTTTTTAAATATCAAACCTAATTAGATTTTTGTACAGGGATCTTGTAGCCACGAGCCTGTCCTCTGAAGGCTTGTGGCTGCATGCTGTGTTCCACGTGCAGCGGGTTGCGTAGAGGCATCCTTTCAATGTCTCTGCACCGCGCAGCGCGGGTTCCGTCAGAGAGACAGTTGCTTCATCGAATGAGGGTGAGGCTCCCATGGTGGGAGCAGGCTACTAACAAATCCTGAAACGTACCTTCTGGATTACGGTTCCTTTCTTTTCCTGGTTTCCTGCTCACTTGTGACCGCAACATACTGGCGACGAGTGGACTGGATTGTTGGGGTGTTGCAGATATGATTCAAGCCTATGGCGAACACAGTGATTTTAAATTTGGTGTTTGTTGTCGCTGACCTACTGCTCCCAGTATTGTCTGCCCAATACCTGTTTATTAGAAAAAATATAGAGAAAGGAGCACAGTTATCGCGCCAACTGTAGATTATAACAGAGTTCGGGTATTTGGGCGTGGCAAAGAAAAATAACAGTGGAGTTACTTTTTTGTGATTTACTTGTGTTCTTGATACATCGAATCCTTGAAGGAGAGGGGTGAAATATAAATCCTTGATTTCTGAATCCTCTATACGTGTTTCACCAACAAAAAGAATGCTGGCTCATCGGGAGCAATTGGAAGCATAAGTTTGTACACAGCAATGCAGTTCATCGAGCTTGTTTATAAACATTCAATTATTACCTGAAGTAAGTGGATAAAAAAAAGAAAAAGCGAAGGATAAGTGAAGACGAGTGAATCAACCGTGGGTTAAAATACAGAGAGGTTCTGTTGTGAGTATTTGGGATTTGTATTTTATTTTTATGTTGAGATTTAGGCATAACAATAGAGAATACGGCCAATTTATCCTAAATTAGCTTACTAACTAGATGTAAGTGAGGGGTTATTCCTTTATTTAAGCGAGCTCCAAATCTGTGCTCAGCATCAAGGAGGGTGGGTCCTTCCTATAAGTTGGAGTGCCCTGTTAAGAAAGAGGCAGTGTAAAAAGACAGGGATGCATAGCGATGTATTCATGCGAAGGATACAGTCAAAAGTCTTCACTAATCCCGGACTGGATTCTTACTGACTAAAATTCCTTCCAAAAACCTTGCGGAAGAGGAATAGGCAGCGAGCCGCAATTAAACCGGCTCGCTGCCTTTTCCTCTGCAAATCCTTGATAGAGCAAAAGGGCTGAAGGGCTTACCTAAGAATCCAGTCTGTGATTAGTCAAGACTTTTGACTGAACCCTTAGCATGAAAAACGCTCTATGCATCCCTGTCTTTTTACACTGCCTCTTAAACTGGAACCACAAGTCGCTCTTGAAAAACGTTATCCTTCCAACAGGGTGCTCCAACGTGTATATGAAGGACCGGCCCTCCTTGATGACAAGTGGACTGGACCTGCGCTCCATGCTGCAGGCTTGTGGTTCGTTTCGGATCCATAATTTGGACGCCACTTAGTGGCTGCCAGTGGAACTGCAGCAGGTAAAGGCTTATTATAAAGGGAGAATGTATGCACTGAATAACCTCATATCTACCAAGGTTTAGAGGAGTATTTCTGAAGCGCGTGGAGCATCAAATTGTCTTGTGGATCACATGAAACGTTTTCTCAGTGTCTTTGGCAGTGTTTATGGAGAATATTGTTGTGTGAAGTGGGGAGCCACACTGACTGAATTGTGACAGAATGGAGGCAACAATACAGGCGCAACCTGTATTTTAACCTACGCCTGCTGAACCATCCATTTTGTGGGTCCACTGGAAGAAAATGTTCGACACCTACCTAATTGCTATTGATGGGAAAGAATTTGACCCAGAGAGGAGCCAAGCCTTTCTCCTCAACTGCTTGGTAGTGGAAGGGAGAAGGCTCTTTGGGAGTCTACCTGTAATTCCTATGGGTAAGGGGACGGCCCAGATGTTTATCAGGCCACCGAGCGTGCTCTGCTTGCCCCAATTTGGTCCCTGTATTCATGTCGTCATGGAGTGCCATCTGTTCTCATGCTCGGAGCAGCCAGTCTAGAAGGTCAACATGTTTGTGGCTTCCCTGAGAGGTTTAAGAAAAAATTGGGAATTTGGAGTGCTTACTGACAGTCTGGTACGTGACCAGATAGTGAGATGTACTGTGGAAAAGAAACTGCAAGAGAAGCTCCTGATGGTGAGAGCCATTGCTATGGCCAAACTGGCTGAACAGTCCTCTGCATTCGATGACCTTGAATACCTCCAGTGGGGAAGTGATCAATGTAGGAGATAAGCCTGTTAAACATTTGAAGCCACGTTCTTCTCTACGCAACCTGGTCAGGTCTGGTTCTTCTCCAGCTCCCTGACCAGAGGCTCCCAGAGTGAACATTGTGTTTTGCTCGTGGCGAGGGAGACCACATCTCCACCAGTTTACGTTTTCCTACTAGGAAGGCAATGTGTGCCATGTGCAACAAGAAGGGGCACGTGGCGAAAGTGTCCAGGAGAAAGGATATGTGCGGTGTATTGAGGAGGAAGATAACCTGTTTCATGAGGGTGTGAATGATCTGCTCATTGCCAGTGTGGATGGGGAGGATGTGGATGCTCCTTGGTGCGAGGTAAAACTTGATGGGCTTCATTTGAGAATGATGGCCGACTCTGGTTCCAGATACACAGTTGTGGGGTGGATATTTTGCACAAGCTAGCTATTACTGTAAGTGAATTGGACCCTCCTAACATATGTCCTAAAGGATATGGGGGCTCACCAATTCATATTTTGGGGTCAAAATCTGTTGGAATTGCCTTCAAAGATAAAGCCATAGGAGCTACTCTGTATGTAGCGGACAAGGGTGTGCCACTGATGAGTTGGAGGCATCAAAAAGGACAGGGTATGGTTCCTAATCTCAGTGTTCCACAGCCAGTTATGTTTGGGGGAATGAATGGGGTGATGTTTTGTAACATGCTTGCCGACCGTCTGGGTTGCCTGAAGGAGTACAGCCACAACATAATTTTGAAAAGGGTGGAAAAACATGTTGTAAACTAAGTTTGTTCTGTTCCTGAGGGGAAAACTTAAGGGTAAACTCGACACGTTGTGTCTGAATGATGTCATTGAACCTATTGAAGCTGCTGAGTGGTTGTCCCCTGGGGTATTTGCCAAAAAGGGGACGGCAATATTAGGATGTGTGTGGACCTTAGATCCCTCAACAATAACATATGGGTAGATCCGCATCCATTGGCCAAGGTGCAGGAAATGATTACCCTTGTGCACGACGCAAGTATTTTTCCACGATAGATTTGCCCAGTGCCTGTCACCAGATTGTTTTGCATCCAGATTCTAGATCCTCGACTTCGTTTGTTATGCCGTTTCGTGCCTACAGGTTTTAAAGGATGTCGTGTGGGCTGGCCTCCGGTGCGGTTGTCTTCCAAAGAGTTATGGAGAGATTTAGTTGGCTGCCCTATGTAAAGTTCTTCCAGGGTGACATTTTGCTATTCGCCCCTGATCCTGAACATTATGAAGCATGTGTGTGTGAGGTATTCAGAATTTTGTACCAGATTGGTCTTACTGTCATGAAAAGTTTAGTTTCAGCATGATAGAAGTGTCATACTTGCGTCATGCCATTGATTGGCAGGGCACCCTGTCTAAAGTTTATTTGGTGGAGGCAGTGTTGAAAGCCTCAATTCCTCAGAATAAGGATGCATTTACTGCGTTTCTGGGATTAGCAGAGTACTATTCAAAGTTTATAGAATGGTTTGCAACCATTTGTGTCCCTTTGAGGGAACTTTTTTCAATAAATGCCAGTCTTGTATGGAGCATGGAGTGTCAGGAGGCATTTTCCCACATCAAAAACCGCATTGCGAGTTCCCCCACCATCAGCATTTTTAAACTGTGTTGCAAGAGCATTCTCATGACTGATGCCAGTGTGGTGGGGTTTGGGGCTGCTGTCATTCAGATTCAGGAGGGTTGGAAATGCGGGATAGCGTTTGCTTCCAGGACTTTACAAGGTGGGATGTACTATACGTTTGAAAACTGATCACAAACCCTTGGGCCATGCGTTGAATAGAAGAAATGCGGGTGGCTCCCCGAGAGTTAATCGTTGGGCTCATGCCCTCCAAGAGTAGAATGTTGTGGCAGATCATCTTTCTCATCTTCCCCTTGATGGTGGGCATATTAGTGAGGAAGGATGGTCCATGATTGCAGCTATTGGACAGAATGAATTGTTGGATCTGCCCAGGTGGCGTGTGGAGAGTTGAGCAGGCGAGGAGACGACGAAGGTCTGTCTATTAATACAGGATGGTAGGCCAGAGCGGGTTGTTGGAGAATGTGCACAGTTTGGGCAGCTTAAGGAAGAGTTGTGAATTTGTGACCTGCTCTGGGCTTGCATGAGCACACCCCATTCCACAACGAGTGTTATGCTTTCCGTGGCGTTGAAGGGTAGCAATCCTATTGATGAGTTCACTTGGGAATGGCTGGGGACTTCTGCTCCAGTTAAAGTAAACAGAGCAGAGCTTATCAACAGGGGGGAAAAATGCCAGGAGAGTGAGTGGGGGTCTCGGAAAGAAGGCGAGAGGAGTAGTGGCGACCCCTCGGTTGAGAGTGATGATGATGTAGGTCGGAGTGTAAATGGTGCGGAGGGAGAAGTGACGATGGATAGTTCTGGGGAAGGATCATCAGAGGGACGGGTTTAGGCCGGCCTGCAGAAAAGTGCTGAGCCGAAGATTGGGTGAGAGGATGGTGGTGCCCTGGTTCGTCCACCACCTGTCAAATTCAGAGACTATGTGTTGAGTTTACTTAATTAAGGGGGAAGGTGTGTACGGGGATCTTCCAGCCACAAGACTGTCCTGTAAAGGCTTGTGGCTGCTTGCTGTTTTCCTTGTCCAGCAGGTCGCGCAGCTTCATCCTTTGAATGCCTCTGTGCGATGCGCTGCGTGGGTGACCGTCGAAGAAGCGTTGCTTCCTCGGTTGGGGGTGCGGCTCTCATGTTGAGAGCAGGCTACCCTGAAACTTACCTCCTGGATTCCGGCTCCTTTTTTTCCCTGGTTTCCTGCTCGCAACAATGTTCTACTGCTTATACACTCTATTAAAAGCAGACACTTTAATCAATTCTTAAAGATCCTGCCCCCACCCCACTTGCCTCCTGGACATCCTTGGGGGCCCCCTAGGAGGGACACAGAAACAATGGGGGGGGTATGAAGATTTTGAATACCACTGTTGTACACCTTCTCTTGTCACTGGGTATATGCGCTTTGAGGGATATGATCAGTGCGTTACTCTAATGGTTGATGTTTACAGTACTGCTGTGGAAAACATAAATTCGCACGTCTATTACTGCCCGCTTAAGGGGGCACAATATGAAATTATTCTAACATGTAGCCCTACTAGATTGAGGCAAGAAACTGAAGGATTTACTCACGAGGGTCTTCACGTTGAAATGAGTACCTGTTTTATTAGTGAGGATTCAAAGTGAAAAGCAGAGACTTTTTCATTACTTGACTTGTGAAGACCTAGTTAACACAGAAGTGGTTAGACTAGTGAGGACAAGCGTAAGGCCTCACTAAGAATGGATGTGTATTTCACCATTTGTGTGGCCTAATTTTCTATGCCCTTGCTGTGCGCATGGATTCTTGTAATGTACGCTAACTCGCAATACCTCTATAGACATAATACTGGGGCTGCATGACCTTGATTTCTCCAAGTATTAGGAATGACCGTGACACACACACGCAGGTGCACGCACACTCTTGTGAGTGAAAAGTGTGGCCTTGCTTGTTGATTTACTCTAGTTGGATGAATCCAGTTGACACACAACCTACTAGTGAGGACAAAAGTGGGGCCCTCGCCATGAAAGGAGAACACAGGCCGTGTGTTGGTTCATGTTGGAGTCTCCGTTTCTGCTAGCTAAGCATTTCCATGTGGGTTCTGGGGATGCATGTGTCACGAATAGCCATATACCAGAACTCTGAAGGCCATAGCTACATATCTGTACCTTTCTCCCCGTCTCTCATATACTATTTCTGATGGCAACAAGTAGACCGCCCATTGTACTTCATGTGGCAGCCGGAAGCCTAGATTTCTGATTTACCAACCCTTTCCCCAAAATCACTCTTCCTAGAGGCCTTTGATGTTTCTTACCCACACATGCAGCCTTCATAGGGGTCCCTAAAGGGAGCCAATTTCACCCACCTATTTGCTGCTCTGTCTACTCTAAGTTTTGACCCCCCCACCCCTCCGGCAACTCTTTCCGGGACCGTTAAAGGTGCTCCTTCGTCTAGCCGTCATTCACGCGTTTGCAGGCCATGTCTGCCTAGTGTGTGTTTTCTCTTCTGGCCTGAAAGGGACACACGGGAATCAATGGGCCAAGACTATCACTGGGGTGGGGGCCATCACTGTTAAAAGCAGGCTTTGTACATGCTGGGCACACTGTTGTTTTCCAAATGCATAGAAAAAAAAGAAAAAAGATATTTCTAAACTGAACAATGCTTCTTAAACTTGCATTCAGTCGTTTTTAAAAAGTGTTTATTTTTTGTCAAACTACCACACAAATGACCTGTGTTTTTTGTGCCACACTGACTGTGCATAGATTCATTAAGGCTGTACTTGTGGCAGCTCGTCCTTAATGGACAAGGGGGGCTGACCCACAAGCACCCTCTCCCATTATGGAGGACCCGAGGAGCCAGCTGAGGGAGCGCTCCTTTGCTGGCTTGAACTATCAAGGGAAACGTGGTTTCCCTTTGACTGCTCTGTTCCCCAGGCGTGCATGACAATGGACCATGCAAAGCAAGGGGCATTTTGCTTCCCCAACCTTGCATGGCTCATTGGGGATTCTGGTTGTGGAACTGCATGGTTGCATGTGCGAGGGGGCGCTCCACACCTCCACTGGCCAAAATCAGCTCCCTGTGCGGGGTGCTGGGGTGCCCACGGACAGGCAGGCATGGCATTTTTTTAATGGCCATCTATGAGAGGTGCCTAGTAAAAAACAAAATACCACGTCTGACCCTTGGGACCCCCAGAACCTCACATGAACAAAATCACATTGTGTGCTTGCAATGTTCTGAGGGAGTCGGGGGGGGGGGGGTGAATCGGGCAGGCATGGCATTTTTTACTGACCATCTATGATAAAGCAAGCATGATAAATGTTGCTATATAGATGTAGCTGGACTGCCATTTTATTTGTATTTGTATTTGTTTTATTTATATAGCGCAGACCAGGCCCAAGGCCAACCAGGCGCATATCTTAGAAGAACGTTACAGGCATGACATATAGTTGCAGTGGTTACAATAAATTAAGAACAAAATATACAATTGACGTTACCATTCAGAGCAACGAGCAAAATATGCAATTGACATTACAGTTCCGAGATACAAGCAGAGCAGTAGTGAAGGAGTGAAGCATAACAGGGCCACAGTGGGCCAGCCATAATCAGAAGAACTGTTGTTAGTGAGATGTGGCTAGCCAGAGCTTGGTTTTGTGTTTGAATAGGTTGAATGAAGGTAAGGTTCTGATAGAGAGGGGTATGGTGTTCCAGAGCTTGGCCGCCAGGACTGGGAAGCTGGCGCCCCCAGCAGATTGGAGCTTGAATCTAGGGATTGCAAGACCTTGGGATTGTTCAGATCCGAGTACTCGCGATGGAATATGTTGTGTGAATTGTGAGATAAGGTACGTTGGGGCCTGATGGTTTACTCATTTGTATATGAGGTCCAGTGCTTTAAGTGAGATTCTTTGGGCGACTGAAAGCCAATTGAGGTTCTTCCTGGTTTCTGAGATGTGAGCAGAGCGGGGGATATTGAGGGCCGCTCTGATGGCATTATTTTGGGTAATCTGAAGTTTATTAAGATTGCCCTGGCTAGTGCCTTGGTACAGAGCATTACAGTAGTCCAGTTTGGACATAACCAGAGTCCTGGCCAAAGTGATGCAGTTCTGAGTGGTAACGAATGGGCGACAGGCCGAAATCAATTTGCAGGTGTATGAAGAAGCAGTAGCTACTGCATTAGTTTGCCTTCTGAGAGACAGGGAGGAGTCCAGATAAATACCCAGAGTTTTAGTGTCTTTGGAAACTTTAATTAGGTTACCGTCAATGTTAAAGGAGCTGAACAGAGAACTCAGTTTGTGAGTCTCTGTTGCGTACCTAAGATGAGAAGCTCAGTCTTGTCATTGTTGAGGCACAGCTCATGTTGGGCCATCCAAGCTTGGATGGCAAGGTTGTTGTCATTGAGGGCTTTGGAGTCGGCAATGTAGTCACCTGTGATGGGTATGAGTATGTGGGTGTCATCGGCGTAATTTGTGTAGGTGATACCCAGATAGTCCAGCACATTGAATAGTGGTTTGGTGAAAACATTGTAGAGAGTTGGGGAGACACAAAACCCTTGAGGGACTCCACAAGGGACTGGAGTGGGATCAGCCGATGAGCATGGAGAGAAGACTCTCATGTGCCTATTGTCAAGGAATGACCTGATCCAATTGGAAGCATTGTCGGAAAAGTGGGCAGCGGATTTCAGATGCCGGCATAGTATTTGGTGATTGACCAAATTGAAGGCCGCGGATAGGTCCAGTAGGAGTAGAAGGGCCAGTTTGCCGTTGTCTTTAATGTCCTCAATTTGGATGTTAAGGTCAGGTCGAGCCGTTTCAGTCCCGTGCTTAGGTCTGAAGCCCGATTGTCTTGAGCCGAGGAGGTTGTTAATTTCCAAGTAGTTCTGAATCTGCAGGTATGCTGCTCTGTCAAGTATTTTGAGTAGGAACGGTACGGTAGTGATAGGTCTGTAGTTGGTTGGAATTTCAGGGTCTAAAGTCGTTTTTTTTTAGGAGAGGGATAACCCATGCGTCCTTTAAGTTATTGAGTACCGTTCCAGTTAAGAATGAGGAGTTAATGAGGGTGGTTATAAAAGGAGCGAGGTCATGTGCCGCTTCCTTAATGATAGGTGCTGGGCAGGAGTCACCTTGGCAGTTAGATGGTTTTAAGTTGCGAATGATGTTTTCGACCTCGAGGTTGGTAAGTGGGGTGAAGCTAAAAGGGGTGTGAGTAAAGGAGGTCATGGGGGTTATGGACGGTTTCGTAGGAAGGTTGGTGAGTAAGGTGGCTTGTTTGGCGTTAATTTTAGATTGCAGGGTGGTGATTTTGTTTAGGAGAGCGTTTTGGATGTTATTGCACCAATTGCTATCTTTAATGCAAGTATCAGGGGCAGGGGAGGGGGATTCCAATTCTTTAAGGATTTTAAATAGCGCCTTAGTATTGGATTCAGCTTGGGAGATATGTAATTGTATGTCTCCTTTTTGGCTTGTAGGATAGCGGCCTTATAGTTGTGGGTGGTGATAATGAGGCGATCTTTGTTTGACTCACATGGGTGACTCTTCCAGAGTGATTCAGCTTTACGTTTTTCTTTACGTAAGGTTCGTAACTGCGGGATGAACCAGGAGTTCAGGTGGGCTTGTTGTTTGGCTTTCCGTAGTTTGAGCGGTGCTATATTGTCAATGGCTTTAAGTAATGTTTGATTGAAGAGATCTACTAGGACAGTGGGGTCATTGCATTGGGACACGGAGTTATTCAAGATGGGAAGGATAAGTGGGAGTAGTTTATCCCTGGTGATGTCTTTTTGATTCCTTGTGGGGACAGCAGGAGCTATCGTAGGAATGGTGTGCGGGTTGGTCGCTGTTATGTGGAAAATGATGATGGTGTGATGGTCAGACCAGGCGCAGGCAAAGTTGGCACTTATGGTGGTGTTACAATTGAGATCGGTGATCCAATCAAGCGTTCTGCCCTTAATATGGGTAGGTTTGTCTATGCGTTGCTGGAAGCCTAGGTTAGCTAGTGTAGTAGCGACCTCAGAGGCCAAGTGGTCCTTAGTGTCGGATAGGCCAAGGTTAAGGTCACCTAAAAGCAGTACCTGAGAGTTGGGTTTGGTATTGACGGTCAGAATGGCCGTGATCTCATCTATGAAGGAACGCAGAGGTCCTGGTGGTCTATAGATGAGGTGGAGGGTAGCAGTGTTGGTGGGGGAGAGGGTGAGTTTCACAGAGAGGGATTCTGCCGAGCTAAGCCCAGTATTGGGGATAGTTCTAAGTGTAATGTTATTTCTATGTATGAATGCGACTCCACCTCCTTTGGAGGTTGATTGTCGGTCAGCTCTAATAATCGAGTATCCGTTGGGAATGCCGAGGGCAAGAATTGGGCCAGAGGCTGCATGTAACCAAGTTTCAGTGATGGCTACAAAATCGAAGTTTTGAGCAGTGATAAGGTCAGAGATATCCAGCACGTGGGCTGTGATAGATCTGGCATTAATGAGGGCGCCCTTGAGTTCTTTGGTGGAGATGGTGCTATGGGAAGGTGGTGTCTGCTGCGTAGTGGGGCGGGTAGTAGTAGTGTAGTAACGCTGAGTGCCATGGGTAGGAGGGGCACGAGGCAGTCTAGACCCAAGTCGGAGATTCCTATCTTTGAGCGTGGAAGGTTGATTAGGTGTAGGTTTGCTAGCGAAGTGTTGGAGCCATAATGCGTGTTCATTGAGATATGGGTTGCTGACAAGCATGTGGGATAGTGTGGGGTGGAGTGGTCGGGATCGATCTTAGAAATGCTAGAAGTAGGGGACCAAAAGGATGTGGTGAAGGCGAGTCCTGCTGTGATAGCGCAAATGAGGTAGCTAACCGTTGACAGTGGTCGCATGTCGCATGTCGAGATCCCGGTGTCCTAACCGTCTGTGAGGAGAGGTGTGAGTGGACTGAAGGGTACGTGGTGAGGTTCCGCACTGGGCAGAGGTGGAGTTGGCAAGGTGCTGCGGCTTGCTAGGTAAGTACATGTGCTAAAATGCAAACAATGACTCAAAGGCAATGGTTCAGCTAGGCCGACTAGAGGTGTACATGTTAGGAAACAGGTAGCGAAGCAGCATAAGTATTTGACAAACCCAGCAGTGGCTGGGATGCAAACAGCAAAGTATAGTTAACTTTGACACTCCTATTAGCGACTAGGTTGCATATATCAGGGGGTACCTGGATTTGACAATCCCTTCAGCGACTAAAAAAAGCATACATCAAGGGCACCTAGATTTGGCAATCCCGCCAACAACTAGAGGGTGCGTACATCAAGAGCCCCTAGATTTGACAATCCAATCAGTGACTAAGAGTGCTGCCAGTGCAATGCAGCCAGTCTAGCCATTTTGTACTGTGAAATGATATTTTGTATTTGGTTGATAAAGCAAGCATGATTAGTGTTATGTGGCTAGACTGACATTTTGGTGCACCTAGTATAGGCACATCTTACTGTGGCATGACATTTTGGGCATCTTTGATAAAGCAAGCATGATTAGTGTTATGTGGCTAGACTGGCATTTTGGTGCACCTAGTATAGGCACATCTTACTGTGGCATGACATTTTGTATTGGGCATCTTTGATAAAGCAAGCGTGGTAAGCCAGTGTGGACCTATGTTCATACTCTGGCATGCCATTTGAATGGTAAAGCCAATTCGAGTATTTTCTTACATGGGGATACTGCCATATATTGGCAAAACATGCAAGGCCGTGCTTTCGTATAGTGTCATTACTGGCATTATGCACAAAGCAGAGTATGTTCTTATATGGGAATGCTGGCAGATGTTAGCACACTCAGTATGGGAATGAATAGGCACAGCCAGCATGAAGATGTTTTTATACTGGCATATATGGGATTTTTTCCATGAGTTACCCTAGAAAACGAGTTGCAAACTGTTTGGCTTTTTTACCCACAGACTGTCTGTCCTTGGCTATCATTTGAAACTGAGGTATGAGTTGCAGCTCTTCTGTTAAACTGACTCTTTTGACTGGGCATTATTTGAAGCTGAGCTGTTAGCGATATCTCTTCTGCTAAATACCACCTTTAACTGCCCATTTTTTTAAACTGTCCTAGGAGTGACATTTGCGTGAGTTAGTTAAAAGAATGCAGTCTCTTGCTGAGTGCATAGTGCATTTTTGAAACTGTTGAACATGAATTAACTTTTTAGGATGTATATTGATTAATGCAAAATTTGTATTGTCTGAAACCTACCCTGGACATGCGTAATGACGCATTTTTTTTAACTAGTTTGGTAAGATACAGGTATACTTGAACCAGTTTGGCCTGTTGACCCTTATTTGTTGTGCCTCCACCCGCCAGCCTTGCTGTATTTGTGCCCCTGGTCTGCACCCCTATTACTGATTTCTTGTGACGCCACTACTCCTGTCCCTTCCCTAATAGACCTACCGAAATGATGGGCTTTGTCGACATGAAAATGTGCAGTTTTATTTATGAGATCTCGAGGCCAAGAATCAAGAGACGTGACTTATGAGGAATGCGGATAAAATGGAATGTGTTCACAAAAAGTTGATCGGAAAGTGTGAGCCTCCATTACATCCAGTGAGACTGGTCGAATGCGAGACAGGCTGCATGGTTTGAGATTCGCACCCAGTGAAGAAGAGTTGAGCTATTGAGGAGATTAAAAGTCCCGTTGAACCAGCACACACTGGTGTTTTTAAAGCAACGGGCTCCTAGACGCTGCCCTGTGGGGCACTAAGAAGTGATTATGGCACAGCTGTCTAATCTCTCAATCCTCCCTAGCGACCTAGCGTGGATGGCGCCGGTACTGCAGAGGCGAGACCTTCGGCAGCCAGCAGAGGGCGCCATTTCACTGCCCACCCTGCTCCAGCCACCTTCCCGGTGATTGATGACCCAATTTCCGCTTTATGTGAAAGGCGGCTGATATCGAGTCATTTGCTACAGTAACCCACTAATGCCATACTGGTATCAAAGCTCCCATGTTCATTTTCAAGTGGCAGATAAAACGGTAATATATAATTATCCTTGCAAATTGGATTGTTTTAAATAACCAAAAGGCTGCGTCCCCTGAGTTACTATTGCAGCGTAATTGCTGCGTTCAATCAATTTCGCCGGCATTAGAAATTCCATCACCATCAACATTAAGCGTTATTCGTTACGATGACCGCGAGCCGGGCCCCAATTTCTTCGCTCTTCTTTAACTTGCAAAATTAATCAGGAAACAGATTTTAAACATTTACCGGTGTGAAGGAGGTCAACCCCGCGGCTATGTTGCTTAGCTGATAAGGCTGCTAATAAAAAGCAAATTGAATTACTAATGATTGCTCCCGAGCGCGGGGCCACCGTCTGTTCTGTTCCGTTCCAGGCGAGCTGGTGACCATACAGGGAGGCCGTGAAGGTGTAAAGTCGCGGTGCTTCTTTCTTCTTCTTCTTCTTGCTGACAGATTGTATCCATCAGCGGCGACTATTGGATGCTGAAATTTGAGCCTCATTACTCCATACTCTTAGTCGTGGGTTGGGTTTCTTCTTGGTCTGTGTGGACTTCTCATAGTAAGACTTGAGGAGAACCCTCTCCGGTTCCCGAAGCACCTCAAGACCTTCCTCTTTGCTTCTGCTTTCTCACATCCTCTCCCCTGCTGATCTTCTGGCTGAATCTGACACTGCACTGGTTACCTGGCTACCCTCTGATCTCTGGCCCAGGTCCCCTCCCCGCCAGCTGCACACCTGCACTGCCCCCTTGGAACCCTTGCACTTGGGGACTTTTCTGTATCCCTACAGCCCCCTACCAGCACTTGACACCTGATGTCTACACTTACCCTTGCACTTGCCACCAGCTCGCCGCACTTTTTATTTATCTTCATTTATTTTACTGTTTATCCTATGCACTGCCCTACCCCTTTCCCCCCACACTTTCCCCTTCCCCCATCGCCTGCACTTGCGCAATCTCGATGTCACCTGGCCTAGTAAGATCGTTGTCTCTTGTCTTCCCTCTGTTCCCCCTCCCTTGCCTCGTCACGCCTTGAAACACTTGTGTATAGGCGCGTTATAAATGCCATATCATATCAAGGCTGGTTTCACAGGGTCTTCGCAGTGATGGGCCATGGCCGAGCATGAGTTTTATAGAATTCCGGACCGTGTGACTCAGCTAGACAGCACCCTCCTGGGATGGGGGGAGGGCTTGCGAGGTGTGGGCAGCAAGGTACAGGGAGCGGGAGGGCTCCGCTCAGGTTTAATATGCGCCGGGCCTTCCTTTCCTCCTCTGGCAGGACGGGTACCCCAAGGATCCCTTCCTGAGTCAGTGTGCGTCTGGGCATTCAGATGTGATGTTGCAGAGCAGCTGTTCGGTGTGGTGTGGTGGATGGAGAAATTCAGCAGAGGCTTGATAAGGCAGTCTAACATGTTATTAAGCAAAGGTGTGCCGGGGAGTTGGGAGCGGTGGTGCCGTTACTCACTGTAGTGATTACTGTACTCTTAGTCCATACTCTGTTACTCCGTGCTACTGGTATGTTGCGCCCACAGAGGGATGGGACAAGAATGCTTTGTGCAACAGATTCTTACAGAAAATAGCTGGGGTGCATGTGCAGACATGCCAGCGTGCGGGACCTCCCACGTCTCCAACGGCCAGTTTTCTTCTGCCAGCTCTTATGTACTTGATGGACTGAGTTTGTGGGGATACAGGACGGGGCGTATTGTGGAAAGCCAGATATGCGCTAGAATGCAAGTAGTCCATACCGTAACTCGTACTTACCACTGCGGCCCGTCCTCTTTCCTCCATATTACCGGGCGCGTGGACTGCACCGATAAGTGAGAGGGAGCTGCCAGCCATGGGAAATGCCCAGATAAGAGAATACATATGTCCACCCTGGACCTGGAAGTCGTGGAAGAAGCATGTATGGGTATGCCGCTGGCTGCTCTGTCACGGGAGGCTGCCTCACTTCTTGGACATGCCTCCTTGCTTTTTTCCGGGCGGTGGTTGGCGGCGCCTGCCTGCATCATCATTTTTGGGTGCATTGGCGGCCGGCCGTCTTTGGATTGCGTTCTGTTGAATTACTCAAGCCAGTAGAGGCCACTGTCCCGCTTTGACCACCATAAGCAACCTATGGCCCTTTATTTTACATCTACTCGGCTCCTCCTACTTATATTGGTTTTATTAGACTTTCAGATTCTTCCGAACCTTTTAGGTCTGGCCCACTATCCACGTTATGTTCTCTGTGTGGTGGGGTGGCTTCATTTTGACTTGAAATTTCCTTATTGTTGCGTGACTTTCATAATGCACTGTTTCTATGGACCTTCATTGAGTTTCTGCTTTGGTATTTTCTTTGGTCTGTTCACTTCTTCTGTTTTGTCTCAGTAATTCTTGTAATCATATCATTATTTGTACCACTTCATTAACTTTGTAAAGCGCTGAATAACCTAAACCATCGCCTCAAGGAGTCTCCCCTGGTTTTCACGATGACAGTCGCAGGCACAGCACTGGGCCGATCTCCTAGGTGATGTGCCGTTTCTAGTCGTCCCTCTCTGTCTGGTAACATTTTGCAATACTATTGCTTTCATGTCTGGATTTTCACGTTATAAAACGTATTCTAAACATGTATATGAAACGTTGCAGTGGTGTTGCCGAGATGATGAATACTCTAGCTTTAGAGAGAGGGGGGGGGCGTATTTGGGGGGTGGAGGGTCCACATGCCCAAAAATGTATCTTGCAGTCAGGCATTCTCCAATCATTGTTGACTTCTAGGTTTCCCTTTGTGTCCCCACCCCCATTTGTACAGGAAGTAATCTATTGCAAATGACACATAGGATTCCACAGAGTTGAATGGAAACCCCACACGTAGATGCTCTCTTGGGATCACACCACCAGATCCTCAGGGGTTTCTTGTGTGACTGTTAGCAACCAGTTCAGATTCGGGCTACAGGTCTTGTGTGTCGTGCGTACAATCTGGTGAAGGAATGCATGTCACATGCAGAACCAGAAATACAGAACACTTTTGTTGCAAATCTGTTTGATGTCCTGGATGCACTTCTTAGGATAATGCCCTTTCCAAAATGTCGGTCTCAGGGGCTACCAGTAAACCGCATCCCCTCAGTAGGTATCGAAGAAGGTTGATAGACAGACCCAATGAAGCGGGTAGCAGAAAACCCCTGCGGAATCAAAACCAGACGAGCAAGTTGTCCATCTAGAGATAAATGTGGACTTGGTCCAAGCCCAGGAAGGAAGTAACCGCCTCCTGACCACCTTCTATGAAACTCTAGAGAGCTCACTGTCATTGGGGCGCAATGTTAATGGAAGGTGTAAAAGCTTTGCATAAGATTTTTACACCTTCCATTAATTTCACACGCAATTTTCACTCATTTGTACGGTGGAGAGGAGATGTGGAATGTAACGTCCGTTTCCACTGCCTTCCTTCCTCTCTGCCGTACAAATACCCCCCAGCATTTGCACCAGCATGTATTTTCATGCTGGCACAAATGCTGGGGATCCCAATGAAGCCCGCCGCCTTTATGCACCAGAATACAGCCGGCAGACTCCATAGGGATACATTGTACATGCTGTCTGTCCATGCACATTTACACGCCAGAGTGCACATGTGCAGGGCAAAAGACAACGTACACGCATGAATGCCGCCTTTTGCCCTGCACATTTTCACTCTGCTGTGGAAATGACCAAAACTTGGGGACTGGGAGCCGCCTGCGTGTATTTCTGCATGAAATGCTCGCCTCAGCAGAAATTTCTCGCTCCCCTGTCAGATTTACAGAATGAGGTTGTTGAGAGGAGCAAGAGGTAAAAAGGGGGGGAGACAGGCAATAACCCCATAGCACTTACAAAGCGGATCTAAGTAATGCATCTTTTCTGCAATGACTCCTCTTGTCCTGGGCTCCGAGCTCTTACCCTAGCCAGGGGGATAGACCCAGTAAAAAGCTATTGGCCACAGGCCTCACCCAGGGCCTCCTGCAGTCCCTGGAGTAAATGTAGCGTGTGGTATGCTCGAGCTTACAAATCTCACCGTTTCTATTCTGCAATCTTGTACCGATTTCTTGATTTTGTTTGTTTTACCGCATAGTTAGATGGTGGATTGGGAAGAGAGGTGGGCTGAAGGGGGATGTGGTGGTCTCCCTTCCACCCTTGCATTTGGCAGTTAAAAATGGGGTTTGAAATGCGACAACAGGGTATTCTAAAATGTCAAATGAGACCAAATCACAAGGATGCGTGACAGGAGAGGCCTGAAAAGGGCACCAGATGGGAGCGGGTGTGTTTGGTTACACCAAGAAGCCAAACAATGGACAAAGCTGTGGAGTGACCAAGAAACATGCTGGGGGCCCTGGGAAGTTTCAACAGAAGGAAGAGGGAGGAAGTGTTACGCAGTGGGTACACTCCGTAATGAAGGTCTCATTTTGGCACAGTGCCGAATTTCTGAGGAAACCCGTCCAAAAGGGTAACAATGTACTGCTAAGAGTGCATGGTGCAACATTCAATGTGTGTGGAGAGGCCACATGGTTGGTAAAGGGTGGATGCTACATGCAGACACGCCAAGTTTCTCGACCAGCTGGGAGGGAGATTTTGCTCCAGAAAGGGGGAGGATTGTATTAGGGTTGTCATTATTTTAGCCGGGAGCGAGTGCTGGAGATCCTCTCCTTCTGCTGGATGACTTGGCATGTCTAGTGCCAGAAGCAAGGCTTTCTTTTAGCTGAAGACACTGGCTGTAGGTCGATCTGTTGTGTTAATGGAATTGCTCCAGGGCCCCACTGCTATTGGCCTGGTCTCCAGGTACACTATAGTTGAAGGCTCGAGGAGTGACTATACAAAATATTTGTTCACGGAAATCCGTCGTGGTGAAAACAGAAAGAGTTTTTGAAGAAGAGTGGGTCAGAAGCAAGAGAGAATGGTACATGTGAAGCATTGGCTTCCAGTCACTTAGTGAACAGCGTTTAAGGCCATGCCTGTACACTGCACAGAACTTTCATATGCAAAGGACCCGCCTTCGTTCAAGACCAACCTCTACTCTGTAGAATCTGCTGAAAACCCCTACGTTTCGCTAATATCAGGCCGCCATTCCTTGGAATGATCGGTCTACTGCGTTGAGAAGCATATTTAGCCATTTGCAGAGTGTTCTAGTAGGTAATCCATCCTTGGCTCGTATCAGCCTTTTGAAAATGGAGCCTAGAAACCGGTTTGATGGGATTAAAATATTTAATAAATCAACATACTACTGTGTAACCTACTTATTGACGTGTAAAGCTAGGGACCATGCAGTGGTCATTTTTGAAGAACTGATAGGAATTGGGACAGCCATTCCTCCATCATAACTGATGACTAGGCATTAAGAACCCAGGTTGGTGGCTAGTCAGCCCGCGCAGGACAAGGCTGCATTGTTTTGTAGCCACAGCACTGCAGGAGACACTGGCCGTATGATAGGTTGCACATTGCGCTACGTCCGCACAGCTTATCCTTTAAAAACCGAGGATCAGAACCTCGGAGGCAAAGCCCGTGCAGGACAAGGCTGCAGTGTTGTGCACTGCAGGTGTTTGTCGACCAAGGGGTATCAGCGCTGAGTAGAAGTACGCTGCGCAACCATCGACCAGCAGCTACTGGAAGGGGTAGCAGTGCAGAGTGCACGAGTACGCTGCTCAGCCGTCGACCAGCAGCAACTGAAATGTAAGGAAGGTGCACAGCAGTGAGATTTGCCACTACTGCTCCCTACTGAACTGTCCGGCCTTTCTGCATACTTCTGCCTATACTCCTGACTTACCGTACTCTGTCTCTGCGCAACCTTAGGCTTCCCTTCCCTTGCAGTCAACTATACTTTGCGTTTCTGACTCCTTGCTGTGTCCTTCGTCTGCTGTTGCTAACTGTTGTGTTCTAGGTCTGTCCCTCCCAGCCTCCAAGGTTCCTACTCCCCTGACATTATTGCTACTTTATTACTTTATCCACCAGGCTCTCTTCCATTTCTAGGTTCCCACTCCTCTGTTAATGTGTCTCTGCTGTTCCACTAAGCTCTCTTCCATTCTCTAGGTTCATATTCCACTGTGGTTACTGCTGTTACTGTGCCTCGCTCCCCCTTGTGTTCCCTGCCTTGCTTCTTGTTGTGTTTCCCTACTGTTGTGCTCCTCTGTGTGACCTCCCCCATCCACAACCTCCTGCGCAGCCTGCAGTGCGCGTCACTGGGCTGTGTTCTTCTCTCTCTCTCTCTCTCTCTCTCTCTCTCTCTCTCTCTCTCTCTCTCTCTCTCTCTCTCTCTCTCTCTCTCTCTCTCTCTCTCTCTCTCTCTCTCTCTCCCTCCCCTCCCCCCCTCCAACTTTCCTTCTCGCATCCCCTATGGTGCTCTTCATTTCTCCCATCTTCTCTAACTGCTACTCTATTGACTTTCCTATCCCTCTCGCTAAGTCTGAAAGAAAGAAGTTCAAGAGGGATATCCTGGTCTCCAACCCAGGCCTCCCTATCGCTGATACCTACACCAGTGCTTCCTCCAGACAGCCTCTCACTGACTTCCTCTTGGTCGTTCCGTCTCCTGACCTATGGACCGCTCATATGGTCTCTATTCTCTCTCCCATCGCCTCATCTCCCATTAATGGTGGCACCCGCTGGGAGGCCCTCTTGGCCTCCTTCCACTCCTCCAAAACGATCATTAATGTCCATCTGAATGGGACAGTCTTGGTCCAGGGCCCTCAGTCCAATCTTCTATTTTTTTTTTTTATGGGCGCTTCCCGTGTCTGTTCAACTTCCTCTCTTCTCCTGCTACTCCCTCTAAGACCTCTCTGGCTCCTTTGCCACCTCCTTCCTAAGTCGGCTCTCTGGCACCTACCTCCTTCTCCTCTCTGACCCCCATGCCACCTATGTCTATTGCCTCTGCCCACTCTAGGGCCCCTCTACAACCTCCACTGGGTGTGCCTCCCTCTTATACCCCACCCCGGATGTCCTTCAAAAGTGGCAACCTGCTCCACGTCGCTACTATCAACTCTTGCTCTGCTGTCAAACACTCCTTTGAAATCTGCTGCCTCAATGAAGACCTTGACCTGGATGTCCTCGCTCTCACCGAGACATGGTACATGGCCAGCTCTGTCACGAGGTTGGACACTCTCCTGCAGGAGGGCTACAAGATACTCTCCAAGCCCAGAACCTACCAGCCTGGTGGTGGAGTGGCCCTGATCATTCCAGAGTGGGTCCCTGCTTCTATCATTCCAACGCAGGCCTTTGAATGCCTGGTCTGCAGGTGCTCTATCTCGCCTGACCTCTCTGACTGTGGTCACCATCTCCAAGCCACCTGGCCAGACTGCCCTCTTCCTCTCTGAATGGATTGACCTCTCCTCTTCTCGCCTTGCCTCTACCTTTCACCTTCTCCTCCCCTGAGACTTCAACGTCCACCTGGATGCTTCTAATCCCTCCTCTGGGTTCTTCCGCAGCCTTTGCGACTCTCTCTTTCTATTCTTCCCTCTGGTCCAACACACTCTGCCGGCCACACCTTGGAGGCTCTCAACACCTAACCCTCTCACCATGCCTCTCTCGTGGACTGACCAATTTCTGCTCTCCTCTCACCTGACACTGTGTGTCCCACATGCAAAGCCTATCCCAGCACTGCCACCATCCTTCTCGCCCGTTCGGCCCATGAAGCGAGTGTCGGTGGATGCCTTTGCCTCTCCTTACTCTGCTCCTCCTACTCCTGCGGCTGATTCACACCCTGAAACAGCACTCTCTAATCTGCATCTTTCTATCTCCAACCCTTTGGACATCCTGGTCCCTTTCATGACAATCTTTTTGAAGCTTACCTCCAAGTGCAACTCTTGGTATGACTTAGACTCTGCCGCACTGAAACGCAAGTGCAGGGTGGCTAAGAGGAAGTGGAGGGCTTCGGGCGCATCATCTGACAAACTGGCCTGCTGCCTGCTCCAGAGGCAATACAGACTCTGTCTTCTCTGAGGAGAGGGTCCACATCCAAGCCCACGTCAATGCGGCCTCTAACAACACGGCCAAACTCTTTAAAATCTGCAAGGAGCTGGCCAATCCTACTGCAGTCTCCAACTCTCCTGTCCCCTTACAGGCCCTCTGCACGATGCTGGCCTCTCATTCACCACTAAAACTCAAGACATACTGTCCTCCTTATCCTGTTCCTCTCCCTCTACCTCTCAGCCCGCCTCTCCCTCCCCTCCTTTTTTTTCCTTCTCTTTCTTGACACCGGACGATCTTTCAAGACAAGTCCAATCGAGGAATATTTCATCTAAACAGGTGCTCCCCTGCTCTCTTCCAGAACCATCAAGACCACATTGGTACCCTCGCTCCAGCTTTGGCTGATTTCTGCAATCACTCTTTCGCCACTGGATCTTTCCCTTCTCTCCTCAAGCATTCCCTTGTGCACCCCCTCCTAAAAAAGCCTTTCGCCAATCCTACTTGTTCGACAAACTATTGCCTGATTTCTATCACTCCTTTCCTGGGCAAACGCTTGGAAAAGTTGCCCATCTCCCAGCATACTCTCCACAGTGAATCTGTTGGTTTCCACCACGATCATAAGTCTGGCTGTACACCTGTGAAGATCTGCTCTCTAATCATGAGTCTAGCTCTCCTTCTGTCCTCATCCTCCTTGACCTTTCTTCTGCTTTCTACACGGTCAGTCACTCCACCCTGATCAATCGACTTCGTAAGAACCTGGGCATCATGGATTAGGCTCTGGCATGGCTGACCTTCCTCTTGGACTGGACGTCCCAGGTCCAACTTGGGTTCTTCCTCTCCACCACCACTCTCTACTTGTGCTGTCTTCCAGGGCTCTATCCTCTCACTCTGGCTCTTCAATGTCTATCTGGTCCCTTTGGCCTACCTGCTCTCCACCATCTCCCCCAACTATGCAGATGACATTCTGCTCTCCTTCAAGCTTCCCTCGGCCGCCTCTTCTGCCTCACTCACTCATCCATGACTGTCTATCCGCGATTCAGGATTGGTGCTACTCCAACAATCTCTGCCTTAATGCCAGTAAGACAGAGCACTACTGATTGGGTCCACTGAAACCTTAAAGAAATTGGACAGCTAATACCTTGACTTCACGATCGATAACACTCTAATCACTGTATCCCAGGCAGTTAAAGCCATTGGAGTCTACTTAGACTCCAACCTCTTCATGTCTAGGCAAGTCGACACCATTGCATCTTCCACAGCCTACCACTCAAAGCTTCTCAATGCAGCCAGACCATTCCTGTCCAAGGAAAACTGCCTCACCATTGCCAGAGCCATAATAGGATACCGTCTTGACTACTGCAACATTCTCTTTGCTGGCACATCAGTAAAACATTTGGAGAAACTTTAATCTATCCAAAACAATGCGCTCTGTGCAGCCATTGGCATTCCCATGAGACAGGCCCATTGGCTACCTATCAAAGAACGTGTCCTCATCAAAACACTCGCCCTCACCCATAAATGCATCAATCACTCAGCCCCTAACTACCTAACACAGAGAATAAACAGATCAGCATCCTGTAGACCATCCAGAACACCTTGCTCCAATCTCCTCACAGTGCCCAAAGTCAATCGAGCCATAGCCAGGGGCTCCAGCTTCCCATTCATCGCTGCCACACAGTGGAACACCCATCTACCCCACCTCAGAGCGGAAAACCTCCCACCTAGCTTTCCGTAAAGCTATCAAAACACTGCTATTTGTTTGAACTTAACAGCTGTTGGCTACGCACACTATATCATGTAAAATGCCATTTGATCAAACAACTTCTGTATTTGATCCACATATGTAACACCTTTGTATTTGCTAAATTGACTTCTTGTAACAATGCCTCCGGGCTGTTTGTGCGCTTTGTAAATTAAACAAATAAAATAAAATCCTTCTTATTGGGACCCCTGCTCCCACTTTCCCCTCCCTCACTCTGGCCGCTCTCTCTGGGCCATCTGCGCTCGCCTTCCTGTGAGGCAACAAACCTTGGTGTCCTCTTCAACTCAATTTTCTCCTTCTCTCCTCACATCACAGACCTTGCCAAGATGGCCCATTTCCAGCTGCACATCCTCAGAGGTATTCTACATTTTCTTACTTTCCCCAGAAGCTCACTGTCTCCAAAGCTCTGGTTCTCTCCAGGCTGGACTACTGCAACAGCCTCTTTCGAATGGATTGTGTCCTCCGATGTATTCCTCATCTTTTCACACATGTTGTCCAGCTTCAGCTGCTTCGGAATTTCTTTTTTGACAGAGGGTGCTGTGCATCGATGGTGTCGACTCGATGTTCTTCGAAGGCCTCCGTCAGGATGATGTCATTGAAGGCACATATAGCACGCGCAGCACCCCTTGGCTTCAGTTCCATAATTCTGCTTCAGCGATAGCTTCGAAGAAATATGGCACGCTTCTTCACATCTTGAGACGTCCGAAGTAAGGTTTTACAAAGTGTCAGAATTGCAGATCGAATGTGTCCCTGACTGATCTGCACCGAATCTGTGGTGCCTCGGAGTGGACCATGACATCTCCGTCTGCTCCAAGTGCCAGTCAATGACTGGAAAGGCCTTGAGGGAACAGAAGGGCAAGCTGAAGGTAGACAAAATCCCTAAAAAATCCCTTACCTGATCCATGAAACCTTCGACTGACGAGTCGAGAGGCGACTCTCCTCGTAGGAAAAAGGCTAAGTGGTCTAGGTCGAGGAGTGGCTCCCACCACTCTTCTTCGTCCTCAAAGAAGTCGAAGAGAAGGCACAAAAAGGCGCCTTCGTCGTCGGACGCTTCCACAGAAAGAGTTGCATGTCCAACCAAGAAATCCACTCTGGCCGAGTGGGAGGCCTTCAGAGCTGAAATGCTTAAAACCTTTTGAAAACCAAAAAAGCTATGCGCCTACCGCGCCTTCGGAAGAAACCGGGAAGGAAAGTTCTTGGCCTAAGTCTTACGCGCGCCCTAGAGCCCGGGACAAAGGCCTGATCTGCATCGTGAGCCTTCCAGGCCTCGATCCGATGTTACATTGAAGGATGATTCAAGCCATAAACACAAGTTGAGATCGTCAACGCCATCAACATCTTCGTCGGTGGCGCTTTCGACGCCTGCCAAACCCTCGACGTTGACGTTAAAGACTTCGACACCAACTGCACCATCATTACCAGCTGTGCTGTCGACGCCGAGCAACCCACTTAGACAATGGCGCTGATAGAGAAAACCTCGACGTCAACTATAGCGTCGAAGCCAATTCTATTAAAACCCATGATTCCTGACAAAACCTCTGTTCCTCTACCTAGGAAAGATTTGTTTGAGTCTCTTTCTTCAACTTATGAAGAAGAGGAGCAGTCTGGTGAAGAGGCCCCAATTGGCCTACAATATGGTACACCTAATGTACCAGAGAGTTTCATTGCAGAAAAGTCCAGGATAAGGGACCTTTATGATAATCTGCAGAATGAAAGTGGGGTGGATACCTCACCTGAACTAGAGTTGGGAAACCCGAGGCTGGGGAACATGCAGATGCATCCTATATGTCATGGGTATCAGGCAGGTAGTTGGGGCAAGCTGGGTGGAGGCTTGGCAGGCCTGGCATAGGCACACAAAGAACCTATAGCAAATCCCTCCTTTAATTCCTTATTTGTAGTAACTTCCTGGTTACCACTTCCTGTTGCCAAACAGGAAGTGCATGATTATTCATGAGCTCTCTAGTGTTTGGGTGTGGCTGGCTATATAAGCCACACCCAAGATTCTTCCTGTGCTTCGTGTTGCTTACTGTGAGCTGTATCAGCAACACACTTGCTGTGCTTGGATCAGCCAGCTTCTGCTTACCTGCTCCGGATCATCCTGCTTCTGCTTACCTGCTCCGGATCATTCTGCTCCAGCTTACCTGCTCCGGACGAACCTCCGTTCTTACTCCACGCTGCAGCTATCTCCAGTCAAGAGGGGACTTCTACACCGGCACCTGTAAGCACAAAGAAGAACTGTGTTAACACGCGCACATCAGTAACGCTGCGCATACTCACCGAATCTTCCCGCGACGCTGCAATCCAGGTCAGTTGTACGAGCGCACAAACCCCTGCTAAAGAAAGAAGAGACATTATTCATTTCGCCCCAATAACGCAGACACTTATTTCACTGCGCTAGTGGTGAATACTTACCAAAAGCCTCCGTGTATACTTACCCAACCACCAAGTCTCCCGTAGTGCTAAACCCGGCCTCGAGGCGCTAATACCACATAATTTCTCCTGCAAGGGAAAGGGAGAGACATTACCAGGCGCGCTCGAATTGAAGGCGCAGCGCAAACCTACCAGCAGCTAGCTTCTACACGCAGCGCTACTCGCCCACAAAAATACCGGCAAACAAAGACAATACGGACAATTTTGGACACTCTCCACGCAACGTTCACTTGTGGGAAGGACTTTCTAGCCAGTGAGGAAACTGGCACCTTGAACACTCAGCCTCACTGTGACGGCATAAAACAGCGTTTGGCATCTGAACTCAGCCTACAGACGTTGGCACCAATCAAATGAGTGAATCGTGCCCCTGCGAATGCAGGATGGAGTGCACACCCTACTAAAGATCAAGGTAAGCCCATAGGGGGACATTACTGCACACAGTAAAGAGACTGGAAGGGCCCAGGGGAATCAGGTGAATTCAGGTCTGAGTGTACACCTTGTATTTGACAGGTATTCCTCCGGGTGAAACAGGGGAAGTGAAGACTTGCGGTCAAGGAGAGGTCTCGTCCATCGCTCCTGCAGAGACACAGGAGTGTGTGACACTATTGGCAGCTCATGTCAAAGGTGGTAGATTACATGGATTGGATTAGGCCTCTATTACCATACGGACAGTCAGATCCCATCTTACCTTTCCACATTGCCTTGAAGAAGAGGGTGGCGAGAAACTGGGAGACACCAGAGACCAATCCGGCAGTTAATAAAAATTTGACTAAAAAGTACTGCCCTTCCAGTAGTAACCCCAACTACCTGTCAAAACACCTCACTCCGGAGAGTCTGGTGGTGCAGGCAGCTACTGCAACATCAAAATGAGCGGCTTATCCTACCATCCCTCCTGATAGGGATGACAAATGCATAGATGGATGGGCAAGAAAGGTATTCTCTGCAGGGAGCATGGCACTAAAATCTGCCAACTCCACTTGTGCCCTCGCAGTTTACGTTCACTCTATGGGACTGCATTTCCATGGAGGCAGAGCACATTCCCGAAGAGGAGGAAAGAGACCGCTTCTTAGCCATAGTTGGAGATGGAAAAGAGGGCATGTGCAAGTCTTTCTTCAGGTTTGGATTCTGCTGAAAGCATCAGCAGACCCATGGCTACCAGCACCGTTATGTGCAGGTTTGCATGTTTGCCGAAGTCTGGTTTTGCACCAGATGTGCAATCCAGACTCCTCAGCATGGCTTTTAAAGGTCTCACATTTTTGGCAACAAGGCTGACGAGAGTTTAGAATAGTTACAGACCTCGAAGGCGGCGGCCAAATCTTCAGGCGCTGCTATTAAGCAACCTCAGCCTTTTCGACCTAGTGACCAACCTTGGAGGTTTAGATCTTTTTGCTACTACTACTCAGTTGGAAGGGCAAGAGGAATGGCCAGTCAGAGGGGCCAAAGAAAATGTCCTTGTGGCGGACAAGGAAGGGGTGCAAAGCCAGCTCAAGCAGCAGCTTCCTTGCCATCGGCCGCTGCATCAGCTGCCTCAAAACCTCTCTGAGGTCTTGAGTCACAGTTTTCCAGGGGGTTGGCGGTGCAGACTGTCTCAGTATCTAGAAGAATGGCGAAACATTACTTCGGATGCTTGGGCTTTAGAAATGATAGCCCATTGTTACTGCTTTCCGTTTGTAAGGAGACCTCAGAACAATCCACCGGGGAACCACTGTTTTGAGGATTCCAGATCTGCTCCTTGTGCAGGAGTTTTTAATCCTGCTAGAGAAAGGGGCTATAGAACCAGTGCCTGTAGAGGAGAGGAACAAGGGGTTGTATTACCCTTATTTCCTAATACCCAAGAAGGACAGAGGACTGAGACCCATCTTGAACTTGAGATACTTGAACAAGTTCCTCAGGAAAGACAAGTTCAAGATGGTCTCACTTTTTCAGATCCTTCAGGCCCTCCAGCTACAGGATAGGTTGCTGTCATTGTACCTTCAGCATGCTTATTTTCATGTGCCAATCCATCTCAAGCACAGAAAATACCTGAGGTTCGCAGTTGGCAGTTCTCATAATCAATTTTGAGTTCTGCCATTTGGGCTAACCTCCACCCGAGGGTTTTCACCAAACTGATGACGGTGGTGCCACCGAGTCACAGGAGAGGGGGGATTCACGTCTACCCGTACCTAGACGATTGACTGATCAGGCCGCGTTCTCACGAACAAGGCCGGTATCATCTCAATGTCACCTGCCACACACTCCACAGACTGGGCTTCTCTCTCAATTACAAGATGTCCCATATGACATCATCTCAAAAACTCCAGTTCATCAGAGCTGTACTGTATACTTCTTGGGAAAGATCTCGCCACCAGAGGTGAGGGCTCAAGACCTTCTTCAGATGGTTAGCAAGTTTCAGAATGGCCACAGTCTATGGGCCTTTGATTTTTTGAGGTTGCTCTGCCTCATGGCATCCTGCATTTTCCTGGTGCCAGAGGCCTGCCTGAGAATGAGATCCCTTCAGTGGGCTCTAAGAACTCAATGGTCCCAGTTCTCAGGAAAAATATCAGACCTACTTCAGGTTCCAACAGGGTCGCACAGGATCTTCTGTGGTGGGCCTGCGAGGACAATATTCTGAAGGGAGGATCCTTTTGGCAACCATGGCCGGAGACGACCGTAGTGACTGAGGCCTCACTCAGGGGGTGGGTAGCCCATACCAACGAGCTGACAGTTAGCGGTCATTGGTCTCCATTGAAATCCAAACTACATATCAATCTTTTGGAGCTGAGGGCAATGAGACTAGCGCTGAAGGCCTTTCTGCCCTCTGTACGGGGAAAGAATGTCCTGATATTGACGGACAACACAATGGACATGCATTACCTCAATTAGAGAGGAGGTGTAGGGTCACTACCACTGTGCTGAGAGGCAATGCAGCTCTGGTATTGGACAATACAAGAAAGAATATCTCTACTAACATTTCACCTAGCCAGAGAGGAGAAAACGGCAGGGGACGCTCTGAGCAGGCAAAGCAGTGTCTCCCACAAGTGGGAACTAGCTCAGGAAGGCCTTCAAGAGATCTTCACCCTTTGGGGAACCCCTGAAGTGGATCTGTTTGCATCCGGGGCCAACCGGAAGTGCGAACTGTATTGCTCCAAGGAATTTCCCCCAAGAGGAGCGCTAGGAACGTGTTCGCAGTGGAATGGGAATTTCCACTCCATGGCAGGTTTCCTCCGGTCCCCGTCATGCCTAAAGTGATCAGGAGGTTGGGAAAGTTTGGGAAACACCTGATCCTAATTGCCCCGGATTGGGCCAGGACGACGTGGTACCTGGACCTTCTGGACATGTCCATCTGACCTCCGATGCATCTTCCACAACGATAGGACCTTCTCTCGTGATAGGAGGGTTGGGTTCTCCATCCAGAGGTGAAAACACTCAACCTTCATACTTGGTTTCTGAAAGGTTGAGATACAAGGATTGGGACCTCCTGGATGACGTAATGGAGGTTTTGCTTTCGGCCAAAATGCCAGCAACAAAGTGTCTGTGCCGTTGGAATAAATTCTGCAACTGGTGCAGAGTAAAGAATGTAGATCCTTTCACGTGTAAAACACCAGATGTGTTATCCTTTATGCTATCATTAGCCAATCTGGGGCTCCAGATTGGTACTATTGAAGGCTACTTGGTGGTGCAGTCCGTCTTAAAGCGCTCGTCAGAGGAATGTTGTTACAAAATTCCACTGGTGACATAATTTCTAAAGGGACTCGCCAACGTGTTCCCTCCATCTCTGTTCCAGGTTCCAGTCTGGGACCTAAATTTGGTTCTATAATTCCTAATGTGTGCACCTTTTGAACCTCTACATTCATGCCCCTTAAGGTTAACCTTTAAAACCATTTTATTGGTAGGTTTAACATAGGCCCGTAGAGTGAGCAAGTTGCAGGCACTTTTGTCCAGGCCACCCTTTACTATCTTCCACTAGGATAGGGTTGTTCTAAGGGTCAAACCTTCATTTTTGCCAAAAATCATTTCTGATTTCCATATAGGACAGAACATTGTTCTACCTTCTTTCTATCCCCCACCTCATCCTGGCAAGAAGGAGGCAAGACTACATAGGTTAGACCCCCGTAGAGCATTAAGCTTTTATATATCTAGAATGTCAAAACTATGCATTGATGACCAACTTTTCATTGGATATACGGGTCATAAACTGAGACGTGCGGTCTCTAAGCAGACCTTGTCCAGATGGATCATTCTGGCCATTTCAGAATGCTACAGGTTGGCAGGAAAAGATTAAGGGCCCGTTCTACCAGGGGCAAGGCTACCTCTATAACCCTGCAAAGGGGCGTACCAATTAAGAACATTTGTGAAGCGGCAACGTGGTTTAGTATCCACACATTCACAAAGCATTATTGCCTGTAATATTCCCTCAGTTAGGATGGTACATTTTGGTAAGGCAGTCCTGCACTTGGTCCATGCAAATATATTAAATCAAATTCTCCTCCCTCCTCCGAATCGAATACTGCTATGGGAGTCTGTCAAAAGATGAGGAATACGTGGGTGGACACAATCCGTTTGAAGAACAAGTTACTTAACCCAGTTAACGTTCTTTCGACTGGATGTTCCTCACACGTATTCCTCATCGCCCTCACATCCTACCCCTCAGTCGAATTTCCTGTGCTATTACAGCTTCCATTCCATCAAGGCTGAGTACGGTCACTATTTTGCAGGTATTTCTGCTGTTAAAGGGAAAAAACAGAACTGAAGCCAACGGGTGCTGCGTGTGCTATTTATGCCTTCGATGACAGCTTCCTCAATGGAGGCCTTCAAGGAACATTGAGTTGACGCACAGCGCCCTCTGCTGAAAAATACATTCCGAAGCAGCTGAAGCTGGACAACATGTGTCAAAAGATGAGGAATACGTGGCAGGAACATCCAGTCGAAAAAATGTTACCAGGGGTAAGTAACTTGTTATTCTCAATCTGCTAGCCTCTACTCTGTGCTCTCTGTACTAATCCCAAACAGGACTCTGAAAGACTTATCCTTGGCCTCAAGCCCAGGGACCGTATCTCTCCAACCCTGAAATCTCTCCACTTGCTCCCGGTGGCTGCAAGGATCAAGTTCAAGATCCTCTGCATCGTCCAGAAGGCTTTCTGGGGCCGGGGCTGCACTACATCCAACTCTCTCTGCCTAAGTGCCTTCCTTCCTGAGTGCTTCGCTCAGCTACCTCCAACTCTCTAAGGGTCAGATGTTTCTCTTGACAGGGGTAGATCTCTCTCCTCTGCAGGTGCCTCGCTCTGGAACGGCCTCCCTGCCCCTATCATACTTGAGCCGGAGCCCCTGAAAATCCAGGAGCAGCTCCTCTACCTTCTCTCTCTCACTCCCCTGTAAGTTTCCTGTCTGATGCGCCGACTGGTTACATGCTACCCTCAGAATCTCACTGGGTACTAGGCTCCTCTATGACTAGTCCTCCTTGCACTGTTGCCTGGCCTATTGTGCACTTAATCTCTAACATCTACAGCCCCCCTGCCGACTTGCACTTACCCAGAGCCATACTGCCTTGGTCGCACTTACCCAGAGCCTTACTGGCCTTGACTGCACACTCCTACCTTCTCCCTTGCACTTCCCCACACTCCCTTCCCCCTGCACCTCGCGTTGTCTCACTTGCACGATCTGAATGTCACAAGGCCTAGTAAGATCGTTTGTCATGTCTTCCCTCCCTTGTCTTGTGGTGCCTAGAAACACTTGTGTACAGGAACGTTATAAATGCAAAATCATCAGGTTCCCTCATGCTTCCTCCCAACCTGCCCACTGATCCTGTTTTACACACAGCCACCATAACCTTCAGGTACATTTCCTTTGAGGATATGGTCGGATTTATACATCGAACCCACCAACGGCCAAGCTTCTGTCAAAATTCGCCAATCTACCCACTTCCACCGCTACCTTTCTTTCCACATGACCACTGTTAGCCCTACCTGCCGCTTCCAGCCGTACATACCTGCTGCAAGCCCACATGTTATGGTGGTGTTTTGAATGAGGTGTCAATTTTCGATTTGTAATTCTCTGTATTTGTAAAGTATCCAGTCGCAGAACTTCCTCCCAACCCTTCCTCAAGTCCTGACCCCATGGATCTTTTTTTGCACTTTTGAAATTGGATCTCATACTCATATTTTTTTCCTTGTCTTTTTATTTATTTATAAAGATTTGTATCAACATCAGTTCAATTACATCATAAAATCCAGTAAAGAGAAGAAGAAATACTGTGCAGTCTCCATAAGATCAAGTGAGTCAAAGCCCTAAAACATTGTGAAACCGCAATAAGTCAATAAACTAGTAACATAGTAGCAATTGGAGACAATAACCTCAAAACGTTGGTGTCCAGTGATGTGGTCGCAGTAAAAAATCCTGCGGCCGAATAGACCTAATTATTTTGCACGCAATCATATGTAGGGGGTGGGTTAGGGTAATCATTTAAAAGTAAGGGGAGAATGGGTGGTGCGGGGGGCTCGCCCCACATATAATAGTATTCCAAAGTGCAAAACAAAACTGTCATCTGCCGCACAATTTTTCCTGCAACCGTATATCATAGAATCAACAAAATACATTGAACTGTCCACCAAGCCCACCACAACAGACTAACCGCACGAAAGGAGAAAAAAAATACACATGCAAACGAAATGCGCACAATCACAGACCCAAATCGGAGCCCAGCAACAGCGACACTATGAATTCAGCCATATAAATCATTAAAGGATGACCGCACTCCCCCATACATATCAGCGCGGTCTTTCTCCTTGTATGACACTTTGTCAAAAGCAGATAGTAGAACTAAATCCTTTATCGAGTCATCTACCTCAGGCTGTTCCCTTGTTTTCCGCACATTTAAAATCTGCTTCTGAGCAACCACCAGCACTCTAACCAGCCACATTCGCAAACAATAAGCAGCTCCCTTGCTACACCCACTCAACCACAATATTGTATGCTTCAGACACCTTGAGGTACTCGCATCCACAACCAACTCTATGCGATCCAGGACCTCCCTCCAAAACACCTCCCACAACCCTAGCACAATCCCACAACATGTGCAGTAATGTTCCTCCTATCCTGGCACATCCCCAACAATTATCATCCCCCTGAACCTCCAAGGGACACATCCTATCCGGGGTCCAGGCTCCGACTGGCCTATATGGCAACAGGGCAATGCCCGAACCAAAAAAGCAACATGCTGATGTGGGCCCTTTTTTTTTTAATCAAAATACGCCACTCTTTTGGCCAATGTGGCCCAGTTTTATGAGTTACTTCACTATGCAGCGATTCGTTTTGACCAGTGTTGCTGGATAAATATTCTTTAAAATGCACAATTTGCTTCACATTTTATCAAAAATTTGCCCCTTGGGTTCTATTCAAACAATCTGTCACAAAAGGAATGAATTGCCATTTGGGCCACTTTTTCATTGGTGACCGAGACAATTTTATTCCCCAGTCTGACCCTGCCGGGGTCCCATATAGCCTTCACAAAATCTTCTGCCTTACAAGCCGCAAGTTAGATCTAAATTCAGCATGGTAGTTTCTTTAATAGCTCCTTCCCATTCACTATCCGACAAGTCATAGCCGAGCTCTGCAGACCACTTGGAACGCAAATGATCCCACCCAACAGAAACCTCTGTCTCAGCTGGCATAAGCCGAAGAAAAGTTGACACCATCTGTGGTGGGTTGTGAAAAATGTTGAAAAGCTCCGGCCTATCAGCCAGTGGGACACGCAGCATACCAATCCTCCTCTGAGACACTAAAGCACATAACTCCACAAATCCACGCTGCTCACTCCTTGCTAGGCCATATAGTGTAGTCCTTCAAATCCCAAAATCACTGTCACACAGCACACCCTTCATCAAATAATCCATTTTCAAAGAGGGAGAGTCTGTCCATTTTGTAAAGGTTATGTGTGGTAACGTGTGTACATAGGTCATATATGGGAATGGGGAAACGCGTGTTTAATTGTACTGGGAGTGGGCAGGCAGGCCTGACAAATTCCCAAACTAGTAGTAAACTGATTCAAAGTATCAAAGTATATCCCACTACAAGTAATACAGGCTGGAAATGAAGAGGATTGGCCAACGCCCAAAAGGCCCTCTGGACACAGCTTTGTTCCCTCATCCTAACACCAATGTCTCGAGTAAGAGGCTGCGGGGGAATCCAGTACAGCGGGCAGAGTACTCAGTCTGCTGTATTGGAACCTAAAGGCAGCAAATGCATTCAGTAAACAAGTTGACCCCAGCACGTACAAGCACTCGTGTCTTACATGCCTAGAGAGACGCTAAGTTAGCTCACTGGTTTTATGCGTGCATTAGTGATCTGTGTGTTAAACACCAGGTAACGGCCTTTTAGCTGTCACGTTCTACTCCTGCCTTTCGTCAGGTTTTGGCTTTTGTATAGGCACAGGCATATTGTTATACCTAGCTGTAAGAATGCAACATCTGTTAAATTATATGAATACCTTGGAATATTATGGCATTGCTTTACAAATGCCCATACAAGAGCCAAAACTGTTGACTCTGCCAATCCTTGTTTTTACCTGGAATTCAATGGAAGGAACAGATGTAAGGACACATATGGATATGACCAAAGTCGCACTTTAAGACAGTTATATAACGTCATGAGTTGGTTTGGCTGGTTTTTAGCAGCAATGAAGCCATAACATTTCAGAAACCTTAGTGCTTGACTCAGAGAAACCAGAGGACTGTGTTTTGGGTGGGGGCCGTAGGGCTAGCACGGCCAGGCTGTGTTCCTCCTCTCGTGTCCTATCTCGCCTACCCCCGGTAGTAAATGGGCCAGAACAAGATGGAGCAGAGCTCTGACCAAGGTTGTCTTGCTGCCCAGCAGTGGCTAGCCCAGCAAACGTTTTTGTTAGGGTGGGTATTGAGACCTATAACAACTTCCATTGCTCACTAAAAAAAGGTTTCCTGCTGAATCGCTATCGCAAACATGAATTGTGGGCATTCTTATGGTCCCAAAAGGCTCTTTGCTTTTATGCAAATCAACAGACTTGGGCTCCATGAAGAGATATTGTGTTCGTTACCTGGCCACACAACCCCTGACCACGAGGAGAGGGTTCCCACAGTAATTCCAATTCCAGCACTGACCGACCTTTGCTTTCCATGAAAAGTGCACAGAGTGTTCTCGTGCCCTGATTGGTCAAAACAGTGGCGCACAACATCCAACCTGCAGGCCAAATGCAGCCCTTCTGGACGTTATTTATGGTCCTGCACGTCACCTGAGTTTAATGATGATGTGTGGCACGTGGTAAAGTCCGTTTTAGTCTTTGCATCCTGACACCTATTTAAAACATGATTTAAGACTAATTGGTGGCGACACTTAAAACTACTGTGTGGAGCGCATACTTGTCCATGAAAACGAGGCGTGCTTTTTTGAAGTGTGAAATCCTGATACATACATGCCAACATTCTGTGACCAAAAATCTGTAGGAATCGTAAAGTTTCAAAAATATTGAAAAAAAAAAATCGGTATTTGTTGCCACTAAATCAGTAGATGGTAGGACTGCTTAAAAAGCGGTATCCTACCGCCTAAATCGGTAGGGTTGGCAAGTATGTAGGATGGGGTGCCACGTTAATGAGCACAACCCTTTCCTCTCCCTGTTTTCCCTCCAGTCACCTTTCACTCGGCCAATTCTTGCCTGTGACACCCCCGACATACGGCCTGGCAGACACCAGCTTACATATATGGGACAGCATTGGTCGCCCATCAACCCAACCTGATACACTTGGCCAACACACACTCAAATAGGGAACGCCCAAACACTTGTTGGGTCCATCATGCATCCATGGTTCACTAATTTCTAAAGCACTCCTCTCTGAAGTCTTTCAAAACCTTCACAGGAATATATTTGTCCCAACGAGGTAGGTGTTGGGGGGGGGGGGTGTGTCTCTCTCTCTCTTTCCTTCACTCTACGATCCCAGGTATGTGGTTGTCCTGACAGCCTTTCAAAATGTCTGTCTTGGGTTGATTAAGCTATGGATAAAGTAGCACTCCCCTCTTGGACAAAGACAATTTGCTGGAGAAAAAGGTTTGCAATTGGGCTAATTTATATACTCACAAACCATTGCTGATATGGCTCAGAACTGGAGGTGAACTTCCGGCGATGGCTACTAGGGGCGCTGTGGAATGTGTGACTTGGCTCTTATGGGTTTTCCTATTTTCACATTTCAGGTAAACAGTTATTTTTTTCCAAACCTTTTTAAACCCACCATATCTTTGTTGGTGTTGCTAAAAACATGGCCAAATGCTCCAACTACAAAGTTCCTCCTTCAATATATTAGGGACACTGGGAAGTGGGAGGAGCATTAGCAGAGTTGCATGACTGACAAGGGAGACAAACAGCGAACATCGTCTCTCCAGATGGGGGCGCGGGGAGAAAAAGCAGGCACTGTCAGGACTATACTGCACTGATGGAAACCAATTATCTAGTTGTCCTGACAGCCTTTCAAGATGTCTTTCTTGGGTTGATTAAGCCATTTATAAAGTAGCATGCCCTTAGACAAAGCAATTTCCTGGAGAAAAAGATTTGTATTTGGGCTAATTTGCATACCACAATGCCTTGCTGTTGTGGCTCAGATCTGGCGGCATGTATATATATTTTTTTAAAAGACACCCAGCATAACAAGACAAATCACTGAATCCAACTGCCTCTCAGTGGACTTAAATTGCAGTATTGGAAGTGAATTTTAAAAAGTTTTCGAAAAAAGAACTATATGCATCCTAAAAATGGGACAATTTTCTCTTGGTTCGTGTTGCAGTGCAGCGCCCGCGATGTGGGATTTCTATAGTCTCCAAAAAATATCAAAACAAATAGTAATGCTTAGGGTCTTCATAGTGTAGCATTCAACATGAAAAGTCATTCGGCAACATGTTCCTCTATGGCCATAAAACATCATTGCCATGTTAAACTAGACTGAATTATTGCTGCCACTCCTGCCCTCTAAGGGACAAGCTTAACACTCTTCTGGCCCAAGGTGGCCAGGCCAGCTTGCAGAGCCACAGTCCTGACCCTAAGCGGCTTGGAGGCTAAACCACAGAGACTCACTTGGACTGACGGCTGTGTCCATCAAGGTCACTGGTAGTATTTGGGAGTATTAAGGAGACGTGGAGGAGGCAGGACTCTACCCATTCCTAACCAGGATTAGAAATGGCTGTGCAAGAGGGCAAGGAAGGAGCAAAGAGAGAGAATGACTGAGTCTGGCACTTGTACACAATCACAATTCTAATCCTTGCCATTCAACCATCCCTAACCTTGGGAGAGAGTTCAGCATTCTACACGCGTGTTACCTGAGCATTGTCAAAGCGCTGTACTACTGTGGTCAGTTCTGGAAATGGAAAACATGTATGGGGGAACTGTCACCTCTTTGGAGCGGCGAGGCTTTTGGAAGGAAGTGGTGAGAACAAAGGGCATGGTCCCCTGCCAGGTAGTGCGCCACAGTGTCTCTTCATAGAGCCCAATCCTAGCGATTTGCATAAAAGCAAAGAGCATTATGGGAACATCATAATGTGCACAATTCAAAATGTTAAACATGTCTTATAGTGATTCAGTAAGAAGCGCTTTTAAGTGTATAATGGACTCTTTTGTTTTGATTAGTCACAACATTCACCCTAATAAAGAAATGTCAGTAAATTACATGACATATATACCACATACATGCCAACATTCTGTAAGCAAAAATCTATAGAAATCGTAAAGTTTCAAAAATATTTAAAAAAATCGGTATTTGTTGCCACCAAATCGGTAGGTGGTAGGACCGCTTAAAAAGCGGTATCCTACCGCCTAAATCTGTAGGGTTGGCAAGTATGCTGATAAAGGGCGGGTTCTTTCAAGTCGCATCTTGTATTACTGGGCGGGGGCAACCCCAGCACGCCCAGTCACAGCTCACTGGGGGGGGGCAGTAGCATTCCAAAGCCCCTCATCCTGTGTTATGTATTCTCCACGGTATATTCCTCCACCACTAGAAAGCTGTATTTCCAGTTAAATTGGCATGAAAACAGTGGGCTAATAGTGCATTGCACTTTATTCACAAGCTGCTTTTGTGAAACGGTTCTATGTGATTTCATCGAGGCGATTTGGTCGAATCCATCCTTTTTTTTGCCTTCCTTTTAAGCCATTTTGCCGCAAATATATTCGGGGGAGACCCCTGCAGCCTCGCCTCGCCTTACCCCCTCTTCCCCGCCACCTTAATTATTACTCTTACCCCCTCACATTTGCGGCCAAATTCAAGACAGAAAAATGTGAGGGATTTGGCTTTGAGCAAATCTGCTGCGATGAAACTTGCTTAGGCCTGTTAAACCGTTCTGTGGTGTGAAGACACATGGGGCAATGCACAGAGATGCCTGGTTGTCTTGTGCAGGAAAGCATCAGAGCGTTGTAATACTTCTACGGACTCCTTGATTTCGGGAATACGTTTTTTTTTTTAATGAATATTGGAAAACAAGGAAAGGAGCGGTTTAAAAAAATGGAGACGAGCTCGAGCGCAATTTATATGAAGAGTGCCACCGCTGGGCCGACGCCCCTAGCATCTGCTCACCCCCAGAGGCGCTACGGGGATTTGGTACTTACTGCATGGGGCCCTTCAGAGTAAGCAGTTGTGCACCCCTGCAGATAGACCCGCTTGGAGCTTTCCATAATTACTGGTCGCCGGGCACGTCGTGGCGCACGCGCAGATAGCGCCGTGGCCGCCTCTGCGCCAGGCCGCCGAGGCCACCCGTTTCGCCGGGCCAGAACTGCTCTAGCTAGAGACGTGTCCTCGGACCGCTCGCCTGGGCCACGTGCAGGCCTCTCGCGCAGCACTGCTCGCCGTCATGGGGCCCATTCTCGCGAGCAGTGGGGCGGCCCTGCCGGCCCTGCGATGCCTTTATTTGGTGCGGCCTCGCAGGCCTCCCGGGGGAGCCGGGGTTAATGTCATTAGGGCCCGGCTGTCAGTTACCAGCGGATATTGACCGCGCTCATTAATCATCCTGTTCTCACGTCCCCCTCTCACTTGCGCTGTCTCGTCCCTGAGGCTGGCAGCCTCCTCCGCGCCCACTGAAGCACCTGTGTGCTCAGCAGGTGCCCCTTCCTTGAGCTCCTGGCCCACAAGCCGGCTGTGCCACGGGGCGCGATTTTAAGATCCAAACTGGGGTCAGGAAATGCTCGAGAACAAAGGCCTCGAGCCAGCTAGGCCTTACACTATCAAATAATGCATGCGTAGAACTCGCAGAGCATGTAACCTCCTTAAACTCTACTTGTGGGTTCTCCTTTGGACGCCGTCGATGTCATGTATGTGGCGCACCCCTTTCTGGGGCCGCACGTGTTCATATTACTCCTTAAAATATCCTCTTTTGCAAGTCCGTTCCCTGAAACGCTCGATCATTTTGCTGCAGGGTCTACCCTCCCTCCTCGGGGCTCCCAACATGTGACATGCACGCGGCAGATGCCCGAAAGTCAGACAGACCGTGCAGTGTTTATTTCAACATTCCGCTGCCCGCCGCCAGTTCATGCACCTGGGCTGCATTTCCCCAGAGTGAAGGGTGCACGCCAACACCTGCTACTGATTACAGCTCAGTACCTTTGCTTCCCGACTGTAATTGACGGTGATGTTGCACATCACCGATTACAGTATTATCAGAGCTAGGGTTAATACCCGTAATAGCACATGGGTTCCATTATAGGTCTCCTCTCAGCCCTCAAAATATTCTGAATGAAATGTATAATAAAGCTTTATAAACCCTGCCCAAGGGCCGTACTGGGGGTTATGGGCCCAAAAGATTGAGTTAAAGGTCTAAGCACAGCGTGGGTATTTAACGAGGTTTACAGGCCAGTAATACCTGGCAAAACCGGAGGATGAAACTTTTATAAACCACGCCTCTCATAAAAGTATACAATATGTATTTTTTATAAATGCCATAGCCAATTCCCTGCAACCGCCTCGATGCACTTGGAACATGAATCAGAATGGGCTATTGCAGGGAATTGGCTGCCGGTACGCCCGCGCTGCTGATAGCCTTAGAATGTAGTGTTCTGAACCATCTGTGGGCTATGCCAACATTTACAGGAGCTATACTTAAGTAGTAATGATCTGCTCACCTGTCTGTACTGGGTGATCACTGCTTGGGGACCAAATTAATAGGCTAGAGTGTGGCAAGCAACTTCAGCGAGGGTCCCTGGGACTTTACCATCAGGCACAGCTCGAGGAGTGTGACGAAATTGGATTCTGCCCGGGAGAAGTACAAAGGTGAGTAGGGGCTAAAATGCCCACTTAGCCCTCACACTGCTGCAAACCAGGAGCCAATGCAGTCATAAAGGTAAAACAGGCATAGTTAAGAGATATACCTCCTTTCCCTTTTTGTGGTAACATTGGCAGAGGGAAGGCTATCCTCTCAAGAGGAGTGTGAATGTGATTCAAAGAAACTGTGGGATTCCGCAAAGGAAATGTTTGAGGGAGAAATTACTGAAGATTATTTGCTCAAAATAATCTTCGGGCATTTCTCCCCCGAATATTCCCGATTTACACAAACCCCCACGCACACCCGTACCCCCACCCCCAACACACCCCACCTCCTACTTACCTTTCCTTCCGATGCACTGTTTCCCTGCAGCATTGGTTCCCTTTCATTTCCGTGATTGGGAACTGGCGCTGCAAAGGTCCTTTTCTTTTCTTAATTTTTTTAAACTTTTGATCCGGCGAGCTGTGGTGGCGGCATATTTTTTATTTATTTTTTTTCGGTCGGGTGAGCTGTATAGTAGTGTGCAGGGTGTTGTGGAGGGCACCCCCGCATCCCCCGGCCTTTTTTAAAAAAAATGTTATTTGTTATTTTGAGCGGGTCAGCTGCAGAGTTGTCCCCGCTATACTATAGTATAGTGAGCGGGATGTTGCGGGGGTCACGACACCCCCGCAGCCTTTGTGTGTTTTTAAAATTATTTTTTTGTCGACCCCACCAAAAGACCCAATGCCACAAAAATTTCATACTTTTGTGGTATGTGTTTTAGCTCTTTTTGGTGGGTTTGGTAATTTGGATACGGTCATTTTGGGCTATTCCGATACCCAAAATAAAGGGAATGTGCAATCATGGGTCTATGAAAAATAGGTATACTTTAATAAAACACACCATCTGCAAAGTAACTAAATGGACAAACACTACACAAATCCCACGCCTGAAGAGAATAAGCAAAGGAAGCACAATGCTAGCACTCTGGGTAATGAATGAGGGGTGTAAGTTAAGTGAAAACCATAATGTTCTTGTAAAGGGCTATGTTTCTTGAAGATAAGGGATTTATTGACCTAAGCAGCCTCTAGGCCCAAAACCAGTACATGGGGGCAGTTAAGAGTCAATAGCACCTTCTTGGGTTGCTTGGCAGTTCGACTGCACCAAACTAGGATTTTGGGTGCTGTTCCTGCAGTTTGAATTGGGTTCGACTGGGTCGGTGGGGAGCAGGCATTGATTCGAAGTTCATTGTGGTTCGAAGAAGTACATATCCAGAGGGGCCATGTGAAACGGCTGATGACTGGATTTGGGGTTAGTGCAAAACGGCTCGAGTGCACTATTCGAAAATCATGGTTTGAAAGTACCTCCAGGATCTAGTTGTCTGCTGATGAAGATCTGCAGCGAATATGCTGGCTGTACAAAGATGGCGGGTGCAATGAGGAGCTTTAGATTCGAGTCAGGGCTAACAACGCACTCAGCTGGCACAGTGCGATGGCGGACTGGTTCATGGAGGTAATTCAGTGGTTCGGGAGCAGCAGTCTTGTCATCGGTGGGGACCAGTGTCGAGCTGGGTTTTAACAGAGGCTTTCTGCGATTCGAACAGGATGCTTAAGAAGGGCGAATCATAAAGGCCACCAATGTCGGTTCAGCGGTCGGTTTCATGGCGAAGATGCTGGTGACTGGATGCCCAGTTTAGTACAAATGGCTCGCTGCAGCGTTCGATGGGCCACCAGGGTCGGTTCGACTGCCAATGGTAAACGGGAGAGAAGGTGCTGGTGGTTTGAGCAGCATTTCGAGATGTGGTTCAAGTCAACTCATGCAATTATGAGCATGTAGTTCGAGGCAACAATGCGCTCGGTTAGTGCGGTGCAGCTGCGTACAGGTTCAAACATGCGGTATGGCAGTTCGAGGAGGTAGTGCCAACAGTAGGGTCCTGTAGGTTCGAAGGCATCAAAACTGGCTTGTTTCACGGCTCAGAATGGTTTGATGGTAGGAACACAGCTTTCCTGGCTGTCTTGGTCCTCTGGTTGCTGTGAGTCCCAATCCAAGTGCTCAAGGATAAGGTTTGGTCCTTGTCCTTGTTCTTTTTCTTTCAAGCACTAGGGAGGCTGGTCTACTGCGGGAGTCCTACAGCTCAGTGTGGTCCTAGGTACTGTTGTGGCTGGCAGAGAGGCAGGTCTTGTCCCAGCAGCAGGTCATACCCAATGGTCCCTGGGGATGGTTAGGGAACAGTGCTCGCCTCTGCCTTGGACACTCAGTCTTCACCTCACTGGCAGGAGGGATTAACTCTACCAACAGCGGTACATTGAAATCTTCTTGAAAAGTTGAAGTCCAAAAGATGACTCAAAGAATTGTTGAGACCCCTTCTTTTAAAGGCAAAAGTCAACTGGTGATTGGACTAAAGCTAACCTGTATTAGGGGTCCAATCCCTGATGGTAAAATTAAGTGGACTTTGCCCTTCTGACATCACACCCAAAGTGCTTTGTGCTAAAGGAAGCGGAGGAAACAGGAGGCAGAGATAGAGGCAGAGAGAAACACAATGGCAGAATCTTCCTTCATCTGTACAGAGCTCTCCCTGTCTACACTAACCCTGCCCCTTCCCTTCACAATAGGATCAAAGGCACTTTGAAATGCAGCACCCTGGTGCAAGTCCAACCCTTTTTTGAATGGGTCTGCCCTTTGGTTCTTGTTCCCAGGCCAGCTTCCTGTGGAGTGGCTGCCTTCTGGGGAAGGGCGTTACCTACCCTTACCAAGGAACAAAGAGAGGCAGTCCCCCAAGGCTACAGTCCTGCCAGGAGAGGAAAGGTCCAGCCTTTCTGGTGAAAATACACATAATCCTTTCACAGCTGAGCATGGGCTCACAGGGCAGGCACATGTGTGATATCAAATTGCTGTGGCTGTAATAATTGAGAATATCATCAACCATACCATAACTTAGTTGTAGCTTATATTTAAAGATTATTCTGCCTCTCGGAGGTAGTCTCATAACTATAGGGTTCATATCTTAAAATGCAGCTCCTGCTCTGCAGAGACTTGGCTGTCACTGCAGCTGTCAAATGCGTGCCTGTGACCTCTGAACCTATTCTGTGCCACTAGTAGGGCAGGCGTTGCAATCGGGGATACCGATACATCAGGACACAGGTACACACTATGCTTTTGGCATGGAGCTTATGAAAGAGGTATCTGATCACCAGATTTCCCTTTCAGAGATGGAATTACCTGCATCATTTTATTAATTTAATAAAAATTTAAAAAAGCCGGGGCTTCTACAGCTTTGTCAAATGGCAATCAGGGATTTTTGCTATTAACTTTCTGGTTAGCGTTCCCGGTTGGGGGGTGAGGGGGATAATAGCATTGTAATTCTTAGAAACAACGGGTTGCACCCTTTCTATAACATGTTATTTCAAACGAATATTCAACCAACATGGCCACCAGCGGAGCCCAACTTTCAGTTGCGTTGGCGTTCTGGGGCGTGGGAAGAGCTTTGCAGTGGCACCACAACACCTAAGGGACAGCAGGGTGAGAAAGCAAAGATGGCAGGCAGGTTCGAGCAGTGGTGAGCTTCTGGGTAACTTGGGCTTGTATCATGAGCCGACCCGCGTTCCAAGCAATCTGATTTGACTTCGGATTGACCCATTAGCCTGGGTGCTAATGGTTCTTATAGCCAGCGATTGTCCAATGAGATAATTCACTTAACCTTTGAAGCAGTTGCGGCTGGTGAATGTTTTAATTGGTTAATTGGAGGGGCGTAAATGTTTCTCCTGAATAGGCTGGAGCCACCGGGCAGAGAAAGGGAGCTTTAACCAAGCTAGGCAGTTCTGGGGGGCTTAGGGGGTTTCCCCAAAGAACATTTTAAAATATTTAGTTTAAAATTGTGTATTTTCAGCATGCCTTATGTAAAAATTGGGTAAAAAGCAAAAGTTTGCAATGGGTTTTGTAGGGCAATGCATGATGAAATCCAGTAATCATTGTACAAAAGCATTTTCCACCTAATTTTCATGATGCCTTTGCACACAATGTATCATTGCTATACTAGGAAGACTGCACCAATATATGCCAGTATTACCATATAAGAGAAAACTCATGTTGTCTTTACCAGTACCAAATGCCATGCCACAGTGAGAAAATAGATCTAGAGTGGGCTCACCAAGGTGGGCCAGTACCATGTAGGAACACTCATCATGCTGCCTTCACCCTTGATGCCCATAAAATGCCATGCCACAGAGCTGTCTAGAGTGGAGGCACCAATGTGGGCTATTATCACGTAGGAACACTCATTATGCTGCCTTCACCCGTGATGCCCAGTAAAAATGCCATAGTAATACATGTCCATACTGGTCCCACCAATGAGGGCCATTATCATTAGGTACTCTCATTATGCTGCCTTCCTCCTTGTTGCGCAGTAAAAAATACAGTGCCATTGTGAATATATGTCCCAACTGGACGCACCAGTTTAGTATGTCCAGTTTGGACAAATATTCACCTCACTGTTGGGTACGAAAAGTCCAACTGGTGTGGGACTTCACAAGACTTATCTCTTGGTATTAGGCAGACACAACTCTTAATATAGGCTTGTATTACAGAAGTTGGTAGAGTGACTGTGCGGCCAGGATAAGCTTACGAGGGGTTATGTGAGCTGTAGAGTAGCACAATGAAATCAGTAAACACAAGGCACCAAGTAAACACTTACACACTTAAAGATAGATTAAATAATATATTAATATACACCAGGCAAATTAAGCATTCAAATGGATTGTGTCCTCTGACGATTCCTCATCTTTGATATCTCCAATAGCCAGCTGCTTCAGAATTTTTTTTCGGCATAGGCTGCTGTGCGTCGATGCAGTCGACTCGATGTCCTCTATCTCAAGGATGATGTCTTCGAAGGCATATATAGCATGCACATCACCCGTAGGCTTCAGTTCCATTTTTCCAAGTAGGCTTATGCTTCGTGCACTATGGCACGCTTCAGAAATTTCTTCGAAAAATAGCAGAAAATGTGTTTGTCTTCGACACCGACTACCCCGAAGACCGGGATTAAAAAGTGTCAAGACTGCAATGCCAAGATGTCGCTGACCGATCCGCATTGAGTATGCTTGTGGTGTTTTGGTGTGAACAAAAGACCATGGGCCTGTTCAAAGTGTCCAGTGGAGTAACTTTGCTGAAAATGTTGGGGGGGGGGGACATGACATCTGAAGAAAAGGTGCCCCAGCCAAATGAATGGCGACAAAATGGTGTACCATGAAAGTTGCGGGGGACAAACACCCCTGTCCCCCCTCCTATAATGACGTCCATGAAAGTGTCAATTGATGACCGGAAAATATCTGAAGGAGCGTAAGGGGAAATTGGCGGTAGGTAACTCCCTAAGAAATCCCCTTCGACTACCCTGTCGAAAAAGCATCTTCGAAGGGATTGTGTCCTCCGACGTATTCCTCATCTTAGATATATCCTTCCAGCTCTGCTGGCCTCGGAAAATTTTTTCTCTAGAGGGCGCTGCGCGTCGACGTCCCTCGAGTCGATGACCCTCGACAGCCGCCGTATCGACGCTCAACGTCATCCTGCCTATAAAGGCTGCGCGCAGCGTCCGTTGTTCAGTTCCGTTTTTCCGCGATTCTCGGTGCCTCGGAATACCGTTGCTCAGTTCTTAGTACTATTTACCTTGAATTATTCGATACCGTACTCGATGGCTTCCTCGTCGGAACCGACAACTCCTCGATCCGGCTTCAAAAAATGTCGAGATTGTGGGAAAAAGATGTCGTTCACCGATCCTCACAGAAATTGTCTGTGGTGCTTGGGAGCCGAACACCATTGTTCGGAGTGCGAGGACTGTATGTCCATGACAGCTAAGGCCCTGAAGGAGCGTAGGGGGAAGCTGGAGAAAGGTAAGACTTTTAAAGCTTCTTCTTCTTCGACGAAGTCGAGACATTCGTCTCCTCGTCACCATTCATGCTCCAGGTCTCGGAGTGGATCTCATCACTCCTCGAGATCGAAACACTCGAAGAGGAGACGTCGAAGATCCCCTTCTCCGTCTTCCTCTTCCTCTGTTTCGCCAAAAAGAATCCCTTGCCCCACGAAACATAGTTCCCGGGCTGAATGGGAGGAATTCAGAAAAAATATGATGAGCGTCTTCGAGAAAGCGGCCTCGACCCCCTCGAAGACTGCCGAGAGCGATGCTCTGGTCGAAAGACCCGAAGGTCAAAAACGCCGCGAGTCGCAGTACCCGGCGAAAGAAACCTCTCGAGTGCGTCTCGAACCCTCGAGTAGGACTATGACCTCCAAACCTTCCTCGAAGGTTCCGTCGACGCCGTCGACTAAGGTTCCGTCGACGTCGAGGTTCTCGACGCCGTCGTCGAAGGGACCTTCGACACACAGGTCTGTCGACTCGACGCCGGCCTCGACACCGGCGTCGACGCCGAGAAAAGTCACGGTGACCACACATCCAGTGACGATTCCCAGGCCCTCGACGTCGATGGCGTCGATATTGTCGAGTAAAATTCCAATTCTGTCGAGGTCCTCGAGGCCTCCACCTCTGTTTTCGACGCCACGCTCGAAGCCTTCGGCGTCGACGACATCGACGTTTTCGAGGCCAATAATGACAAGTTCAGCACCCTCTGCCTTGGAAATGGGATTTACTCCCTTTATTAGTTCAGAACAATTGAGAACTATTTCCTCAATTTTAGAAGAGGGTGATTTGTCCGAACAAGACACATTTGAGTTACAGGGACCTGTAACCCCAGTTAGAGAGGAATTTTCCTCTGAAGAGCGCAGATTAAAGGATCTTCATGATTCTTTACATGAAGCAAGTGGGCTAGACACTTCTCCTGAGGTGGATTTTGCTAAGCCAGATCCAGGGGAGCATGCTGAAACCCCCTACAGAGCCTTAATGGCCAGGATTACAGAGTTCATGGGGTGGTCTACACCTTCACAATCTTTTCAGCAAGATGACCTCACGGATATTCTTGACAAAGGCCCACAAGAGGATCCAGTGGTGCCCTTTCATAAAGCTCTTCAGAGAAAGATCATGACAAACTGGGAAACCCCAGATGTAACACCAGCAGTTAATAAAAAACTGTCTGCAAAGTACAGGGTATCTTCCACAGACCCAGAGTTCTTGTCTAAACATCCATCCCCAGAAAGTCTGGTGGTACAAGCAGCATCCTCTACCGACGTCAAGACAGCTTATCCTACTGTCCCACAGGACAGGGACGATAAAAAATATGATGCTATGGCAAAGAAAGTGTTTTCAGCATGTAGCATGGCGTTAAAGTCTGTTAATGCTACTTGCACCATTGCTAGGTTCAGCCATACACTTTGGGAGTGTGCTTCTACAGCTGCTGACTGCATCCCGGAGGGAGAAGAAAGGGATGCGTTCCTGAACATTATACAGGACGGTAAAGACGCTATGTGCGAATCCCTCCAGACGGGCATTGATTCGGCTGACAGTATCAGCAGAGCAATGGCGGCAAGTACATCAACCAGGCGGTTCGCTTGGTTGAGAAAGTCGGGTTTTGCCCCAGATGTGCAAACCAGGCTCTTGAACATGCCATTTGATGGCTCTTCTTTGTTCGGGAAAAAGGCGGATGACAGTTTAGAGAAACTGCAAACTTCAAAAGCAGCAGCAAAATCCCTAGGAGCTGCAATCCGTCAGACTCCTTTTCGTCCCACAGGAACCTCTGCGAGGGGCAAGTCCTTTCGCTTCTACTCCTCATTCGGAAGAGGTAGAGGACGACCGGCTCAAAGGGGTCAAAGAAGAACTACCCGAGGTGGACGGGGTAGATATTCTAAAGCCGCAGCAACAGCAGGTGCCTCTTTACCATCGGCATCTGCATCAGCCGCCCCAAAACCACTCTGAGGACTTCCCTCACAGGACACCTGTAGGAGGCAGGTTGACTCAACATCTGGCGGAATGGCAGGCTATCACGTCAGATGCTTGGGCATTGGAAACAGTTGCCCAAGGTTACTGCCTACCTTTCCTACGTATACCTCAGAGTCATCCACCGGGGATCAGCTCTCAGAAAGCTCCAGATCCGCTCCTCTTGCAGGAAATTATAGACCTGCTAGAGAAAGGTGCCATAGAACCGGTACCTGTAGCGGAGAGGAACAAGGGCTGGTACTCCCCTTACTTTCTCATTCCAAAGAAAGACGGAGGACTGAGACCCATCTTGGACTTGCGAGGATTGAACAAATTCCTCAGGAAAGACAAATTCAAGATGGTCACTCTTTCTCAGATCCTCCAGGCCCTTCAGTTTCAGGACTGGTTGGTATCTCTGGACCTTCAGGACGCTTATTTGCATGTGCCTATCCATCTCAAACACAGGAAATACCTGAGGTTCGCAATTGGCAACTTTCACTATCAATTTCGAGTACTGCCTTTTGGGCTGACCTCCGCCCCGAGGGTCTTCACCAAGTTAATGTCGGTAGTAGCTGCAAGTCTAAGGAGGGAAGGGATTCACGTCTACCCCTACCTGGACGATTGGCTGATCAGGGCTGTTTCTCCGGAGCAAGCTCAGATCCAGCTAAATCACGTGTGCTACTCCCTTCACAAGCTGGGCTTCTCCCTCAATTTAAAGAAGTCTCAAATGATACCATCGCAGAGACTCCAGTTCATAGGAGCGATCCTGAATACTTCCCTGGGAAAAGCCTCGCCACCAGAGGTGAGGGCTCAAGATATTCTACAGATGGTTACCAAGTTCCAACATGCCCAACGTCTCCCAGCTTTCGACTTTTTGAGGTTGCTAGGCCTCATGGCATCCTGCATTTTCCTTGTGCCAGAGGCTCGCCTGAGAATGAGATCCCTCCAGTGGGCACTGAGGACTCAGTGGTCACAATTCTCAGGGAGAATGACCGATCTTCTTCAGGTTCCCGGCAGGGTGGCTCGAGACCTTCAGTGGTGGGCCTGTCAGGAGAACATTCTGAAAGGAGAACAGTTTTGGCAACCCTGGCCGGAGATAACAGTAGTCACGGATGCCTCACTCACGGGGTGGGGAGCCCACGCCAACGACTTGACCATCAGCGGTCGTTGGTCTCCATCGGAGTCCAGACTACGCATCAACCTGTTAGAGCTGAGAGCCATCAAACTTGCGTTGAAGGCTTTCCTGCCAGTTGTACAAGGGAAGAACGTCCTGATAATGACGGACAACACGGTGGCCATGCATTACCTCAACAAAAGAGGAGGCGTAGGATCACTACCCCTGTGCAGAGAGGCGATGCAGCTCTGGTTTTGGGCAATCCAAGAAGGAATCTCTCTATCGGCAGTTCACCTAGCCGGAGAGAAGAACTTGACAGCGGACGCTCTGAGCAGGCAGAGCACAGTCTCCCACGAGTGGGAGCTAGCTCAGGAAGTCCTTCAAGAGATCTTCGCCCTTTGGGGAACCCCTCAGGTAGATCTGTTCGCCACCAGCCTAAACAGGAAATGCGACCTGTTCTGCTCAAGGGAATTTCCTCCGAGAGGAGCTCTGGGAGACGCGTTCATAGTGGACTGGGAGTTTCCGCTTCTGTACGCGTTCCCACCGGTCCCTGTCATTCCTCAAATGATCAGGAGGTTGAGAAGATTCCGGCGAACCATGATCCTAATTGCCCCGGATTGGGCCAGGAGAACGTGGTACCCGGACCTTCTAGACTTGTCCATCTGCCCTCCAATTCGACTTCCTCTCAGAGAGAACCTACTCTCACAGAAGGGAGGTCAGGTTCTCCATCCAGACATCAAAACCCTCAACCTTCACGCTTGGCTTCTGAACGGCTGAGGTACAAGGATTGGGACCTCCCTGATGATGTTATGGAGGTGTTGCTTTCGGCAAGGAGGCCAGCAACAAAGTCTTTATACCGCTGCCGTTGGAACAGATTTTGCAGCTGGTGTAGAGAACAGAATATCGACCCATTTTCATGTGGTGCACCAATGGTTTTGTCCTTCCTACTATATTTGGCAAATTCAGGCCTTCAAGTTGGCACCATTAAGGGCTATCTCGCAGCGCTATCTATCTTTAAGCGTACTGCGGAGGAACCATCCTATTTCAAATTACCCTTGGTAATACAGTTTCTAAAGGGGTTAACCAATGTTTATCCCCCAAGACCATTCCAAGTTCCCATTTGGGATTTAAACTTAGTATTAACTTTCCTGATGGGTACACCTTTCGAACCTCTCCATTCTTGTTCGTTAAGATTCCTTACCCTTAAGACTGTCTTATTAATAGCACTTACATCTGCTAGAAGGGTGAGCGAATTACAAGCTCTTTCTTGTAAACCCCCTCATACAATCTTTCACAAAGACAAAGTTGTCCTGCAAGTGAAGCCTAATTTCCTCCCAAAGGTAGTCTCTGAATTCCATATCTCTCAGAAGATTACCCTACCATCTTTCTATCCTCCTCCTCACCCAGGGAAAGAGGAAGAGAGATTACACAGACTAGACCCTAGGAGGGCTTTAAGCTTTTACATTAGTAGACTAGCCAGGATAAGACAGGCAGACCAGCTGTTTGTAGGCTACGCAGGTCACAAACTGGGGTTACCAATAACTAAGCAGACCATTTCCAGATGGATCATTCTAGCCATTCTGGAATGTTATAAACTGGCAGGGAAAGAGCCCCCTCAAAACCTTAGGGCTCATTCGACCAGAGGTATTGCAGCTTCATTGGCCCTCAAAAGAGGCGTGCCGATTAAAGACATATGTGCGGCCGCTACATGGTCGTCTATCCATACCTTTACACGTTTTTACAATCTGGATTCCTCCTCTAGTCAAGAGACTAGGTTTGGAAGGGCTGTACTGCATTCTATTCACCAATAGAAGACAGCGTGAAGTCAGTACTCCCTCCTCCGAATATAGAATACTGCTATGGGAGCCTATCTAAGATGAGGAATACGTCGGAGGACACAATCCCTTCGAAGAACAAGTTACTTCTTACCTTGTAACGTTCTTTCGACGGGATGTTCCTCCGACGTATTCCTCATCGACCCTCCCATCCATCCCCGCAGTTTTACTTCCCTTGTTGTTGCAGCTTACGCTCCTTCAGGGTGATTAGTCTAGTCCAGACAGTAATACTGTGGGCTACAAAACGGAACTGAGCAACGGACGCTGCGCGCGGCCTTTATAGGCAGGATGACGTCGAGCGTCGATACGGCGGCTGTCGAGGGTCATCGACTCGAGGGACGTCGACGCGCAGCGCCCTCTAGAGAAAAATTTTTCCGAGGCCAGCAGAGCTGGAAGGATATATCTAAGATGAGGAATACGTCGGAGGAACATCCCGTCGAAAGAACGTTAAAAGGTAAGAAGTAACTTGTTCTTTGCGACGAAGCGAGAGGCGACCCTCCTCGATTGAAAACAGGTCCACATCACAGAGTGGCTCCCACCACTCCCCGTCGTTGAGGAAGTTGAGGAGACCTCACAAAGCGCCTACTTTGACACCCTCGTCCGACTCCTCCCCTGAGGAGGCTATATCTTGTCCCACTAAGACTCCACTCCAGCTGAGTAGGAATCGCTCATCCAGGAAATGCTTAACATTTTCGAGAGCCAGAAACCTTCGAAGCAAGCAGGCTCTACTCCTACCGTGCCTTCTGAAGCCGGCAAGGAAAGGGCTCGAGCCAACTCCTGCGCCCTCGAGTCCGGGACGAAGGCCAAATTCCAATCGAGAGCCGTTGAGGCCTCATCACAATGAGAAATCATCAAGGAACTCTGAGCCACAAGTCAAAAGACAAGTGGAGGCCATCGACGCCAGCTGCACCATCAGCGCCATCAAAGCTAGCGGGGCCATCAACGTCAAAAACGTCTTCATCAAAGACATAGACGGCTCCATGGGCATCAAGCTCGAAGCCATACATTTACTCCTTTACCAAGGAAGGATTTCATTAAGTCCCTCACTTCTATTTATGATGACAATGAGCCATCTGATGAGAATGATGCGCCCATTGGTTTACAGTATGGCACCCAAAATGTCCCTGATAGTTTCATATAAGAGTCCCGGTTGAGAGACCTGCCTGAAAATCTACAGACAGCCAATGGGGTGGACACTTAACTGGAATTGGAATTTGGAAAGCCTGAATCAGATGACCATGCAGATGCCTCTTACAGGCAGTTAATGACCAAGGTAGTGGATTATCTGGGATGGAGAAGGCTTGCCCTCCCATTCGAACAGGACGACCTCACAGATATCCTGGAAAAAGGTCCTCAAAGGGACCCCATCATTCCCTTTCATGTCGCTCTTCAGAAGGGAGTAAGTGCTAATTGGGAAGCACCAGAGTTTAGTCCCGGAGTCAAGCCTGGCAGTAAATAAGAAACTGATAAAGAAATACTGACCGTCAAGCAGTGGCCCCTGCTTCTTGTCGAAACACCCAACCCCAGACAGTCTGGTGGTGCAGGCAGCAATGGTTCCCTCAAAGCAAGCTGCTTATCTGAACATTCCGCGGGATCGGGATGATGAGCGGGTAGATGCCTGGTCAAGGAAGTTCTTTTCTGCTGGGAGCATAGCTCTTAAATCAGCCAACTCCACATGTGCCCTTGCGAACTTCACTTATACTCTATGGAACTGTATTTCCATGGCAGCTGTAACGCTCACCTGAATCCCTCGGAGGCGCAGGTCTGGGCTGGGGGTTCTCGGAGTCTTCTAGGGTCACGCGCAGGCCTCGAATGCCACCCTGGAAAGGCCCTTTCCTCACGGAGATCTTGATCTGAAGGGTGAGGTGTCTGCAATTATGAGAACAAGGGGTTAATATGGATATATAAGCCTGACTGGGTAAGCTGCCTCCCCTTCCTGGTACTCCCAAGTAGTTCGCAGGCTAAATGTGCTCACCTTATGTAGGTGAAAGCGGAGCTCTCCATCCTGCGTCAGTGCAGGGGCGCCGAAGCCAGTTACTTCACTGGTTAATTTTCCAGCCTCTTGGTTGCAGAGGATGAAGATTTGGAGCTAGGCCGTTGTTAGCAGCACGAACGGCGGTTGCTTGAATATAGAGGTCCGGAGAGCGATGGAATGGCGAAGGTATCGCAGGCAAGTAAGTAGAAAATGTCAATTCGAAGTTAAAAGCACTTCTTAATGTCTCTGTTCCTTTTTCAGGTCGCAGAAGCAGCTGGGTAGAACAATGGATGTCGAGGAATGCACCGAGGAGTGAGAAAGATGAGCGCTGCCCAAAACACGTGCGTATAGATGGAGTTTTGTATTTCTTAATGATGTCCTTTTGTTTTGCAGATGCGAGTAGCAGCGTCGGCGGAGGCGAGAAGAATGCAGCGCAGGTAAGGAAAGTTTCACGGAGGTTTACTAACCAATGTCTTTGCTTCCACAGGGTGCCGGAAAAAATGGAAAGCTGCAGCCCGTGGCTTGAGATGCACCGATGGACTGGGTAAGTGCTGCGCTGGTTTTTATCTCGTGCTAACCTGGTGTTCTTTTCCCTTTTCAGATGCTGCTGAAGACGAAGATGGTATTTCGGAAGGTAAGATTGCGGATTTCTCTTCCCCAGATGCAGAAGTTGAAGATTCTCTGGAGCTGACACGGTGAGCGTCCTGCTGCTATTGCAGAATAACGCGAAGCACGTTGCTCTGATCGGGCGTGGTTTAAATAGCTTACTGGAGTGCTTAGGTGTCTCCTTCCACAGCAGCCTCGCCCAGGTAAGAAGTCCCAGCTTCCAGAATAGTTCCAGTATCCAGTCCCAGGGAGTGGTGCTGGCCACACCCAGAGGTAAAGTAGTTCCAGCCATGGATGGATGAGGATTTCATCCTGCAGGTGAGTGAGCAGCATGGTCTGCAGCAGGTAGGTCCACCCAAGCACCATTCCTTACATCATGAGCCCGGCACGTCCTGTGCCGGGACTGAGTCCCCTTATGAGCCTGGCGCCAGGACAAGGTCCATAAGGCCCCTATGGGAGCCGATGGGTGCCTGGAAATGAAGTTGTGACCCAGCTTCCGAGGCAGTTGGGCTAAACCTGACTCCTTGGAGGCTGCGGTCATGACAGCAGCTGAGCATATCCCTGAAGGGGAGGAAAAAGATGGTTTCTTGGCCATTGTAAAAGAGGACAGACGCCATGTCGCATCTGGATTCAGCTGATGGCATCAGCAGAGCCATGGTGGCAAGCACTGTAATACACAGATTTGAGTGGTTAAAGAAGTCTGGTTTTGCACCGGATGTGCAGTCTAGACTCCTTAACATGCCTTTTGATCGGTCTCATCTTTTTGGCAGCAAGGCTGACGAAAGCCTTGAGAAGCTGCAGACCTCGTAGGCAGCAGCCAATTCTTTAGGTGCCCTTTTTAGGCAGCTTCAGCCTTTTCACTCCAGTGGAACATCTTGGAGGGGTAGATCCTTTCGCTACTACTCCTCAGTTGGAAGAGCAAAAGGAATAGCTGGTCAAAGAGGCCAAAGAAGATTGCCTATGGTGGATGAGGGAGAGGTGAAAAGCCTGCCCAAGCAGCAGCATCTTTACCAACAGCCACTGCATCAGCCGCCTCAACACCTCTGAGGTCTTGACTCGCAACACAGAGTGTCACAGCATCTGAAAGAATGGCAAGACTTTACTTCGGATGTTTGGGCACTAAAAACCATAGCCCAAGGTTACTGTCTCCCCTTCATTCAGAGACCTCAGAACAATCCACCGAGGAGCCATTCTTTTAATTTTCCAGATCCATTCCTTGTGCAGGAAATGTTGACCCTACTAGAGAAAGGTGCTATAGAGCCAGTACCTGTAACGGACAAGAACAAAGGATGTTATTCTCCATATTTCCTAATACCAAGAAGGACGGAGGACCGAGACCCATCTTGGATTTTAGATACTTGAACAAGTTCCTCATGAAGGACAGATTCAAGATGGTCACACTTGCTCAGATCCTTGAGACCCTCCAACTGCAGGAATGGATGGTGTCATTGGACCTTCAGGATGCTTATTTTCATGTGCCAATTCATCTCAAACACACAAAGTACCTGAGGTTCACCATTGGCAGTTGTCATTATCAGTTTTCAGTTCTGGCGTTCGAGCTAACCTCGGCCATATGGGTGTTCACCAAACTGATGGCGGTGGTGGCAGCGAGTCTCAGGAGAGGGGGGGTTCATGTCTACCCCTATCCGAACGATTGGCGGATCAGGGCACGTTCTCCCGAGCAAGTCCTGGATCATCTCTGTGTCACCCACCACTCCCTCCACAGACTGGGCTTCTCCCTCAATTACAGGAAGTCCCACATGATACCATCTCAAAAGCTCTAGTTCATGGAAGCTGTACTGGATACTTCATTGGGAAAGACTTCACCACCCGAGGTGAGGGCTCAAGACATTCTGCAGATGGTGACCAAATTTCAGAGTGCCCTGCGTCTCCCGGCCTTCGACCTTTTGAGGTTGTGCGGCCTCATGGCATCCTAATTTTCTGGTGCCAGAGGCTCACCGGAGCATGAGATCCTTTTAACTTCCTCTTAGGACACAATGGTCTCAGTGCTCGGGCAACATGTCAGACCTACTTCAGGTTCCAAGCAGGGTTGCACATGATCTCCTGTGGTGAGCCTGCAAGGACAATATTCTGAAGGGAGAACCGTTTTGGCAACCATGGCCGGAGATAACAGTCGTGACGGACGCCTCACACACAGGGTGGGGAGCCCACGCCAATGATCTGACAATCCATGGTCGTTGGTCTCCATCAAAGTCCAAACTACATATCAACCTTTTGGAGCTGAGAGCAATCAGACTTGCGCTGAAGGCTTTTCTGCCCTCTGTCAGGGGAAAGAATGTCCTGATAATGATGGACAACACAGTGGCCATGTACTACCTCAACAAGAGAGGTGTAGGGTCACTACCACTGTGTAGAGAGGCAATGAAGCTCTGGTACTGGGCAATTCAAGAAGGAATCTTGCTTTTGGCAGTTCACCTAGCCGGGGAGGAGAACACGGTGGCGGACGCTCTGAGCAGGCATAGCACAGTCTCCCACGAGTGGGAACTAGCTCAGGAAGTCCTTCAAAATATCTTCACCCTTTGGGGAACCCCGCAAGTGGATCTGTTCGCGATCAGTGTCACTCGGAAGTGCAAACTACTGCTCCAGGAAATTTAGAGTAGCGCTAGAAGATATGTTCGTAATGGACTGGGAGTTTCCATTCCTCTATGCATTTCCACCATTCCCTGTCATTCCTCACATGATCAGGAGGTTGAGAAAGATCGGGAAATCTATGATCCTAATTGCTCTGGATTAGGCTAGGACATCGTGATACCCGGACCTTCTGGACAATTCAATCTGCCCTCCAATATTTCTTCCACAAAGAGAGGACCTTCTCTCGTGAGAGGAGGGTCTGGTTCTCCATCCAGATGTCAAGGCTCTCAGCCTTCGTGCATGGCTTCTGAGAGGCTGAGGTACAAAGATTGGGACTTCTTGGATGGACGTAGTGGAGATTTTGCTTTCGGCCAGAAGGCCAGCAACAAAGTCGTTGTACCGCTGCTGTTGGAATACATTCTGCAGCTGGTGCAGAGACCAGAATGTGGACCTTTTGCTATGGAAGATACCAGAGGTATCTTTTCTACTGCTTTTGGCCAATCTGGGGCTCCAGGTTGGGATCATTAAAGGTTATTTGGCAGCTCTTTCCATCTTCAACCGCTCGTCTGAGGAAAACTCATATTTTAAGATACCCTTTTGATGATACAATTTCTGAAGGGAGTCACTATTGTGTTCCCTCCACCTCCTTTTCAGGTTCCCCTTTGGGACCTTAATCTGGTGTTAAAGTTGGTGTGCAACATTTTGTCCTTTAAGGCTACTAATGTTGAAGACCATCTTGTTGCTAGCACTACAAATGGCAGTTATATCCCCAAGCCTCCACAGTACCTTAGAATTGAAGAGTTTACAGCTGGATGCCTTCCTAGTGCAGTGATGCAGACCCTTGTTCCTAGTCCTTTATCGTGGTGATGAAAGGGAGGACGTCAGGTGGGCTTCTGAGGCAGCACTCTGAAGAGGACTCTTCAGCAATGGATTCCACCCGATTCAGTGGCTCTTTGTGATTTTGGTGCCTTTTTCTTAGCACCAAACAAACAAAAAGCTCTGGTTGGAGTTTCCTTAGTCCCTCGGTCCTGGACTCTGGATGAAGAATTCCCACTTCTGGAGCGCCTTGAATGTGCCCATGACGTTTTGGCCGGATTCGTTCTCGTAAAATGATTATGGTCAGGGGTCTCCGGGCATTGGGATTCTGCAGCCTAGGAAAGTTGCATGCAAGTCGGGGGATGAACCAAAATGAAGTAGGTCTCAAGGCTAGTTGGTCCCACCAGCCCAAGGGAGGAAGTCGTCCTGCGCAGATTTTCCCTGTCGAAACAAAAACTGTGTCGGCACAGCTGCAAGGCCTCATCTGTGCTTCTGGGGTCCTGGAAGGTGCTGCTGGCGTCTCTGCTTGTCCTCTTAGTCGGCCATGATGATCCAGTGGTCGACTCCGCCTGTAGTCCCAAAAGCCTTGCCTTTTACGCGAAATCCCTTTCATTCACAGCCAGTGCTCCAAATAGGATTTTGGAGTGAGAGTATTTTACTCCCCAATTTTTAGAATTGGAAAGTAAATCCAATTTCAAGGGAGTAAACATGGTTTTCCTCCTTCGCAAGTGAGTAAAGTGACTGACAACTATCCAATTTGTGCGTACAATTCAAACTTTGTTCGAAAAAAACAGCTGTGTTTCAAAGTGTTTGTAAATAATTTATTGCACCTGTGGAAAACTTTTTCCCCACTCAAGAATCTTGTAGATGCATACTACCAAACTTCATCTTCATAATACTTGGGCACAGACTCTGTTAACAGTTACTACAGATGCAAGCTAGTTACATCGGGTGATTCATAAATCAAGTCCCTCACTCTACCAGCCTCACTTCTCTGCCTCTCAGGCCTACTGTTGCCAGCTGGCACTACCTGCTTGACAGCCACTCCATGTTTTTGCTCCATTTCTCCTTCCCTTTGCTACTTTGTTTCGCCCGTGTCTCACTTTCTGACACTCTGCCTCTCACCCTTAAGTGTTGCGAGGCCACATTTTGCAGTCTGTTTCTCTGTCACTCTGGATCTCTCATGTCTGCATTCAGGGTCAGACTGGGAAAAGAAATAGGCCTGGACACCCAAAAAAAGTGGCCCACCCCTCGCCTTGCGGCCCGTGGCCTCTAATGACATCACCAGAAGTGATGTCATTTGTCCCCACCCCAAAATGACATCCCGGGAAGTGATGAAACACAATCTTTCACCCCTTGTCAAAACAGGAAGTGGCATCAAATAGCATTGTTCCTAACTACACTACAAAAAATATGGTTATGATTTCACTAATGTGATATACATTTCATACAAGAATGGATCACCATATGTATCATTAATATCTGTGTGTATAGATCCATATTGTTAAATTACTGTGAATGCAAGCAGACGTCCAAGGCCAAATGATAATGTTATTGTATAGCTCTTATGCTTAAGCTCTTTTTTTTATAAAACAAATATGCATACAATATCACCCAACCTTTGTTGGTACTCTTTTATCGACCTAAGAAGGATGAATGGCTGAGATGGCCTTGCTGGGATTCGAACCTGCAGATCACACACACATCACAGCAGCGAGCGCTCAACCCACCGAGCTATTATATCGGCTATAGTAAAATGAGCAATTATTCTGTAGTGGATACCATTAAACTGGTAACTGAGATTTAACAGCAGACCAGTTAAGTTAATCTGCAGGTCTGGTGCAAAGTGGACTGCATGTCAAGCCTGCATGCATCTACTTTCAGGCTTCAGAGGTTGGCAAAATAGGGAAAGCAGCGCAGTCACAGGGCATCCCATACTCTGAGCACTCGTTACCTCATACATGCAAACACACATCCTGAACAGCATGGCAGGGAGATGGGAAAGATAGACACATTACAACAAAGCATTAATTGTGGCACAATGAAATCAATGGCCACTTGATGTGCTGTGGTCAAATATTTCTACACTGTACAGAAGCTTTTAGGCACAAGGATTTTGTCAAGTGACCGAGGACACTGAGATGGAAAGTCTTGTGATGATCGTAACAGAGACAACGGCAGAAAACAAAAACCTGCTAATACTGCAACTTGAGAAAGGCAAAATACAACGTCCAAAATGGGTTCTTATTCTACTCTAAAATTGTCCGTTAATCACTAATACATATTTATCACTAATACGACAGCACAGTCACTCCAGGGGGCACCGTGCCCCCCCGGAGTGGCGGCACAGTGACAGCCACCAGCCCAGCGGCAGCCTCTGCTCCTCAACTTTGCATGATGCAGCAGCATGTGAATGATGCATGCATCATAGTTTATGATGCACACATCATGCATGCAAATCAATCATCAAAGCAAGGTAACGTGTTACCTTGATTTGATGAATTATGCCCTGGCAGCTGTTTATTTACTTTCTAAATGCTAAGCGTGTCTTTATTATGCTAATATGGCCATCTAGAAAAAAGGAGATCATTTTATTTAGTGCATGCCCAAAATCACAAAGTTGCATTACTGTACACCTCCAAGTACAGATTTATTTCCACCATGTTGAGCTCCATACTCGGAACAACGAAGAAAAAGAAAGGGCCCTGTTAAGCACTGCTTAACTTTACACGCACACATCTAAAATAGCTGATTATTCCAACACATCGTGGCATATATAGGAAATAATCAATGCTAGTAAAAGGCCTTTGGACCCATCCCCAGAGGAAGTAGGATCCATGACAGAAAAGGCTGGATGGTTGAGGTCCAAAAAGCGCTGCATTAGCCTTAGGATGGTGCCTCTGAAAGGCCACTGTGGCTTACTGTAGGGTTGGGGAAGAGTCATTTGTTTGTCTGGTATTGACATGTAAGAGACTGCCACATCCCTAAAGTCCCTTTAATATATGGTTATTTCTTTAATCCTCTGTGTGACCATTAATGTAAGAAAAACGCAAGTAGAAGAAAACGTTTCCAGGGGACAGGAGAAGGCAAGAGGGTGGTGAAGAAAAATCTTGTGATTCAAAATTTTTTTATTTTATGTTTTTGCCCACGACGGGCCCAGGCATGGGCAGAACCGGGCCCCACTCCCCAGGGATGATTTCAGCCTGGCCACGGGCCGAGAGGCAGAGGGGCCAATCCGACCCTGTCTGCATTCTATTGTTGCTTTTCCCCTCCTATATCTCGCTGTATCGGTTGATATAACTCCTCTTCCTCTCTCATGTCATTACTCTGGCTATATCTGTTTTCATTTTCTCGGTTGTGGTTGCTACTCCTTTTGGTTATCTTTCTTGCACTGTCTCCTTTGTTGTTGGCCGGCCCTTATCTAGTCTTGTTTTTCTATTTCCATCCCTCCCCACCTGCTGTTGATCTGTGTTTTATTTGACTGTCTCCAAATGTCTCCTTTGCTCTGCTTCTATCCCTCACTCCTATTGTTTGTTTGCCCTATTATTATTTTGTTTTTCCTTTATTTGTTTTGGTTTATATAAACCCTTACAAACAGAATAGAAAATAAAACAATTTAACAATTCATAAAAGTTTGCCCTATTATTAACTCTGTGTCCCTTCTCACTTTATTTGTTGGCCTTTCATGTAGCTCATTGCTTTCTCTTCCCTTTGCTCAAATTCCTGTTTTGGATTGTCTAGTATGTTCTCTGTCCTTCCTCCACCCCCGCCACACTGCTGTTCTTCTGTATTGCTTGGGTTCAGAGTTGCTCTTCCTCTCCTGTTTTTCTGTTTGTCATTTAACATTGCTCCAATAAATATCCCAAAAGCTGAAAATGCCTTTTCTATTTATAGAGCAGCTTTACCATTGGGTGCTCCTTTTTAGATGTGGGCAAACCTTCTTTTGGCCATTAGGCTGGGAATTATAGAGTTAGAAGTTTGTCTGACGAGATGCAGCACTTGCCTGAATGCAGATGTGTTACCAACACTGTGTAAAATTACAAGTACAAGAGCCCATATGAGATGTGTGTTCTGAGCAATTACAGGTATAGAAGCCCTGATGAGGTGTGTGTTCTGAGGCAGCCTAGATGAGATGTCTGTTCTGAGCCATTACAGGTATAGCAGTCCTTGTGGGATGTGCTTCTTCTAAGCCATTACAAGTATAGCAACCCAAATGAGATCTCTGTTCTGAGCCACTACAAGTATATCAGTCCCCACGGGATGTGCTTCTTCTGAACCATTACAAGTATAGCAGCCCAAATTGGATATGTCTGTTCTGAGCCATCACATGTGTAGGAGCCCCAATGAGGTGTGTGTTCTGAGCCATTACAAGCACTGCAGCCCTGAAGAGTTGTGTGTTATGAGCCATTACAAGTAGAGAATCCTGGATGAAATGTGTGTGTTCTGAATCACTGAACATTTAGTAGTCCTTTTGATAAGTCGAAAGTTAAGTCAACGGTGTTACAGTTACCTGCATCTTAAATGCAAATCTCTGATGCAGACTCAACTCACCTATTAACAGGATTTGAACTAACAGAATACACAATAATCTGTGCAGAAGGGCCACTGACCCACTGAGCTGCCATTCCCAACAGGCTGTTGACACTGAAAGGCACATAGTGTTAGGGCACAGGCCGTTCCATATAAATGGCTTGACAATAGCTCTAAGGCTAGTTGGACTATCCTACATTAGCCAGGAGATTCATAATGAGGCTTTGAAGTGTGCTTGAATTTTGCCAGTGGGACTCAGTAATCAGACATGGGAGAAGCAGATGTTTTGAAAAGCGCAAGACCGAGTAGAAGGGATTGAAGTATATGACAGCAATGCCATCTTCTCACACTGTCGGAGGTTGGTGGGAAGAGCTGAGACACTGTTCTTGCTCTGTACTTTAGCTCGCTGCAGAAAATGCCAACACATGTTCATGCTTTAACAGCTGCTCTGTTAATAAATGCAGGTACTGTCCCAAAACATAGCAGTCCTGCTAAGAAATGTGGTCATTATGCAATCAGCCCTGCTGTGAATCGTTGGCATTGTGCGATGACGGTACAGCTGCTCCGTTGATAAATTAGGCTACTTTGCACAAATATATAGCAGTCCTGGTGAGAGTTCCTGGTACAATGTGTGCCACTGAAAAATATATACAGCACTGCTTCTACCTGTATCCATTATACATGCTTGCAGTGGGTGGTCGGAAAGGGAGTTAAAGTTCAGACCACATACCTAGCTATGCAATTGGTGTGCTTCTGTGATGAAAAGAAAACTAAGTATGAAATGCCCATGCTGCAGCAACTGTGCTGCCTCTATTAAAGCCAATTAAGCAGAAGGAATCGGAAACCGCTCCACATCGCTAACCCAAAAGTCTCCCGCGCGGGAGAGAGGCAAATTCCTTGAAAAGATCATGGCTGACCGAGATATGCATAACCTGCATTGGCAGCGAAATAAGGCAAATCTGGCAATCCCATCATGGCAAAGAGACGAACAAGCAGGTACGATAGATCATATATTCGTATCGAGAGACATCTTGCCAGAGATCTGCTCCTTTACAATCAGACCAACAATTTTTAGTGATCATAATCTCTTAGTGACAGAAGTTTGGGCAGCCAAACCTCAAATGACTTTGAATTACTTGCCATTGGAGACAACAGAAAAAGGCAAGCGAGTCAAAATATCTGCAAAGGGCATACGGGAATTGGAAGCCCAATTCGTAGGTTCTCAATCTCTAAGATCGACAGAGCAAAAAAGAAAAGTGATTGACCTGGACTATACACCCCTACTAACTAGATTCCTAATGGCCCCAGCAAAAGCATCGGCTACGAAGAAAGATCGTTCCCATGCTCATGCATACAATAAAGATCTAGTAGAGAAAAGGAAGGAGCACAGAAAACTTAAAAGACTAGCACAAAGGGACCCATCCCTAGAGAATAACGAAAAATGGCTAAAATCGGCACGACATTACAGAAGCTGGCTTCAAAACCATCGCCATCAGCTGTATTTGAACGATTCCCAGCAAATGCTGTCGACCATCTGCGGCAAAAAGCCTAAAGAGTTCTGGAACTTGATCAAAGGAACACAAAATAATGTCAACGAGAATATCCAGAACAACGTGGGTGAAGCACGTTGGATCGAACACTTTTCAAAACTATTCGCACCTATCAGGTCAGTGAACGTAATTGAAATCTCCAAGAGTGATCGCCATAAAATGACAATTCCATGGTCAATTCCTGATGACAAAGAATCTATCTTAGACAAACTTAAGAAATTAAACAACTCGAGGGCTCCAGGACCCGATGGGATCAGTAACTTGGAACTGAAAACTGAAAAAAAAATCCTGAGTATTGGGCCAACAGTATGAGTGAGCTTTTCGCAAACTGTAATAGAAAAAGAGCAATACCGTCAACATGGCGAAAAGCAAACATTGTGCCCATTTACAAAAGAGGTGCTACAGACGATCCGAATCAATACAGGCCCATTGCCCTCCTGGACGTAATGGGAAAAGTATTTGCGTCTCTGGCCCTAGACGCGTTCCAAGAGTGGACGCGCTTGTCAAAAGTAATGGATCCATTCCAGAATGGTTTTATCAGAAACACGGGAACTTCAACGAACATCCTACTTATGAGTGCTTTAAAGGGAAAGGCTCTTCAAAGCGGTAACTCAATCTATGTTATCTTTATCGACCTGGTCCAAGCGTTTGACTAGGTAGATAGGGAGCGCCTCTGGGCGAAATTGGAATTAAAAGGTTACCCGGAGTCAATCTTAAATCCTATAAAGGCTCTACATCAAGGGACCTCAATTCGAGTTCGCTTGAGTGCAGATGGTCGACTTTCGGAAGAAATCTAAACAGCTCGGGGAGTTAAGCAGGGTTGCCCTTTGGCCCCAACGCTGTATAACTCTTACATCGCAGACTATGGAGATACCACCCACACGGTTAGACATTTTCCCCCGACGATGGGAGGGGAGAAGATAGATCGCCTATTGTACGCGGATGATATCATCCTGATGGATTTAACACCTATAGGCCTTCAACGCCAATTGGATAATATGGTATCATATATGTCTGAAAACAACTTACGTTTAAACAATGCAAAGACAAAAGTGCTCATTCTGGGCAGACCTGCAAAGTGGAATTCTAAATTCACCTGGCACTGCGACGGTAAGAAGCTAGAAAGAGTGGAAGCCTTTAAATATCTTGGGATCACAATCAGCAACGATAAAGATGAAAAGACTGCTTGAAACACTCTGGGCAAAGTTAAAAAATCTCACAGCCCAAGCTAAGGCTGTGGACAAGAAACACGGTCGTTTTTCGATCGTCCCTATCGTGAGATTTTATAAAGCTAAGGTCGTTCCGGCCTTAATTTACGGTATGGATGCAATGTTGCTAGCTCCGAACACCATCTGGGAGAAATTGGAAGCTTTTTTTTGGAGAAGGGTCCTTGGTTTAGCCCAATCTACACCAATTGCATTAATAAGACGAGAGTTATGCACTTCCTCAATGTTGGCAATAAAATTGAGAGCCACCCTGATGTTATACCGCAAGGTAATAAATAACCCAGAAGCCCGAGTATTGGACCTCATACGGAAAGAACTTTCTGAGGGTGACAATCGGACGCTTGTAACCTGGGAACAATCCAATCGGAGAATATTGAAAGAACTAGACCTGTCTGTAGAGACACTCATACACAATCCAAATCGAGTGTCAAAAAAACTTTTAGAAGCCGACTGGATTCACACTCAAGAAGTGGCTTGGTCGTATTCCATCGCAGCAAAGTTACCAACTGCTCCAATTAAGCTTAATGCTACGCGTGGCTATCTACTTAGGTTTCCGGATAAGAGCCTGAGCCGTTTGTTTTTAAGATTCAAGTTGAACCAAATAAAAACCAACGAGATTTTGGCATTGCGTAACCAAGTACCATTGAGCACCTGTCGCTTCTGTCAGTTTACAAACGTTATAGAAAGCACAAAACATCTGCTAATGGAATGTTCTGGTCTAAAAACGGAAAGAGCCAGGTTTCTTGCGGACCCGCTGAAAAACTATTCAACCCTCGATGAGGATAACCTTTGGTTATTGTTGACGAATGGGAACAACATTAGATGTGTTATAGGAGTAACACTTTTTCTTAAATCCCTGAATTTTGAGTAGGAGGAATTCCTACAATGCACTAGTTTACTGAACAAAGAACTGTCTAAAAGGAGGTTTGCTGTTTGATGTCTGTGGACTACCTACGTCTTAATTTTGTAAAAATTGTGATACAATTAAAAAAAAAAAAAAAAAAAAAAAAATTAAGCAGAAATGCAGCCCTTGTTAAGACAATTTTCATTTTACACAATACTACTTGTGTCATAAAGCAAAGTGAAAAGCATCTTCATGATTCAAGATGATTTAATAACACTGTAACCTACAAAATGCAGGCAGTTGAACAAAACGAACAAAACACAAATTCCCTTTTACATTGCTCAAAAGTATTATCTTGATAAAATCATTAACAGAGGAGAGTGTTAAAAAAATTAAACAGACCAGAACTCTTCCCAGTTGCTTTTCTCAAGGAACTGTTTTAATTACTAAAGTAAAGAGTAGATTTGCCAGCTGCTGCTAGCCAGGCTGTCACCAGTGAGCTCCATGATTTATGGGCGGGCTGCCATAAATAGCCTGTGTAAGTAGTATGCAAGGTAGAATTAAAAGGGCCGTATTGACAAGATTGCTGTGCGTAAAAAGGCCTGATCTACACCTTACGTGGAGGGTTGTTCACAGCCTTACAGCTGTCAATCACGCATCGGGGTCGTCCTCTAGGACAGTCATCTGCCCAGTTGAAACTGGTTTCAGCTAGGCATGCCTACAAACAAAGGTCAGTGAAGTTTCGGGCTCCTCCCTCACTTCCTGCCTTCCTAGACACACAGGAGTTTGGGCGGGCTTCAGGGCTGAAGGCCGCCAAAGGCAAAACACACAAAGCACTCAAACCTAGTTTGGACAACAGAGTTAAAGCCCACAAGGAACTAACAAACAAGAAATGGCAAAAAAAGAAGAAAGGGGCCATTTTGGAAAAATTGTCACCCATAAATGCTGTACTGCAGCTTGTGGGGTAAAATATACCCCCTGAATGCCAGAAATAAAGAGGCCAGAGTGATATGTAAAGTCTCATTGATGTCTAAAGCCAGCACAGAATTGGTGATGTCGGACATGAGGCATATTCAACCAAAAACAGGCCTAAATCTCAAAGGAAAGAAAGAGGGCTCAAATCTCAAAAGTGCAGAGATATGCACAATGCATTTCAGCAAGGAAAAGAAAGACGTGGCTGACAATGGTGTTTTACTAAATCAATTGAGAGCTGAAATAGCAGTGTGTACAATATCTTTATGCAACATGAGACTGTGATCCCGAAATCTTAATTGAAACCAGCCTTCTTGCATTTATAAGAAATAAAAGACTTTGTTTTTCCTCATCCAAATGACAGTATGCAGAGAGAAGTGCCTACTAGACTTTCAGATGGTTTTCTCATATAACTTCCCTATACATATGGACAATCCAGAAGTATATCTTTTGCAACTGTGAGGTTAAAGAAGTATATTACACATGGATATAAGGCCCAGGTGCCTTTATAAAATATCATGTAAAATGTATTGTGTGTGAGTTTAAAAGCCATTTCTTGCAGAATTCTACATGCAGCTGGGTATTTCTCCTGAAAATGAAACTTAAGCTCCAAGACCTCTCCTCTGCTGGTCCTGGAGAGGGAGGTCTGGTTTTCAATAATCGATCAGGTCCATTGCTTAAAAAAAATATAAAGAAATACACTGCCTAGATTTAAACCACGGTGGAAATAGATAAAGCCATGCCTGTTCTTTCAGCAGAAGTGACTTTGATGTCACAACTGCCATACAATGTTCATCAGAGTTGCAGCCAGGGTCATTACAAGGCAAAGAAGGGATAGGTGACGATAAACATGAGCCAGCCTCTGGCTGATCACATGCTTAAAGGGAAATGAAACTTACCATATATTCCGGCGTATAAGACGACTTTTTAACCCAGGAAAATCTTCTCAAAAGTTGGGGGTCGTTTTATACACCGGCTGTTGTTTTTTATAGGCAGGTATATCCCAAACTCTATATTTTAACTGGAAATGTTGGGGGTCGTCTTATACGCCCAGTCGTCTTATACGCTGGAATATACGGTAAGGGGACAAAGGAAAGGCTGGAGTTTAGTTAATAGTGAAATACATATTATTGCACAAAAAGGGCAGCGTATATGCCACAAGGGTCATTCCAGATTTTTATTAGAGGTGACAGTAACCCCCTTTGAACCATTCCAAAACAATTTTTGTGTGATAAACTGAATGAAAATTTGATTTGGGCCTTCCCTTGATTCCGAGAGATTTGAAAGTTGGTGTGAGGGTGAAGGACAAAATTAACATGGGAACTATTAAGGGGAATATTTTTCACTGATGCGGCTCCTGAGTAAATTAAGAAAAACATATCTCTGCATAGGAAGGGCATGCTGACTTCAGATTAGCATCATCTGATTGGCCTTAAAATGTAGTTCTTAAAAATATATCCATACATGTAAAGATTGAAAAATTAGGGTACTTGCCATGTTGATAGATTTTCTGAGTTTAAACAGGCCAAGCCCACATGTCAGTTTGGGATGACAAATCTTTCTCCTCCCACAGCTTTCCTAACTCACACTCCTCATCTCCTTGTCCTATTGGCACAGAGGTGGGAAGTGGGTAGAGAGAACCAACCAATCCCTTTAGCAGGAATTATGACAAGTTGGTGATGTCATTTGCCCTATAAGTAAACAAGTTTCTATCAGAACTGTGTTTTTTCCACTTATTCCGGAAGGTAATCTGCTGCTGAACTCTTGCAAGAAACGCCCTAGCAGAGAGGCCCCAAATGTTGCATTGGAGACAGGGACCAGGAGACATAGAAGCTGACTGGGAACCCTTGGAGGAGCCAGAGGGGACTATCCTTGACTGACACCCTTGCTATCCCAGAGGTGCCCTGCTGTTCCCTGATACCCATTACAAGGCCTCTCCTGTAAGTAAAACTATCCCAAAGCCATAGATTGTGTAGGCCCTGCGTTTTACTCCAGTATTATTCTAGTATTTCCCCATAACAAAATACCCTGTTTGTCTGTATAGACATTAGCATATTTAAAGTAAATCAATGAATTCCTCTATAGAAATCCCGGGATGTGTTTGGTTAGCATTCGAAACTAACACGCTCTTCCCAGTGTGTTTTGAGCCGCTATAGACATAAAGATTTGCCAATAGAATTAATTCCAAAACCCTGTTTCCAAGTGAGGGTTTAGGGTGCAAAATGAAATTCCCCATGTATCCCCTTCATTTTAAATCAGAAGTGTGAAGCCTTGTATTTCCTTTGTATGTGTGGTGGGAAAAACGAAATTGCCCCGTTGTTCCGATTGTCCTCTGACCCAAATCACAAAGCCCTGCCTGTTCTTGTTGGGTGTAGTCAAACTAATTTTTCTTTCCGTCATATTGCATCTGTGGTAATAAGTGAAAAAAACAATTTTTTTTATCCCCTTGAATCCCTTTTTTCAAAGGGTGCATTCCCACTCTCTGCCGCTGGCCTTCCATTCAGAGGGGTCTAATTGATGTTTGGAGGGTGGGGGTTGCTGGGAGAAAAAGGTATTATAACCACATCAGCAATCACTGTGTGTCTTGAATTGTTATTTTCCTGTATTGGTGGGTGATTTGAAAAGTAAGCTGTGGTAAATTGTGACTGCATATCTCAGTATTGTCTCTGTGTTGGTGCCATTACGTAGGTCATCTTTATTCTTGTGTTGCCACAGCATTGGTGGCTGATGTTAGTCTGTCAAATTTGGTTAAATAAATGAATATATATTCTTACTACACACCGGCCTGGTTTCTAGTCCATTGTAGCACCAGGTATTTGTTGGGGTGGGGTGCAAGACGGGTTAGAGGCCTTATGAAAGTGATCCTGAATCAAAACAATAGTGATTTGTTATGCACCCCCTTGATTGGAGGGAAAGGAACTCCCTGAGTTCAGGGTGACTGCGTAAAACCGCGACAAGCTGAGAAATCAGCCTGCTAGTACCCTGCACAAAAGGTAGTGAAAAGTAACTGTTGTGAAGTGCTTCATCAGGTATGAAGGAAGGCTGTGATGTCATGTGGCGTGTTGTCCCCTGAATGATAGAATGTATGGATGAGGGTTCTAGCTCAGGCAGTTAGGAAGCCCATGCCTGGGTGATGGGTGCCAGTGTTGGTCTTATCCTATGTATCTTACTTGTATCCATGTAACTTGCTTGTGATTTACCTTGAGAACCTGGTAATAAACCATACAAATAATCCTAAAAGGGCTGGAGGTCCCTTTGTAACATTGGCAACAAGAATGGGATACGAAGAAGAGGAACCTGCGTGAAAGGAGAAGAAACAAGCTGGAGAATCTGCCGCGGAGGTGCAGAAAGGAGAAGCAAGGGGACACACTGCACCCAAATCAAGTAAGACCCATCACCCAGGGCACAGGAGGGGAGCGCTTCAGGATTAACCTGCTCAAATTTAAGCTGGATGAGGTAGAGGTTCCTGACAAGGGAAGAGGTAAAAGTGAGGTTGAAAGGGCAGGAGCTTGCACAGTAGCAGAGAATCCTGAAGGAGTAACAGAAGGTCCTGTATAAATGGGGTTTGGGTGCATTCAGTAGAAGCAGAGAATGGTCAGAATGAATGCAGTGACATTCAGGAAAGGCATTACTGTCATGAACACAACGAGTTTAAGCAGGGACAATTTTGGAGGGATTTATGCATGAAGTCTATGGTGTTTGTATGATAAAGGCCAAGGTGGACTTTTATAAGTAATTGGAGAAGTGAGGTCCCCTTTTGGTAAAACGGTAAAAGTTCTCAGCCATTAAGCAGAAGCTAGAATGAACCACGATCCCGTTGACGGTTGGGCAAGCTAAGATCCTCACCATCCCGTGTCTGATGTGTAAATGATGTCAGTATTGGCGTGGAGACAGTTGATGAGTGGGTCGAACGCTCGGCAGACAAAGAGTAGCCGCTTCTGTGGTTCAAACAATGCAGGCGTAGCGCGTTATGTGCGAGGAACGGAGATACTTTCGAGGAAGGCACCCCAAGGCGTGAGGAAGCATGATCAGGAAGCAGATCATTCTTCATTACCGAGGAGTATGTTATACACAAAGAGAATATGCGCCTCTATTGTTTGTTGCGGATTACACAGTAAGGAGAAAGTATGATGTAGCCCGGTGTGTCACGGTCAATGTTTTTTGTCAGCGCACATGTCAAGAGACCCGTGGATGGCGATGCTGTCAACGCAAAACGGAATGGAGACGGCATGGGTCTGCGCAAGCTGATGGGACGCAGAAATGGTGATGAGGTATCCACTTCACCGAAGGAGAAAGACAGGGTGAGGTGTATCGCTTGGGACGTGAAGGAAGGGAAATATAAAAACTGTGCATCTAGAGGGATACATCGTTGCATGTTATGTATTCTGCAAGGTGACGGGAAGGTTTTCAAATCAAATGTATATCCTTTACATGATAGCATGGATACTGGTACTTTTAAAAGTATCATATTAGTAGGGATTTACTTTTATTTTTTTTAGTATTTGCAGGATGTGTTTGACAAAATGTGTTTTGGGGTAATGTTACTATTGGAGAAGGGTATGGTGAAAATGCCACATAAGATTTGGGTAAGAAGTGGTTAAGCTGCAATTTTGGATCTGGATCAGTGTGTGGGGGATATGCCAGTCATGTGTGAAGACTAGGTATAACCTCTTTGAGGATTTGCAGCTGTTAGGTCGCCATAATGCAACATGGACTTTTAGCACGTTGGCAGTCTTTTGTGTTATATGTAATCCTTTGAGGCTTTGCAGGTTTTGGTTGCAAGGATGCAACGTGGACTTGTAGGTTAAGAGACTGCAAGTACATTTTGGTGCCTTTTAGAGGCTATGGACTTACAGAATAAACTCTGTAACCAAGGGTTAATGGTTTAAGCATCTCAATGAATGGTTTAAATTGTCAATGGACTTAATGTGAGGTTATGGTGTTGTAGAAATGTTATGTAGTATTTATGATGTGCATGCGTCATGCCGGGTAAAAGAGTTTGGCTGGTCTGATGGTATGCGAGCCATACCAGGTCAGAACGTATAGCTGGTCTGATGGTGTGAGTCACACCAGGCATGCACACTGCCACCAGCCATTCACGTTAGTTAGTGTAACAAAAAGTTACGTGAGAAGTAGGATAAGGAGCTACTAGGTAACCCCGAGCATTCCACATCGGGTGATTTGTGTTGGACCTACAAAGGAAAAGGTAAGTAAGATTGAGGCTATCTCACTATTCTTGGGAACTGTAGTTCACCCAAGAGAATGTATTTAAACATTAAGAGAAGTCCAGGGACTTCTCAATGGCACTGCACATAGGGTGCTGTGTGCCACTATGCAAAAAGCAGATGTCTATGGGGTTTACCAGACTCCATTAAACAGTTATAAATCCAAGTCAGAGAAAAACACATATGTGAGTACCAAAAACGTACCACTCACTCAGGAGGTTAAACATCAAAAAGATGGCAGATTCTAGCAAAAGAGCTGAGGGTCTCTAAGGTTAAAGGGAATTAGCACAGAAACTGAAAATTCTCACGAACACTCACCAATAATTAAAATAAGTCCTACAGGCTACCCTCCTCACCCCAATAAGAAGCTTACTTCCTAGCTGGCACACACGCATCCACATTAATCAATGATCCTTCATATTGTGACGAATCAACTTCCGGTGCACCAGTGGTCTAGGGATGAATATCTGTTTCTAAACCATCAATCAACCCCACACCTCTAGTACACAAGAAGGGATCCAAACAGATTGGAACATTCAATTATAAACCTCCTTGTCCAATTTTGGTAACATGGACTGAACGTCAGGCTTATCTCTGCATGGTCATGGATCATTGGTTAGCTGCAACACAGCAAAAAGACAATTATTACCCAATGATAAAAGGGACTGTCCAGTCAAGGTTGTATAAAAATATCTACTTTATTATTACTAGAACAGACCGTTCTAGCACACTACAATTGCAACCCCCACTGTAAAGGAACACAGACGACAGACAGTTTCACAAAGGAAAGGGATGCACTCAGGATACTGACAGCAGGGTAGTTGGTAAAGTAATCAGTCTTCTAGTTCAAGATTATTGGTTCCACCACCCAAGCGGCAAAGGGTCGTAACTGTCTCTAGGGGCCTCCAGAGAATGACTAGGGGGGGCAGAACCACAATGTAACTGGTGCTGAAGAAGTTCTTGGTGCTCGAGGCAGTTCGAGGGTGCTTTGCAGGCCGTGTGACAGAGTTGGTGGTGGGAAACAGCTGCGGGTATCAGGCGACAGGCAGTTCGGCAAGCAAGGCTGGACGGACATCTGCAGGCTGTTCGGCTCAGGGCCAGGAATCGTTGTCTTTGTGCTGGTTGGTGGATCTGGAATGCTGGTCGGGGCGTCTCGGACGGCTCTAGCGACTGCGGCGTGACAATCAGTGGTGCAGACGGATGCGGTTCGAGGACTCAACTATCTCGAAATTGTCCTTTTAAAGATGGACGCCGACTGTTTCTTGCGTGGCACTCCTTTTAGCTTCTTCGTTGGGCTTGTGTCCTTTCAAGGTGGTGGCCCAAAGCTCAGGAGGGTGTTAGCAGACAACAGCCTTGTCCTTTGTCCAGAGACTCTCTGGCACTTCCCACCTAGGAAGCTTGCTGTCAAAACCTAGAAGGGCATGCTGTGTGCTGGCTGGGTACCGGTTCTGCAGCTGCTGGACGGGTCCTTGGAGTCCAGTATCTCCCTCTGTTCTCTGGGAGATGTTTAGGGGAGGGATCTTGCTTTGCTCTTGGAACTCCTGGCCTTCCTTTACTGGCGGAAGATGTAATGTAGACTGTACCTTCAGCTCGGGTCCAAATGAGCCCTTCTTCTTACTCCTTGCGAAGTCTTCAGATAATCTGATCAGTGAGGGACTCTGCCCTCTTTTAAAGCCAGACGGGCTCCAGAGATTGGTGTAGGCCCACCATAATGAACCAATCCTGGGTCCCTCCCAACAATCTTCAGTGATGCTTCAGGTCAGAATCAGAGCTCTTGGCAACAGACAGGGGAAGGATGACAACATATACTTTTAGGTCCCACCCATATTCCTGTCTGCTGTACATCAAAGTGTCTCCCTATTTGACTGAACCGTATGTGGCGCTTGGTCACAACATGGGCCTCCTTTGAAGTAGGAGGTTGCAGGCAGACGTGCGTCTCCTACAATTCACATACATCCCTGCTGTGAAATGATTAGTTCCAGATAGGACATTCACTGCCCTTTCATAGCAAGGAGGGGTGTTAGTACCAAGTTGACACATTGCATTACAAAGAGGTGTTGGTCTCTGGTCTCCATTGTCACTTACTTGAGGACTGCTAATGAACATTCTTCAGTATTTGCCACTACCAGCAAGGTGTAACAATGGAGATGTAAAATCCATAGGGCCTTGAAATGCTAATCAGGCTGCCCACGCCCAGAGGCTTTTGATATACCCACAGCTGTCAGGTGTCAGCTACACATGACGGGGGAGGGCAGCGCTGGTATGCTGTGTCCTCCCAGAATAGATGACAACTTTTCTGCTGTGCGGTGAGCGTGGACAATATGTGCGGGAATGGCCCCACATATTTTCCAGAGGTTGATCTCCCATCATCCATTCTTTTTTTTTTAAATAAACAAAAATCAAATAGCCCAGGCAAGCACACTCTCCCTGTGCGGATGGTCGAATTCCTCACAAATACAACATTAATTTTTCTTTCACTCTCACATTCACACAGCATTCATTTTTCTTTCACTCTCACATTCACACAGCATTCATTTTTCTTTCACTCTCACATTCACACAGCATTCATTTTTCTTTCACTCACATTCACACACGCATCTGCATTCATAGAGCATCCTTCATTCTCACATTAGCACCATGTCCGTCTTCCTCATCCCAGTACTTACTTGTGAAGTAAACCTACCTCAGAGATAAGAACTGGGAAGAGGAAGTGTATGACTAGGGGTAAGAAGATTACCAGTAAGTAATCCAAGCATTACCTCCACGTCCATATTACTTCACAAGTTAGTACTGGAAAGAGGATGAGTAGGACTAGGAATAATGAAGATTACTGTTAAGTGAAACCACATACACACAATGCGCAGCAGCATTCAAACAGCATAGTTATTCATTCTTCATTCACTCACATTCTCATACAGGCATCAGTATTCATACATCATTCTTCAATCATTCTGACATTCAAACATGCATGAGCATTCATACGGAACCATTCGTTTTTCATTTTTCATTCATTCTTAGATTCACACACACATGTATCCGCATTCATATGGCATCATTCATTCGCCATTCACACACAACATTCATACAGCATTCACATGCTATCACATAAACGCACTCACCCAAACAACATACGCTTTCATTCACGCACCCACCACAAACACTTGCATACAGAAATACATTTTTTTAAAGTCTTTACCGGCTGCCCTGCTCTGGAGTCCGGTAATCTCTGCGTCGCGATGAATGTTCTGGCTACCGCACAGCATGCAACAGGAGACAGGAAGTAGAGAGTGCATTCTGGCTCCTGCTGCACATGCGAGGTGGAGCCCGAGCGCTTTACTCACAGCGCCCTTGGGCCTATGTGCGAAGTGCCGCAAGAGCGCTCTCTCGCATATTCAGGCCTGCAGTACCCCAGCCTGCATCCCCATTGAGCCAGGCAAGGCTGAGGGGGGGGGGGGGGGGGGGGGGCAAACACCCCAGCCTTGCATGGCACGTTGAGCATGTGCTGGGGTACTACTGAACTGTGAAGGTTCTGTTAAAACCAGCACAGGAGCGCTCCATCGGCTGCTTGCTGCAGCTGTGAGAGCACTCCGTGTTTTCACTGGGCTGGCCTTGGCTCGTCAATAATGGGGGTGAGTCGATGCCCCGTCGCCCATTATAGACAAGCCGGCTCTGCTTTGAAGGGTTATAGACTCTGGTATAAAACTAATTCCAATCATTCTGACTCAGCAGCCTGACGAGCAGCACAGAAAGAAGGGCCTTGAGCTCATAGTTCAGTTCCCTAAACTAACAAACTGCACTACTAAACAAAAAGTGTAACGTGTTACTAGTTCCATGTCCATTAAATTAACATTAAAATGTTTGCGTAATTCCCCCCTCGCGCCCCAAGTATGAAAACGCTTTCCGTTTAAGTTGCACAATCCCATAGTACACCTTATAGCCCTTTGCAGGAGAGGGCGGCGGCGTTCATTCTTGCTTTGGATAATGAACCTTCGCCAACTTATAGCCTCGAGTCCGAGTCCTTACCCTATGAGGATGTCCCCCTTACTCAGTCCATAAGGCTAAAGTGTAGAAATGTAAAGGCTAATGTTAATACAAAGACACAGTCTAAATAAAGTGTCGCCATTGCACTACACTAGGCTCGAGAAACTATGAAATAGATGGCCAGGGCGATTGAAATGGCATGCCATTACTATGTTTCAAAGGGTTACTGGTGTCAAGTAGGCTCTTAGTTTCTGAATCGAGGCTGTAACCATCTTGGGTGGCTCTTGAATATGGCGTTTAGTAATTTAGCAGGTGCCAGTTTTCTTGGCTCCGATGAGAGTTCTGTGCTGGGAGCCTCAGGGCCCGAGGAGGGATGTCACAGTATGGATTGTTCAGTGGTAAAATATCCTGCTGAGAAGCTTGCAGTGTACGGTTATCGCAGTATTTTGAAGTTTTTATAGTTTGCCTTCAAAGCAGAACATTTTGATAAAAGCATCCTCGTCTTAGACAGACTGCTGTCATCTTAGATCAGCAATGTCGTCTTTAAATACTTATGTTTTATTTCTTTTCATATGAAATTTGGATGTATTACTCTATAACTAAATTTGGCCCATGTCTGACCAATAAGCTCTGTTAAATGTCTCCAGTTTTGAAACTGGAAACGTGGTTATTCTACAGGCAAACTGTAGTTAAATTAAAATAAATTGGGCTTTTATATCGCGCTACATGTCGGAGTCCAGCCTCTAAGCGCGGGAACAAGCTTCAAACCCTGTGCTGTTCTGCATTGTTTTGCTTCCAAGACAAACCCCCTGAGCAATCCTCATACTCCTACGTCCCGTCCCCTTTCCTCTATACTTATGGGACATCCCTCCGTCCTGTGGGATGGGACCGGAGCGCTTTGTAAAAGCATCCAAAAATGTCCAAAAATCATTTTTAGTCCTTCCTCTCTTTCTACGCGGGGCCTGGCACGCAGCCGTAACCACGCCCATCTCAGCTCTGCCCCGCGCTTCGCCCATCAGTCCTTTTCTCCGCGATCGGGACTGGACGCGCTTGCTTCCTCGGCAGATCTTCTTCCTTTTTCCTCCTCTCTGGCTCTCACTAGCGATCATTTACTAGTCTGTCGTTCAAACTAGACTTTCCAGATTGTTCATCGTGTCACTAACGCTTCGTGAGGGAGAACCCCCATCCTCTTTGTTTAGAGTGTTTGGTCCGGATCACCGTTGGGACGCCTGTTTTTATTGTAACTCTCTTTCCGTCCGGGCACTTAAACGTCGGTTGGAGCGGTGGGAGGAGGTGTTTCGACGTACTCCTGCTTTGCATTTTCATGCGTTTTTTGACGAAAAGAAGAAACGCCCAGTAAGTTATTTACTTTTCAGAGCACCCCGGCCGGGACATATCTTTCCGGGCTCTTCCCGCGCCGGGAGGTGAGTTGATTGCTCTGTCAACGGGGATTGCCCCGAGGTGCCTTCTGGGCCTAATAATTGTACCAGAGTTTTCTCTGAGGGTCTCCGTAAGGGGCCTGTGGATACCGGAGCACGCTCCGAGGCCCCTCCTGTGGGGGATACCTGTAGACCCTGTTCTACTGAATCATGGGGTACCGGAGCTCGCTATCGGCTTCCCTCAAAAGTACCGCGGTGCACCCAGAGGCCTCAGCTGGGCTTGGTGTTACCGAATGGATGTTCGAGGGCCACACTAGTAAGGCTGTTACCAGACCTGGGTCCGAGGTCCCTTGTGCAGAAGCTAAAGCGACAAACATTTCTGAGAGGCCTGCCAAGGCCTTATCGGTGAAGGTTGTTCCTCACCGTTCCCGCTCTTGTGGTGACGCCAGAACTGTTGAGGGGGCAGGGAGTGAAAGTTCTTCCCTTACCGGCAGTGCCGAGGTCCTTCCTGTGAAGGCTAGTTTGGCTATTGGTATGTCGCAGAAACATTCCAGGTCTCATAGTACCGGCTTGGCCGAGGTTCCTTATGTAAAGGCTAAGATTAAGACCCCTGATCCACCTATGGGGACCCCTGCCTCACGCCCACACATGCCGCAGTTCCCCGCAGGTGATGGCAAAATGGCGACCATTTCTGCCACAATCACGGCGGCGGTTTTGGGTGCTCACACTACAACTACGCCATCGGCCTCAGGTGTATGTATTGGTTCCGTGGGTGAACACAAAGTTCCTTGTACGCATCCGTTTCGTCCAGTTTATGATTGGAACGCCCGGATGCCCCTCCCGCACAATGTCTCGTTGCCTGTTGGTTCGGCACCTTTGATTTTTGTGGACACTTTGGGGGATGGGCCTATGTGGCAACTGTCCCCGCTGCGTCCCTGGAATTATCCTCCTCATGAGAGGCCTTCTCCGGCGGCTCCAAAACCGTCTCCGGAGGACGCCTTTTTCGGCAAATTGCAGACGCTCATGCATACCGACCCCATGAGAGTATTTCAAGGGTCTTTTTCGGGCGATAAGCCCGCCTGCGCCTCCGGCTCCACCAGTGATTCCGCTGGCGCCGCCCTTGCCTACAGTGCCCCCACCAACCCTTGCCCCCATTGTCCCCCGTGGACAAGGCGGTGCCTGACATGGTTCAGCAGGATCCTGACCTGTCGGATGATGCGCAGGGCGAGCAGGACAGCGAAGACCAGCCCCGCTCTATTAGAGCTTTTCACGGCCGGGTACTGGACATGATGTGCCTTTTGGATGTCCCAGTGCCCGAGGCACCCGCTCCACAGGAGGGTGTGCTTTCGGGGGCATTCACCTTGTCTCCTTCGGAGTGTACCGGCCTGTTCTTGCAGAAGGACATTTTGGCCGAGGTCCGCAGGGTCTGGGAAAAACCACACTCTGGACTTTTCGTCAATAAGGAAATTGACACGCGTTACAGGCTGCATTCTTCGGAAGAGGTGGCCCTGTCATCTTGCCCACCCCCCTCCTCCACAGTGGTGGCCGCGGCCACTTTGCAGTCCAGGCCTGCAGCGTCCTCTTCTACGACGGCGATTCAGGTTCTGGGGAAAGAGGACAAACTCCTGGACTCCCTTGGGAGGAAGATTTTCACTAACTTGGCCTTGCAGCTCTGGCAGGCCAACGCGGAACTGGTGTGAGCGGGGGCGAATATGAAGATGTGGAAAGATCTGTCAGAGTTCGAGGAGTTCATTCCGGTCGATTTAAGGCAGGTTTATCTGACACCAGAGTCTTGGCTCAGGATCTGCTTGAGGCCACGGCTCATCACGTCAACATGTCGTCTCGGGGCATAATGCTGGGTGTTGACATCTCTCGACAGACGTGGTTGCATGCCACCAAGTTCTCGAAGGAGGTACAGGACAAGGTGTTGGACCTGCCGTTTGACGGTAAGGAGCTTTTTCATTCCACAACGGATGTGGAGCTCACCAAAACGAAGGACAGCACCCAGACAGCTAAATCCTTGTCAGTCCTGGTCAAAACCTCTTTCAGGACCCAGAGTCCGCTGTCGCAGAGCCCGCCCTCCTCTGGTTTCAGGGGCTTCCTAGACTGGAAATCCCGCAGAGTGGATACTCCTTCGGGTAATAACCGCCGGAGGCAGCAACGGATTCGGTTTTTCTCCCGCTCCTCAGCCTCCTCCTCAGGTTCAGGTGGTAAAACCACTGAAAAGCCTGCCAAATGAGGGTTTTCCTCACTCGCACGAGACCGCGGTGGGAGAAAGCATTGCGTCTCATTGGGAGGCGTGGCAGACCATCACTGAGGACAGGTGGGTCTAGTCAGTCGCTCGGGCGGGCTTCCGCTTACCCCTACCCCCACCCCACCATTCAACCCTTGTTTCGAGCAGTCGGGATCGCCCTCCCTAAAAGCCGAGGTGCAGAAACTGCAGGACCTCAGAGCTGTGGAACCCGTTCCCCTTGGGGAGCGAGGGGAGGGCTTCTACTCCCGGCTGTTTACGGTGCCCAAACCCAACCAGGCTGGCCTGCGCACCATCCTAGACCTTTCCCAGTTCAATCTTTTCCTACCCCAAGAGAAATTCAAGATGATCACGCCCGGCCAGATACGGTCTTCCCTGCAGATGGGCGATTGGCTCAGCATGGTGGATCTTCAGGATGCCTACATGCATATCCTGATCTGGGGTCCACATAGGAGATATCTCAGTTTCTCTGTGGGAGAGGAGCATTTCCAGTTTCGAGTGCTTCCTTTTCGCCTAAGTTCTGCACTGTGTGTCTTTACGAAGATGATGCCGGTGATCGCGGCCTATCTTCGTCTGCAGGGTATCCATGTGTATCCGTATTTGGACGACTGGCTCTTGCGCAGCCCTTGTCCGCTGAAAGCTGCCTCCAATCTTCAGTCTCTCCTCCAGCTCCTGTTCCACCTTGGGCTGTCAGTGAACTGGCGGAAATCTTCCATGACAGTCTCTCAGGACTTGATCTTCCTGGGTTTTCGCTGGAAAACGATCGATTGCAGAGTGTACCTGACCGGGGACAGAATGGCTGATCTGTTGGCCACGTGTCAGATGTTTGCGCAGTCGGAGAGCATGTCGGGCTGGTGGTTCCAGAGGCTTCTGGGCCTCATGGCCTTGTGCGTTTTGGCTCTTCCTCTTGCTCGCCTCAAGATGAGGCGGACTCAGATGGCTCTTCGGAGTTCTTGGCTTCAGGATGTGGATCCGGACTCCAAGTTGATAACGATTCCGGCTTCCATGAGAGCGGACCTGGACTGGTGGTCGTCTCTAAGCAACCTGTCGGTGGGGGTGGTGTTTAAGGACCCAGCCTCAACGATAACGGTCACAACGGACGCCTCCCTTCTGGTGTTGGGTGCGACGTTGGATCTTCTTCAGGTTTCGGATCTTTGGTCACCTCAGGACAAGCTCCTCCACATAAATCATATGGAGCACCTGGCGATCTTCTTAGTGCTCAAGGTGTTCAGACCGATAATAGTCAACAAGGTGGTCTGGGTTCGCACGGACAATGCAGTGTCGATGTTTTACATCAACAAGCAAGGGGGCACCAAGTCTCCCCCACTCATGGAACTGTCCATCCAGATTTGGGAGTGGGCGGTTCAGCATGGTGTTTGGCTACTTGCAGCACACATTCCGGGCCAGCTGAATGTCACGGCAGATGCCCTCAGTCGGCGGATGATAGTCCACTAAGAGTGGGAACTGAAGGCGGAGGTCCTCTCATGGATTTTCCTGCGCTGGGGCACTCCAGAAGTGGACCTCTTCGCTACGGCGGCAAACGAGAAGCTTCCTCTGTATGCCTCCAGAAGCAGACTGGGAGCCTCCTCTCTGGGGGATGCTCTCGAAATTCCATGGCACAACAAGAGGGCTTATGCCTTCACGCCTCTTTCTCTAGTTCATCGGACGATTTGCAAATTGAAGAACTCGTGAACTGTTCTCTTCTGCTCATTGCCCCGTGGTGGCCGGCCAGGTTTTGGTTCTCAGCACTTCCAACACCTGTCAGTGTATCTGCCGGTCAGGTTACCGGTGATCCCCGATCTTCTTCACCAGGGGGAACAACAACTGTGGCACCCCTTGCCACAATCACTCAGCTTGGTGGCGTGGTGCCCGAGTTTAGGTCTTTAGAACATCTTGGCCTGTCCGCGGATAACATGTGCATTATCCAGGCAGCCAGAAAACCTTCGACTAGGTCCCATTACAAAAGCAAATGGCTTAGGTTCTTTCATTGGTGTTTAGACAAACAGATGGACCCAAGGCGGGCTACAGTTGACATGGTACTGTCCTTTGTATCCCATCTAGCAGAGTCGGGAGTTCACATTCTGTCATGTAGAACTTATCTTTCAGCGGTTTCTGCCTACCTATCTACGGACCAATGTTATAAACTCTCTGTCTAATCCAGTGGTTAAAAGACATTTTGCAGGCTTGATGCGCCTTTATCCTTCGATTCGCAGTCCGCACCCGGTGTGGGATCTAAATGTGGTCCTGACGGCGCTGTGCCATAAGCCTTTCGAACCAATGGCCACGGTGGACCTCCAGCACCTCTCATGGAAGGTGTCCTTTTTGGTGGCCGTCACTTCGGCAAGGCGCGTGAGTAAACTCCAAGCTTTGTCGGTGGAACATCCCTTCTTGGCTTTTCACAAGGATATGATGGTCCTACGGACAAACCCCGCTTTCTTGCCGAAGGTGGTTTCTGAGTTCCATCTAAACCAGTCTATTTCCTTGCCGGTCTTTTTTCCGAACCCCGCCTCAGAGGCGGAAAGGGTTCTACACTGTCTGGATGTTAGAAGGGCTCTTAAGTTCTATCTTGACAGAACTTCCGAATTTAGGAGCTCTTCTCAACTGTTCGTCACCTTTGGTAATCCACAAGGTAAGCAGGCCTCTAAGGCGACCATCTCCCGATGGATCGAGGCCTGCATTACGGAGTCTTACACCGTTCAAGGGCTGAAGCTTCCTAAAGGTATTCATGCACACCTGGTGCGGGGCAAGGTAGCCGCAGTTGCCTTTCAGAAATATGTCCCCTGGGAGACCATCACAAAGGCAGCTGCTTGGGCCTCCACATCGGCTTTTTGTAAACATTATTGTCTAGACCTGTGTTCAAGAGCTGATGCCTAGTTTGGTCAGGCTGTGCTGAAGAACCTGTTTCAGTAAGGGTTTTTTTCCATCCACCCATAGTTCCTGTATGGAGTGCTTGGGAATCTCCCATAAGTATGGAGGAAAGGGGACGGGATGTAGGAGTATAACCAGGTTACTCACCGTAGTGACCACCTTACTCCTAGTCCATAGTCCCCTTTCCTCCATATGCCCGCCTGCCGTCCCCTCTAATAAGGTTCCTCTGTTATTGCTAAAAGGTCTTTGACCTGGCGATAGAAAAGGTCTGATGGGCGATGCGCGGAGCGGAGCCAAGACGGGCGGGGTTACGTCCGCGTGCCGGACCTCGCGTAGAAAGAGAGGAAGGACTAAATTGTTTTTGACATTTTTGGATGCTTTTACAAAGCGCTCCGGTCCCGTCCCATAAGTATGGAGGAAAGGGGACTATGGACTAGAAGCAAGGTGGTCACTACGGTGAGTAACCTGGTTATTCTAATGCACTCACCCGAGACTTGCTCTTTCATGGGAATGCATTTTATTTTGGTATTGTGAACCCCATCAGAGTTTTAGACCGATGGGTGATGGTAATCATGTTTGTGGGTTAAGATGTTTCCAGCCTACAGCAGCAGGGGGGGATTACTTTGGTTTGGCATCTGTGCAGTAAATTACTAATCTCCCTAAGGATGTTTTAATGCCAATTAAATCCTTGACCCCTGATGGTTAACTAACCAATAGCGAGTCAAGAGATGTTAGTCTCCCTGCCCATTCAACATCTGGATTCTGTACCACGAACGTCCAGCATGCTAGGGTCCTAGACCACTCAACCATTGGCCTCTCAGGGGTCAGTGGGCATGAATATGTGACGCAGAAGGCCATACTCTATGCTCATGCCACACTTGGACTCCCTGGAAAGATGATCATATGGTATGTTCTATTACACGTCAGCATACAGCCCCATTTTACCTGCTCTTTTTTTGCAACGCCTGACTTACTATCTAGTATTTAGTGCCAATGCATTTGTTTAGTAACAGATTATAGGGGACTTCCCCTGTTAAGGCTCATCCTGTCAACAAACTGAATTGTAAAATCAAGTGGTGTTTTTAGTGTGACCAATGGATATACAATACATGTCGAATGAAATTAACTACATGTAAATTGATGGCTTTGGGAAAGAAGAGTCGATCAGCCACCCGCAGGAGCTTGCGCTTGGAGACAAAGGCAGGCTTGCTAATCTGTTTTACTTCAGGGCGATCCCAATCTACTAATAGCCGTGCATGTTTCCTCATTATATTTGGACATGTTCAGTGGCCGTCGAAGGCAAAGCATCAGAGTTTTTGCGCGCAGCTAAAACAGCATAACGATCTGTTGCCATACTTGCACAGATGAACAGTTCCTGACACTTCGACAGGGTCCCTTTCCCACAAGTACAAGTGTGCAGTTTAATCGTTTACTTGAGAATCTACATTCATGCAATTTCTGGGTTAGTGAATGCTCGGAATATATATTTGATACCTGCTCTCATTTGGTGTATACAAGTCACAGGAAGACATTCTTTTAAAGAAAAGCGAAAGTGCATAATGCACATTGACACAGCGTGCTATGCGCTTGTGACTAGTATGTTTATCATTGGGCGGCTGTTTGTGACCAGAGGCCGATGCATGGACTAACCCCATGAGAACGGCCTGAAGTGTCGAGATATGAGAAGAACGCCGCCTTTTTCCTGCTACAATGCATGCTGGTTTGTTTTCCCTCTGAACGCGTTATTTAAAGCGATAACTGCACGGTCGGTAAGCCATGGCTGGTGCCTGGTGGTTATCGAAGGACCAACACTACCGTCACGGTTTTTACACCGATAAACCGTAACAGACCTAGTTTGGAAACTTGCTCCCAACTTGCCGTGTGGTTAGATAAAGCGTAGTTCGGGGATATTGGACTGTTGCCCCGCATGCAACATTACATTGCTGGATTAGGAACAGTTTGAGTTTTAGAGACTCTTTGTCAGCATGAAGAACTGTTTTGGAGTTGAGGACTTTTGCCAGCATGCAGCATTGTTAGGCAACACCCCTTTCTGGACTTTCAGCCTCTTTATCAGCATGCGCTAGACAGAACAATTCTGGGCTTCCAGACTATTTCCCAGCCTGCAGCAGTGTCCAACAAATGACAGTGCAATGCTTTCAGACGCACCCCTCCACCTCATGCACAGCTGTTCGACAACATTGTTCTGGCCTTCAGGCCTTGCACATGTTTTCCCATGATTCAATGTTATGCAACATAAAAAAAAGTATGGGGAAAACAAGAGTTCAGTGTTTGATACCTGTTAGGACTCCCATCTCTGGCAGGCCACGCTTGGCGTACACAGCTTGGCAACGGGAAGCTGTACCATGTACGGTCAAGGTGCTTTGGCTTCCTCAATCCAGCTTCTCAGGTTTACTTCCTTGATAGCAGGAGCTTCTGCGTATCTCTCCCCAAATAGAGGGTTCCATGCTCGCAGCTTGCCGATGCTGTACTGGGGTTTGCTGGGCCAGCGTGCCCCAGGCCCCTCGTTCCGGTTACTCGGCTTCCCCTTATTTGGGGTTTTCAGTCCCGGCCTCTGTGTTCACTCCCAGATCTTCCAGTCATGGTTGCAGGCTGGGTCGCCCTTTGCCTCAGCGTGAAGGTTATATGGCATATCTCTCTTCTTAGAATGCTCTCCTCCTCTTCACTCTGAAGCATCCCGTGTGTCAGATTTCCTTAAGGTACTGCCTGCTTCAGCCATTGAAGAAAGAGCGAGTAGATCCGACTTGTAGTGCGCTACGTGTCCTAAATTAAGGTGAGGCTGGCTGCACCACCAGAGACTTGAGGCTGCACTCACAACCTCAAAAATATAGCAAGAACAGAAAGGGTGTGGCTCTGGGTAATTGCGCCAGCCACACTTCAATGGTTAGTTAATTATAATCAACACAAATATTCAGAGAAGCTTGGTTAGCTGCAATTTAATTCAAGTGTCACAAAAGTAATCATTGTCAGCTTTCAAATATTTCGTAGAGATTTTCTTTTCAGCCTACAACTGTTTCGACACAACAAAGGTGTCTTTGTCGAGGCTGATCATTATACATACAAGAACAAAAACACATAAAACATATAAAGTAGTACAAATTTGAACAATAATGACATTAAAGGAAACCTACATCATTGGTACATGCCATTGGTGGGGCTAGGAGAGCCGGGAGAGAAATCACACGAGGAGGACAAGTAGAAAGAATTAGTCAAACCTGTACATCATTGAGATGTCATTAGCGTGTTCCTGGGACTCCATGTGCGGGTGCACTGACATATAAACATTTTTGAATAACATCCATGCGGGACATCAGTTGCTATAAATGCAGTAAATGGGAGTGTGGTGGAAGAAGCACCCAAAGAATAACCATACATGGGAGTAGAAATGTGGGTATCCCTACAGATTATCCCCACCAAAATTATTGCCGGCCATATGGTTGTTTGTCTCGCCATAGGCAATATTTTTTGGGGGGATAATTTGTGGGAGCGGAGGTTGCGGGGGTGTCCCCTGCACATTTAAAAATAATGAACTTATCCAACATTGAAGCACAATGAGGTAACCTTTTCGCACATTACATGTTAAACGTCTTGAAAATACATTTTCAAAGCCCACAGGCCATATTTTTGCTGAATTGAATTCTGGTATTTGTAGTCTTCCAGTCAAGATGGGGGAATAATGCCACAGTTGTACATTTTTTGTTTAACATATTTCTGTAATTATTTATGTATTTGAGTGTGTACCTTACTAAATGGCATGTGAACTTTCAAGTCATCTTTATAAAGCACAGTATTGTTGAACGCCAGACGTGGGGTTCAGGAGGGGGAAATGATGAGAGGGCAAGCGACTCCTGAATTTTTGCCCAGGATGTGGCAAGAGAGGTTGCAATACTGGAGACTGGTGCAGTTATTTTTCCCTGATTGAGGCCATCTGCTGCTTTTCAGGGCACAAGTAAATGATGCATGTGGGTGGACAGCGTAACATTTTTCAGAGGGCAGAAGCAACCCACTTAGGTGTTTTTGAGGTTGGCAAGCTTGCTTAAGCATTTGGCTACCAGAATTTCGCCCAGGTTGTCATTTTTCAGTACAGACACTTACTCACAAGGCACATATCATGATCATCAAAGCACATGCTCGTATTGGGATTTTGTTTTCTATGGAATATTTCACTACATATTACTGGATTTAAAAGGTGAGCACCTTTTATACTTGGCCAGCGTATTTAATGAAAAATGTCCTCTATCAGGTTATTTATCTGTTGTTGATTACTATTTTTGAAAGGCCAATGCTCTTTTTTCTGGTGCACTTCTTCTAAGGGGAAAGGTCAAGTGAACTAAATGTGTATCTTTCACTTTAAGATATGTTCACTTACTGCGCGTATATTCTTAGTAACTGCTGGACCCATATGCATGCAAGTTCCATATCCGACCCACCCTCCATGGAATAAGTGAGTTGGACCACACAGTTTGCAAGTGTTGGCAATAAAAGGCCGTAGGATTTTATTGTCACAGATATGGTTATGAAAACAATAACAATAATCATATATCCATCTGATGTCAGACTTTTGGGTACTGGGTCCAGAGGTAGCCCCCTCTGGCCCGTGCCTCCTTTCTTGTCCTACGACTTGTTGTGGTCACTGTACAGTGCCCGGATCCTCTCTTCCTTTGTTCTTCTCCCTTCTTTTCTAGGGTGGGAGGGTTTTGCGGAAAAGGAGCAAAAGTGGAGGACACTGAGTTAACGGTGAACCTCCAGTCCCCGTTCAGGGTCAACAGATTGTGTTTCTGTGGAGCTGTGCAGCTCTTTTTGTAAGACCTAGGGCAAGCCCTGGGTCTTTGAAGTGTGTCTGTTGGGGGCTGGGACCCAGCCCGGCAGAAGCTGACTGTCTGGCCGTCTCAGAAAGGGGGGGGGTGTTATTGCTCTCCCTGCCTGCCTGCCTGTTAGTTTCCTCTGGGTGCTTAGCACCCTTCTGCTTTGTGGAAGGGTGAAGTGATTTTCTCCCCTCACCCTTCCCTTGCTTTGTGATGGGCGAGACTGCTGTCTCCTGCCTAAGTGGAGGAGAGGGGCCAGTTTTGGATGAGGGGAGCTGGCCCTCTTCTGGGCCTGCTGGATGGTACCAGCAGTTACCCTGCCTCGCTTAGGGAGGCCCTACAGCATTGCCCAGTGCCAGCTTTTGATTTTCGCTATTGTGGCAAAAGTTCCCACACCGAGTGAAGCACAGGAGCCACGCTCATCCCCATGTCAAAACACCACATTTTACAGCATGTTTATTTTTTTATTTTGACATTTGTAGAAAGCGCACAAAGCCCTTGGGCATCTAGGCGCTGTTGCTGCAAGAATAGGAAAGAAGGCATATGATTTACAGGAAGGTCTAAATGTAGAACGTCTCAGCAACAGTCGCCCCACCAGGGCTGTCACGAGGTGTGGTGAGGCCCGGGGCAAAAATTGTGATGAGGCCCCCTTATTATTTGCACTGGGCCAGCTGCGGTACCGCCGCAAACAGGAGGCACGAGAAATATCTTGTTGATTTTTTGTGTGGAGGAACCAAAATATGGTGTATTCCTACAACTGCGAATCAACTACAGCAAAGTTAGGTGTCTCTACTGAAGAAAGGTTTATGTCAGACTAACCTTTGTATCATATGCATAAATATTTATAGGATGGCATGCCGACATGTGGTGGAAGGCACCAGCGTTAAGCCCCTGTATGTGCATTACAACACACATCATACACAGTGACATGTGCAATGGAGGCTGGTGAGGGAGCCCAAACCAAACAAGGGGTTATTGAGAGGGGTTCGGACCCCCGAGATAATGTTTGAAACATTGGGTTGAAATGGTGCATTTTACATCACTTTCTTTAAACAATTTGGTAGAAAGCCATACAGTTTGCAATTGGTGCTGTATGGTAGCACATGGAAAAGCCAATAGTTTCATGAAGCCTTTGCCCAAAACATATATCAGTATAAAAATAAGTTAATGCTGGATGTTCCCATGCATGTCCATGCAGGCTGCACCAATATATGCCAGTATTACCATATAAGGACTCCCAGAAAGTATATCCAGGTTGGCTGCCCACCATCAGTGTTATTACTGGATAGACTGGCCTACATTGAATGTGGTCCAGATTAGCCATGTAGTAATATTTAAGGTTACTCTACCCTTGATGCATGGTTCTTGTTTATCAATGGTAAAGCAGAGCAAGCATTTGCAATGGCAACGGTTTGGGCTTTCGTGTAGGCATGGGAAAGGTACTGCTGTATTGAAATTAACTGACCGTTGTTAGGGAGAATTCTCATTTTTATGGCTAATTTCCCTCACCTAGTGAGTCCCTCAGCAGCTTTGCTGGATTTCTGGGGTTTATTTTTTCCACCTGGTAAGAGTGTGAGCCTTTTTCCCACTCTTACATGTGTTTTGCCATGTGTATTTCTACTTTTTGTGTGATCTTGGGCTCTGGAGCCACACCACTCCATGATCCCCACTTTTGTGTGTTAGACAGCACCTTCAGTGCAGTGACACAGGGTTGTCTTTGAGACTTCCCACTGACTCAATTATTCTGGGGCTAACTACTGTCCCCCAGAAACCGGTAAAGTTGCCATTAACTTTATATAGTCACTTTAAACTACAGACCCAGTACACCCCATCTTACATGGAGTGTTGGAAAGGGTTAATTCCTACCCCTTTTTGTCTGTGCGCCTCTGATCTTTGTTTTGCTCTCTTAACATTAAGACTTGGCTGGTGGCAGTGGTATCTACCCTAACTTCTCTACCGCGATTATACTATATAAACGTGGTACTGTTTTAGGCTATTATATTAGCGTTGAACTTAAACCCGCTTGACCAAATACTTTTTATTTTGGTTCCGATCGGGTTTAGTCGCCATTTCTTTTTGTTAAAGTCCTTCTTGTGTTTTACTTTTCGCGCCAAACCAGGTTTGCCTTCTTTGTTCGCCGAACTTTGGCGGGCTTCTGTCCAGAAGCCCTCCTTTGGCATCTGGGTGTCTAGGTGGATTGAATGTAAGGGAGGGGTTTAGTCACCCCCTGCACAGGGTCTCCTTGGAGACCCAAGATGCACTTTGTGTCGATTGGCTGAGGTGGTTGTCTGGGCCGGACAACCCCCCTGCCGAGTGATTGACAGCCAGGCTGTGTGAATGGGGGATTTTGGCATAAAAGGCAGTACTCTTGGGCTGGAAGTCAGTCGCCACTGGAACTGCAAAGAACCGAAGAGAAGACGGCTGCTGCAACTACCGAGTCCCGGTGAAGCTCTGCTGCAGTCCTGAGCCATCTACCCTTCAACGACAAGTGAAGATCCAGTCCGGAGTCTTCTTCCCTTGAGCCTGGTGGGATCAACCAGCTCATCTTCCACAGCCAGAGGATCCTCTTTGTGGTCGAAATCGCTGTACACTGCTTTAGTGGTCCGGATAGCCACCCGAAGAGCCTCTCCTGTTTTAAAGGAGCGCTCCTTTTATTCACTGTTGTTTCGCTGCTGCTGGCCTCATCCCTGGGTAGTGCAGATCGCTCCAGATGTTGTCCTTCTTGTCTCCACGACTGAAGCTCTAGGAACCGTGAGTCTGCAGGAACTACCAGGAACAACTGCCGTGGCACCAGCTTTCTTCAAGGAATAAGGCACTGTGTCCAACTTCGAGGAATTAGGGTGAACCCTTCTTCCTCACCAAAGGCATGTCCTTTTCTTCCTTCCCACTTATAACTTTTGCCTCCTTTCGTGACAATATCTAAGTACTCCTGGCAGTCTCGAATCGTGAACTGTACTAACCGTGTGATCCTCGGCAACAGGACCCTGTTACACTTGACACTGGCGCAGGCCTATTGACTTTTATCTACTGGTTAGAAGGTGTCCTCTGATTCTGTCTGCCTTGACAAAAGTAATGCCTACGATTTTTATCCCCAATTTTCTTGTGTGAATTCAGGTGCTAAGTGTGTTTGACTATGGTTACATTTCTTCCTGCGGGTATGCTTATCTTTAGTAAGACCGAACTGTCATTACTGTCAAAAAGTGATCGCGTATGTACTCCCGGTAACATCTTTGGTTTCATAACACCGGTCTGTCAAATCCCAATGTACTTACCTTGAATTTATCTACACAAGGGGAATTGGTTGTGTGTAGTATATTTGAAGTGTGGTTTTAGTTCAATAGAAGTTTAGTGTTTTGTGAACGGATGGTTTAAAAATAAATGTACTTATATTTTTTAACCAGAAACCTAGAGTCAGTGTTTGCTTGAGTCACAGAAATTGTAGTCCTTTGTGTAATCTCTAGTACTGCTCATATGCTCTTGAGATAAGTCTGGCTGCTCAGCCATTGCTACCACTCTTTCTGTGTAGTACAGGCTTGTACCAAAGGTGAAATTGTATTACCACTCGTAGTCTTAATTGTGTGTAGTGGTCCCTAGAGGCACAGCACAGGATTCTGCCTAACACCCGCTGATGGCAGCAGGTGCAAAATGGTTGGAGACCTTCCCATCTAATAGCAGTGCCTGGGAAATGCCTAATACTTATGCACACACCAAAACTGTTGGCTTTGCCAATGCTTGTTTTCAACAGGACTTCAGTAAACGACACGCATTGGCAGACCTGGTCAAGAAATTTTTATTACACCTGTGGTGTGTTTACAATGCCCATTAAGTCGTTCACTCTAAGAAGACTCTTGAGAAAACACTGGCAGGCACTTTGAGTGTAAAGTTTGATAGTAAGGCTTGAATAAAGCTTGCTCAAAGTGTTGGGTTTTTGGGGGTGGGGGATCAGGGACTGGGTGGGAATTACCATAAGTATTAGCATGGCCATAGGCAGTCAATGGGGGGTAGAGGGAGGTATCCAGACAACACCTACAAGCTTTCTGCCATTTCCCCCTATCTGTACTCTAATGCAATAGTTTTGCCTTCTATGTGGCGCACCTAATAGACTATGACATCCTTTTTAGTTTGAGCTATCACTTGGATGATTAATATTGAGGCTGTATATGTCTGCATTCTTGAGAGCTGCTTTGCTTGGATTTAAAAAAAAAGCTGTATATAAAAAAGCACTGCCCTATAAGAAAAAAACAAGTGTCTTGGCCTTAAAGTGAAAAGCACTTTGCAGTCTCAACTTTAATTTGTACTGTTCACTGGGTATTTTAAGTCAGATGTATGCAAAGTCAGATGTATGCAGCAATGTTGGCTAAAAAGTATAGCTATGTGGAAATGTCACATGACCATAGGCTGTTGCGACAGAACATGTTCAAGTCAGGCATAATTACTGGCGCTATGGTCCCCTTGCAGTGTTCTCATTTCGTCAAAACAAAACTTGCTGCTGGTTGTATCGGATACTCACTTTTATTTTGTTGTCAGAATAAACACAATCGGACTGGTCGGACAGAAGGAGGATTTATGGTGAACAATCACTGTTCCCAAAGTTATCAGCTGCACAACCTTGATGAGGGCTGAAGATGTTTCTGTGCTTCTGGCAACAGCGGGTATAAGCGCCCTCGTTCTGCAATAGGGGTGGAGAAAAGCGTGGCCTCCCCAGTCTGCATCACGGGTGAGGATATTGGAGAAACAGGCTCCGTTTGAAACCAGTGTTTGCGAGGGGAGGGGGCCCACATTGGCACTTCAAGCTCCGCATTGAACAGAAGAAAAGTTGATCACAGTCCAGGTAACTGCTGTTGCAGGGAGTGCAGAGGAACGTGGAATCGGCAGAAGACAGGCAAAAGGGAATGCAACTGGGAGAAGGCAGGAGCTAGAGGAGAGGGTGCCACGAGGCCCCTCCCAGCGGGAAGCCCAGGGCAGTTTGCCCCTCCTGCACCCCCCTTGTGACGCACCTGCACCCAACCTCCGCATTTGCCTTTGCAACTTTCTGCTATAGGATCCCCTGCTATTCTACACCTTGCAAACAGTTTGGCCTGCTCGCCCCCTCTAATCAAGGCTCAGGGGATACATTAATGAAGCTACCTTCTTATTTTGTAGTGAGCTGCACTTGATAAATGCATTTATTGCTATTACTTGTTTTGACTGTCATAATAACCCTTATCTGAAGCTTCTCAAATAAAAGAATATTGCTAATTTGAACAATATGCCCAAATATACACACATATCTTGGGAGGATAGCTCAGGGGTTACGTGCTTGCCTTGGATTTAAGACGACACGGAGCAACACAGGTTCGAACCGCGGGTCTGCGCATATCACATTAAAAACAATCGTGAACCTTATGCAAAAACAGCAGTTGGTTTCAGTTAGCAAAACACAATCGCCATAGTTTTGCAATGCCTTCCACAGACTGTGTTTTTAAACCAAACTTTCAAAAGACCTTTTGCAAACAGTATTTCTATCAATTCCATTAGGAAAGAGATGTGTTAAGTTCCTGAATTGCAGACTAGTCTCAAATCCGGCCTTAAAGTGAGTGCTCCCGCAGCTTTTATCACACTATGCCGTATCTGCCAAAATGAGTCTGTACAAGGCATTCAGCTGTCTGCTGCTTCACTTTGTGAGTGCTCCCGCAGCTTTTATCGCGCTATGCCGTATCTGCCAGAATGAGTCTGTACGAGGCATTCAGCTGTCTGCTGCTTCACTCCGTGAGTGCTCCCGCAGCTTTTATCACGCTATGCCGTATCTGCCAGAATGAGTCTGTACAAGGCATTCAGCTGTCTGCTGCTTCACTCCGTGAGTGCTCCCGCAGCTTTTATCACGCTATGCCGTATCTGCCAGAATGAGTCTGTACAAGGCATTCAGCTGTCTGCTGCTTCACTCCGTGAGTGCTCCCGCAGCTTTTATCACACTATGCCGTATCTGCCAGAATGAGTCTGTACAAGGCATTCAGCTGTCTGCTGCTTCACTCCGTGAGTGCTCCCGCAGCTTTTATCACACTATGCAGTATCTGCCAGAATGAGTCTGTACAAGGCATTCAGCTGTCTGCTGCTTCACTCCTGTTATTGCCTAGTAGGTAAATGTTAATATTGACAATTCATATACTGGACGTCAGTGTATTTGTCTACCTTACACATGGTAACATAACTTCCCATGATACATTTGCGTACTAAAGGCCAGGGCTCAAGTCGAGTGTACACGCAGGGGGACGGAGTCCCCCCACTTTATTCAGAGGGGGACTCAGTCCCCTCCAGCTAAAAGGGAAACATTGTATGTTCTCTTTGAATTCATGAATTAAAGCAGACCTTGACCGCAGTCGTTAGGTTTGGAGCTGGACATTTCACCACTGCACTATAAAACCGATCAAAATTAACAAACAACTAAAGGTGAAATGCCCCATTTCGGTAGTGCAAGTCGCAGGGAAAACATTTGTAATGGTTCTTGGAGTTTAAAACATGCACACCTTTCAACGTTTTCAAAAATACTATTGGAGAAGATATCCTGTCTTGGTTTTGTGCGTGTGTTGATTTACCTTGATATGCAAATTTTTGGCGACGTCACATCCCATTGCGTTTGTTGATGAGTCCTCCCAGGGAAATCTTGTTTTGAGGCGGGGCCCACTCCCCTAGCAGCCCCGACCACTACACGAAAGGGCATTTTTTTCTATAGCCTGAAGCTCTCGCTCGTGTGCGAGAGCTTCAGGCTTTAGAAAAAAATGACTTTCACCCATAATGGTGGCACCGCACCTGCGTGGCATCCCTTTAAGCAAGAGACGCCGTGGCCGGAGCCACCATTATGGAGAAAACGTGAGGCCGCTGGAAGCAGAGGCCTTGCTTTCTAAATACTGAAGTTCCCGCGGATTCGCGGGAGTTTCAGTCTTAAAGAACAGGGCCTCTGCTTCCAGAGTTCTCACCTTTTCAGCCCTAATGGTGACGCTGCCCCTCCCCAGCTGGCGAGGGGCAGCGCCACCATTAAGGCTGAATAGGCGAGGCGTTGTCCCCTGCCAGGCAAGCCTTTAGAAAATAAAGGCAGAGATCAGCACCCTCTCCCACATGGGGAGCAGGGAAAAGGCTGCCTGGCAGGGGTGGCGTTAGCCCATTGAGCCGTGGCTCGTGGCCTAATGGACCAGCAGCCCCCCTCCTACCACCCCCCCCCCCCGCCGTAAGGCCACGCCCCCTCGATTTTGTAGTGCCACTTAAGGCACTGGTACCCCCACTTTAAATTTTAGGACTTGACCCCGCTAAAGGCTCATTCTGTGATATCACTAATGTTGTCACTAATTATGCAAATTAGGGGGCCCACATATCTTCTGCCGCCTCGGCACGCTCTGCCTGTGGGTGCTTTTGCTAATTCTGCTATTGCTGCCTCTCTCCAGTTCTCGTATATTGCCATGGCTTCCGCTGTCGATACCTGCTTTTTGTGCGACGTCTCAGAATTCTCGCCCCTGTCTCTCTCCCCCTGTTATCCGGCAGCGGTGGGGGGCCTCCAGACAGGGCCTTCACAGTAATGTGCGCTGTGGGCAGGGGAAGCACGGCCTGGGGATTACAGATCTTTGCACGTCCTGTCTCCAGCATGTACGCCACGCCATCAGAGCCGCCTGCTGAGCCAAGAGTCCAGGGCTGCTTTGGGATGACAGATTGCTGTCGCAACTGCCTATGGAATTGGATCGTGATCGCATTTCAGTGAAATGCACTCGAATGCCCTCGTGACCATCACTGGGGTTGGCTTCTAGGCGCTGTGCCGGCCTGCCAGCCAGTGAGTTTGCCACCCCTTGCAGCAGTTCAGGCAGCTATCACGAGCGCTCCTGTAGTGAAGTGTAGCCGCGGCCCACGAGTTCCTTTCCATGTCTAGGCCCCTCGCTGCAGCTCGGGAGATGGGGACCTGTTTCTGAAGCTGCGGACAGCACTTGTAGCAGGTGTGCTGTGGATGTGTAGGTTTTGAGCGCCAGGGCCAGTGAGTGAGACCAGACACCAAGATTTCTTGGGATGCTTCAGGTCACGTTTCCTACCATGAATAACAACATAGAAAACATGTTACGTCATCATTATTTACAATCTTGAGCATGGGGGGAGTGGCTGTGGGGGATTGGCTGTGGCCATCTCCCCTCCCCCCACCCCCACGTCTCGGGAATGGGCCTGTGGGAAATGGGTAAACCCCTTAAACCGACAAGACCCCACAGCTCTGTTACACTTGCACCTACCGGTACGAGCGCCTGGCATGACACCTCCCCGTTCAGTGCCGAACCTTGGCCCATAAGATAACAAGCAAGAAATCTTCCTTACAGTGACCTCAATTGTTGAGCCCATAGCTCAATTCAATGAAACGTGCCCCAACATACCACTCTACACTGAGAATTGAACAACCCTGCTCCCCAAATCTACAGTGCGGGAGGGCGGGAAAATCAGGCAGCAGTGCTGCCTTTGCCGGTCAATGGAGCCCGGGCTGGGACAAAAAGAGCGGGAGAACACCTTGTTCCCTCTCTTTTATACTTGCAACACACCGCCTGAGACCTCCAGCTCAGTGCTTCCAGCGCCGACGCACGAGAAAGCGTTATCACACCACTCAACGCGTAAATGACCTCCCCTCCAAGATACTCGCTCCTTAGCCCGCTACCATGCCTCCCGAGGTGCCACCCTGGCATGAGGCTAGGCCTTGCTGCTGTTCTCATAGTTTCTTGAGCTGGCCTTGTAGCAATGCTGTGGCATGATGTTGGCTTCTATCCTGAGGCCCATTCCTTCCCTAGACCCCGTATTGGAGGCTTGTGGGTGTATTATGGAGGCTTCCCATTCTTTCTTGGGCAGGCCCTGTAGCATGGGTGTGGTTGTAACATGGGCTTGTCTCCTGGGGTCCTTTCCTAGACCCCCTGTTCCAGACTTGTGGGTGTATTATGAAGGCTTCCTGTGCTTCCTTGGGCAGGCCTTGTAATGATAATGATAGTTTATTTATATTGTGCTCGTACACCAGTGTATCAGAGCGCGACAAGGTAAGGGAGGGGAACAGGGGAGAACAAGACAACGATCTTTCTAGGCCCAGTGATATTGGGAACGCCAAGTGCATGGGAAAGGGGAAAAGTGCAGGGAAGGAGGGGGGAGATGTGGAAAGTGCGGAGCAGAAGAGAACGGATAAATAATAAATAAACAAATAATAAAGGTAATAAACGGTAGTAGTGCAGCCAGCAAGTGGCAAGTGCTGTGTTTAAGGCAGCAGACAGGGTATGTCTGATAAGTGCAGAAACAAAAAGAAAGTGGGTAGGGGACTGTATGGGTACAGATGGAGACCCCAGTGCAAGGGGTGGCTTGGAGGCAGTGCAGGAGGGTGGGAGGGTGAGCAGGTACCTGTGCCTGGTGTAGCAGTGGTGTGGGTGTTCCGGGGTCCTTTCCTAGACCCCCTGTTACAGGCATTTCGGTGTATTGAGGTTTCCCATGTTTTCTTTGGGCAGGCCTTGTAGCAGTGGTGTTGGGGGTCCTGGGGTCCTTTACTAGACTGCCTGTTCCAGGGTTGTGGTTGCAGTATGAAGGTTTCCCATGATGTCTGGGTCAGGCCTTGTAGCAGTGGTGTGGGTACCCTGGGGTCCTTTCCTAGACCCCCTGTTCCAGGCTTGTGGGTGTATTATGGAGGTTTTCCATGCTTTCTTGGACAGACTGTGTTATCAGAGTGTAGCGACTGTGATATAGATCACCTAGGTTCACTTAAATAGGAAGGTTTTTAGTGCTTTTCTAAAGCTTTCCAGTGATGAACATGAACGGATAGTCAATGGCATTTGGTTCCATAACTTTGGACCGAAAACCTCCTATCTCCCTTTGAGATCTGTTTAGTCCGGGGTATGGTCAACAGCATTTTGTCTCCTGATCGGAGAGATCTCTCGTTAGTTGAAGGTGGTGGATCCTGGCGCTCAAATATTTTGGTGCATGATCGTAGAAACATTTATGCATGAGGCAGGCCATCTTAAACTTCACCCGATCTTCCACCATCAACCAATGGAGAGAACTACGCGAGGCTGACACATGGTCTCTTTTTCTTAGGTGGGCAATTAACCTGACTGCCGCACTCTGGGCCCTTTGCAGTCTCATCACCTGTTTAGCTGGAATCCCTGACATTAAACTGTTGCAGTAATTGAGGTGGGAGTTGGTTAACGCCCCTACGACCACAGGGTGGTCTTCTGCTGGCACAAAGGGGAGCATATTCCTAAGCATACGTAGGGGGTGATACACACTGGCCCCTACCTGGGCTTCGCGCCCTAGGTTTTCCTGCCATGTGTATCCGAGGTTCTTTATTTTCCTTGAAAACTGAATCTCTTCCCCTAGGATCTGTGGGATTGTGCTTTGTTTTTCGGCCCTCATCTTGCTCCCTGCTCCAAATAGAATTACCTCGGTTTTAGCTGCATTCAGTTGTAGCTGATTGCATGCCATCCATATTCTACATTCCTGCATACGCTGGTTGATCTTTTCAAAAGCCTCCTCTATATTCTCTGTTTCCACATAAATCTCTGTGTCATCAGCATATGAGTGAAATCTTAATCCATACGTCCTCAACTTGTTGAATAATGGTCAGATGTATAGATTGAAGATCAATAGTGACAATGCTGATCCCTATGGAACTCCACATTTTAGCCATAGCAGTTCTGAGAGAAAACCTCCCAGTGTTACACGCTGGGTCCTGTCCTTCAAGAAGGAACTGAATCACTCTACCACTACTTTCGAGGCTCTCCCGACTGTCCCAATACGTTGGAGAGTGATCTTGTAATCGATCATATCAAAAGCCGCAGATGGGTCTAGCATCAACAATATTTTGGATCCTCCCCTATCTGCAGCTTCTAACAGGTCATCCTGAACCGCCAGCAAGGCGGTCTCTGTTCCATCATTGGGGCAAAACCCCAACTGACATTCATCCAGGAGGCTCTTGTTGTCCACAAAATCCTGAAATTGGCCACAGAACACTTTCTCCAAGATTTTAGCATGCCAGCATAGATTAGCTACCGGCTGATAGTTTTTAAGGACTGTTGGATCTAAGTTGGGCTTTTTCAAAAGAGGTTTTAACAGTGCTCCCTTCAAAGTACTAGGAACATAGCCCTCCATTAAGGATTTATTTATAAACTTTGTTAAAAATGGCGCGAGATTTGCTGCCAGACGAATGGGTGTACACGCTGGCATTGGAAATGCCAGGTCCTTTGTTGGCTATAGTTGGAATATTTGAGTTAACAGTCTCGTTTTCAATGGTTTTAAAAGGAAAGCTCTCATCTTCTCCCTTTTTCTCTTCTACCTTTGTCTCTTCTAAGGGCTCCTCCAATTTTTTACCCATCTTCACTTTGGCAATGCTTTTCTGGATATCCAGAATCTTTTCTTCAAAAAAAGTTGTTAAACTTGTTGGCTTGTTCTTGGGTCGCGGTAGTGGGAGCTGCCATGCATATCGGGTTCCTAAACTTTGCCACTACATCAAATAATGCCCTAGCTTGGTTTCCTGCCTGTTTAATTTGTCTTTGGAGGAATTCTTTTTTTTGTTTGTAAAGAGGGCTAGTTTATATTCCTTTAACAAAGCTTTCATCTTCACGGCATCTCTACCCTGTTTGGATAACCTCCATCTTTTATTAGCCTGGCATAGCTGTTTACACATAAGGGCCAGTGCTGGTCCAAACCATGATTTTGATTTTTTTGTAACCTTTAATTTTAGGGGTGCATACTTGTCACAGATCTCTTCTAAAATCTCTGATCCCTTACTGAGAAATTCCTCACAGTGGAGCTCGGGGTCTAGCTTTTCCAATCTTGACTCCACTTCTTTTCCAAATCCTCCATCTTTCGGATCCACACTGGCATGTTTTCCCGTCCTCTCCCATCTTGTGATTCCATTCCCCCTATTCCAAATAGTTGTACACAAAGGTCTGGCCATAAGATTGGGATGGACTTCAAAAATGGTGCCGCTCCTATAGCTATTAGGTCTACACAATGATACTTATTGTGAGAAGATTCCCTAGTGACAACCTCTAAACTGTGGTTGTCCAATAGTTCTCTTATGGCGCCAGAGTTGGGGAGTATGTTGCAGCCACATATTCCAGTCCCCCACACAGAGTAGCACTTTGTGTTTGCTTCCCGTTAAGGTAAGATGGGCATCTAGTTTATCCAGGAAATTTCCCAAAGGGCCGGGTGGCCTGTATCCCAAAATCGCCTTTATTGCCCGAGTGTGGGATAGTGAAATTGAGAACTCTCCGAATTGGATGTTATCATTTCAATCCAACCTTTCCAGATGTGAGATAATCATTGAGGCTTTATAAAGTATGGCTATGCCCCCTCCTCTTCTATCCTCTCTGTTAATGACTTGAATAATATAGTTCTCGGGTACAAGCTTGTGAAATATAGTTTGAGACCCATCTGTAAACCATGTTTCTGTCAAACAGATGAGCTCTAAATCTAACTCTTGGATTCATTCCCCGACTTCCACGGCATGTGCTACTGCTGAGCGGGCATTCAGTGAGGCTATTTTTATGGCTGTGTCCCCCTTTTCTATCTTAGCGTTGGGTCCCTTTTATCCAATCCATATATTCGAATTTTATTTAAACTTCTAAGTTGTAAATGACCACACCCATTATCTCACGATTTTAACTGTGTGAATGTGTAACTTACATTACTTGCGGGGTTGTCCATTTTCCAGGTAAACAGTACAGTGATTAATTACTGTGTCCTCTACTTGCAGCGTTTATCGCTGCTTGCCGACTCCAGGCCGCAAACGGGCCTAAACAGGCTTTGCGTCAGGGCTTTGAGATGATGCGAAGCAGTTAATGGCTCCATCGGCCGTAAGTGACATTTTGGCTGTGCGCCCTGTGTTCGTGCCTCTGGGAAGTGAAGTCCGTATCTGACTACATGAGTACTTTGTAGAAGTGGTGGGGGTGTAACGTGGGCTTGTTTCCTGGGGTCCTTTCCTAGACCCCCCTGTTCTAGGTGTGTGGGTGTATTATGGAGGTTTCCCATGCTTTCTGGGGCAGGCCTTGTAGCAGTGGTGTGGGTGCAACATGTGTGAGAACCCAGAAGGTGTCTCACCCACTTGTCCCTGGGGTTCTGTCATCTGTCATCCAGGTGGCCAGGCCACAGCCATCACTTTTGAATCCCGTTCCTGTGGGTGGAACAGTGCGGGAGGATCACCTGAGTGAGGGATCTTTAGAGAGTGGGAGTGGAACACCGGATGGTGAGACGCGGTATCCCCTTTGCTGCAACATCTTTACTTCATCCTACCTGGTAGGATATTTAGGAACTCTACCCCCTCCCCGTTTTACAACACAGACAGCTCGCTATAAGGGAAAACGGACTAACACTAAAGCCTCCTACCCAAAATGCCCCAATACTATGGTCAGACGAGGTCAGGCAATTATCAACAATCACTCACACCTGACTTCCATTACACTTCCACACACGGATAAATGGCGGAGCACAAGAGCATTACTCGGAGCGAGGCAAAGAACACAAGGAAACAGCACTTTTGAGACTGCTGCAGAGCATGAGGGGAAAGACGGCAAAACTGAAGGGGATCGCAAAGAGGGAAATTCCCTTGACCTTTTTGACAAGGAACTATTACTTTCCAGAGACCTTGAGAATAGAAAGCGTAAGACCAGGAAACCTGGCTGAAGAATCCTGCATTGCGTGTCGGAGCCCAGGACCCTCCTGCATCCGTAATCAAGGCGGGGAGAATCACCAGCTGCCGTGGTACCGTCCTTGGCTCCAAGAACAAAGCCGCATCAGTGAAGTCGGCACAGCCGGTGTGTTGGGGAGACAGATCAGACCAGTCTGTGTTGAAGCCAAGGTTGCAGCCAGCAACATTGTATGGTGACCGCTGTAACAAACATTGTTTAAACCTGTGTGATAAGAGACATAAGTAAAGTTAAACTTCTGATGAGTGATTGAACTTTAAAGCAAGCTAAAATACCTTTGACTGAGTGGTCCGGCACCACGCAGGTGCTCAATCGAAGGTCTCTGTAAGGTATCCAACTGAGAAGTAATAACAGAAGATACATTTGGTCCGAGCCCGGCAGAGGGAGACCAATTGAAGTTTTTGTCCTGAAGTGGGTCTGAGCCCAGCAGAGGGGGACCCGGGGTGAACAGAAAAGAACCTGAGAATTTGTACATGTGAAATCTTAAGAAGAAAGGAACTTTAATGGTTTGCCGTGTTGCATCAGCCACTCTGAAAAGAGACGTTGGGCCTCATTATGAGTTTGCCGGTCCGGAAACAACTGTGGCGGTAAACCCTCCACCACTGTTGTTTCCGGACTGGCAAATTACGGGTTCTGCAGGCAGGTGGTGTTACTCCTGCCAGGTCTGACCTGGCGGGAGTAACGCCACCTGCCTGTAGATGGAAATGGAAACACTGTCTCCGTCATAGAGGGGACCGGTGTTACCATGGTCCCCATTCCCATAGAATCCTATGGGACTCTATGGGAATGGGGAACAATGCAGTTACCGCCTCCGGAATTACCAGCACCCAGGGTTGTAATACCCTGGTGTTTCCGGGAGGTCCGGAGGCAGTAACTGTTTACGGGTCCGGCGGCTACCTGCCGGTTTTTCTGGCATGGTTACTGCCGGACTCGTAATGAGGCCCTTAGAATGGCAAAGTGACTTTGGCACAGAAGGCCCTGATGTTGAAGTGTTGGACTGCATCGTTTTTCTAGAGAAGGCAAAGAGTGTGATAAGCTTGAGTATGCCGCTTGCCTCGTGCTGAAAACGTGGGGAAGGGAAGCCAAGGGCTTGAATATCCTGACATATCATTTCTTGAACACTTTTCTTTTGCATAACATTGTTTCCCATGCTATTTTGTATTTAGAAGTAAGGCTTGGCAATATGTTTATTAATATAGGCCCTTTTGTTTTGACAAGACACCACTAGGACTGCGTTTATTATTTGATGGTCGTTGCTAGCTCCCAACTTTAGATTTAGGATTAAATGAGCGTTTTTCAAACCTAGTTGAAGTTCTCCTTACACCTGGGCTTGTCTCCTGGGGTCCTTTGCTTTCCTAGACCCCCTGTCACAGGCTTGTGGGTGTATTATGGAGGTTTCCCATGCTTTCTTGGGCAGGCCTTGTAGTGGCAGCGTGGGTAGCCTGGGGGGGGTCCTTGCCTAGACCCCGTGTTGCAGGCTTGTGGGTGTAGTATGGAGCTTTCCTATGCTTTCTTCATAAGGCCTTGTGTCGAAGGGTTGGATGTAGCATGGACTACTATCATGAGCTCATTGGCATCCCTCAGGCAATATAGCAGGCTTGTGTGTGTGTGTACTATGGAGCTTGATCATGCTTTGGACAGTCTTTGTATTGTAATTATTTATTTGTAAAGCTCTTATACAGAAGTAAAGTGCTTCAAAGCACTTCAAGGCGGGGAGCGAACAAGGGGATATTGTCGTCATTCTAAGGCCTTGAAGATTCCGAATGATCTAACAACAATAACTAGTATGCTAGGCCAGAGGCATTTAAGACAGAGAAGGTTGGTCATCACTGTGCTTATGCATGAGTATTTCAGACACAAACAAACTAGGCAGGCGAGATAAAGGAGGACAAAACAGACAAACCTGCTAAGGTTTGTATATTGATTGATGGCATGAAAGTATTATGGAGCTTCCTCGTTCTTCCTTTGGGCAGTCCTTGAAGCAGTGTTGTGTTTGTGACGCTGGCTTGTTTTATTGGAGTTTCTCTGTTCTTAAACCACCTATAGCAGGCTTGTGGGTGTACTGAGGAGTTTTCCCAGGCTTCGGGTGCATCTCATTACAGTGTGGGCATGGCTGTATCATGTATTTTTCCGAGGATGTCTCGCACAGGACTTGTAGTGATGGTGTGGATGTGTCATGGCTCATCACATGCGATCATTGGCGGTCCTTGGGCATTGTAGCAGGCATGTGGGTGCATTGTGGAATTATCGTGTTGACCATGCCGCTGTGGAGTGGATGTGTTATGAAGTTTTCTCGCGCCTGCTTGGTCAGCTTTGGAGTGGTGTGGGTGAAATGGACTCATCAGATTAATTTCCATTCCTCGCCCTGTATAACAGTGGCATGGATTGAAGGGGTTTCCTCATGTCTTGCAGGGGCTTTGCACTGGGGGGCTATGAGCCTGTTGTGTAAGTTCCTTTTCAGGCAGACCTTGGAGCAGTCGTGTGGGATTAAAACGCACTCTGCTCATGATCGTTTTGTCTTCATAGTTCTTAAAAAAAGAAAATAAGAAAAGCAGTGTTCTTTTGGTATAATGGTTGTGTTTCAAAAATATTTCCACGTATGAAGTTGTATGTTTAGAAAAGGGTGGGGTTGTATGTTTGGCACAATTTTTGACCAGTGTTCATTTTGTAGCAGTCCCGTTCACAAGATCACTATTGTTTTGAAAACTACTTTAAAACCTTTTTCTAAAATAAATATGCCAGATTAAACATTTTGGAACATTTGTTTTTAAGAGGGCAGTGTTTTATTTATTTATTTTTTAGAAGGCTCATTGGGAATCAAGGGAGGGAGTTAATGGTGGGATTCCCCATTTTTTAAATTGTGTATATTCGTTTACACTTGTCGTTGCGCAAACATTTTTAAATGGGAGTATTTCTCTTTCTGTTATTTGAATTTGGGAGTACAATTATTTTTAGAGTTTGGTTTTTAATTTCGATTTTCCGTTATTTGGCGACTAAATAATTTTTTGAACTTCAAAACCGATATGTTTTGCTATCCATAATTCCTGAAATTAAAAGGTTATTTTTCAGGTTTCTCTAGAGATCAGGCGGTTGGGTTGGCATGGTAGAGCTGCTCCCTGTGCTGCTGCTACGTTGGTGCCCCTGATCCGAAGAGAAGCAGGGGGCATCTCCTGTGTGTCTGTTGTTTCCTTTTGATTCTTAGCAGGTTTTCATACTCACTAATTTGATTTTTTTTGGGGGGGGAGTATTTGCCTGTTTTTAGGGAGTAAAAGTGTCTGTTATGCTGTTTCCCTGTATAGCAAATTGTGGAGCATTTAAGAAGGGTACATTAGATGAGAAGTGGGTTGAGATGAGAGACTGACTGTCCTGTTTATATTTGGTTGAAATGATTTCACGTGTGTTATAATTATAATGGTTCTTTTATAACGCGGTTCATACCGGAGACCAGTTTCTAAGCCAGAGAACGGGATTATATAGATGAATTACATCTATATTAGATGATACCTTTTTGAAATTTAAAAAACGAATTTTTAACTCATTACACAATATTATGAACTATACCAACTACTAAACCTAACTATGCGCTCTATGTAAACAATTCACTGCAACACCTTACACGCACTGTGGTTAGGAGCCAATAGTTATTAAACAAATCCTTTTCTACCAGGAAAACAAAACATGTATTTCACTCAAATGATTAAAACCCGAAATGATAGTCATGTTTTTAAAGAGTAGTAAAGCGTAATTAATTAATGCAAACAACCATTTTAACTAAACTCCGTCCTTGCTGATGATTTGTAAACCATTTTCGCGTGGTTTTGCTTGCAAATGTTGCCCCTTTCTCTGTGAGGCTATCCTGACCAGGCAGTCAGGGGTGACTGGCTCTAGAAACCTAATGCTCTCCGGAGCTATGCGGAAGCTCTATTCAGCACCGAGGTGCTTCAGCACCAACCTACTCAGCAGAGATTGCACAAGCTTTTCATACATGGCCCCTTACTGGTCCAGGGCTAGTTTTAGTGGTATCCTGTCTCTTTGTGGGGCTTTATGGCTCAGATTATCAATCGCAGATCTCCACAGGATAGCAGATAGAGCCACTTATCCTGCAAGAACACGCAAGCACCCATGAGCCTGGCTAGAATTTCTACGAAGGTAGTCCACCCAGCGGGTGCCACAGCTGGCATTTATGCTGAAATGCGGCGTTGTGATTGACACGTTTACAAGCTTCTCTATTTCACCAATCTTTTCATTTACAGCAAGATGGGCATCTTCCAACTCTCTCGGGATTTCGTTTCTTGCAGCCAAAGTCTCGGGAGGGCACGGGTGGGGGGAGTGTGGTGTATGTTGGGTGGCAACTCCAAAATGGCTTCTGAGATATCCTCAGCTGCCTGATCACGCTGATTCCCGTTAAAGAGGGGACAGTGGTAAGAATTCTGATAGTGACCCTTAGCCTGGGCAAAAGATGAGAGAAGTAGTGTAAACTGCTGCCAAACTAGTGAGCACCTCTACCAGCGCCAGCTGATATAGTGCAATAACTCACCTGCCACTTTAATAAACCGAGGTCATGGGAGATGTTTTGTAGTACACATATAGTGATTATTTAAAAGACCATATCATAAGATATTTGATTAATGCGACCTAAGGTGAGGGACAACCAGACCCCAGACTACGAACTACATATGCAATTACGCTATGACCTGTTGTACTGCTTATAAGTGATCAAAGGTAGAGTTTCATATGGAAACCGATGCAGACACCTATGTACTGTAATGCACCCTGTACATTTTCATAAATTTGTTAAAGAGCACATCTGATTCATCGGCCGGAACATCGTGATTAAGGAACTGCTTTAATTGCATGATCCACAATTGACAGTTTGAAGGTTGACTGTGTCAAGTTTGTGGTGCAGGTTTCTCATAGGTTAGGAGAATTTAAGGATGCAGGGAAGGGAGAGCTTAATAGCAACTGTTATTTGGTCATTGTTAGGTTGCTTACTTTTCAGTTTTACTCTGAGGTGTGGTATGACTTATACGTTATTAGTTTTTTGTTATTATTACTCTTACGTCCCGTCCCCTTTCCTCCATACTGTATGGGCGTGCCTTCCAAGGGATGGGAGACGGAATCTTTTTCACCAGAAAAAACCTTCCTCCCCTTTAAATTTAGAGGCACGCAGGGGTGCGGCCCAGGGAGCATCTGCTGCTCTGACTCTGCCCTCCGGTGCCACACCTCAGTCCCCTTTTCCACGTCACCGGGAACGGGCCAAATTCACCAGCGCTCCTGGGTTTGGCTTCGGCCATGTAATTCCACGCGCGGCTACTTCTTCTCTTTGTCTTTTATTCTTATCTATCATCCAGGTACTCAGTCCTCAGGTGTCGAGCTCCTCCCCGGCGCATGTCGACTTCTACAGGATTCAGCACGTGTCCATCTTGCAACGGGCTTCCAACTTCAGGCCCCCCTGCCCTCTGCCTATGTTGCCTTGGCCCAGACCACGGTTGGCAATCATGTTCGGTGTGTGACTCGCTGTCCTCGAAGGCGCTGAAGAACTCTAGCCAGGTGTAGGGAGCTCTTCCAGAGGTCACCTCCAAAGGATCTCAGGAATTTCGTGAAGCATCGAACCAGGCCCAAGGTAGGGGCGATTTTATTTATTTATTTTTATAATTTTTTTTCTCCAGCGCTCCCCGCAAGGGAGACTCCTTCCCAGGGACTCTCAAGCGTGGGAGGGACCGGCCAGGTCCTTCTACCGGCACATGCACCGATGCTGCTTCAGCTACCTGACTTGGGGTCTAGGGATCCTCGGATCCTCCTGGGCGCAATGTTGAGGGACCGAAAGGTTCTTTTAACGGGGATACATCCGAGGGGCTCTGCCCTTTTACCGGCACCATGCCGGAAGGTCTACGCCCTATTGCCAGCAATACGTCTGAGCGGCACGCCCTAATACCGGCAATACGTCTGAGGGATCACCTAAAAGCAGCTCTACCGACCCCCGGGTCGAGGGTGTCACACCTACCGGGCCGAGACCCGAGGAGCAGGGTAGGCCTCGTGATCCACACGCAAGAGTCTTGGATGAGGCCGGGCCCAGCGGGCTGAGCACCACGTCGCAGGCGCGTGGCAGGTAGCTCGACAAAATGAGAGCCGCGCCAGAAAGAGGAACCCGTCCCCCGCCATTCCAGGAATTCGGCGAAGAACAAGTGTCAAGGTGGGATTGGCCTCAACCAGGTATGTGGCCTACAGTCTAGCCCTCATTTGCGCAGGTCTGCTTTCCTTTGCGTCCATATGGACAGGGTATGCAGCGGCTCCAGCAGCTACCCGCTAACCCATCGGCACCCCCTGCCTCCTCTTTGGCCAGTGAGGAGATGCTCTTTGAGAAGTTCCTCGGCCTCATGAAGTCACCTCAGATGGGGGCTATCATCAAAGACGCCATCAGGGAAGTCATTCCCGCCATGATAGTGGCACCACAGACGCATTAATAGGGCCACAGGCCCCGGTGCAGCCACCTCCTCCAGCTCCACAGCCTACTCCGCAGCCTCTGCCGCCTCCTCAGCCTCTGGCTGCGGTCCCTGTACCCCAGCCTCTGGGGCCATCTACCCTTCCTCCCCCTCAGGATCCTCCAGATCCGCAGGACTCGGATGAGGAGTAGGATCCGGACACGCCATCCTCAGCCATGGCCTTCCACAAACGTCTTGCTGGGCTGGTGGAGTACCTGGGCCTCCCCCAACCTGAGGTCAAGCAGAGGGGGTTCTGGCTGAAGTCCTCGTGTAAGGCCCCTCTGCCAAATCGGGGATTCCTATGCAGACCGATGTAGTCTCCCTGGCCAAGAAGGGCTGGCTCAAACCCCACTCGGCCCAGCCGGTCAATCTACGCCTGGATGCCAAGTACAGGCAGATGGAGGGGGATACACTCTCTCTCGGCCCATCCTCAGCCATACGGCAAGAAACTCTATTCCAATGCATCCTTGCATCTTCGTCAGGCCAACGCAGATGCCATGCTGGCTGCCGCTCACCAAAGATTATGGCGGGAAATGGCGGACTTCCTCCCAAAACTCTCCACCCAGAGCCAATCGCTCTTTAAGGCGGGGCTAGCTGAAGCCAAGCTGGTGGCGCATTAAGTCATGGAATCCACAGTGGCTCATATCGATACCTCAGGCCGTGCCATCTGTATTGCCATGGACATGAGAAGGACAGCCTGGCTCCGGGCAACGAAATTCAACCCGGATATCCAGGAGCACATTCTAGATCTGCCGTTTGAGGGGGGGACCTTTTCCACTCCTACAGATAAAGAACTGGACAAAAAGAAAAACAGCTCGCAAACGGCAAAGTCTTTATCCATCCTTACAAAGACCATGCCCAAGTCGTACACCCAATCTCAGCAGCGCTCGGAAAGGGGTTGTACATATGGAGTGTTCCGCGGCTTCCAGGAACGCAGATCCAGGCAGCCGGACCGCTCACCATCTCGGAGCCGGCGCAAACAACAAAAAAGGGGCGGGGGAGAGTAAGGGCTTTTTCCAATCCCCCCTCAGCGTCAGCCTCCGAGGGAAAGAAGGCATGACATGCCCCTTCGGGTCCACGTGCCTCCGGGGAAGGGGGCAGGCTTGCTCTCCATGCACAGTTCTGGCACCAGAATTTCAGACCCCTAGATCCTATCCGTAGTATCCATGGAGTACCGCCTTCCTATCCCAGCCTCTCCTCCCTCCTGCCCTCAACTCCCACAGCTTGGGACAGCAACTCTTTTGGCGGAGATCTGGTCGCTCGTACAGAGCCAGGCAGTGGAGGAAGTCCCAGCCTCACAGCAAGCCTTTGGCTTTTACTACAGGATTTTCGCCATCCAGAAGAAGCACCAGGCGGGCCTGAGAGTTGTGCTGGACCTTTCCACCCTCAATCTCTCCTTACCCCTGCAAAAATTCAAGATGGTTACAGACATTGGACAATGGAGACTGGATGTGCTCCCTGGATCTGAAGGACGCGTACCTACACGTACACATTTGGCAGCCACATCGTTCTTTCCTACGCTTCAAGATCATGGGCTTCCATTTTCAACACAAGGTCCTCCCTTTTGGCCTCAACTCAGCCCCCAGGTTCTGTACCAGACTCATGAATGCCGTGGCAGCCCTCCTCAGAGCGCAGGGTCTCCACATCTACCCATACCTTGACGACTGGCTCATCAAGGCTACATATCCCGAAGCAGTTCACCACTCTTCCCATGCCCGTATGAACACACTACACGATCTGGGCTTCTCGCTCAATCTCAAGAAGTCACAGCTGCTGCCCACGCATACGCTGACCTTCCTGGTACTAATCAAGGACACGTGATCAGAGAAGGTCTTCCCGTCGGAGGACAAAATCTCGGCCCCCAAGAGGGCCCCCGCCCACTTCCTCAGCAGAGAGGTGACCTCGGCATGGTGGTACCAACATCTCCTGGGTCTACTTGTAGTGGCCCTATTAGCTGTTCCGCACACAAGACTAAGGATGAGGAGGATTCGACTGCACTTCGCTGCCTCATGGAACCAGGAGAGGGGCTCTCAATCCGAGATCAACAACATCCCTCCATCTCTCCACCCGGACCTAACATGGTGGTCCAGGGACAGCATCCTACAGACGGGAAAGCCCTTTCGGCCGCCCTCCCTGCAGGCCACCATCACCACAGACTCATCGCTCGAGGGCTGGGGAGCCACCCTGGACGGCCTCTCAGTCGATGGCGCCTGTACTTAACAGGAGCAGGAATACCACATCAATTGGTTGGAGCTGAACGCCATCTGGCTAGTACTCAGAGCATTCCTACCACTTCTCAGGGGCAAGGTTGTCCTCATCCAGACCGACAACTCGACCAGCATGTACTACGTCAACAAGCATGGAGGCACCCGATCCCCTCCTCTGTGCATGCTGGCGATCAGCATGTGGGAATGGGCCCTAGAAAACTACATTTACTTCACGGCAGTCCACCTCCCGGGGGAATCCAACCTGGAAGCGGACAGGCTCAGCAGGCTGGGAGCAGACAATTACGAGTGGCAGCTAAACGACCTTGTTCTTCAGGAGATCATCAACAAGTGGGGTCACCCCCACGTGGATCTATTTGCCACCTGGCACAAGAAGTGTGCCCAGTTTGCATCCTGGCATGGTCAGGGCATCGGCTCTCTGGGTGACGCATTTCACCTCCAGGAGACTGGCATGAAAGCCTACGCCTTCCCGCCCTCTCCCCTGATTCACAGGGTAATTTGCAAGATATGGTGTCCCGCTGACTCCTCATTATTCTGATAGCTCCATGGTGGCCGGCCAGGCCATGGTTTTCAGAGCTTCTCAGCCTGTCGGAGGTGCCCCCAATTCACCTTTCCGACGGGCCCAGCACGTCTTCTGGCTCAGCATGGGGGCAGAGTCATCCACCCTGCCCCAGGGAAACTAGCCCTCACAGCGTGGTACCTCAGCAGGTAACACTTTGGCACCTTAGCCTCTCACAGGCCAATCTGGAGATCATACAGCGCGCCAGGATCAACTCCAGAGGCATCGACCCCTTGGCGTGCACTTTGGATGACGTGCTCTTCTTTTCAGCGCACCTCGCTCTTTCAGGCGTGCAGGTGGACACCTGCCGCACATACCTTGCCGCCATTGGGGCTTACAGGAACTCGCAGGAGGGCATTTTCTCCTCCTCAAACCCTATAGTCAAACATCTGACGGGGCTCGATAGGCTCTACCTGCCCGTCAGGAGACCGCACCCGGTGTGGGACCTTAACATCGTCTTGGGCGCCCTTGTGCACAATCCGTTCGAGTTAATGGTGTCCGTGAACATCAGGCTGGTCACCATCAAGACGGCCTTACTAATCGGTCTTACCTCGGCTCGCAGAGTCAGCGAGATCCAGGTGCTGGTCGCCTCTGAACTATATACCACCTTTCACAAGGACAAGGTAGTCATGCGGATGCACCTGGCATTTCTGCCCAAGGTTCCGTCGGCGTTCCACTTGAACAAGGAAATGGTCCTTCTGATGTTCTTTCCCGATCCAAAGGACGAAGCCACAGAGACTGCTGCACTGCCTGGATGTCAGGCATACCCTAAAATTATACTTGGACAGGACCAAGGGCTTCCGCAAGTCGGACGCCCTGTTTGTCACTTTCAGAGGCTCAAAACCAGGCTATCAGGCCCCTAAGGCTTCCATATCCCGCTGAATGGTCTCTGCCATCAAGGAAGCATGTGAGGGCCAGCACAGGCCACTGCCGGCCAACATGCATGCCCATGCTGTCAGTGCCAAGGCAACGGCCCTCGCATTCCAGCGCCATGTCCCTTGACAAGTCGTAAGCAGGGCGGACACTTGGGCCTCTCCCTCGGCTTTCTGTAAGCATTACTGTTTGGATGCCGGCTCTAGATCTGATGCGGCCTTCGGACAGGGAGTTCTCAGTTCTCAGCAACGACGGCTACTCGGGTCCTGGGGAAAGAGGACAAGCTCCTCGACTCCCTTGGGAGGAAGATTTTTGCTAACTCGGCCCTGCAGCTCCGGCAGGCCAATGCAGAACCGGTGTTAGCGGGGGCGAATATGAATATGTGGAAAGGTCTGTCGGAGTTCGAGGAGTTCATTCCGGTCGAGAAGCTGGAAGACTTCGAGGCGGAATTGTCTGATGCCAGGGTCTTGGCCCAGGATCTGCTGGAGGCTGCGGCTCATCACGTCGATACTTCGGCTCGGGGCCTAATGCTGGGAGTTAATACCTCTCGACAGGCGTGGTTGCATGCCACCAAATTCTCAAAAGGAGGTGCAGGACAAGGTGTTGGACCTACCGTTTGACGGTAAGGAGCTTTTCCATTCCACAACGGATGTGGAGCTGACTAAAACAAAGGACAGCACCCAGACAGCTAAGTCCTTGTCTGTCCTGGTTAAAACTCCTTTTAGAAATCGGAGACCGTTGTTGCAAAGCCGGCCTTCCTCTGGTTTCAGAGGGTTCCTAGATCGGAAATCCTGCAGAGTGGATACCCCTTTGGGTAATAACCGCCAGAGGCAGCAACGGACTCGGTTTTTCTCCCGCTCCTCAGCCTCCTCCTCAGGTTCAGGTGGTAACATTATTCGACAGAGAGAGATTAAGGCATCTCGACCACAAGCATCCCCTTATAACAAAGGGATCAACTCTTAAAAAATCAAAACATGAAACTTGTCATCAACAATTGCAACCTGATTTCAGTGGACTCTCTTACTCTACCACATTCATTAGTGGTGTTCCAAAAAACATTGCTTGACAGCTTGTATATAGAAAAATACACATTTTATTTATCATTTTACAAAAAAGATTGTTTTACCTTTTTTTTAAAAAAAAAAATTACATCAAGCTAAAAACATATGCCTTCTTCTACCAACATCATGTAGAAGACACCTCTCTTCATCTATTTGCATGTATTCACTTCCTTCAAAAAATAATTATGTTAGTAACAATACTTGTCCACCAAAGTGTCTTGTGTTGTGCTGTTAATTGCAATGGGCCATACCTCATAAAACACAACTCCCTCCATTACATTCCATTCATTCTGTCTTCATTCACATTCCCGTTTCATTTCACAACCATCAACTATGCCCAACATGTTTCTTTCCGCTCTTATTATTTTGTCTTGAATACCGGGAAATTCATCAGGGGCTTGTATTAAGGATTAGTAAAGGTATGCAACATTCAACAATGAATAGCTCTAAAAACCACAGCGAAATACATTTAACAATCAAAAGAGCATTTCTTTTGCAGGGTTCTCAATGGGTTTGCAGTGTTGTTCTGTTTCCGAAGGGTTTTAATCCCCTTTATATTGTGTGATTCATAAGAGAATCTCCACCTATCAGGAAGCAATCAAAAACAGGGATATAAATAACCTGTTTACGCTGATCCATTTTATGATCACTGTACATAAGTCACAGATATCTCAAAAAACCAAGGCTGATCACACTATGCTTTATGCTGTGTGCAGTGGAGCAAATCCCCCTGCATCCAGTATACTTGCTTTTCCACAAAGATCAATCATACTAGTCTCTAGGCTCAAAAGAAATCTCTTTCTAACCTTGCCCATATCTGTGTTGTAATCTTAACATTCATTTGGGCGCATCATTCAAATTGACTCACCAATTTAGGAAATAATGTAGATTTCGTGAGAAATAGAGTCCCTATGAAGAGTCTTTCGCATCCGAGGATGGAACCTCTTGGTCTCCTCAGTGGAAGAGTTGCGAGTTGCTGCCGTAGTTCACAAGAAAACAGACCAAGCCGGAAAAACAAACGGGAAAAGGCAAGAAGAAAGAAAGGGAGAGACCCGTTAGTAAGATTTTCACGGGTTTGCCTTTACACAAAGCACTGCTGACCCCTTTGTTGCTTTCTTTGTCTATTCAGGCTTCCTTTCCCCTGAGCGCTGTCTACTTGACGTCACTTTCTTTTTCTTACTCGTACTCCTTTCACCTAGATGTGACCCATGAAACACTATGGGACTGAAACAAAATAAACACAATTCCAGTCATCCACCAGCTACCTATACATGGCCATCTTCCATAATGTGAGACCTAGTTGGTTAAGTATTCTTATTGTAAAGAAACGTACGTGGTTGTTGCTGTTTTCCTTTTCTGAGCGGATGCGTTTTTAGCTTTCAAGACTTTTATTGTTTGTGCCAGCTCCTATTGTGGGTGGCGTGGTAAATTTCCCCTCATTGGAGATTATCTTCCGGGCCACTGATATCTGTGCAGCAAAGGAGAGAGAATCAAATGTAAATCGTCATCTCCCGCGTGCCCACTGATGTATGTATAATGAAACACTTTGCATTGCTGGTCCTATGGCCCGTAGCGTATCAGTTACTCTTCACGGCACTCTAGGTTTTAATGGTATCTGGTTTCACCCCTTCCCTCATCCCATGTTAGTCGGCTCTCTTTCTTATACAGAGGGGCAGGGTAGTTAAATGGAGCTATGATAACACGTTAGGTCGAAGTGTTTCTCACCTCTTTCCAATAGACTCTTTCCGTTTCCTTCCGCTGCTCCTTCTCACTCGTGCTGCTTCCGGGATCTCATTGGAACCTATCGCGCATGTTCTATCTTTTTATGCGTTAGTGTTCCACTCTTACGCATGCGCATTTGCAGTGCGTTTCATTCTAGCGCGCACGCGCTCTCGGCTAGTTGGTCAATTTCCAAACTCCAGCTCGATAAGGCCTTCCCACACCCGTGCCCCGCTGCCGGGACGCTACCCCAGGAACACCACTGAAAAGCCTGCCAAATGAGGGTTCTCAGCGCTTGCACGAGACCCCGGTGGGAGGACGCATTGCGCCTCATTGGGAGGCGTGGCAGACCATCACAGAGGAGGGTGGGTCTTGAGTGACTTGCGCGGGCTTCCGCTTGCCTTTACCCCCTCCCCCACCCTTCAACCCTCCTTTCCAGCAGTCGGAATCGTCCTCCCTGAAAGCCCAGGTTCAGAAACTGCTGGATCTCAGAGCTGTGGAACCCGTTCCCCTTGGGGAGCAAGGGGAGGGCTTCTACTCCCAGCTGTTTACGGTGCGCAACCCCAACCAGGCTGGCCTGCGCCCCATCCTAGACCTTTCCCAGTTCAATATTTTCCTACCCCAAGAGAAATTCAAGATGATCACGTCCGGCCAGATACGGTCCTCCTTGCAGATGGGCGATTGGCTCAGCATGGTGGACCTTCAGGATGCGTACATGCATATACTGATCTGGAGTCCACACAGGAGATATCTCTGTTTCTCTGTGGGAGAGGAGCACTTCCAGTTTCAAGTGCTTCCTTTTGGCCTCAGCTCAGCGCCGCTTGTCTTCACGAAGATGATGTTGGTGATTGCGGCCTATCTTCGTCTACAGGGTATCCATGTGTATCTGTATTTGGACGACTGGCTCTTACGCAGCCCTTGCCAGTTGAAAGCAGCGTGTAATCTTAAGTCTCTCCTTCAGCTCCTGTTCCATCTTGGCCTGTCGGTGATCTGGCGGAAATCTTCCAAGACAGTGTCACAAGACTTAATTTTCCTGGGTTTTCGCTGGAACACGATCGACTGCAGAGTGTACCTGACCGGGGACAGAATGATGGATCTGTTGGCCACCTGTCAGATGTTTGCGCAGTCGGAGAGCATTCGGCCTGGTGGTTCCAGAGGTTTCTGGGCCTCATGGCCTTGTGCGTGTTGGCTCTTCCTCTTGCTCGTCTCAAGATGAGGCGCACTCAGATGGCTCTTTGGAGTTCTTGGCGTCAGGCTGTGGATCCAGACTCCCAAGTTGATAATGATTCCAGATTCCATGAGAGCGGACCTGGAGTGGTGGTCGTCTCTCAGCAACCTGTCGGTGGGGGTGGGGTTTTTGGACCCAGCCCCTATGGTGACGGTCACGACGGACTCCTCCCTTCTAGGGTGGGGTGCAACGTTGGATCTTCTTCAGGTCTCATCTTTGGTCGGCTCAGGACAAGCTCCTCCACATAAATCATCTGGAGCTTTTGGCGATTTTCCTAGCGCTCAAGGCGTTCAGACCGATCATTGCCAACAAAGTGGTCCCTATCCGCACGGACAATGTGGTGTCAATGTACAACATCAAAAAACAAGGGAGCACAAAGTCTCCCCCCCTCTTGTGAACCTGTCCGTCCAGATTCGGGAGTGGGCGGTTTGTCATGGTGTCTGGCTAGTTGCAGTACACATTCTGGGCCAGCTGACTGTCACGGCAGATGCCCTCAGTCGCCGGACGATGGTCAGGTACGAGTGGGAATTGAAGGCGGAGATCCTTTCAGGGATTTTCCTGTGTTGGGGCACTCCAGAAGTGGACTTCTTCGCGACGGCAGCAAACAAGAAGCTTCCTCTGTACGCCTCCAGAAACGGGCTGGGAGCCTCCTCTCTCGGGGATGCTCGCGAGATTCCATGGCACAACAGGAGGGCTTATGCTTTCCCGCCTCTGCCCCTGATTCACCAGACGATTTCCAAACGATGAACCGTTCTCTCCTGCTCATAGCCCCGTGGTGGCCAGCCAGGTTTTGGTTCTCAGAACTTCAACACCTGTCGGTGTGTCCACCGATCAGGCTACCGTTGAGTCCCGATCTTCTTCACCAGGGGGATCAACAGCTGTGGCACCCCTCCCCACAATCGTTCAACTTGATGGCATGGTGCCCGAGTTCAAGTCTTTATAACATTTCAACCTGTCTGCGGATAACATGCGCATTATTCAGGCAGCCAGGAAACCCTCAACTAGGTTGTGTCATTGGTCTTTACGCAAACAACTGGACCCAAGGGCGGCTACCATTGACACTGTACTGTCATTTGTATCCCACCTAGCAGAGTCGGGAATTCACGTTCTGTCATGCAGAACTTATCTTTCAGCTGTATCCGCCTACCAATCTACGGACCAATTTTCTTACTCTCTGTCTAATCCAGTTGTTAAGAGACATTTCGCAGGTTTGACACGCCTTTATCCCCCAGTGCGTAATCCGCACCCGTCGTGGGATCTGAATGTGGTCCTGACAGCGTTGTGCCATAAACCTTTCGAACCAATGGCCATGGTGGACCTCAAGCACCTATCGTGGAAGGTGTCCTTTTTGGTTGCCGTTACCTCAGAGAGGCGTGTGAGTGAGCTCCAGGCTTTGTCGGAGCATCCCTTCTGGGTTTTTCACAAGGATAAGGTGGTCCTACGGACAAACCCTTCTTTCCTGCCGAAGGTGGTCTCTGATTTCCATCTGAATCCATCAATCAATCTCCCTGCCGGTCTTCTTTCCTAACTCCACTTCAGAAGCGGAAAGGGTTCTGCATTGCTTGGATGTCAGAAGGGCTCTTAAATTCTATCTAGACAGAACTTCCGAATTTAGGAGCTCTTCTCAACTGTTGGTGAGCTTTGGTAATCCGCAAGGTAAGCAGGCCTTTAAGGCGACTATCTCCAGATGGATCGCTGCCTGTATTACGGAGTCTTACACTCTCAAAGGGTTGCAGGCCCCTAAAGGTATTCATGCACACCTGGTGCGGGGCAAGGTAGCCGAAGTTGCCTTTCAGTAATATGTTCCTTAGGAGACTTTCCTAAAGGCGGCTACTTGGGCATCTCCGTCAGCTTTTTGTAAGCATTATTGCCTAGACCTGAGCTCCAGATCTGATGCTCAGTTCGGCCAGGCCGTGCTGAAGAACCTTTTTCAGTAAGGGCTTTTCCATCCACCCATAGTTCCTGTGAGGAGTGCTTGGGAATCTCCCATAAGTATGGAGGAAAGGGGACGGATGTAGGAGTATAACCAGGTTACTCACCGTAGTGACCACCTTACTCCTAGTCCATAGTCCCCTTTCCTCCATACGCCCGCCTGCCGTCCCCTCTAATAAGGTTCCTCTGTTATTGCTTAAAGGTCTCTGACCTGGCAATAGAAAATGACTGATGGACGATGCGCAGGGCAGAGCCAAGGAGGGCTGGGTTACGGCCGCGCATTGTGCCCCGCGCAGAAAGAGAGGAAGGACTAACCTTTGTGCAAAATGTTGATGCTTTTTCAAAGTGCTCCGGTCCCGTCCCACGGGACGGAGAGATGTCCCATAAGTATGGAGGAAAGAGGACTATGGACTAGGAGTAAGGTGGTCACTATGGTGAGTAACCTGGTTATTCTCTTCTTTACCCTCTTTCACACCCCTCCCCACCCTCGCCGAATCTGAAACTGCCGTATTTTTGGCTAAGGCACAACCCACTTCAGCTCTGCTAGATCTCTTTCCATCTTCCCTCATTCTTAAAGTCTATCCGCTCCTTCCCTCCCTGTTTATTATCTCACTTCAAACCTCTTTCTTCCCCATCTCCTTTAAACATGCTACAATTCTTCCCATTCTTAAAAATCTTTTGGACTCTTCTCTTACCTCAAATGATCGACCTATATCTTTTCTTCCCAACCTTTCTAAGCTTTTTGAATGTGTAATTTGTTCTCAAGTTTCTTCTCTCATTACATATAATTAATTACGTCCTCGTATCCAATCTGGCTGTTGTACTCATCGCTCTACTGAGACTGCCCTACTTTCTCTCTTCGGTCTCCTCGCTATGCTAAGCATTCTCCACATCTAATCCTTCTTGACTTGTCGGCAGCTTTGGGCACTGTCAAACACTCTTTGGCTCTCTTCTCTTGGGTTCTCTGGCTCTGTGGTCAGTTTGTTTAAATCGCATTCACTGTTTCTCAGACAGGTTCACTCACTTTTACCCAAAGCTTGGTCCTGGGTCCCCTTCTTTTCTCCCTCTATACCGTCCTCTTGCCTCGATCATCTCTTCCTTTGGTGTGTCCCACCACCTCCTTATCCTCTGCGATCCATGCTACCTTAACGTCCAGTCTTTAAGCCATTTTCTTTTATTCCATGATTCTAAGTTCCTCTATCATCTCTTATTTTCTCACGCCATTTCTACTGCTCCTGCTTGCTCTTTGGCCCCCCTCTTTTGCACCTAGGTCCCTTCTATAACTCTTTGATCCGTCTTCTATTCTCTCGTTTTCCTTGTGACTCGGTCGCTGCTGCCCTTTCTAGTGCTCCTTCTCGCTTTTGGCCCTGCTACATTGAAAAACACTTCCACTATGCCTTTGTTCTCATACTTCCTATCCTTTGTTCCGCTCTCATTTGCGAGATCATCTTTCCTCCTAAACTGGTACATTTGCTCATAGACTTTATTCATTTGTTGTACCTTTTTTAATATGTTAAGCTCCTCATACATTCAAACACAATGCAAACCCCCCCCCCCCCCAATTCCCCTTTACCAGGCACCAGGCATAAATGCCAACTTTCCACTCCTGCTGTTGCCCTTGCCATTGAGCCCCTGGCGTGCCCAGTTAGGGAAAAAGAGATTGGAGAAGACAATAAGTCTATTCCGAAAAGCACCTGCTATCTGTTGATGCTGATGATTGGTTTTACTTACCCTCCTCCTGTGTGCCTTTTGAAGATTATGCTGGATTGTGTGTACATTGGGAGAACTCAAGAGTTCCTCCATGTTGCCCCTATGGCTGTTGGGGTGCGCATGGCCCACTTAGACACTTGATCATAGATTGGGAGTGTGTCTTGAGGAGGGGGGTAGGTAGATGCAGCACACCTCTGCAACCCGTGAGGGCTCCGATCTCGTTGGGCAAGTTGGTGGTCCCCTATACACGTGTAAACATTTTTCTAAATGTTGCCAGTGTCCCTCGGGCTGCTTCGTCAAGGGACTGGTGTGGCCACCAGGGTAGCATTTTACTTTTGACATCCTCTTATTTTAGGGGCCGTCTATCATTGGGTTTCCAGACCCCAATATCCCGCATTTTGATTCCCAGGTGCAGGATTTCCCCTGCTCCCCTCTGTAAAGGGGGTATCATAGCCCATGAAGCTGGGCTCGCTGTCTGGTCGCTACACTGGCTCAAGGACTGAGATTCAGCTACTAAACCTATCTGATGGGGATAAATGGCTTGTTGAAAATGAGGGGGAACCCCATCGCCAACGTGTGCAGGGCCGTCATTTAGGGGTTCAACTGCGACCTCTGAGGTCTCCCTTGCTACCCCTAAACGAAAATGAAAAAGAAAATTTGATAAACGTTTTTTTTATTTTTTAAATGCAAAGTCCTGGCCTGTGTCCAGCACCATGTGGCTCTTTGCTTCTGGGGTGACTGGCTTTCTTGTTCAGCCTCTTACATTTTTTTTTTATTTTCCAAGAACAGAGGTACCACCAATATAACAAGTTCAGCAGTGACCGGAAATAAGAAAGAATGGGAATACCGAAAAATGTGTTTTTCTAGAATTCTATACAATAATTACTAGACTGATTAAAGGTTTATTTTAGGCACACTTCAGGGGGCGAGTCACTGATTTAGCCTGTTCTTAAACACCTCAACTCAGCCTTTCATCCTGATATTGGGTGCATATTTCTTCTATATAAAGCGCTTCAGCGTAAGAGCTATATAATAGCACCTCATTATCATTTGGCCTTGGACGTCAGCGGCATTCACAGTGATTTGGTAATCTGGGCCTATACACGCTGATATTAGCGATACTTATGGGGATCCATTCTTGTATGAAATGTACATCACATTATAGTGATATCGTAACCATATTTTCCGTAGTGTGCTTTGGAACAATGCTATGTGATGCCACTTCCTGTTTTGTCAAGGGGTGAAAGGTCGTGTTCCATCGTTTCCCGTGATATCACTCCAGGGTGGGGTCAAATGACATCACTTACTGTGATGTCATGGGAGATCAAGAGTCGTGTGATGTCACTTCCCCTACCCCTGGCATTTTGGAGAAATGACGTCCCTGAACGTGTGACGCACACTTTTACTTTTAGCGAACAGCACTGTGCGTGCAGAGACATTGATGCTCAAAATGAGAAACGATAAAATACAATTCCCAGAACGCAAAGCAGTGCTGGCATAAACTCCTGGCATCCCTTGACATCGACAGTAATGCGAAAGCTATTTGGGCATTAAAATGCCCCACCTCCCTCCAGTGCAGGCGACCTTTGGTATTTTGAAGTTGGCGGGGATCTGCGCTTGGGTTTTAAGCCACGCTTGTGATGAGCCCAAAATAGAACGCATCGAAAAACCAGAAAAACAAGCGGCAGCCAGTCACCGCCAATCCACGCTCTCTATGATCCCCGGCGGGAAGCCGTGGGTGGTATCTTGATAAGTGTGGTAATCTGCACGTGCGCCCACTGCCATGTTTCTGTTGCACATTCGGTGCTTTCAATGGGACGAGAAATAGAGGGGCGCAGTGGCATCCCCAACGCGCCATGAAACACTATTTGAGGCGGGGCATCGTCTAAAGCACAAGTAACTAAGCGACCTTTCTGAGCGATGTCACCCGCGTAAATAATAACGCGCTCTAACATGCCTGCCATGAAATAAGAGATGCATGATTTATAAAAAAAAAAAACTGTCTACGTATAATTAGTCAGTAAAAGCTACACAAATATAAAACCATCACAAATAAAAAGGGATCGAATCGAAAAAGGTCACTGCGGGTCAGTGTTGGGTTTCAAGGCAGCTCAATGTTAAATTGCTTGCTGTAGAGACATACTATCCACACATCCCACATAATGGGCCACCACACCTGCTAGAGGGGTGACTCTGACAAAGAAAGCGTATTATCTTAAGTGACCTCTTAGCACGTCCGTGCGCCGATGCCCTTCCTTTGTTTTGCTGTGCAGATGCCAATGCAGCTGCCCCCATGATAATCTTCGGCTACTCCCCCTCTCCCTCCATTGCTTTCTCTAGCATTGTGCCACAGAATGAAGGGCACTGTGGGACGCAGCTGATGCACATGTACCCCAAGGAAGCATGGGCGTAGGACATTGGGGGGGGGCAGGGTGGACAAATCCCGCCCACAATTGTAAGTGGGGGGGTATAATGTCATTTATCCCCCCCAGAATATGTTTGGTGTGTCATGCAGGGATCTGTTTTTGAAGTGGGGGAGGGGCTGCTGCCCTCTCCCCCTGACCCCCAAAGCATGGGGGCAATACCCTGGGGGCAGATGGGTGATCATCTGCCTCCAGGGAAGGGGGTAAACAAAAATAAATATATATATATCTTTTAAAACATAGTTTTGGGTGGGGGTGGGTGCGGGGGTGGGGTTTGAAAGGAGGGGTGGCCCTCTCCCCCCACCCTAAGTGGATGGGGGCACCTTATGTAGCCCTTCCTTGGGGCAGATGTCTGCCCCTAGGAAGTGGTACATGAGATGCCCCCCATCCATTTAGGGTGGGGGGAGAGGCCACTGCAAATATTGGCAGAGCCAACCCCCCAAGATTGGGGCAGTACGTGTTGCCCCCCCAGGGGCAGATGGCCACACACATGTTTGGGGTGGGAGGCCTGGTGGGGCCCACTAGACCACCAGGATTTTTTTGTGTTTGAAAGGGGGCCCTCTCCCCCCAACCTAAGTGGATGGGGGGGCACCTTATGTAGCTTTCCTTGGGGGACGATTTCTGCTCCTAGGAAGTGGTACATGAGATGCCCCCCATCCATTTAGGGTGGGGGGGAGAGGCCACTGCAAATATTGGCAGAGCCACCCCCCCCCCCCCAAGCCTGGGGGAGTACATTTTGCCCCTCCTGGGGGCAGATGACCACACACATGTGCCCATCTGCCCCTAAGGAAGGCGATAAACAAAAATATATTATAACTTGTTTTGGGTGGGGGCGGAGGGACCGGGGGAACCCACTAGACCACCAGGATTTTTCGTGTTTGAAAGGGGTGGTGGCCCTCTCCCCCCAACCTAAGTGGATGGGGGCACCTTATGTAGCCCACCCTGGGGGCAGATTGCAAGATTGAGGTTATCAGTGGGTTAGCCTTTTCCCTTTGCGCCCAGGTAGGTGCACCCACACATATGAGGTACCGTTTTTGTCGGGACACCTGTGGGAACGCGGGAAGGTAGGACATCTGTTGTTGGCGGCGTGTTTTGGTGGGTGGGCAGAGGGAAATGTCTCTGAAATTTGGTGGAAAAATACACAATTTTTAGACATTTAATTCTGGACACCACCGAAACACGCCGCCAACAACACATGTCCCAATGAAAACGATACCTCAGATGTGTGGGTGCACCTACCTCGGCACAAAGGGATAAGGCTAACCCACTGGTAACCCCAAGCCTTTCGGCAGAGCAGATTTTGCTCATGTGGACAACATATAGATTTGGGCCTATGGTGTCGAAGCCACCAAGGAAAAGAGGGAACCTCCTGCATTTCCGAAAAGAGGACACTCGTGGAAATCCACAGAGGTCTGACTTGCCCGAATCGCCCCAGAATTTATTACCCACAATCCCCAGCAAAGTCCGAAACGTTACGACCGCCTACATTTGGGGAAAAAAGGGGCTAAATTTGGGCAAGATATCTTATGTAACAAAAAAGTTACAAGACGTTGAATGGCAACATACCGAAATCACCAAAAAAGGCCTTGGCAGAAATACCCATGGTAGTTAAGGGGTTAAGACAGTAAAGCCCCAGAAGAGATATAATTTGTAAGGTAGCTCAGCGAGTTAATGCTCCAAATGCAGATTGTGCACAGGAATATGTAACACCTGTGTTCAGCACCTGGCTTAATCTTCCGGTGGGATAATATGCGGAGTGAATGCATTCAGCTTCCGATGCAACACAGCATTTTCCAGGTCAATTGGTTTCTGAAAAAGTGGTGGAAAACACCATTACTGTCGCTTTTTCTAATGGGCCAGATTTTCGTGCATTTTCTGGGTGGAGTTCGGGAGCCGAGTGGACACACCAGGACCCCCTGCATTTCCTGCTCCACCAGACAAATGCGGTCTTAATGCCAACATGGATTCTCATGCTGGAAATAAGGAAAGGGATTCCTCTGGGATCCCCTTGGAAATTAAACCTTGTAAAAGCGGGCAGGGTCCAGAGGAAGCCATTGTCAATTCCGCCAGCAATCACTAATTGTGTGAGGTATTTACACTCTTCCAGAGTGGAAACGCAATGTGATTTAACCTGCCTTTTACATTAAAATCTTCCATTTTGTGGCGGAAAAGTAAAAACTTGCGCCAATGGAAGTGGTCCTCTCCATGCAGTTTACTTTGCGCCTTGATGCTTGTGGGTTTTGCGTGATGCTACACATGTAATAAATAAATAAATACATTTAACATGACCCCGGATAAATGGCAATTCTTGATCAGAATGAGTGAGCATGGCATGTCGCTGGTAAGAGGGTGTCCTGTGCTTCTTGAGTGCGTTGGCAAATGCCCTTAATTGCCATCTCACATTAAACAGGTGCTTAAACCCATCAGTGTGGATTGCGCAATAATAAGTCAACAGAGGTATTTCAAATGGCCAATGTAGCTCTTTTGGTGACACTGTCAAAGTGGGAGAATGTTGCCCAGAATGTGCCACTTTCTTTGCGGAGTGAATTGTGCCCACCCAGAGGAAGAAGTGTGAAAAACCCACAAGGGCACCGTGCCCTGCTCTTTCTGTGTGTGTCTTCCCCACAGGGCGACATATGCCGACTCAGGCATGGGTAAGTCTCAGGTGGCAAGACTGTACCCTAGTTGATGTGGCAAAGGATTCCAGACTTCCGAGGCTGATAACATTAGTAGCAGTGAATTACATGCCACCTGATAGGTATGTGTGAGAGCTGGTAGTGGACTAAAGCAGGAGGCAATTTCTGCCCACCCTCAAAGGGTACGTATGACCAAAAGTAATAGGCCCCTCCCCCATCATGGCTGTAAGGGCCAGGCTCCAAACCAGGACAAGAATGCCCCCCAATCATCCAGGACCACGGGTAGGGTACCCCTCGTGCTCCAGGAACCCTGTTGAGCAACCTCTGTGCCTTCCAGATGATACTAACATTATTTAAAGCCAGAAGTCTAAAAGGTAATAGCTTAATTGCAGCTTGAAATTAGCTCCTGGCATGATCAAAATGTCTTAACCAAGTGTGACAACATCCCCTTCATTTATAAGTAATATGTGTGTTCTCACGTTTCTTCATCCACTGAATTACTGTTAGAAACAAAGGCAAGAGTTGTGTCTCTTGTGTAGGCATTCGGAAGGGAGTTGCCAGCCTCTGGCATAATATGCCCATGTTCTTCCAATATTGGCTAGCTGTTGCCCTCTTATGGCCAGGTAGAACCATTATGGCAGTGACTGGCAAATGCCTTTCCCGGCAGACAGTAAAGCGGAAATAAGAGGCCAATTCAAGACACAGAACAAACAGAAGTTAAGGCAGACTGCAGCTGCCATTGCTGTGTTAGGGAGAATATGTTGAGTGTTCAAGCAAGGAGGTATGTATTAAGCAAGCAAGCAGAGAGGCAAAGAAAGGCCAGAGGGGCTCTTTGAATAGTGTAACAGGGCAGAGGACCCATGCTCTGCCGTCCTAGTAACATATGAGAGAATCAAATAGATCAGGCTTTGCAGCAAATGTTAAATGAGAAAGGAACAGAGTCCAGCTCTGCATTCAGAATAACAAAGGCAAAGAAAGGCTCGGCTCTAAACCTAGCATGAGATGGAATAAGAGGGACAGACTCATCGTGAGAGGCTGGCCCGGCCCTCACAGGGGCGCTAGAGGGGCAGCCCACAAAGCGGGCTGCCCCTCTGGCCACCCTCCTGGGTCCACATACACTCCACCTACTAGGTATCGGCCGTGGACCTGGATAGTGCTTATAAGGGGTGGGCTTGCGATTGCTCATCCTCCTTGTTTGCTGTAAACCGCCCCCCTTCACCCTTACCCCGGAGGACAGTCAAGGCAGCAACACCACACACCTGGTCCCTCTACTCCAATAACAGGGCTTACTCAGAGGTACAAGCAAGATTTCCTCTTTCTTTGAAACCCCCATCCTTCCATTCCAAGAGAGACACACGTTTCCTTGCCCCACACAAAAAAAAAATAGCAACTTGCAGTTGGCTTCAATGCCTTTATTTGGCAGGAGTCCACTTACAGGTGATCTGCCTCTTAACGAGCTGGCGTCCTACCTGTGGCCCACTGGAAGTCATTGTTATTTCCTCTCTCTTACCATGAGCTCATAGTCAGATGACAAATCCAGGAATGCAACATATAAAGACATGTTATTTGCTGCTGCATCCTTTAATTTTATTCTGTTTTCTTTTCTTCTTTTCTCTTGTTTTATACAGTGATGATACTTGTAATTTAATACATACTGATATTTTAATTTAAATTTTGGGAAAAGTCGAGTTCTTTGACTAAAACACAATAAATAAATAAAAAAAGCAAAGTCCCCAAGGTGTCCCTTGTCCCCCCCCGGATTTTTTGTGTCTCCTACGCCGCTGCAAGGAAGCATCCGTCTTCTCAAATTAAAGACAGGGAATGGACATCGTACCTAAGTGCATATGCATGTCTTTGATCTGGGCCAGTGCTTGTGTTTGGCACAGTGGGATTCATGCCACGCAACCTCAATCATACGTTTACATTCAAGTACATCTTCCTTATCCAGCTGTAGCCAGCAGTGGCGATTGGGGAAGCTCTCGCTAGATCCGAGATCCGGCACTAGATGTGGAGCCGGATCTTGGGACCCGGCCAGAGTGAGCGCTGGGGAAAACAAAAGAAAAAAAAGCACCCGCGAGCAAACTGTAACTTCCTCTGGTGACGTCATTTGTGCAGTGATTCCTTCTTTATTCAACATGTTAATTGATACATGTGAACTACCTTCTGAGGTAGGAATCTACACCTACGTTTTGTTCAAAAGTGATAGATGTGATGTTCATGTATACTGTGCACACATCTTTGTTATACGAAATGCGGGGTGCAACAACTAAAACGCACTATCCTGGGATTTACCCTTACAGGAATTGGTACAGAATGCGAAATGATGACGCTTATTTGGTCAGCTGTCCCTGTCCTGCTCACTGAATAAGGTTAGTGGACAACTATCCGAAGCAGTACCCATAGTCTCTATTAAATAAGAGTGAACAGACCAATCTTACACTCCTTGCCTTTATTTTATAATTTTAGATTGTGAATTGTGGGGTTAGAAGACTTAAGATCATCATAATGAATCAACTCTCTGTCCTGATGAAGGCCTGGTATAATTAATGAGAAGACCTTTGCATGGATGAGGCCTATCTCGTCCTAAGAGGCTGAAACGCAGTGCGTCGCCAATACATCTGCATATCCATTTTCTTAATAAACCAAAAAGAGGTGATGATAAGCAAGTACCCCCTCGATACATTGCAGGGGTTATAAGAGAAAGGATTCTTAAGGAAGACAGAGGAGTTTAAAGAGTTGTCAACCTCCTGGGCACGAGCTCTCGGATTGGACTATATAATAAGTCACAGAAGGAAGGAGCAGGAGGAAGCCAGTGATTCAGATTTTTTTTCTCAGGATACCTGTATCCGACAAACATTGCATTAATAAATAAATATACATGTATCCGACAAACATTTCATTAATAAATAAATAGCCCTATTATCATTGTAACTATCACACACGTTGCAGCCAGTTGCTTATGGCGAACAGAAATCGCCCTGTTTGAATAGTGCCCAAGGGGGAGTTTTGTGCATTTTAAAGAATATTTACTCAGCAACACCGGTCAAAACTATTATCCACACAGTGAAGTAACTCACCAACCAGTGCCATGGAAGTGGTTTAAAGTGTAATTGATATATAGTTTGGAAAAGAAGCGGCATGAAAGAAAATGCGCCGTTTTAAACTATTATTTTGGACATTTCCTTTGATCTGAGGTCAACTGCCAGCTTCGCCCCCCTAAACCCCGCCTTCTCATTCACGCCCCCTAAAACTCCACCCCGTTTCTTGTGGGATCCCCCACCATTTTTTTTCCATTTCCACCACTGGCTGTAGGCAAGGGGGCCCCCAACCGTTTTGGAATGAGCCCCCACGAGCTCTCAGCCGGCCCTTCCATGCGTGCCAGTAAAAAAGCTCAATTGATTAATGTTCCCAGTGCTACCTACATGGTCCGTGTGTAACGTGCGTTGCCAGAGTCCTCCACCATAGCAGAAGAAGTAGTCGCACCATCCAAAAGCATAAAAACCATGCTCTCAAATTGGCAGCTCATGAAAATAGACAGACAACGTCTTCTTTCTCGCAGAAAGATCCAAGTAGGTTTAAAGAAATACGTTTTTTCTTCCATCTGCAGGTGTTACCATACCGAACTGGCTTTCATCTTTCAATGTGTTTTTAAGCCACCCAGGTGTTAAAGCCCACATCATGTAGGGAATGTAAATGTAAACCCTGCTCTGTCCTCTATATGCTGTTTGAACTGCTTGGAGCCATCAGGACCTGTAGCCAAACCCATATGGTACAGAGTTTAAGCTTACTCTTTTGATACATACTGCGACATTGCACAGCACCCAAGAGGGCTGCCATGTGTGGGGAGTATGGAGAAGGCAGTGTTTAATTTGTGCACAGATGAAATTTGAATCACCAGTCTAACCAAGACGATAACCCAGCACAAACCTATACAGGGCAGACAACCTCTTTACCACGGCCTATCCAAGAACTGACCAGCCCATGACCCTAAATGGGCATCAACTGAATACAATTGCCTTGAAAAGGACTCTAGAGGTCAAAACACGTGTCGGCTGACCACACAAGACTGTCTTCTTTACCCCAAGGAAAAACCAATTTGTTTTCACACAAACAATCGTGTGGATATTCATCTTTTCTATAAAAGCCAAGGTATCCAGGACTCTGCCTACTACTCATTACTAAAGGAGGTGAGGGCACCACCTCCACCAATCTGTGACCTTGCTGCTAACTAACCAACTCACCCCATCTCAGGGCGTAGCGCTGGAAGTATTCAACACAAGGGCCCACCCCTTTCCTTGTTCTTACTGATGTAGTAGTCGTTCAGGGTACGTCTTTTCTTCGCTGATGGTGTTGTTCTTGCCTGCTCTTCCATTTCTGTGCCCTCTGGGGCCGGCATGGCTGTAGTGATGCCATCTTGTCAGCCTTCCTCTCTTCTTCCTCTTTCTTGTGCATTTCTTCCCCTTGGCCTTCATCTCTTTTCCTTTCCCTCTGCTCCTTTCCGTTCGTCTCTGCCAGCCGGTTACGTGCCCTCCTCAATCTGCACTTCCTGGACCAGAGATCTGCCCTCGCTGCTGCTGCCATCACGGTCTCACTCTCCTCTCTGGGTCACCTCTGCAACTTGGTCTCAGACATACTCTTTCCTGACGGGCTTTAGAAGACCTGGTGACGTTTTTTTCGATTTGATGTTCCTCCCTCGTATTCCTCATCTTTTGATATATCCATATTCAGCTTTAGCTGTCTCCGAATAACATTTCTGCAGGGGGCGCTGCATATCTATGCCAGTAGACGCTGTGTCCCTCGAGGACCGATGTTGATGTCACCACTGGTACATATAGTGATTGCAGCGACTATTGGCTTCAGTTTCGTTTTGATGCGTTCCCTCAATACTTTATGGTGTTGCCTTGTGTAAGACAGTAGCCTACCCCAAAAGAACGTAAAGTGTAACTTGGAAATTCTACTGCGGGATAGGTTGGGAGAGGCGATGAGGAAAACATGGGTGGAACATCCAATCGCAAGAATGTTACCAGGGGGTAAGTAACTTTTTCTTCAAATGGATTGCGTCATCCCACGTATTCCTCATCTTGATATACTCCCAAAGAGTAGGGAGTAAGAATGTAGGAGTTCCTTATGGGCTGGTATGAACAGAATGTAACATTGCCTTCCCAAATCTTCCTTCCTGACCTGAGGAATAGTCCAGACAATAATGCTTTGTAAAAGTATGAACGGAGGAGCATGTGGCCGCCGCACAAATATCTTGAATTGGGACTCCTCCTGTAAAGCAGAGGATGTAGCCATGTCCCTGGTCTATTGAGCCCTCCGACCCTCAGGAGAATATTTTCCAGCTAGTCTATAACACTCAGAAATGCCTAAAATAATCCACCTAGACAGGGTCTGTTTTGTCACTGCCATCCCCAATTTATGGCCTGTATAACCAATGAACAGTTGAACATTCTGTTACAATTTCGATATTCTAGAAATATAAAAGCTAAGTGCTTGCCTTCTGTGAAGCCTGTGCAATCTCTCTTCCTCCTTTCCAGGAGGAGAAGGTTGATAAAAAGAAGGTAGTGCAATTTTCTGTTTTAAATGAAAATTAGACACCATTTTTGATAAAAATGTCCTTAAAGAAAATTGTATAAGGATGCTTGCAAGACAAGGCTTGAAGTTCACTCACCCTACGGGCTGATGTAAGAGCAACTAAAATAATGCTTTTGTAGGCTAACAACCTTAAAGCACAAGAATGAAGTGGTTCAAAGGGAGTACACATGAGACATTTCAGAACCAAATTAAGATCCCAAACTGGAACCTGAAATCGGACCGAGTGGCATTTTGAAGAGATCTTCTTCAGATGAGTGCTTACAAATTGACAGCGCTGCCAGATATCCCTTAATTGCGGCAACCTGGAGCCCTAGAATAGCCAGATATAACGAGAACACCATAGGTGTACTGCACAGAAAAGGGTACACATTCTTGCCCCTGCACCAGCTGCAGAACTTGTTCCAATGGCAGCGGTATAAGGATTTTGTTGCTGGCCTTCTGGCCGAAAGCAAAACTTTCATAATATCATCTGGAAAGTCCCAATCCTTATATCTCAACCTCTCAGAAACCATGCATGAAGGTTGAGTGTCTTGACCTCTGGATGGAGAATCTGACCTTCCTCCCACGTGAGAAGATCCTCTTTGCGGAAGACGTATTGGAGGGCAGATGGACATGTCCAGAAGGTCTGGGTACCACGTCCTCCTGGCCCAATCCGGTGCAATTAGGATCATGGATTTCCCAAACTTTCTCAACCTCCTGATGACTTGAGGAATGATGGGGACTGGAGGGAACACGTACAGTAGTGGTAAATCCCAGTCCACTACGATTGCATCCCCTATTTCTCCTCTTCGGGGAAATTCCTTGGAGTAGAATAGTTCGTACTTCCGGTTGAAACTGGCCGCAAACAGATCTACTTGAGGGGTTCCCCAAAGAGTGAAGATCTCTTGAAGGACTTATTGAGCTAGTTTCCACTCGTGGAAGACTGTGCTCTGCATGTTCAGAGCGTCCGCCGTCATGTTCACCTCTCCGGCTAGGTGACCTGCTGGGAGATTCCCTCTTGAATTGCCCAGAACCAGAGCTGCATCGCCTCTCTGCACAGTGGAAGTGATCCTACGCCTCCTCTCTTGTTGAGGTAGCACATGGCCACTGTGTTGTACAGAGGGCAGAAAGTCCTTCAACACTAGTCTGATCGCCCTCAGCTCCAAAAGATTGATGTGTAGTTTGGACTCCAAAGGAGACCAACGAACACTGACTGTCAGATCGTTAGCGTTGCCTCCCCACCCCATGAGCGAGGCATTCATAACTACTGCTATCTTCAGCCATGGTTGCCAAAAAGGTTTTCCCTTCAGAATATTGTTCTTGCAGGCCCTCCACAGGAGATCCTGTGCATTCCTGTTTGGAACCTGAAGGAAGTCTGTCATCCTGCCCGAGAATTGAGTCCAGTGTGTCCTGAGAGGCCATTGGAGGGATCTCATTCTCAGGTGAGCCTGTGGCACCAGGAAAATGCAGGATGCCACGAGGCTGGGCAACCTCAAAAAGTTAAAGGTCAGAAGATGCTGGGCACTCCGAAATTTGATCAAATCTTTAGCCGGTATGTGCGTTGAACCCTTCATTGTCGAAGGTGTAGAAGATTTTGCCATTGAAGGGGGTAGTTTCTCAACTTTAAAGGACGTTCGAAGGTTCTCAAGGAGTTTTCTCATGGACCCCCATGCTCAAGGGCACACAGGATTTGTTCATTGCCTTTTCTTTGTTGGGTTTTCCCTCGACAGGGGCATGGCACCTACTCTTCTGCTACGGGGGAGTTGGGGCCACATTTTCGAAGACTTGAAGCATTTTGTGACTGAATCTCTCCCATTCAGCCGGTGAAGCTGATTTCGTCTGGCAGGTTACCCGTTTAGGGGTGGAACTCGAAGAGGACAGCGACCTGTGATGCCGTTTCTTCATTCGTCATGAAGACGAGTGGTGAGACCCACTCCTGGATCGAGAACGCCCTTTTAGTCTTCTTCCAAGGAGGAGAGTCACCCCTCGACTTGTCGATGGATCACTTTTTCAACGGAATCGTTGAAGGGGATTTATGTGACTTACCTGCAGTTAACTTCCCTTTACGTTCTTTAGGCGCTTTCACGGTCATTGAAAGGCAGGATCCACACTCTGATCGAATCCCAAACACCACAGACCCATCCGATGGAGGTCTGTAAGGGACATCTTGGCCCCGCAGTGATGGCGTTTTTTAAACCCCGATTTTGGAGTTGATGATGCTGACGAAGATGCCATTATTCACTCGATAGGTTTCTCGAAGGAGCGTGCTGCTCTTCTGAAGCAATAGCTCTTGCAGAAAACCGGAACTGAAGCTAATGGTCGTTGCATGTGCTGTATGTACCAGTGGTGACGTCGACATCGGGACGGAGGCCCTCGATGGACATTGAGTCGACCTGCATCGATGTGCAGCACCCCCAGCTGAAAATGTTTTCCAAGGCAGCTAAAGCTGAATATTGATATATCAAAAGATGAGGAATTCGTGGAAGGACACAATCCATTTGAAAGTGTGTTATGGCTTGCAAGCAACAAAGCATGGGGCCCAGTCTTAAAAAGCAGAGTACATGCGTGGAATCTGGGAAAGTATTAGAAAAATATACACTTTTTCAGCATAAATCCACTTATGCACCAGAATGATCACCAGTGCCTATAATATCAATTCTGAAAAGAACAGATACTACACTTGATCTTAGCCACAAGGCCAAGAAGCGAGCAACATCTATCAGAACTGAGGCCGTATTGGCCCTCCCCACATACTATGGGAGGAATTTGTTTGAGGACAAGAGTGTAGTTTGTCCTGAACTGATGTCCCATATGGCCGGGGGCTCATACCAGATGGGGGAGTCCGGCAGCTGATTTAAAGGCATTGCACGGGCCACGGCACACTTTGTGGGCAAGAGTACTTGCTCACGAAAAGTACTGGCAGGAACCTCAAGGGTACTGGACAGTCACAAGCTTTCTTTCACTGCTCAGGCTAGAGGCCTTGGAAATATTGGGGTGGCAATGGGGGGTTTGTATGTCCTTCAAGTCCAAAAACGCTGCATTTGTAGTTGATTGGGCTGTAAAGTATGAAAAAGAAAAATGACTTCGAAATAAATTGTGACGAAGCAAAGTAAAAGTAGAAGTAAAGTGTGAAGAAGTAAAGTAAAGGTTAGTGAAATGACTTAGAAATAAATTGTGACGAAGCAAAGTAAAAGTAGAAGTAAAGTTTGAAGAAGTAAAGTAACGGTTAGTGTGACCAAGTAAAGTAATTTGGGAATTAGACAAGTGTAAAAAGTAAAGTATTTTTTTTTTAAAGTGATGTAAACGTGTTGGGAAAGAAGGTTAGAAGTTAATAGATTGGGGAGCCTCTGCCCCTCTGTTAAGAATAAGTTATCCTGCATGTTGGGTGCACTGAAAACTCCAGACCAACGCAGATCCCAAGGGTGTGACGTTGTTACGGATCACCTTTAAGTTAACTCCTACCAAAAATTAAGTTTTCTGTGGCATTTATTTCACGTTCAAGCTAGTATGACTTTGATTGCATGAAGGGCACGGGGGATGGGCACAATGGGAGAAGGGGGCAGGTGAAAGGACGGGAATGTATTTGAGTAGATCAGTGTTGCTTGTCGCAGGGATTCGGTTCGTCTGACAGTGCTATGTAAATGCAAAACTCCCAGCTCACACACGCAAGGAAGACACAAACCGAAAACGAAGATGACTAGAGCTTGATCTGCTGACTGTGGGCGAAGTGGGCGGGAGCACTTGGGAGCGGTGTTCTACTACTTTTCTTTTATTACATTTTACCATTCCTATACTTTTATTTTAGAAATTAACTGTTCCGGAATGGTTTCGCTTTAAAATAAAAGTGCAGGAAGAAGTTGAAACTTGCACTTCAGTGTATTGCACTGAACATTCCCTTACACAGCAGGTAGATTGGTTCAGGTGTTTGTTTTGCGAGTGGGAGGGGGCTTGGCGATGGAATTTGTGGGGAGCAGGGAAGGCAAGCAGGGGGCATAGTTCCACTACTTCTTTTCGTACACTTTGACCACTGGCTGTCAAACTCAATCTCAATAAACGCTGTAAACTGGTCGCCCCTGGCCTGCTGCCCTTGCCTATCCCTTCCTAATAAAGCTGAAGACATCAAGCACTGCCTAATTCCCGACTTCTCCGATTCCCTGCCAGCCAGGGCTGGGGTGTGAGAGGTAATTAAGCACAGCGCCCATAATATGAGTTCTGATGAATCTTTCATCAATCGGCTGAAGGCTCTTCTGCTGGAACCTGAGGCGCCTCTACCCAAGCTGACTTAGTGTAGGTATTTGGCTTGGATAGCTTGCTTTGATATCCTCGGAAAAGGAGAGCCAACGTGACTCTGCCCTGGTGTCCAGCGGGCTTTTCAACTGGCCGAAGACACCGTCATGGCCCCTGCATTGGTTGTGTTAATCCCTGCCTTACATGAAAACACTTATGGAGGAAGTTGTTTTCAGTATCTAGATGGAGATGACCCTGTCCTGAAGTGGCCCTGCCGGTTCGGATTAATAGCAGAGATGAATAGGATGCCACAGGAAAATGGCCACCAATGGGGGAAAGAGTGAGAAGGTATCCTCAAAAAACCCTGGTCTTGCTAGAGCCTGGAAGAAGAACCACTGCGAGGTAAATGGCAGCAAACATGGAGGACTGGAGGATGCGACGAGAAGGGACAGTGGAACAGCCCGGCCATCTTGTAGCAGCAGCAACACTAATAGCATCCACCACGTTGACCATCCTTGAACAGTAGCAGCGACATCCTACCAGGCAGCATCCGCAGAAGCCACAAAATCCGTGGACGGTTCACATTGCTGGGACTCTTTGCAGCCGTGTAGGACCTTGACATACTGGAGTATATAGTACCCCGCTGACACTGATACCCCTGAGCGCCAAGCTGGTCTCGGTCCTGGAGGCACTCCGCTGGTCCCAACCTCCAGGCATGGCCAGTAGAAGGTCAAGTGCAGATTCCCGCTTGTCTTGCACCCTAGCTGCAGTTCCTTTTTGTAAGCTTGTCTTGTGGGAGTGGGACTCCTTCATCTAACGACCCTGTCCTGTCGACTGAAAACCTTTTATGCTCCATCCGCAAGATCTACAAAAGCTAATTTCGTGGCAGTCAGGAAAACTTGCAGTAGTGGTAGTAGAAATGTTTTATTAAGTGTAATCTTGTCCCAGTAAACCAAACCAGTTTCAGGGCGCTAAATGGACAGCATAACAGACATAACTAACATACACATAAAATCAACACTTGTACAGAACAACAGTGTCAAGAAAAAAGAATGGATACAGTGCGAATCCTTAATTATCCATCAGGTAAGACAAAGACTAGTTACGTGTTCCGTCCTAGTGAAATAGGGTGGCTACTCCACAACAAGCTACCTTTTACTTTGTGTCTTGCCTCATATGAAACCTATATTCTTTTAACTTTACTTCTCCGCTACAGCACAAGGTGCACCTGCATAGGTACCAGTCAATTGAATATTGTAGTGCTGATCCATTTTTTTCTTTTATTTGTGATTTTGGTTGTGAAGTTCAACCTTTCACAATTGAACATGTGCTGATCCATTAATTATGTTCCAAATGTGAAGCAAAGCTTGGATTTGTTTCCCCATCGCAAGCCAGCCTCATGGTGCAAAGGCAGCTGAAATGCGTTCCAATTTTTTCATGGAAAAATAGGCTCAGTTTTAAGCCCCTTATAACTTGGCGAGTAGTTTTCTACCAAGACGAAAGAGTGGCCAATACTTACGAGAAATCCTTCTCATATTAAATAAGCGAAAGGGAACGGTTTTCGTACCGGGCACGACTTGAGGCGCAAAAGTCGTCTGGTGACCACAGCGCCTGGGGTCTTGCCAAGGTGATGTAGTGAATGAGAAGGCAGTGGCTCTTCTGACGGGCGGCCCAGTAACAGGACCCCGACATTGTCCCCATTAAGGCGTACACAGGTATCCTGCATGCAGCGCTCCTCGCCACTTTTCGGGCATGCATTTGCTGCCTCTATGTCCCTTAACACGCTTCTCAAGACGTTACCTTTTTTCCTCTTCTTCCTCGCTCCCTCTGTCCTGCTAATCTACCCTCCTGCTCTGCCGACTTGGTTGCCCTCAGAGTCCTTTAGGGCACCAGGCCCCTCCCTGCCAGTCCTCCTGCACTGGCATCTGGCCTATCTCGCACTTCCTGGCTGGGACCGCACCCTGTAGGCCCTGCCCTCCCTCGCACTTAACTCAGAGCCCCTATGCACTTCCGCCCTGCACCCTCTCCCCTGCATTTCTCTTTGACGCACGTGCAAGGCCTAGTAGGATCGTGTTTCTTGTCTTGTCCCCGGTTTCCCATCCCTCCCTTGTCTTGTTGCGCCTAGAAACACGTGTGTATTGGAGTATTATAAATGCCAAATCAATCGATCAATTAGAATGCGTGTGCCACCTGCATAGCCTTGGCATAGCAGACCAAAGTGCTCCATCACCAGTGCCCATGGGAGCATATAGATATTCAAAAGCAGAGCACGAGGAGCCCTGTGGCACTCCAGTAGTCCTACAATGAGCAGGTGAGATAACATTACCCAGCAGGCCATGCCAAGGCTCGTTCTTTCATTCTCATAATATGCTTCAGGTGGTGGAAGGAATGGGTCTGCAACCTGCGGCTTTCCAGGTGTCTTGAGCTACAATTCCCATGGCCCATCACCACCGACTCTAGTGGCTAGGGTTGTTGGGAGTTGTAGTCATAAACCCTCTGGACAGGCAAAGGTTGCAGACCGATGCTCTAGGGTGTCAAAAGCAGCCTACTAGAAACTAGATCTCCAGACAGTGCTGCAGGTTCGCTTCTATCTTTCAGCTCAGGAAGCATCTCCCGCAACAGAACAGGGGGCGCTCACCTCCTTAGAGGACGAAAGCCCCGCTGACCATTCAGTCAAAAGGCAATCCCTTGCGAGTGATGAAGGCCACTGATGCGGAGCCTCAGCCGCTGTTAACATTGTTTGGCAATGAAGCCTGCTTTTGAAATAGGCAGATGGCATTCTGGCTTAAGAGGGTTCCTAAATCTCCTTGTAATGAAGCAATCACAACGGGCATTGGCAAAGCCAGCTGCATTGCCGTTTATGCAGGTCTAGGATAGGCATTTACCACTCACTGCCATAGTACATGCTCTAAACCTAAACCAGGGTCTTTAAGTGAAACTGTTGCCGAAGGAGTGCCAAGCCAAAGAGTCGGGCAAACCTCTTAGAATGGGTGGCTGGGTTCTCATGTGCAATTTTTCATGTGCAGAGATACACCTCACAATCAAATAATTGTTAATGTTAAAGGATATTTGTACCACGCACTATCACCACCGGAGTGGTCCCCTAGCGCTTTTGTTGTATTGTAGCCTGGTTACTACCAAACATGGCCAAGACTTCATAGAGGAGGCGAGGCCAGAGGTCATTCCCACTTGCTGTTCTGGACCTTGCTGACACCGTAGTCACATAGCCGAAGAGAAGTGGGGAGTCCAGTGTAATGTCATTCATGGCTCATATAGAAAGTGGACCGCGGGCATACGCGAACTGCAGCCGTGCTACTGCAAAGGACAGGCGGCGGTCTCAGTTTGGTTTCTCTGCATTGCCTCTTGGTGCACAGTCATTGGCGTTACTGCCAGTACGAGAAGTGGGCAATGCCGGAGAAGGCATGCAGCCCGGGCGGGTAACGGTGGAGACTGTGGAGCTGTCATTCCCTTCCAATGCCAGCACGATGTCCAGTCAGAGTTTCAGATTGTGCATTCTTGTAGCCTAGCGTTGAGAATGAACGGGGAATGGGATTCCTTACTGATGCCTCGCCCCACCTGTCACTGTTTGGGGGGGGGGGGAGTTCCATATACACTTAAGCATCCATGGAAGCGCAATGACAGCAACACATTCAGAGATGTTTGGCTCCTACCCCAGACTGCAAGTGAATGCTGGAATGCACAGTCCTGGGTCAATAGAGGTGAGGCAGAAAAGACCCGTGGTGGTCCCTATCTCGCGGACCACCTTCCTACACTCTTTCGTCTCCAGCTTTACCATGACTGTGCAGTGCCCCTCCACTCTTCCCACCCCTCGTGAGGCCTATGACTGCACTTTGCCAATGACCACCTTTACACATATTTGAATCCTCACAGTTGACATTCACTTGTCTCCTAAAAGTAGCGCTCATCTCGTAGAAAGCCGCCCCCCCCCTCACTGTGTCCCAATACTGACAGCAAACGAAAAGGTGAATTGAATACTCGAGGAACTGCGCCCGAGTACTCTTTGCCTCGAAGTGGCCAGTGAGCGGTCAACTAAATGGCCATACCGCTCCCGTAGGAACCACCCCAGATGCATCTGAAGGTCACCTCGTGACTGGCACTAGCCACCTCCAAACTATACTTCTACAAACTATTTTTTTTTTTTAAAGTACAAGATTTATTTCGCTAAACAAATATGTGGTTATGCGCAAAGCTGCTTACCTGCGGGTTACACAACATGAGAATGTTACAGGTCGACTACGCAAAGGTCCTCTTTCTGTGTCTACTAGTTGTCATTTTCTAGTCCCATCCAATTGGAATCAAACCCCGTTTAAAAATGTTTATTGGCAGTAATCACAAAAAATGACAACATGGTATTTAAATAAAACTCACTTTCTTGTTAGATTAAATATTTAAACCAGGGACTTTTAATTATGAAAATGTCGAAAAGGTTCTCCCCGAGGATATTAGTGTAAGTCTCCCCGGACCCCTTCTACTACTTAACATCCCAACAGGAAGCGTTTTATATCCCTACCACAGGATATATTTACATTTTTTTAAAGCGCTCCCACAGCCCGCGGGCATTAAGGCGCTGTTACATAAATAGTTTGTTTTTTGTTTCTTTAGTTGCGTAATTGTTTTTTTTTTGTGTTTCTTAGTTGCGTATTTATAAACACCCAGAGGTTTCTAAGTGCAGACCGGGATCGAACCTGTGTTGCTTCGTGTCGCCTTGCTTCCAAGGCACACACGTTGCCACTGAGCTATCCCCAGGATGTTAGGATTCACACAGGGAGGTCCTAGTCCTCCCCCACCCCCACCATATTCCTCCAGATGAAACCTCTCTGGGATGGCTTGGGAATGCGTATCTGGGAAATCTGACCCGTGTCTCTCATTTTGCACAGTCCCCTTTTGAAGGTCGGTATTTGGACTGAATTAAGTACCCACAAAGATTCCTTTTGTAATGCTTATTCACGCAAGTGTTACGTGTCCCGCGGGTTTCTTTGCAATCGTACTACACAGCCCATGCGCATTATGACTAAGGCTTCCGGTTTAATGGTATTCATGTTTTGCCTTTTCCGTTTGTATTTATCCATATTTATTTTTGGGCATTTTTTCTGTATTTATCCACAGTTATTTTTTTGTCATATAAAAAGATAATTCGCAACCAGTATTTTTCTGCATTTATTCTATTTATAAAATGCATTTATTAAAGCACACATGCAGCCATATTGGAAAGAAATGCTAGCTCATTTTTCCCATAAAAAGCAGCTGCTCCCGTGACGGCTGCTGCCTTAAAATATATGCTGTCAGAAATTTGAAGAACTTTAATGCTATTTTTATTCAACTTTTATACCCTCCCTGCTGCCAATCTGCAATATGATTGGCCTGCGATGTATGAGTGACATCATAGAGAACCAGACAGAAAGACCTGTTTTTCCAGTCTTTTCGCTGCATTTTTATAAATACAGACAGAAAGCAGATTGATTTCCGTCTGTATTTATGTGTAAAAAATCAGCAAAAACGGAAAACTGGAAGCCTTAATTATGTCCTACCATGGCGCAGTCATCACTGCACGTACGCTCCCCCATAGGGTTATCGTCCTGCAGTCAGGGGAGCAGACTTTTGATTTACCCTTTGTGCTGGTGGGCAGATCTTTAGGAAGGAACTACCATTGAAAGTATAGGAATTTTACTGCAGTTGGCGTTTCCTGGTGGGTGCCCTGGCTCTTAAGACCCGCGTACACGGCGTCCCTGCTTGCAGTGACTTTTGGCAGTTGAATAGAGAGACTGGTGGGCTGCGACTAATTACAGCCAACAGATACAATGTTAGTAAGATGATACCTGCTTCCACTAATTTACCCCGCCCTCCAGCCCCCATCTGAAATGTGAAAAGTGACGAGGCCAGTAACCCGAGCCGCTGTCACCACTTTCCCTTCGGGGCAGGCGAGTGACATGCAGGGCGTGCAGTCACCTGTGCAGCGTCCTGATGAAGAGTGTTTGTTGAAAAGTGGCTGAAACACGATCCCCTTGTTTATCACTTTGCAGCCCTCGCCTGGCCATCTTAGATAAACAGGTGCCTGGGTTTTTATTGGTGAGCACTGTATATGATCGTCTAAACTGAAGGGCACACTCCAAAACTCGAAGGGACCCGGGAAGTAGATTCAAAACAGGAAATGGGTCCCTCCAGGGATTTCTATTTATTTTATGCATTGGGTATTTATATTGCACCTATCCACAAGTGTTTCAAGGATTGATTTTAAACAGAAATACATTCACATCATCTCATTGGTGCTGGTATTTGCAATGGTTGACACACATTTTACTCCTTCTTACCAAATATAGCCAAGTCAGGAATTATGGCACAATTTATGTAATAGCCAGGGTATGGTCTCATTGCTGTTTGCCTTGCATATTGCACGCATTTATTTACTTTTTCGTTCTGTAAAAAAGCCAGCATGTATTCAAGAAAACCGGTTGCTCAGTCACAGCAGCATGAATTGACGTAACACATCACTATAAACAGAAAACTCATATAAATAACCTCTACAGCAGTGCAATGTGTGCAAGCCAGGCAGGGGAAAAAGAACCCTCCATTTTACAGCAATAAAACCCTGATGTTATTTCACAAGCTTCCTGACTGTCTAACTACTACTCGGGGGGGGGGGGGGGCACTGTACAAGCCCCAGCCCATGTGAGGCAATAACCATGCGCAGTGGGCTGTGCCTCCCATATTCAAAGAGACAGAGTTTCTCAGGTCAACTTCTGTGTAATTAGAGAATCAGCCATGACATCATTTTAGCCTGAGAAAAAATAATGTTATATTATGCCACATACTGCCTCCATACCACCTCACGACCCCCTCTCTCTGCCTCCTGCATAGCCTCTGCAACCAGACACTCACTGACCACCCAACCCAGCCATAAATCCCTGCATACACTATCTTTAACTGACCCCGATCAATCTACACATCTCTCCACCATCCTGATTCATGCTTGGTTGTGATCTATTTGAGGACCCCTTCCACGTAGCCCCAATGTCGAAGCCTGTGACGCCAAAAGCGTTGAAGTCATTGACACCGTCAGCGTCAAAGACATAGATGCTGTTCTCGTAGAAACCTTCAATTCTATCGAAGGAAATGGAAAAAACGTTAACCCGCTCCCCAGAAAGGATTTTTTGAAGTCCTAATCTTCCATATGTGAGGGACATGAGATATCCGACCAGGATACACTGCCCTTTGGACTCAAGTTTCGAACACCTAATGTTCCTGAGGCCCTAATTTCGGAGGAATCTAGAATGAAGGACCTCTGTGAAAATGTACAATCAGCAAGTGGCATTGATAAATGTGTTGCCCTTTATTTTTGTGAGGAGAGCAAATTGGTATCCGGTGTAGGCACTTAGAGTAAAGTGCCTGACTTTGCCTGACCCGATTAACGGGACATGTCCAGTATGATGTGAGAGAGTTAGTCTGGTTACTCTGTCACCTTCTTACTCGGCCCAGTGTTTGTGTAAAAGGGGGTGGGGGTTGGGACTTCGGAAAATCCTAAAATATAGGTTGAGGGAAAATTAATACTGCATCTCACCATCGGCTATCTCACCCCCACTCTACGAAGACCCCTCACCCAGGTGATCCTGCCGAACTGGTCCACCCCCAGGAACTGGATCCAAAAGCGATGGTCCGGCCACTTGGATGACTAGTCCCTGAGGACTAGCGGGTGAGATACCATTTGGTGTCTCACACATGTTAATGTCTAGAGTAATTGAATTCTTGGAATGGGGCAGGCCAGCTCCTCCTTTAGAACTGGACGATCTTACTGATATTTTAGATAAAGGACCACAAAAGAACCCTGTATTTACCTTTACACATTTTCTTGCAAGAGAGGGTTAAGGCAAATTGGGAGGCACCGGATACATGTCCGGCTGTCAACAAGAATCTCACCAAAAAATACAGGCCTTCCAGTGGTGATCCGAAGTACTTATCTAGACACCCGAGACCGGAAAGCTTGGTGGTCCAAGCTGCAACTTCCACATCAAAGCAAGCAATATACCCCACCATACCGCCAGATAGACGATAAGCGTTTCGACACAATGGCGAAAAAGGTGTTCTCAGCCCGGAGTATGGCCCTGAAATTAGCCAATGACACTTGTGCACTTGCAATGTTCTCGGTTCACCTAGTGGGACTGTATTGCTATCACTGATAGTCACTAGCTGTACTGGTGGTGATGGCAGCTTGGGCTCTTGGCCCTAAGGGCCTGTCCACTTTAGTCACTAGCAGCACTGGTGGTGATGGCAGCTTGGGGCCTTAGCCCTAGGGATCTGTCAATAATAGTGACTAGCAGTACTGGAGGTGATGGTAGCCGGGGGTAAAAGCCATAGGGTTCTGTAAATAATAGTGACTAGCAGTACTGGAGGTGATGGTAGCCGGGGGTAAAAGCTATAGGGTTCTGTAAATAATAGTGACTAGCAGTACTGGAGGTGATGGTAGCCGGGGGTAAAAGCCCTAGGGTTCTGCCAATAATAGTCACTAGCAGTACTGGTGGTGATGGTAGCCTGGGGTATAAGCCCTAGGGTTCTGTCAATATTAGTCACTAGCAGTACTGGTGGGTATGATAACTGGGAGTGTTGACTCGAGGGTTCAATCAATAATAGTCACTAGCAGCACTCGTGGTGATGGTAGCCTGGGGACTTAGCCCTAGAGGTCTGTCCACTGTAGTCACTAGCAGTACTGGTGGTGATGGTAGCCTGGGGTATAAGCCCTAGGGTTCTGTCAATAATAGTCACTAGCAGTACTGGTGGGTATGATAACTGGGAGTGTTGACTCGAGGGTTCAATCAATAATAGTCACTAGCAGCACTCGTGGTGATGGTAGCCTGGGGACTTGGCCCTAGAGGTCTGTCCACTGTAGTCACTAGCAGTACTGGTGGTGATGGTAGCCTGGGGACTTAGCCCTAGGGGTCTGTCCACTGTAGTCACTAGCAGTACTGGTGGTGATGGGAGCTTGGGGCCTTAGCCCTAGGGGTCTGTCCACTTTAGTCACTAGCAGTACTGGTGGTGATGGTAGCCTGGGGACTTAGCCATAGGGGTCTGTCCACTGTAGTCACTAGCAGTACTGATGGTGATGGGAGCTTGGGGCCTTAGCCCTAGGGGTCTGTCCACTTTAGTCACTAGCAGCACTGGTGGTGATGGGAGCTTGGGGTCTTGGCCCTAGGGGTCTGTCCACTTTAGTCACTAGCAGCACTGGTGGTGATGGTAGCCTGGGGACTTAGCCCTAGGGGTTTGTCCACTGTAGTCACTAGCAGCACTGTTGGCGATGGTAGCCTGGGGACTTAGCCCTAGGGGTCTGTCCACTGTAGTCACTAGCAGCACTGGTGGTGATGGGAGCTTGGGGTCTTGGCCCTAGGGGTCTGTCCACTGTAGTCACTAGCAGCACTGGTGGTGATGGTAGCGTGGGGACATAGCCCTAGGGGTCTGTCCACTGTAGTCACTAGCAGGACTGGTGGTGATGGTAGCCTGGGGACTTAGCCCTAGTGGTCTGTCCACTTTAGTCACTAGCAGCACTGGTGGTGATGGGAGCTTGGCGTCTTGGCCCTAGGGGTCTGGCCACTATAGTCACTAGCAGTACTGGTGGTGATGGTAGCCTGGGGACCTAGCCCTAGGAGTCTGGCCACTATAGTCACTAGCAGTACTGGTGGTGATGGGAGCCTGGGGACTTAGCCCTAGGGGTCTGTCCACTTTAGTCACTAGCAGTACTGGTGGTGATGGGAGCTTGGGGTCTTGGCCCTGGGGGTCTGTCCACTTTAGTCACTAGGTGCACTGGTGGTGATGGGAGCCTGGGGACTTAGCCCTAGGGGTCTGTCCACTTTAGTCACTAGCAGTACTGGTGGTGATGGTAGCCTGGGGACCTAGCCCTAGGAGTCTGGTCACTATAGTCACTAGCAGTACTGGTGGTGATGGGAGCCTGGGGACTTAGCCCTAGGGGTCTGTCCACTTTAGTCACTAGCAGTACTGGTGGTGATGGGAGCCTGGGGTCTTGGCCCTAGGGGTCTGTCCGCGCAGTACTGGTGGTGATGGGAGCCTGGGGTCTTGGCCCTACAGTTCTGTCAATGATGGGCACGTGCGCCACTGGTGAGGGTAGTCACTGTGGATCGTGGCATTGTGTTAAGGTATGATATTGGAAACACTGATGCTATTTTTGGCTAACGTACGGAATCGATGCTCACTGGTGGCACGTTCACACTCCACCAATAGGAAGCTCTCATGTGTGCCTGTTGGTTAGCCTATGTTTGTGGATGCGTGTCCCCGTACTACTAGCGCTCGTAGTGTGCTGTGCAGTGGCAGGCTGGCAGCGTGTGCCTTCTGCAGCACAGCCTCGGGCCTCCTTTCACAGTGCCATTCCTTTCCGTCTCCCCGCCCAGTTGGACGCTTTACTCATTCCTTTACTGGACGGGGTCAGCCTGGAGCTAAGGCCAGGCCATTAGATAGTTGCACTAACATTACTCTACTGATAATCTTTAAAAATAGCAGAGGGTGATGCCTTCGGACGGAGCCAGCTAAATGGGGAAGAGGCCGGGCCATGTGCAGAGCTGTTGACACTCAGACATGTTCTTACCCTCTCAGCCGTAGCATTCTTTATCCTTTTCAGAAGCTCCCCGGTGTTTTGCTGCCACCCGTTGCCCCAGCTGTCCTCTCTTCCAATGACGGGGACGCGCCGCCACATTCTAATGACGCTGTGCCTTTCTTTTATCCCGACTTCCTAAATGGGAGCAAAGATTGATTGTCAAGGTATTCCCTAGGTCTGGGAGAAATCTCACATTTGCCTCATGTTAACGGCCAGCACAGTTCAGGAGGGGAGCGGGTGTTGTTTCATCGGAGCCTGATCTGATTTGCGAATCATTTTTAGTATAGCTTTTTTGTTTTTGTTTATTTCTTCAGTTCGGTCATGAGCAGTGCTTTAAATGAGCCGAGGAAGTGCCCCGCACGCTGCGAAAATTGTGCCTAAAACGGGGCCCTGCCGAGGCTCCCTAAACTCCCCCGCTAGCCCCAGCCTCCTAGATGCGTGCAAACAACCACTTCGGGCTTTAGTAAAAAAAAAAGCACAACTTTTCATGGTGTCACCGTGCTGACTTGCTAAGGCCCACCTTTCATTAGAGATGCAGGGGTGACGATCTATGAATCTCTACTGAAAAGGGTGCCTGACAGTGGGTCAGCGCCTCAAGTAAGAGGCAGCAATTAACCCTACCTGACTGCAACCCTTTTGCAAAATTGAGCTGGGGCTCTTATGGGCCGGTGGCCTAACGGGCAGCATTCAAGTGAGATACGTGTTGCCTCTTAATTGTGGCATTGACCCCCTGCCAGCCAAGGCCCCTAAGATCCCTGGCTCAAATTTGAAGGCCACTTAAAGCACTGGTCATGGGTCAACTCATTTGTGCTCCTGGGTGGAGCTCATTTTGGGAAACTGGGGCAGTTTCACTGATTGCTAGGTCTACTTGAAAAATTCAGACCCTATCCATGTTCTTTCAACAACCATGCTGTTCATTCTTGCCCTCCACATTCTGGGAGATGCCCAAATGGGTAACCTGCCCAGTCGGTACCAACCACAAATAACCTCGATTTTCATATCGACACCGTCCTGCATCCAGCTACACCAAAGGGTTCTGCATCTGCCTTTCCACTATTCGACAAACACACCCCGACACCCTTTCTTACAGAGCCATACGCAGCGATGCCAACATTATTGGCAGAAGAGCACTTTATAAGACCACTTTACACTTACATACATACAAGCAACATCGCTGGGGTTCTCAGTACCAGTGTGTAAATGTTTAATTAGCCATGTAAACTATTAATTGAGCCAGCTGTTATGTTTTAAACAGAATTAGATCGCACACGGCAATATGTGCATGAAGAGCAACCAGCAGTCTATAATCTCATAGACAAAAGTTCTTGCGTTGAAACCCAACGACAAACGAACATAATTCAAAACCCACGAGCAGATGGCTACTGATTCTGCAGACTGTTTGTGGAGGGTGTTGGTTGGTTGGTAACCAGCTCGTTCCGGCACAAGTGCCACCCTTCGAACAGAGCACCTTCCTTGGAATGTTGCAAGACCATTCCTTGAGTCCAGTTTGAGCAATGACATAATCCCTGCGGCAAGCAAGCAGTCATTAGCAGGTTCTTTCTTACGCAGTTGGTGGAGGGCGACTGTGCGTCTTGGGATTCTGCTCATTCCTGGGTATTTTCTCATGCTCCCAACAGTAACAGGTGGGGCATTGGCAGGGAGGGGCTAGAATTAGAGTCCAGATCATTCAGCGCCTGCCTATGGAGGCCTGAGCTCTGGAATCCACTTACAGGATTGTTTCTGAAGGTTTTCCTTAACGCAAGAGGCCAGCATTGACATACACGATTAGGGTAGGTTGTTTTTCCGTATGTGGCATAGCTTACAATGTCTAGATCAATTTGTCTATATTTAAAGGAGATCTTCCAAAACAGATCTGGATTGACGTATCCACATTTTTTAGTGATGCTTTTGATGGGTTTCGCAGTGTGGCCAGGGTAGCTCATGGTCCTGTTTATTGGTTGTGATGTGATGGTGGGCATGGAGATTCTGCCATCTCACAATTAAACAAATCTACATCTAGCATCACCTGATGCTGTCAAATAGTTCACATATGAAGTCGTGCTCCTTTACATGTGCTCAAGATTGAAAGTTTAGGGGAATGGAGATTTATTTTTTTCCATTTCGGTGCTTAATTCGAAAGGAAAAACATTGGACTGTCATATTTTTGCACTAAATTTTAATTTTATTATTCTCCAGCATGGGGTCTGGCATGGATTCACATGCTCATGAATATTCCCCGTCGTCAGGCTGGGAATCCTCGGTAAAGAAAAAACCAGTATCAGTTTCGTTTCTGATCTGTCTTTCGTAGTAATAACCAATCACTGGTCTCTGCGTCATACTGACCACAGCCAATGACTGCCCTCTACCTAAGCACCGCCTCTGGCAGCCATCTTCAGATTTTTACCGCACGTTCATGTGTTGGGATCCTCGTGCTATTGCTCTCGAGCGTTAGTGCTATTTTTTCACGTTTTTTCTCAAAAACTTCGTTTTTTCAGTCAAAAGAGCCTCAAGCTCCACCGACTATCCATCCGATCAACGGGGACCCGTGTCGGATTCGTCTGCGCCCCTCAAGGGTGAAGATTTCGTCGAGCTACGCTTTTGGAGGACTCCAGAAGTTTCTCAGGCCCGGACATGGCCCAGGAGAAGGGAAGCTCGACGCCCGGAAAGCTGTTCAGGATCTGCTCTGGATGCCAGCTGCAGAACGTCTTTAAGGAGGACGAACACTCCTTTTGTCTCTACTGCTTACATGAGGACAAGACGCACGTGGAGAAGGACTGTGCGTTTTGCGGCAACATGTCGGAGCGGAACATGAAGGACCGCCATCAACGTCTCGCCAACTGGCTGGAAGGGAAGAGCCCGTCAGGCGAGAAGAAGAGGAAGAAATCCGAGCGGTCTTCTAAGACCTTTGAGGACGCCCCGGCGACGGGGGTCCAACACAAGGCCAAGCACCGCTGGCACCGGGAGCGCCGAACGGTCGGGCTCTACGGGCGCCAGGCAGGGCGCACCCTCCCCGGCACCTTCAGCCATGAGCCAACGCTCTGGGTCGGGTAAGAGGAAGGGCGAGCACCCGGCGAAGCTCCTGGAGAGGCCCCGGTCGAGCTCGAAGGCCCCATCAGAGGGGGAGCGAGGCAGTGTCCCCCCCCTCAAGGATAAGGCGGTGAGCGCACCTAAGGTGGTGAAGGCCTTAATCCATCCGGCCAAGCCCTCTATCGATACTGTCGCGGCGGCCCTGGCTCAGCCTGTGGAGGCTACACCAGTGGTGGCGACCTCGGGGCTCAGAGTCTCCCTGCCACCTCGGAGGGAGTCCTCTTTTGTGCCCATCGATAGGACCCCCGTGAAATCCCCGGCGGGGAAGAAAAAGGGGGGACAGGGCGTCGTCGTAGATTCGGCCTCAACCTCGGAGGAGGAGCTGATTGAGGTCTTAAGCCACGGCCTTCGCGTGGAAGAAGACCGGCCCGTCGGGATGGATCCCGACGCAGGTGACGACGACATCGTCGAGGGTGCCGACGGGGCCCCTGATCGCCTGTCGGATTCCCCTCTGCCAGCGCCGCAAGACAACTCGGCGGCCATTTTGTTGGCTATACAGTCCTTATGTTCAGAGATAAGGACGAGACTACCGTTGCCGACGGAGGAACCTCTCCCGTCGGGGGATCCGGGACCTTCTGGTGTTCCCCCGCCCAAGAAAAGAAGGATTCACCCTCCACCTCCTTTTCAGCCGTCGCGCCCCGTCCAGCCCTCCTCCCCGTCCACCCGAGGGGATGATACTGGGACTGACACGGCAGCGACGGGTACGGACGACGAGGTATACGACGAGGATCTACCGTCGTCACCTCCCACCAGGGCTTCTCCGCCCGACGAGATTGGATCGTTCCACTCCATGATCGCCAGGGCATCCGAGCTTTTCCAACTCTGCCCTGAGGAAAAGAAAAAGGAAGGATTCCTTTATCAACGGCGTGAGGCCAAGAGGAAGACGGTCCTCGCGGTGCCTCTACTGGACGACATTTGGGATGAGGGCCTCGCCCTCCTCAAGAACCCTTCCACGACACCAGCTAGAAGAGACCGGTACGAGAAGAAGTACCGGGTCCCGGACGCGGCCCCCCTGTGCCTCCGGGCGCAGCCTACCCCGGACTCCGTCGTCTCCGCGGCGGCCAGGAAGAAAGCGGGGGGGGTGCGGCCTCCACATCGACTTCCCCACCGGACGGCGAGGGAAAGAAATTGGACGCTATGGGACGCAGGGTCATCTCGTCTGCAGCGACGACTATCAAAGCGGCCAACGCCTTGGCTATCGTGGCCCGCTACGACAGGGAGCTATGGTACAAACTGGCTCCCCTGCTGGACTTCCTACCGGACGACAAGAGGGCGGATGCCCTGGAGATCCTACAGGAAGGTGAGGTGGCGTCGGACCACGCCATCACTATTGCGACGGACATCGCCGACACTGGGTTTCGCCAGTTGGGCAACGGCGTGTGCCTTAGGCGGCGTGGATGGCTCAAGGCTACGGACTTCCGTCAAGACGTACAGACCAGAGTCCTGGACATGCCGTTCGATGGGAACAACCTGTTTGGGAAAACAGTGGACGATTCCCTTCAGGCCATTAAAGCGGACACTGAGACGGCCCGGGCCCTTGGGGTTCTGCAGCAACGACGGACGCCCTTTCAGAGCAGCGGAGGCAAGGGCGCCTCCAAAGTTTCCGGCGGCGGTTTCTCCACCTACCGTCAAGCGGCCCGCTCGTCGTCTCAGGAGGCCTACAGAGGACGAGGCAAGTCTGGCGGACCCCGCCGTCGTCGCCAAGGAGGTCAAGGCGGCAAAGCCTCGTCGAAGCAGGATTGAACCGGCCGTGGGGTCGGGCCCCCACCGAAGCACCCCGGTGGGAGGCCGGCTGGCGAGCTTCGTCAGCGTGTGGGAGTCCATCTCCACCGACCGTTGGGTGCTGGACGCCTTAGCCCGGGGCCACGCGCTCGAGTTTCAAAGAAGGTGCCCGCGCGTCCCTCCGTGGACAGGAAAGAGCTTCACGTCCCTCAGCTTCTCTTGGAGGTAAAGGCGATGCTCAGGAAGGGCGCCATCGAACTCGTCCCAAAGAGGCTTCGGGGCTCCGGAGTTTACTCGAGATACTTCCTCGTGAAGAAGACGGGAGGATGGCGCCCCATCCTAGACCTGCGACGTCTGAACAAGTTCATCAAGGCGCAGAAGTTCCGGATGGTCACCCTCCAGCACGTCCTGGGGCAGCTGGAGGAAGGAGACTTCCTGTCGTCGTTGGATTTGGAGGATGCCTACTTCCATATTCCCATCCTAAAGGGGCACCGAAAATTCCTCAGGTTTGTGGTCCAAGGGCGTCACTACCAGTTCAAAGCCCTCCCCTTCGGACTACGGTCGGCACCCAGGGTATTCACCAAGTGCCTTGCACCGGTGGCGGCGCAGCTGCGCCGCGAGGGGATCCACGTCTACCCCTACCTGGACGACTGGCTCATCCGAGCCAAGACGAGGGAGCTCGCCGTGGAGCACACGGCAAGGACCGTCCAACTTCTCGCGGACCTGGGATTCTCCGTGAACTACGCCAAGTCCCACCTGGTACCCGCGGAAAACGCACTGTTTCTGGGAGCGAAGCTCGACACAGTGTCCCTTCTGGCCTCCCTGTCGGAGGAGAGGACCAGGTCCATCCTGGGCAAGGTACAGCGGATGTTGGTTTCCGACGCGGCCAAGGTGAGGTCCATCAAGTCCCTCCTCGGAATGATGTCTTCTTGCATCTACCTCATTCCCATGTGCAGGCTCCGGATGCGCCCGTTGCAGGAGTTCCTGGACGCACGCTGGATCCAAACGACGGGCGGCTTCGAGGAGAGGATCACACTCGACGAGAGTTTCCGCCGAGCGGTCCCGTGGTGGGGCAACCGCGCGCTTCTGACGGCGGGCATGGACTTCCAGACCCCAGACCACCAGGAGACAGAGACCACGGATGCCTCCCTGGAAGGGTGGGGAGCGCACACCGAAAATCTGCACGCGAGAGGCCTTTGGCTCCCGACGGAGAAGTCCCTCCATATCAACGTCCTGGAGCTCCGTGCAGTGTTCTGGGCCCTCGGGTCCTTCCTTCCGTCCCTCAAGGGCAAGGTGGTGAGGATCTTCACCGACAACACCACCACCATGTTTTACATCAGGAAACAGGGCGGAACCAGGTCCCCAGCGCTGTCCAAGGAGGCGCAGGACCGGTGGCATTGGGCCGTCGCCCAAAGGATGTTTCTGGTGCCGTTTCATCTGGCAGGGATAAAAAACACCATCGCCGACTCACTCAGCAGGGAGCTGCGCTCGTGCCACGAGTGGGAACTACGGCAGGATCTAGTGGATCGCCTCTTCCGACGGTGGGGCACACCCCAGATCGACCTGTTCGCGACGGCGACGAACTCCAAGTGCCGGAGGTTCGCCAGCAGGTTTCCCCAGGCGAGGAGCATGGGCGATGCTTTCTCGTTCCCCTGGGAGGGCCTGTTCCTCTACGCGTTCCCTCCTTTGCCACTGCTAATCCGGCTCGTCAACCAGCTCAAGAGGTCACGGTGCAGGATGATCCTCGTCGCACCTGCGTGGCCGAGGCAGATATGGTTCCCGGACCTTCTGGACTTGTCAGCGTCCTCGCCAATCAAGCTGCCGGTGGACGCGGATCTACTCTCCAGGGAAGGAGGCGCCATCCTCCACCACGACCCGAAATCGCTGAACTTGCAGGCCTGGCTCCTGCAGCGCTAGAGTTTGGAGGATACGACATACCGGCCGACTGCAGAGAGGTTCTTGCAAAGGCCAGGGCGTCCTCGACTCTTAAATGCTACGGACACAAATGGAAGAGGTTCTCTGTCTGGTGCCACGCACAGAAGATTAACCCTCTATGGATTACGGCTCCCCAAGTACTGCCGTACCTGTTGACGCTGGCCAAAGCTGGACTGGCACACGCGTCCATCAAGATTCATCTTGCTGCGATCTCCCGATACACCAGAACCACGGGCCGGACGTCCTTGTGGTCTCATCGTCTGGTGAAAGAGTTCATGAAGGGACTGTTCAGATCGTTCCCGCCGGTGAAGGCTCCGGCCCCGGCGTGGGAGCTCAACGTGGTGCTGACCAAGCTCATGGGACCTCCGTTCGAGCCTCTGCACTCGGCCCCGTTGAAGTTTCTGTCGTGGAAAACAGCGTTTCTTGTGGCCATCACCTCCGCACGACGGGTGGGAGAGATCCAGGCCCTTTCATGCAAGGCCCCGTACTTGACTTTTCACGACACGAGGGTAGTGCTCAGGACGCACCCCTCCTTCATGCCCAAGGTACCGTCGGACTTCCATCTCAACGAACCCTTGGTGTTGCCTGTGTTCTTCCCGTCGCCTTCGTCGCCGGCTGAGAGGACTTTGCACTCGCTGGATGTGGCTAGAGCGCTGAAGTTCTACGTGGACCGCACGAAGTGTTTTCGGAAGAAGTCACAACTCTTTGTGAACTTTGGACCTGTCAATCAGGGGAAGGCTCTCTCGAAGGCTTCCATTTCCAGATGGCTCTCCGGCTGTATCATGTACTGTCATCGGTTGGCAAACCGACCGCTGCCTGGCCGTCCGAGAGCCCATTCCACCAGAGCGATCGCAGCTACCACGGCGTTCCTTTCTGGTGTGCCCCTGCTGGACATATGCAGGGCTGCTACGTGGAGGTCGACGCACACCTTCACGAAATTCTACTGCGTTGATCGGGATTCCAGGGAGGAGTCCAGGGTCGGCCAAGCAGTGCTGCGCAACCTGTTCGCCTGAGGTGAGCCTGGTGAGGAGGTAAGATGCTTAATGTTGAGTTTGATGTACTGCTTAATGTTGAGCCTTTGCCACCTCCCGTGGTTGTGCATGTGTGTACTGCTATGTATTCTTTATTCATGAGCATGTGAATCCATGCCAGACCCCATGCTGGAGAAGGAACAAGTTACTTACCTGTAACTGTTGTTCTCCAGCATGGGTCTGGCATGGATTCACATGCGAACCCTCCCGCCTACCCCTCTGCGGCTCTTCACTTGGTCATACTGCCACTTCATGTGCTTCCAAATCTGAAGATGGCTGCCAGAGGCGGTGCTTAGGTAGAGGGCAGTCATTGGCTGTGGTCAGTATGACGCAGAGACCAGTGATTGGTTATTACTACGAAAGATAGATCAGAAACGAAACTGATACTGGTTTTTTCTTTACCGAGGATTCCCAGCCTGACGACGGGGAATATTCATGAGCATGTGAATCCATGCCAGACCCATGCTGGAGAACAACAGTTACAGGTAAGTAACTTGTTCCTTACTTTTGTTTTAAGTTGATATTTTTCTCTTAATTTTCAATGTTTCATAATCCAAAGAACCATTGTGTTTATTGCTCATATTCCACTAAGGTTTCAACAATTAGCTATTATCGGAACAACCATTTTATTCTCCCAGTCATACACTTATAAAACACAATCTAGTCGTTCTCTTTCCAGCGTTCAGGAAACTGTAATACTCCTGTTTCCAGATGTCCGTATTTCAAACAATCCTCTGATCGTGGTAATGGATAAAGGAGCATTTCTGTTAAAACTCAAATAATTGTGGTCATTGTAGTTAAACACAACACTAAATTCTCTCAAATGGAGGATTACTGATCTTGGATCCGTCAACAGAAACTTCTACTGTGTATCTCCTTCTTAGTTATGTAAGAACTAATGCTCAATCTTATCCCGCGCTCAGACTGCTCTCCGGTATTAAACTTGTAATAAGATGTGTTATTTGTAGAAAACCCATTAATGAACACTCATTAATCGTACTTTTCTGAAACCTAAAGTCCAAACAAAAAATCATTTTTTTTACTTTTTGAAGTTGTCTTATTTGTCTATCACTCCTTCTCGGATGTTGTCATTCTACACCTATAATCTGAAACTCAATTATGATACTTGATGATTAGCATAAAAAAAATGTTGCCATTGATGATTTCCATTTTTATATCACTTTTGTGTTCTCCTATGCATACATGTCCTGACGTGTTGTTTTACCCATGTCCACAATCAGAGGCTTGTTTTTGACTTTCTGAAATCAGAGTGGTCCCGTTTCAGAAATTCCATAAGAAGAAAGATATACTTTAGCATTAAACCGCACGTTATGGGGTGGGCTTGGGCGATTACTGCTCATTAGCCCAGCCTAGATAGGCCTGAGCAAAGTGAGTAACTTTGCGAGGGCTTTAAGCCATTACTTTTGCTGGGTCCGAAAATGTTTTTTTATTAAAAAAAAAAGATGTTCCCTTTCATGAATGGACATGCACGGTGCAAATAAATATGTGAACATGACGTGTCTATGCCACTATTGTATTCTCAGCAGACACCAGTTAATATATTGGGGCGTGCTTGATGACAAAACATAATATGACGATATCTTTTAATGACAAAGGAATAGTGTGTTCCACTCCAGGGATACATTACATGAATGTGAGAGTTTATTTTAACATTTACATGCCAAAAAGCATTACGAGGAGTTCCTTTAGACCCAGGAGATGACTATTTTATTAACATGGTTACCCAGGTTGGTAGGTAAAATATTGAGACTACCTGAGGAGTTTTTGTTTAGACCAGAAATACTTATGGGTGATGAAGCAGAACAGGTTATTCCCCTGAAGCTAGACGCAGCAGTGGTTAGAGAAGAAAGGGTGGTTGTCCCTGGGACAGAAGATGAGGGAAGAGGCTGGAGAGCAGTGATGGCCCTTGTTGAAGGATATAGATTGACAGACTAAGAACCTTTTTGGGATGATTTTTCAGGTGATGAGCTAGTATTTTCCATAAGTTTCGCTTATTGGATTAAAGTAGAGAATAGAGAAATACCACAGAAAATGCCAATGGTAAAAAAAGAAACCGTCATTTTTCCAGCAAGATTTGGAGAATGTGTCCAGTTTCTTTTGGACCAACAGTCCATATGACGTGGGTCTGTTGCGTGGAGTATGAGCAGTACAAATTAAGCTCAAGCCAGGAGCGTTTTTGCCACGTGCAAAAAAAAAAAAATCCTATCTCCAGTGAAAAAGATGAAGGCATATTTGAGACTATTTCCGCTTTAATGAAGCTGGGAATATTAGTGCCATCAGAGTCCCCATGCAACACGGCTGTGTAACCAGTGAAGAAATCAATAGGGGGGTGAGGGGGCCTTGGAGATTCATTCAGAATCGCTGTCCCCTAAAAAAATGTGTTGAAGCAGAATTTCCTTTCGTTCCAAACCCTGCTACAATATTATGTAACATTCCAGCTACTGCCAAATATTTTACAGTAATAGATTTGAAGAATGCATTATTTTCAATTCCCCTTCATGAAGACTCACAATACTTTTCGTACAGAAATCAGCGTCTAAAACACACTCGTCTTCCTCAGGGGTACTGTGAGTCTCCCTCAATTTTTATCAGGGTCCTTCAGATGGACCTAGTTAATGTACAACTTGAGAGTGCCATAATTCAGTATTTTAGCCAACAAATTAATGTGCAGCAAGACAGAAGAAAGTGCAGAAGAGACCCGGTTCAGTTAATGACCATACTTTCAGAGAAAGGGTACAAGGTAAACAAAGACAAGTTACAATATTGCCAGGACGAGGACAGTTAATCCCTCAAGAAGGTAGAAAAGTGACACTCAAGAGAGCAGACGTAATAATGAGCTTGGTCAGAACCTAAAACAGTGAGGGAAATGCAACTATCTTTAGTCTTCTGTAACTATTGCAGAGCCTGGGTTTTCTATTACAGCACATATATTCAACCACTTTTAAAGGGACCTAAGGAGGTACAGATAGGGAAAAGTAAGTTAATATGGACAGATGAAATGTCTGAAGGACTTGAAGAATGAAAAAGGGCAATCAGTGCAGCTCTTGTGTTAGGAATTTCAGATTATAATGAAGAGTTTTATCTATTCTCAGGACATAAACCATTCTTCGAATGGATTGTGCCCTCCTACGTATTCCTCATCTTATGATAAATCGTTATCTCCAGCTTCGCTGCTTCGGAAAAAAACATTCTCGGCAGAGGGCGCTGTGCTCGTGGTCGTGGCGTCGATTGTCCCTCGACGGACTTCGTACTCTGTCAACGTCACCGATGGTATAAATGGCTCAAACCGCGCCCGTGGCTTCAATTCGTTTATCCGATCGCTTCGCTATCGAACGCCGCGCTTGAGATTTTCTGTGAACAAAATGTCGTCTTCTTCGACTCCTTCTACATACAAGACTGGGTTCAAGAAGTGCGCAGATTGTGGATCGAAAATGTCAATCACGGATCCTCACCGGATTTGTCTCTGGTGTCTCGGTTCCAGTCACCGGACCGACGACTGTGGTTCCTGCCAATCCATGACCGAGACAGCTCTTTGTGAGAGGAGAGGTAAACTGTCGGTGGGGAGGGAAGCCTGTAAGAAGGCTATGTCCCAAAAACATAAGAAAGTGACTGATTCGAAGGAATCGGATCGCCATAGGCATTCAAAGCGCTCTAGATCAAGGAGTAGATAGACACACTTCTTCTTCGTCACACTTCTTCTTCGTCTAAAAAAATGAAGAGGAGACATAAATCTCCCTCATCAGCATTTTCCGAGTCGACTGAAGAAATTCGATGTCCGACAAAATCGGATTCTCCCAGAAAATGGGAAGAATTTCGTAAAAAGATGGAGGTATTTGAGAATGCGGCCCGACCCCCTCGAATGAACCTCGGAAGAGCCATACCCCTAAGGTCGCTCCATTGGACGACAAAGAGAAGTCTAAGACTACCTTGGTAAAAACCTGTAGTGTCGAGGATACTCGAAAAACTCGAGTCGACGACAAGTCGTCGAGGACTCTTGGAGAGTCGAGCACCTCTGCGGTGCCATATAAAAAACATAAGTCGTCGAAGGCTCCGACGACTTCGACGCCATCGGCGTCGACCTTTTCGGCATCAAAACCAAAATAACCTTGACACCTGTATCGAAGTCATCTTCGAAGTCATCTAAGATTCCTTCGACAACTTCGAAGGATTTTTCCATTCCTTCGACGCGTATGGTAGAGGAAGAAAGAAGATTTACTCCGTTGCCCAGGTCAGATTTTTTTAAGTCCATGACCTAAATTTATGAGGAATCTGGCAAGGAAGAAGAGGAAGTCACTCCCTTTGGAGTTTCATATGGCACAAAGCAAGTTCCCGAGGAACTCATTGATCAAGAGTCCAAAATGAGAGACCTGAGTGACCCTCTACATTCTGCCAGTGGAATTGACACCTCCCCAGAACTAGAGTTTGCCAGACCTGATCCTGCAGAACATGCAGACTCAGGGTACAGGAGTCTTATGACCAGAGTAATTGAGTATATGGGTTGGGGTAACACTTCACCCGTTTTTGAACAGGATGACATGACGGATATAATTGTCAGAGGCCCTCAAAAAGATCCAGTTCTCCCCTTTCACAGGGTTCTTCAGAGGAGGGTGGAGAAAAACTGGGAAAAGCATGATATCATTCCTGCTGCAGATAGTAATTTCCCCAAGAAATACAGACCAGCTGGTACGGATCCTGAATACTTAAGCAGGCATCCGACTCCAGAAAGTCTAGTTATTCAGGCAGCATCCACATCAAAGCAAACTGCATATCCCACTATCCCTCCAGACAGAGAGCATAAAAAAGTTGATGCCTGGGCACGTAAAGTTTTCACTTCAGGCAGTATGGCCCTTACATCAACAAATGTCACCTCTATCCTGACCAGGTTTACCCATACCCTGTGGGACTGTATTTCGGCGGCGGCTGAGCATATTCTGGAAGGCGAGGAAAGAGAAGGCTTCCTGAATATAGTCAAAGACTGGAAGGAGGCAATGGGGGAATGTCTCCAGTCTGGACTGGATACTGCTGATAGTATCAGCAGATCTATGGTTCCAAGCATTGTGCTATGCAGATTTGCGTGGTTGAGGAAGTCTGGGTTTGCACCAGACGTGCAAGCCAGACTCCTCAACATGCCCTTTGATAGCTCGAGGCTGTTTGGCTGTAAGGCTGATGAAAGCCTAGAAAAACTTGACCTCGAAAGCGGCAGCTAAATCGCTTAGTGCCTCCATGTGCCAGCCTCTAAAACCCTATTCCGGCTCATCTTCCTGGAGGGGTCGTTCTTTTCATTACTACTCCTCATTTGGTAGAGGGAGAGGACAGGCTTCTCAATGGGGCAAAAGAAATTTCCATCGTGGTGCACGAGGAAGAGGTGCAAAGTCGGCCTCAAGAGTGGCATCTTTACCCTCAGCCACTCCTGCAGCCGCCTCCAAATCCCTCTGAGACCTTGTTGCACAAAACACCAGTGGGAGGAAGGATCTCTCAGCATCTGAAGGAATGGCGGGGCATTACCTCAGATGCTTGGGCACTGGAAACAGTAGCTCAAGGTTACTGTCTCCCCTTCCAAAAAAGGCCTCGATCATCCACCGGTAGCCAACTCCGTAAAAACTCCAGACCCGCTCCTGTTGCAGGAAATTTTAACCCTGCTAGAGAAAGGTGCCATAGAACAGGTACCTGTAGCGGAGAGGAAAAGGGGTTGGTACTCCCCATATTTTCTCATCCCAAAAAAGGACGGAGGACTGAGACCCATCTTGGACTTAAGAAACTTGAACAAGTTCCTCAGGAAAGACAAGTTCAAGATGGTCACTCTTTCTCAGATCCGTCTGGCTCTCCAACTCCAAGATTGGTTAGTATCATTGGACCTTCAGGATGCTTACTTTCATGTGCCAATCCACCCAAAGCACTGAAAGTACCTGGGGTTTGCGATCGGCAACTCTCATGATCAGTTTCGGGTTCTGCCATTCGGGTTGACCTCCGCCCCAAAGGTTTTCACCAAACTGTTGGCGGTTGTGGCAGCGAGTCTCAGGAGAGGGGGTATTCACAAATACCCTTACCTGGACTACTGGTTGATCAGAGCAAGTTCTCCAAAACAAGCTCAGGAACATCTTTCGATCACTTGCCACTTCCTACACAAATTGGGCTTCTCCCTCAATTTCAAGAAGTCCCATATGATACCATCCCAAAAGCTCCAGTTTATCGGAGCGGTCTTGGATACTTCCTCGGGAAAAGCCTCGCCTCCCAAAGTAAGAGCTCTCCACATCCAGCAGATGGTAACAAAGTTCCAGAATGCCCAACGTCTACCGGCCTTCGATTTTCTCAGGTTGCTTGGCCTCATGGCATCCTGCATTTTCCTAATACCAGAGGCCAGGTTGAGAATGAGATCCCTTCAATGGACACTCAGAACTCAGTGATCCCAGTTCTCAGGGAATATGTCGGATCTTCTGCAAGTCCCGAGCGCAGTTGCTCAGGATCTTCTATGGTGGGCTTGCAACGACAACATTCTCAAGGGAGAATCTTTTTGGCAACCATGGCCGAAGATAACAGTAGTGATGGACGCCTCACTCACGGGGTGGGGAGCACACACCAACGATCAATCGGCGGTCGTTGGTCTCCATTGGAATCCAAACTACACATTAACCTTTTGGAGCTGAGGGCAATCAGACTAGCGCTGAAGGCCTTTCTGCCCTCTGTACAGGGAAAGAATGTCCTGATAATGACGGACAACACGGTAGCAATGTACTACCTCAACAAAAGAGGAGGAGTAGGGTCACTACCACTGTGCAGAGAGGCGATGCAGCTATGGTTCTGGGCAATACGAGAAGGAATCTTTCTATCAGCAATTCACCTAGCCGGAGAGGAGAACACGGCGGCAGACACTCTGAGCAGGCAGAGCACGGTCTCTCACGAGTGGGAGCTGGCTCAGGAAGTCCTTCTGGAGATCTTCGCCCTTTGGGGAACCCCTCAAGTGGATCTGTTCGCGACCGCGATCAACAGGAAGTGCGATCAGTACTGCTCAAGGGAATTTCCTTAAAGAGTACCTCTGGGAGACAAATTCGTAGTGGAGTGGAAGTTTCCACTGCTGTATGCGTTTCCCCGAGTCCCCGTGATTCCTCAAGTAATCAGGAGATTGAGAAAGTTCAGGAAAACCATGATCCTAATTGCTCCGGATTGGGCCAGGAGGACATGGTACCCGGACCTTCTAGACATGTCCATCTGCTCTCCAATACGTCTTCCACAAAGAGAGGATCTTCTCTCGCAAGAGTAAGGTCGGGTTCTCCATCCAGAGGTCAAGACTCTCAACCTTCACGCATGGTTTCTGAGAGGTTGAGATACAAGGATTGGGATCTTCCGGATGATGTAATGGAAGTCTTGCACCAGCAACAAAATCTTTGTACCGATATCGCTGGAACAGGTTTAGTAACTGGTGCAAAGATAAGGATGTGGACCCTTTTCAATGTGGCACTCCAATAGTGCTCTCTTTTCTATTACATCTAGCCAATCTGGGGCTCCAGATAGGAACAATAAAAGGATACCTTGCTGCGCTGTCCATTTTCAAGCGCACCTCGGTAGAGGTTTCATATTTCAAAATACCATTAATCATTCAATTCTTAAAAGGGCTTACTAACGTATACCCTCCAGTACCTTTTAATGTCCCAACTTGCGATTTAAATTTAGTACTAAAATGTTTGACTTGCATACCTTTTGAGCCTCTGCACTCCTTTCCATTGAGGCTTCTAACACCAAAAACTGTCCTTCTTGTGGCCCTATCATCAGCCCGCAAGGTTAGTGAACTTCAGGCTCTCTCATGCAAACCACCATATACTGTTTTTTATAAGGATAAGGTAGTTCCTAAGGTTAAACCTTCCTTTTTACCAAAGGTAGTTTCGGACATCCATTTGTCACAAAAAATAATACTACCAACATTTTATCCTCCTCCTCATTTGGGCAAGGAAGAGGAGAGACTGCATAGACTAGATCCCAGGAGGGTTCTTAGTTTTTACATCTCAAGGATGTCTAAATTACAACAAGATGACCAACTGTTTGTGGGTTATACTGGTCATAAACTGGGCTTATCAGTAACAAAACCGACTATATCCCACTGGATCATTTTGGCCATAATTGAAGGCCACAAATTGGCGGGAAAAGACCCACCAGATGGGCTTCGAGCCCATTCTACCAGGGGAATGGCTACTTCTGCGGCTCTAAAGAGGGGAGTCCTGGCAGCAGATATTTGTTCAGCTGCAACTTGGAAAACAATGCATACTTTTATCAAGCATTACTGCTTGGATACTGCCTCCTCTAATGAGGGGTTATTTGCCAAGGCAGTTCTGCATTCTGTCCATGAAAACTGTAATTAGTACTCCCACCTCCAAAATTGCCAGTGTTATGGGAGTCTATCATAAGATGAGGAATACGTGGGAGGACACAATCCATTCGAAGAACAAGTTACTTACCAACTGTAACGTTCTTTCGACTGGATGTACCTCCCATGTATTCCTCATCGACCCTCCCATCCTACCCCGCAGTACAGTTTACGTTTTCTTACACTTTCCTCTCACGAAGAATGTACCTGTCATGGGGCACGCCTGGGTGTTCCTCCTATATGTTCATCGAAAAAACAGAACTGAAGCAACGGGTGCGGCTTGAGCTATTTATACCATCGGTGACGTCGACAGAGTACGGAGTCCGTCGAGGGACAATCGATGCCACGACCTCGAGCACAGCGCCCTCTGCCGAGAATTTTTTTTTCCAAAGCTGGAGATAACGATTTATCATAAGATGAGGAATACGTGGGAGGAACGTTACAGTTGGTAAGTAACTTGTTCTCCTACTTTAGTGGGATTCTAGATCCAACAATGAAAGGACCTTACCCTTGCGAACAAGTGTTAGCTGCTGCTGTGTTTGCTATTGAAAAAGCTTCAAGCAAAACAAAGGGTTGTTCAGTGACATTGTTTGTCGAGCACTCACTATTTGCCATTCTAGAGAAACCTAAAAGTACATTGACCACACAAGAGCATCGGGGTATGAGGGGATTATTTCAAACCCAGCGATCAAAATTGTTGTGTAGAATAGTCAATCCAGCAATATTTATAGCAGAACCAGTAGGAAAAGTGGACTATGTTCATTACTGCACAAGGTATACTGAGCTCTATTTTTTTTAAAAACTTTATTTTTGGTTTTTTCCAATAGGTTAGGCAGAAAACAAAAAAGGGAAGAGAAGAACATAATAAGAACGAAAAAAAACATAAACAAATCATGGAGATAACACGTGCTTCACCTACCACAACCTACCCGCCCACCCTCCTCAAAGAAGCGTTTGTCCAGGAGCTAGTATTCGTCGGCATGCTCATCCGCCCTCAGAGGCAGGGCGATGTGCTAGTATGGGTCTGCTGAGGCACAGGAGACAACACCAGTGAGGAGGTGCTGTTCTCAGTGTTCATCAGGTATATGACGAAGGGACCCCAGATGTCAGGGGGGCGGGCATGTAAAGGGAGAGTTTTGATGATGAAGTTCGATTCCGTGTCCTGACAGTAGGAAATATCTTTTAGCCATTGTTGAATAGTCGGTGTGGGTCCCTTCCCTTATGCCATTGCAACTCTCCTGCGTGCCATCGGCAGTAGCAGTCCACCGAGTTTGCGGGTCGATGTGGGGATGTTTGGTAAATCCCAGGATTGTGACCTTGGATCAGGCTCAAGGGGAGAACCTATGATTGCAGCTGTCTTTTCCAATACCGCCTCCCAGAATTGGTGTATGGTTGGGCAGGCCCATGCGAGGTGGATGAAGACCGCTCTTGGGGCACCACACCTGCCGCATGTCAGAGGGGTAGGAGGGGGTTATGAGTGGATTCTCGCGGGGTTATGATATGCCTGATGTATGTATTTTAAGTGGATCAATTTATGTCTAGTGTTTAGCGATACCTTTTGGGTTTGCGCAAGAATGTAACCCCATTCCTCATCCAGTATCGTCATTCGGAGGGATTGATCCCATCTAGTTTTGGGTGTTGTCGGGGTTGGGGCTGTGTCGGTCAACAGTGCTTTATATATCATTGATACCAGTCTCCCCTCCCCCTGTGATTGGATCACCCCGTGGAGTAATTGCCATGTTGGGGGTTGTTGCGGGAATGAGGGTAGTAAAACTTGCAGAGTGTGTCTAAGACGGAAATAGACAAATGTGTCGAGAGCTGTGGGGTGGCCCCACGAGTTTTAGCCTGTTGAGGGGTGAGGAAGGTCCCGTCAGTGAAAAGGTTGCTGACTGGGACTCAAGGGCACGCTCAAGTTGAACATGGAGACGAATAAATTGCGTGGCGTACCAGTGGCCCAAGAATTGGGCCTGGGCTGCCCAATAATAACGCTCTAAGTCTGGGAGCGCCATGCCTCCCTTTGTTGCTGATTGGATCAGTGACTTGTAGGCTATCCTCACTGGTTTACCCGCCCAGAGTAACTCTAGGATTAGGCTCTTCAGGTTCTGAAGATATCTCTGGGGGACCAACATGGGGAGATTCACAAAAAGATAGAGGAGTTTAGGGAGTATTACCATTTTGATTAATGAGACCCGCCCCCAGAGCGTGAGTGGTAATGTCTTCCATCTATTAATTTTCACTTGGAGAGATTCAGTTACTTTACCATAATTATCTTGGAAGAGGCTTTGGTGGTCTCTGGCCATGTGGATGCCCAGGTATCTTATGTTTGTGTTTTCCCATTTGAAGCCATAGTCATCTGAGAATTCCTGGGTTTCGAGGGTTAAAGGGAATATATTTGACTTACTGTGGTTTATTCTTAGACCAGAGAGGTTACCGAATTTAATGATATCTTGTATTATCGGGTTAGGTTTTCGACCGGATCACTGATATAGAGGGCTATGTCATCTGGGTATAAGGATATTATTAATTTGTACGGGCCGAAGGAAAGACCCCTGTGAATGTGCTTTGCACGGAGGTCTGAGGCGAGGGCTTCCATCACTAGCGCAAACAGTAGAGCGGATAAGGGACACCCTTGCTTGGTCCCCCGCTGGAGGGTGATTACCGACGATCTGATTTTGCCCAAGATAATATGTGACCGGGGTTGATTGTACAGAAGGGTTGTCGGTTTGAGAAAGAGTTTGCCGAGGCCCATGCGTTGAAGAACTTTAAACAGAAAGGGCCACTCGATGGAATCGAAGGCCTTTCGGCATCCAAAAGAGTTGCTACCACCTGATGCGTTGGGTCCAGTGCCTCCATGACGCTGAACATTCGTCTGAATGTTGTATTGCGGCCTGGTACAAACCCTGCCTGGTCTGCGAGCACCAGTGCGGGCATCAGGGGAAGGAGCCCTGGTAGCGAGGATTCTGACCAGTATCTTATTGTCAAGATTGATTAGTGAGATTGGCCTATATGAACTGCATTCTTCTGGAGGTTTGTTGGCTTTATGTAGAAGGATTACGTTACCTTCGCAAAGGGTCGGGGCAGGGAGCCGGTCTCGAGGGCCTCTTCAAAGACCTGCAGTAGTAGCAGGGCGAGGAAGGGGGCGAACGCTTTGTAGAACTCTCCTATTAAGTCATCGGGACCCAGGGCCTTAGTATTCGGGAGTCATTTAATTGCCTGGAGAATTTCTTCTAACGTGATGGGTTGATTTAGTGGTTCCCTCAGCGTGGAGTTTAACCAGTATAGTTCTATTTCGTCGAGAGAGCTCACCAGTTCCTCCTGACTAGCAGTAAAGTTGGACTTGTACAGGGATTGGTAGAATGCACAGAAAGTTTCTGCAATTTCTTTGTCAGTGTGTACCAAGGCACCTTGTGGGCTCCGTATCCGCTCTGAGTGTGGGTTTCCGGTCTGTGGCTATCAGCCTCGCAAGAAGGGCACCCGGCTTTTGCCCCTCTCCGTACTGGCGAATGCGGTGCCCTTGCGAGAGAAATTTCAGTTTGCGGTCGGCTGTGGCCCTGAATCTCTCCAGCTCCTGTTTTAGTGCGACCAGATCCTGTGGGTCGGACAAAGTGGTTAGCGGGTGTTCCAGCTCTTTTAGGCGGGTCTCGCATGAGGAAAGTTCGCATCTGATAAATTTCAGAATTCCCTGTTCTTTAGTTAGGCAGATTCCCCTAATATAGCATTTCAGGGATTCCCAAAGGGTCCCAGCTGACGACACAGAGCCCTGGTTGAGCTCGAGGAATTAGGTGATCTCTGTCCACAGTTCGTCTGCGAACACTTGGTCCTGTAGTGAGCCTGGTTTAAATCTCCAGTGACGTCTCCCTTCTGATGGATCAGGCGGGAAATCATTCTACTGTGACCGCTGAGTGGTCCGATATTGATCTAGGCAGAATTTGACAATGGGTCCACTGAACTTGGCTGTGTGCGGAGACCAGTATGTAGTCAAGAGGGTAACTAGTCTTGTGAACCCAGGAATGGAACGTGTAGTCTTGGGCCTCTCCGTGTTGGCGTCGCCATATGTCCACCAGGTCGTATGCCTTGGAGATTTCGAGAATCTGGAGGGCTGCTTTAGTCAGAGTTGTAGACGTGGGGTGATACCTTTCCAGCCATTGGTCTAGTGTGGTATTCATGTCACCTCCCCATATGATTGTTGCCGGCCCGGCGTCTCCAAGATGTGTCATTACCCAGTTGAAGTCGTCGGGCCCATCAGTGTTTGGCCCGTATGAGTTCACGATGATAACCTCAATGTTTTCCAGGATCCCTTGGACCAGGAGTGTTCTCCCCTCCATGTCTTTGTTGGTCGATACCAGTTGGAATTTTAGGGATCTATTTATTAGAATTGCCACTCCCCTGGAGTATGAGGAATACGAGGCGAAGTATCTATGACACCCCCAGTCTCGGGCCCAGCGATTCTCCGACCCCGGGAGAAGATGCGTCTCCTGAATCAGAGCTACGTTTACCTTGTGTCTCTGCAAATACTGTGACATCTTCCTCGCTTTGGTCGGGTTATTGCCCCCTCTAATATTCCAAGTGGCTACTTTGAATGTCTGTGGAAGTCGGACATTTTGTCTAGCTTTTGGGTGGGAATGTGGACAGCTGTTCCAGTCCTCCTTGAGTGTGTAGAGTGTGTGGGCTTCTTTTTCCTATAATAACGGACGCTATTGTTACGCCTCTCAGGAGGGTATGGGCGTATGTGGCGGGGCATGGGCCCCCGGTGAGCACTTCTCCATAACAAACATGAACAGAAACCCTCCCCATCACGGGCAACCCCCAACTTGCCCATCGAGTATCCCCTCCCGTTAATCCCAAACTTAAACGTGTCTGCGCTTGAGGGGCTAGGGAGCTTCCAAGAGCTAGCACACCCTAGAGTTAATCACGTTTTCCGACGCCAGGGGTCTTTTTCTTAGCACATAGCAGACTGATGGTGGGCATATTTGGGTATCACAGTGGATCTCTGCCCGCCCAGTCTCTCCTGGGATGTCTCGGCTTGTTGGTGGGTTGCTTACAACCAAGCTTGTCAAGGAATGTGTTCAAGAACTGGGATTTGCCTTCATGTTGAATGCGCAGTTTGGCGGGGAAAAGCATGGAGTAAAGCATTTGATTGTCCTGAGGTCAGCGTTTTACTCCGGAAAACATCTTACGTTGTGCTTGGACCGATGGGGAGAAGTGTGGGAAGAACTGGACATAGTCTCCATCGTATTGTAGCTGTCCTTTCTTTCTCGCCAGGCGTAAGATCGTATTGCGGCCTTTAAAGTTAAGTAGTTTGGCGATAATCGGGCATGGTGCTGTCCTTGGGATGGGTCGACTAGTTGGTACTCTGTGGGCTCGCTCGTCAATTAACATGCTGGATAACGTGGGGCTACAAAATAGCTCTTTGTACTGATTTTCCACAAAGTCCTCCATTTTCCGCGTGGGTTGCTGCTCCCTCACCCCCAGGATCCTGATATTGCTCCTGTGGGAGCGCCCTTCGAGGTCCTCATTTTTGGCAATAACGGCTTTCATTTGGCTTTCGAGAGACGGCACTCTAGTGGACAGCGCGGACGTGTTATCTTCAAGGTCAGAGATCCACTGCTCGGCAGTGTCGAGTCTGTCTCCATGCTTGTCCAAGCGATGTTGTAGCAAGTCTAATTTAGTGGACAGGGAGTCCAGTTTGCTGTCAATATTGCCTATGCCCGTTTTCAGTTCAAGGAGGATCCCTCTAATGTCCATGTCCCTGGCGGTATCGTCATCGTGTGCTGTGGTCGTCTCAGGGCCTTCCATATGGTCCATTGGTTTGGGGGTTTTGACTATAGTACCAGCCTCAAAAGTCAACTTCCTTTTTGACTTATCAGACTTCCCCATCATAGAGGCACCGCTTCTTTCCAGACAGGTGTGATCTGCTGTTTGGATGTCTTCTCCACTATTTGTCCACCCACCCGGGATTGTGCTACGGCAAGGCGAGATGCGCCCTCTGTGGGATTCATCGCCCTGTGCAGAGTACCCCCGGAAATAGGATCCGCTGGCCACCGTGGACGTATCAGGGGGGAGGTCTAGATGTGGAGCCACCCGCTCAAGCCCACGCCTGAGCATACGTCTGGGCAGGTCAGAGGTTGTGCCCTTAAGTTTATGCGTATATCCTTCTATTGGAGGGGGCCTATGGCCACTACAAGCCTTGGGTTGAAGATGCTGTGTTGCGGCCTTGAATGGGCTTAAAGGAGGTTCTCGCAGGCCTTGGTGACCAAGATATGCTGTCTCCGTGGCCAGGGGGTCATAGGGTTGCCTGGGGCAGTGGTGGCTCACCTTCAGTTCTTCTGCTGACACGGCTCCTCTCCGGCGTGTTCAGAAGCCGACCACGCGGTGTACAGTCACGGCGGGCTCACACTTGCAGGCTGTTGCCGCGTCCTCTGCAGCGCGCCACCTGGGTCTTCCCCCCGGGCTGCGAAGAGGGATGGCTCAGCCTCTCCTGTCTGGCCCGGCTAACAAAGTCCCAGCGGGATCGCCGCGCCCGGGGTGGGGGGCGCTGGAGCGCTGCGGTCCCCTGCGGACGTCCCACGCCACCCTCCGGGTGCTGGATGGGACGGGGCACGGGTGCACTCTTCTGGCACCGCCTTGTCTCTCGAGCTGTTCGTTGGTACAGCGGGACAACATCGGGGGGCCGCTGGCAGCGCCCGCTGCTGGGCGATCACTGGGCCAACCTTGCTGGCCGCCGAGCGTGAAGGTCAGTTTTCCACGGCTGGTCCTCAGCGGGGGTTCTCCCTCGGAGATCTCTTATCGATGCGGCCGGCAGAACCCCCAGGAGGCCGCCGGAGCGTTGCGGGTCCTGGTGGTCATGCTCCGCCGTTCACCCGGCGTTGGTTGGGCCGGTGCGCAGACCACCACCCACGGCGCTGATGTGGTCGCAGGCCGGCTGCAGTGGTGTCGCTGTTTGGCGGGCTTTCTCCTGTGCGGGCCTCGCACCGCCCGGGCCGCAGCAAGTCACCAGATCCACAGGCCGGAGGTAAGGGGCTGGTGTGGGACTACCAGACTAGTCGGCGGAGTCTCGGATGGGTTGGATGACCCCTGACAGTATGTTCATTAGAGGATTAATTCGGGTGCGCCGCAGAGCTCACATCAAAGCCGCCATCTTGGTTGCGCTCTAGCACCCCCTGTCCAAGGTATACTGAGCTCTATGATGATATTCCCTGCGTTGGGGAAAACGCTCTCGGAGGGAGGGAGATTCTCTTTATTGATGGTTCTTTGAAAACTTTCCATACGACGGGAGAAAGACATACAGGATCTGCATGAGTACAGCTGAACTGTGAAAGGTGAATTTGAAGTAGTGATAAGTGCCTGATTGCCTACACAGTCTTTCGCAGAGGCTGCAGAATTTGTGGCGCTTATCGCCGCACTCCAAAGATATGAGGTTGAAGACGTGACGGTGTACTCTGACTCTGCCTATGTGACGTGAAACGTACACGCAGGTTTGTCACGTTGGAAAAGGAGGGGTTTTCTCTGCGCAGACGGCACACCAGTATAACATGCATCCCTATTGGATAAACTCATTGAGGCACTAAGACTCCCATTGGCTATTGCCACTGTGAAGTGTTCAGCCTATTCTAAGAGGACAGACATTATTTTTTGCAGTTAAGAAGCCACAGATGTAGAAGCCAAAAGGGCAGCATATTTCAGAAATATTCTGATTTTGAAGTAAATTGTGTTAAACAAATGTCAGGATGGTGCATGATGAGGGAGGGTTTTAATATGTTGTCTGTTTAGCTAATTGGGTTACAAGGTTGAGCCTCACAAGGAAAGCAAGAATTATGTTCTTTATCCCGCACTGAGGCTACATGGAGACAGGATAGCAGTGGAAAGCCAGTTATGCCTCTGGCATTATTGAAGGAGGCGGTGGAGCAGCTTCACTACCCCGTGCATACAACTCGAGAGGGTCTTGCTGCTTAGATTACTAGAACATGTGGCACTGTTTATAGTGAACTCCATTGTGTGCCAGATATGTACAGCAGGGCACACTTTGCAGACAGTGAGGCGAGCAATCCCTAGACCCAATGGCTCTTTTCCAGCATCTACATATAGATTATGTGGATATGTTGCTGACATGTGATGTTTATAGGTACATGTTGGTGGTAGTGTGTCCCTTTTCCAGATGGATTGAGGCAGGTCCATGTACCCACCCCGATGCCACATGTGCTGTCAAGTTTCTCGTACCTGAGGAGTTTCCTAGATGGGGAGTGTGCGAAGTCCTGCGGTCTGACAATGGACCGCATTCTGTAAATGAACTATTTCAGCAGGTTACTCTCTTATTAGCCATAAAGCATACATTTTCTTCTGCCAATCACCCACATGCAAATAGCATTTCCAAATGTTTAAACTGACTCCTTAAAGAGGGCATAGCTAAAATCAAAATAACTTTAAAGAAGGGGTGGTAATATTGCTTACCCCTTGCATTATTCACACTGCGAAAACCAACCTGTCTCAGATAACCACATGACTACTCGTGAGTTGGGGACTGGGCGCTGCATGGGAAGACCCCTTGCTCCTCCTCCCATTGTTGAAACGGACACCCACAGTGTAGCGAAGACATTGGGTGATGAGATGCATGATTACTTCACAACAATGACCGCTAGTGTCTCTTATTTCTTAACAGATTAAGAACCAGAGGGAGGGGTCAAAGCGGATTGAAGAAGACAGCCAAACAGTTGATCCTGACAATCTGTTGAAGCCACCCAGTTTGTATCCAGTTTTGTCCGCACCTGGAATAAACCCTGCTTTGAAGGACCATACATAGAAGTTGTTACTCCCACAGCTGTCAGGTTAGAAGGAAGATGAGCCTGGTTGCACCGGCACGACATCAAGTCATACAAAGGAGAGACCTTGACCCCTACTGCATCCGCTGATAGTGAAGCAAGGGAAGGAGCCCCCCGGATGATGACAAGATCGGCTGCAAAGAACCAAGACAAAGATGAATCGAAATAAGGATACTTTGAATCCGTAAGGAATTTTTAAAGCAAAGAAGGATGAACACACTTTTGAATTACTTCCAGAACTATTTTAGATAGGAGCAAGAAACCATGTATTAAGCGTACTAGATCAAAAGAAAAAGAGCATATTACATCTTCTATCCTGCCATTGCAATTAATCTTTGTCTTGGTTCTTTGCAGCCGATCTTCTCATCATCCGGGGGGGCCCCCTCCCTTCCGTTCGCAAGCCCAGGCTGCACCTCTGGCTGTGTTGCGTTACAGATATCCCCTGCAGGGAGGAACGGGGATGCTGCCAGGGCTCCCCGGAACTGCCGCTGGACTTTGGGACGGTCGACCCACATGGGAGACAAGGCGCCCAAGGCCGGAGGCATCACCTCCAACCATCCTGGAGTTCTGGCTGGCCTGCGTTACAGCTTTTCCCTCTGGGAAAGGACAAGGACCCTCACAGGGCTCTCTGGAACTGTCGCTGGGCTTGGGGACAGTCAACCCACATGGCAGCCCACCCAGAACTCTAGGACGGTTGGAGGGGATGTCCCTGGCCTTGGGCATCCATTTCCCATGTGGGTGTACCATCCACAAGCACATTGCCAGCTCCAGGGAGGCCTGGAAGGGTCCCCTTCCCCCCCTCGAGGGAAATTCTGTAACGCATCCCAGCCAGCGCTCCAGGATGGTCGGGGTGATGTCCCTGGCCTTAGGTGGCTGTCTCCCATGTGGTTTGACCGTCCCCAAGCCCAGCAGCAGCTCCATGGAGCCCGGGTAGGGTCCCCAACCACTTGTCCCTGTTTTCATGGATTCCAAATTGGTTGGCAAATGCCTTCAAACTACATGGATGAACACTAGTGTTGGTACTTCTAGGATTCTGTCTTGTAAGGATTATTACAGGACAATGCAAGAAGACAGCAAAGAAAGCTATTGGGATGAAGATAATGATTGATGTGACACCACATACTGAAGACACCATTACAACATAAAGAAGAGTTTGCTGGCACACCCAGGGATGACATTTTATTACCCAGAAGATCATAAGAACTATGTAGGATGTTGGGTATTCCGTCAACCGACGGGAGAGTGTTGCCACATGACTTGGAGTTTGGAGGAGCATATACAGAATGCAGGTGACCTGAGGAGGGTGACAAAAGTATAGATCCCGAAGAAACCAAAGTATGGAGAAAACACAAAGAAGATTAAGGAAGAGGAGGTTGTCGAGGACTCAACCAGAGGGGGCAATGTAGAGGAGCAGGTGTACACGTCATCTCTAGTTCCTGCCCCCTCAGCTTCATCATACAGGAATAGCAGTAGGAGAGCACTGAGTGTGACACCAGGTATTGTCCCAATACTGCATCGAAGATATGAGAGACGTTATGCACTCAGGCAACCATATTGAATGTACCCTTGCACTGACATGGTGGAAGGATGTCTGCATACACCATTGGACATCCAAGACCTGTAAGTGAAGTTTGACTAGAGTCGGGTGATGTAGAGAGAAGATACAAAGACGCACCAAAATTATATGCAAATACTTGAATAAAGATGTAACTGAAGTAGCAAGAGAAACATTAATCAAATATGAAGAAATCATGTGCACCAAAGAAATACGTGAAACGAGATCAAGTGAATGTACATACCCAGAAACGCAAGGTGGATAACACATATAGAAGCTTGCTGCAGAAGATGTACGCCGTCCGGATGTCAACAAAAATCTTACAAAAAAATACAGGCCTTCCAGTAGTGATCCTGAGTACCTATCCAGATACCCGACACCAGAAAGCTTAATGGTCCAGGCGGTGTGAGAAACCTGAAGGTGGCTCACTTGCTAGTCCCCGGGAATCTGTCATCCAGGTGACCAGGACACGGCCATCGCTATTGGATCCAGTTCCTGGGGGTGCACCAATGCGGGAGGATCACCTGGATGGGAAGTCTTCGGGAGTGGAAGTGGGACACCGAAGGGTGAGACACGGATACCTCCTTCTTTATAACAACTTTTCCCCATCCTACCCCGTAGGATATTTAGAAACTCTACTCCCCCTACCCCTCATACACAAACACTTTCTCACACAGCGCGAAAGACAACAGACCAACACCAGAGCTGTTTACCTGACATGCCCCAACACAAGGGTCAGGCAGAGTCCGGCAATTGCCGATGACTACAAACACCTAACTACCCTTCCCCTTCCCCACAGGGATAAAAGGTGGAGCACGTGTGCACCCTTTGAGCAAGGCCGAACACAAGAGGAAGCAGCTATTACGGGACAACAGTTCAAACAGAGGAGAAAGGCGATGCAAACCAAAAGGACAACAAGGAGGGAGTTGCCCTTGTCCTTTTCAACCCAGACTGAGCTTTAGATAAAAGAAACTTAAGAATGGGAATCGCAGCTGGCGAGTGGTGTAACGGATGTCAACGTTACACAGGGCCCTCCCGCTCTGATAGAAACTGATAGTGGACCGGACTGTGTTAAGCTCAAGGTTGCAGTGGCAACATTAGCATAAAGAAAGGAAGATAATAGACAAAGGTCTTTTGTGAACAAATGAATTATCAGTGTTAGTCGTCCGGCGCCATGTGGGCGCTCATTCGAAAGACTGTAATTGATGCCCCGCTCCTGAACAAGGAGATTGTGTTGAACTGAGAAAACTACAAGAACCAGAGGCCTAGGGGAGGCCGGCGTAAGATATCAAAGTGGTCATGCAAGGGTCAAGCCAAACCCCTTGTACAGTCGAAAGTCTTTAACACGTGAAAGTGTTACTGAGAGGGGAACGCTGAGTAAACTGTGATAGTGTGAAACCTGCACTTGCCCCAGAATCACAGGGTGACCCACCGAGACATGACTGCTCTTCGGAAGTCTGTTTGAATTGGCAAGTGCTTCTGATTGAGGGAAGCTAATGTTGTGAAAATGATCGGAGCCCAGATGAGGGGGATCCTCGGGTGAAGAGTAATTGCCTGACATGAAGATTAAAAGGAACTTTTTTGGCACCCCACCTACAGGAGGCATGGTATAAGATTATGTTTGGGTGGCATAATATCCCTGCCCGGCTTCATAGAATCTACCCCACTGTGTCGGGGAACTGCTGGAGGGGCTGTGGGATGGTGGGCTCCACGGAGCACATCTGGTGGAAATGCCCCAAAATTGCATTGTTTTGGGGGGAGGTACGGGAGGCACAGGGGCTGGCCTTTGGGCTGGTAAATGAGAGGACTCCAGCGCAAGGAGGAATCGGAGGCAGGAGAACCGAGAGGAAGGGAAAAAGCTAAAGTGATAATGACTCTTGCTGCTATGCTCTTAATAGCCCAGAGATGGAAGGGCCCAAAGGTCCCTATGATTCAAGACTGGCTCCGAAAGATGTGGGAGATAGTGGCCTTGGAATGGGCGACTTATGCCATGGTAACAAGGTCCAGCGATTCGCGGCAGATTGGGGGGAATTATTGAACGTTCTTAAAGACGATTTTAAGGTAATGTGGTGCCCACAGCGATTGAGATTGTTGGACTTGCAATGACTGTAAAATCTTGGCCCGAGTGGCTGACGGTTGAAGGGGTTAAGCTTGTTGCCGAGGGGGGGGGGGGCGGAGGTGAGGGAGGGGGAAAGGGAAGGTTTGCGTGTTATCTTGTGAAAATCAATAAAAAGAGTTTTCAAAAAAAAAAAAGTAACTTTTTTTGTTTGATACATCAGGCCCTCTGAAGCAAGAGACTTTGCATAAGAGAGACCTGGGCACAGAAGGCCCTGATATTGAGAAAAGGAACTGTAAGCTTGTGCCGGAGAAGCGCAGGAGTGTGCTGCTGCAGTGTCCCGCCTTGACTCGTGCTTCACACGTGGGGAAGGGAGACCCCAGCCATAACATGCTGACTTATTTTGTGAACACTTCTTTCTTTTCTTGTGAACATTACCCCACACTATTTTGTAGCATAGCGGTAAGGATTGGCAATAAAGTTTTCTTAGTATAGGCCCTTTTTATTTGACTAGACTCCACTAGAATTGTATTATTATTTGATGGTCGTAGCTTGCTCGCATCTTAGATTTAGGTTTAGATTAAGCCTTTTATCTCACCCATTGTACAGTTTAACAAACACCCTTCAACTGTGATCACTTGTGTCGGTCTTACTTTGATACCATGCATTCCTTACAGCGGCAACTTCCATGTCGAAACAGGCGGCATACCCCACAATACTGCCGGATAGGGACGATAAGCATTTCGACGCAATGCCAAATAAGGTGTTCTCAGCTGGGAGTATGGCTTTAACATCCGTCAATTTCACTTGCGTTTTCTTTTACCATATGGGACTATATTTCCAAGGCGCCTGAACACATTCCGGAAGAAGAGGAGAGAGACGGCTTCCTGCACATTGTGAGAGATGGAAAGGAGGCAATGTGTGTGTCTCTTGTTAAGAACTCATGGTGGCAACAGTAAAGACAGACACAAGTGATCACAGGTCAAGAGTGTTTCTCAAACTGTAGAAGTAGGTTGGAAAACCGCTGAATCTAATCCTAAATCTAAGATGGGAGCAAGCTTCGACCATCAAATAATAATGAGGCAGTCCTAGTGGCAGCTTGTGAAATAAAAGGGCCTATACGAAGAAAACCTGATTGCCAATTCTTAAGCTAAATACAAAAGAAGTGTGGGATAATGTTCATAGAAAAGAAAGAAGTGTTCACAAATAAGTTGGGATGTGGTAGTCTGGGTCTCCCTTCCCAACATTTTGAGCATGCGATAAAGCAGGACTCCGGAGAACAGCACACGCTCGAGCTTTCCCAGCACAAGACTACAGTTCCGCTCTCAGGTATCGGGACCTTTGGTGGTTAAGTCTCTTTTCTACAAAAAGTCTCTTGCCTTCGTGGACCTGATGTATCAAAAAATAATAAACAAAGAGTTCCTTTTCATATGCTTGTAGGGTGATGACTTCTCGATCTCCCTCTTCCGGGCTCAGATCCACAAAATGTTCTTTTATGCTTGTATTTAGAGTGACGATGCTTCACCCCTCGGTCCCCCTCTTCTGGGCTCAGACCCCTCTCAAATGTCAGCTTCCCCCCTTTAACTTGGTGATGGTTTTTCACACCTGCCCCCCCCCCCCTCTTCCGGGCTCAGACCCTTCTTGCTTTTTAGCCTCTCTCCGCCGGGTTCACTGGGGCTCCTCAAAATGATCTCTTCTGTGACATTCACAAATATTAGTCTAACAGTTCACTGTGGACATCCCTCTGCCGGGTTCACTCTTGTCAAAACACTATTCATTGGGACTTCAGGCTTCACCCCCTTTTCATCGGCATCCCTTTATTGGGTTCACTCTTGCCAACTTTTCTAGCCGTACAATTTGCTGAACAATTCTTTGTTGCAGGATTCACTTCCCTTAACTTTACAATCATCTGTCGATCAAAGACTTTCAACTGTACAGAGGATTTTACTAGACCCCTGTATGACCACTTTGACCCCTTTCTCACGTCTCTCCCAAGGCCTTCTGGTAACGGTAGTTTCAATAATAGGGTAATCGCCCAGAAGTTCGTGAGTGAGCACCCACATGGTGCCTGACTCTTCTGTAGCTGGTTTTCCCTTTTCGTAATAACAGTTCTTTGTACTTTCTTTAATTAGCTGTTTGCTACTTTGGTTCAATGCAATGCAGTTTATCGGCTCTCTCCTCGACTCACTGGGTGTGATGAACCGCTCGGTTTTTCTTGTCTCTAAAGTCATGGCCGGTACCATGGTGGCAAGCGTCTCTCCCCTGCTTGGTTATCAGTGGAGCAGGGCCCTGTGTACCGTTGACATCTGCTGCAACACACGCTGGCAATAGTGTGTGATATTATGATTCCTTCCACAGAGGTTTCACTGGCCTGGCTCAGAAAGGGCAAGGTCACTTCTTGCCTTAAAACGATGCAAGAACAACGCAGAGGGGGCCCAAACATAAGTGGATCATGAGCGGAGAGGAATCCATTTAGGCTCAAAGAACCCACCCCCGAGGGAAACTATCCAATAAAAGTGCCTAGGTTTTTTTTTTCAAAACACAAGTGGATCACGAGCAGGGACAAATCCTAGTAAGGCTCGAAGAACCCACCCCCATTGAAAAGAAATCCCATAAAAGCTATTAGGGGGTTTCAAAACAAAAGTGGATCATGAGCAGGGTATATTCCTAGTAAGGCTTGAAGAACCCTCCCCCACCCGTTTTGGAAAAGAATCCAATAAAAGCGCTTAGGGGGTTTGCAAAACACAAGTGGATCGTGAGCAGGGAAGAATCCTGGTAAGGCTCCAAGAACCCACCCCCATTAAAAATCAATTCAATACATGTGCTTAGGGGGTTTTCAAAACACAAGTGGATCATGAGCAGGGAACATTCCTAGTAAGGCTCTAGAACCCACCTCCATTATAAACAATCCAATAAAAATGCACAGGGGCATCAAAACGCAAGTGGAGCATGAGCAGAGTAAGTTCCTACTAAGGCTCTAAGAACCCACACCTCCCTTTGAAAATAATCCAATAAAAAGGCTAGGGGGTCTCATAACAAAAGTGAATCGGGAGTAGGGTTAAATCCTAGTAAGGCTCTAAGAACCCACCCCTGTTGAAAAATAGTCCAATAAAAGCGCTTGGGGGGGTCTCATAACACAAGTGGATCAGGAGCAGGGTAAAACCCTAGTAAGGCTCTAAGAACCCACCCCCGTTGAAAAATAGTCCAATAAAAGAGCTTGGGGGTTTCAAAAACACAAGTGGATCAGGAGAGAAGAAAATGCCAATTTTAACACCAAAGCGTTGCACACAAAGGCTAAAACGTCTCTAAAAAACTGCACAACACATGATCATACAAACACAATGGCTCAAAGAACCCAACCCGAGGAGTATCAAATGCAAGAATATCGCAGAGGGGGTTTCAGACAAAAAGTGGATCACGAGCCAAGAGAACAGTAAGAAGTCACCCAGTGAGCATGAAAGGGCGCAAGTCCCAAACCCGGATCAGGTTTGATGCAAGTGGAAGGCCTATAAACCACCACTGAGGATGTCAAACAATAACCCCTCAAAAAGCACATACCGCTCCACCTCACATGGGAATGACAAGTGAAAGCAAGAAAGACCTACTGCAAAGCCAAGTATGTAAGAAACAAGACACAGCTCACAAGCTCGGTCCACCAAATACACCAACACAGCTCACACGCTGGGTCCACCAAATGTCACAAGCTTGAGTTTGAAAGGCGGTGGGGATCAGCTTCGAGCGGGCCCTACATGGGAGTAGGGCCCCCCGCTCACCTGATCCCTCTGTCCCCAAAACATATTCTTATTATTCTTTATAGGATGTTGTTATGGTTGGTTTTCTTTTGCACCATTGCTTGTACTAAAATAAAGCTTGTGGCCAAAGTTTTTCCACCTCATTAGCATGCCTTCTGCATCCGTTTGTATCTTTCCTATTTTGACATCTCAAGGTGTGGGGGCAGCAATGATCATATTGGTAAGGGCTCCCGTGAACCCTGACAAATGTTTAGCCAAGGCCTGCGAGTGCGAAGAATGTTCCTTGTTAGCCCTGTTGTGCCGAGCTGCCAGAAAGGAGGGATTGGGCCTGCATGTTTTCTCATGTAGATAGACTCAGAAGGGGGAGGCCCTCTCACGAGAGCTGGACCAAACATCCTACATTTGGCTCTGGAGACTGATGGGAATGATGCATTTTGGCGTTTATAAAAAGGAAAAGGGAATTACCGATACACATGCACCCTTACGATTTCTAGTCAATTTCAAAGGGTGAGCAAACTCCAGAGGGGGGGCACCACTGGAGAAACACATGCCCCATTGTGAGGGGCACCACTATTGGTTAGCCCCCCCCCCCCCCGCCCGTGGGCTTTACACTGTGCAATGGCAGGGAGAGATGATTACTGGCGGCCCTAATTCACTACAGTAACCAGAATTCCTTGCAGTAAGAACATTGGATTTAACCAGCAATCCCCGAATTGTACTGCCAACTCTGATGCTAGAGGCAGGAAAGTAATTGGAGGAGAAGATCACCTGGACTGTAAAGGATGAAAGAGCTGGGAATTGCAATGTGCTGCAGCGCACAGCAAATGCCACTGAACGGAGGGGCCTTGGTTATTCCATCCAGTAGTTAAAATATTTGATGGAGAAAGGAGTACCCCCTTCTCTCAAAATTATAACTATATCTCTCACGGTGCTTTGCAGCAAAGATGATTTTCAGAAATGAAAAAGCAGCCCTTTTTTTGTTGTTCGGTGCGAGGGATAGCCCTGGTTATAACGGGTATAACCAGGGTTAGCCGAAAACTAAAAGTGGAAAAGATCCCATTTGGAGGACGAAAAGGAGGAAATGGCATCAGGCTAGAGGTGGGGAGGGGGAAAGGAGACACCCAGTGAAATTGGGGAGTTGGGAGAGGGAGCAGGGACCTAGGGTTCAAGTTCAGAGCTCAAACGTTTTCGCATAACCATCATTATCCTTGGGATAACTGGGGTTATAGTAGAAAACAGGATCAGAAATGAAAGTGCATCACATGAAAATAACTGCAGTTATTTGCAGGCATTTAGAGATAACTGGGGTTATTTGCAGTAATTGTTTCTAAAAGAGAGTTAAAAAATTAGATTAATACAAAAGAGTTTTACAGTCATAGTGAGGTGGGGGTAGTGGGTGTGGCCGAAGGACATTGGCACTGGGTTTTAAGGTACTGAATAGTGCAATATGGAAAGTGGACACGGCCAAAGTCTGTGGCCACGGCTAGTGGACCCCAACGAAACCTATTGGGGCAACATGCCAAGGGGTGTAATATGGAAAGTGGACACGGCTGAACAGCCTGGCTAGTGGGCCCGAAAGACATGTATAGTAGCCATGGACACCTAGTGGCTCTAAAAGAAACATTTTGGGGGTACATGTACAGTAGACATGGCCGAATGCCGTGACTAGAGGCCCATAAAAAAACATGGTATAACAAAACCCTTGAAATTCAGTGAAAAAACCTTAGTTTAGGTGCTGTTAAGTTGCACAGATTTAATGCAACAAAACCCTTGAAATTCAGCAGGAAGTCGTGACTGCCTTAACTCAGTACGTTCCCGCTTGAAAGCCCATGAGCACATCCATATTATAAAAGAAGGGATTCACAATGACATACAAAATGGCATTATGGGGGACATCAACAGGAGCGCGCCAAGTTAAGCTGGCCATGACTTCCCACATCTGCTGAATTGCAAGGGTTTTGTTGCGTTAAATCTGTGAAACTTAACTGCACCTTAACTAAGGTTTTTTTCAGTGATATATGTATTTGTGTCTATATAGATATAGCATATGTGGGTGGACAAGAAGAAGGTTTTGAGTATTTAGGATTCATGGGGATCTGATGTCGTAGGTAATTATTTTAGAGTGTGGTGTTTTGGAGAGGGATAAATCTGTCTCCTGTGTGGTGTTTTGGAGAGGGATAAATCTGTCTCCTGTGCCTACGCATTTGTCCGACCACTTGGGAATGTTTCAGGAGGATGCCTGAGTGGACAGTGCTCTCAAGGTAAGTACCATATTGTAGTGGTATTGTGCATTTTCATGTTCACTTAATGCCAAAGCTTGGTGTCCTTCGCTATCACGCAGGCTGTGTTTTGACATTTGTGAAATATAAAAACAGCACAGATGATCTCTTTTGGAGATGTCAGCGTCGGCTCTTTTAGTGAGAAGCCCGGCTGCTCCAACAAGTGCATGGTTATTTTTAATCTCTCCGGTTACGGAACTCTTTCCAGGAACCGTTGTCCCTCACAGGCTTCATCCTGGACTGAGTGGAGGGTGTTGAGATATAGAAATCTTTGGTGTTGTCTCGCTGCTTTGGTATGCGATGGAATAGCAGAGCCCTTGGGATGGATGACAGCTTGTCGCCTTTTAGCTCGGTTGGCATCCTGCCTCTCTTAATACAATTTGCAGTGATCAATTTACTATTTGTAGTCCGAAAAAATATGAGGGCCCACATTTTCAGCTGTGACCAAAATGAAATGGTTTATTAGACTGGGGGATGGGCAAGGAGGGGGTTTCTCTTTAAGGGGCTGACGTCCAAAATCCGACTTTATGGCCGGGACACTCAAGAAGATTGACATTGACTGCGTCTTCTTTTGGCCCCACAGAATCCACTAGCGCTCGAACTGTGCCCCCCCCATCCTGGGTTTGGTGATAAGCAGGGTTTTGCCAGACTCAAAAACCTCGATGACATCAAACGTATGAGTCGCCATGAGGCCAAAGCCACTCTGAAATGGCTGTGAGGCACTATTCTCCAAATGAGGCACAAACCTTAAGTAGAAGTAGAGAAAAAGGATCCCCCTCAAGTGGAAAGGTCTGTTGTGTGAAGAGCTCCCCTTCCCTTGTTGTGGCGTTTTGTGTTCTGCTTCTCTGCTAAAATATAACATATGTCAGGATGTTCCAGAAATGGTCCTAGAGCCAGTGCTATCTTAACCACTTTTGGGGCCCTGGGCACGGACATCTTTGGGGCCCCCCCTCCACCAAACCAAACAAATCAAGTGATCAAGAATATGTGGTTGCACCCCTCGTCCAGATCACAACCCATAGGCTGATATGCTGCCTCGCAGCATTCAAAATAAGCATGTTTACTCCCTTTAAGCCCCCTTACCCTCTTCATTCTTGCTCTAATCAGAATAATAAACAAGTAGCATTTGAAGACCAACATTAGCAGTCTACTTCTGTTCTAGTATACATACAGGATACTTTTTACCAATAGCATCCAGGAAGGTATGCAGCCTGCATTATTAATACAGAACCGTATGTAAAAGGTTTATGTAACCCAGAATAGAGTGATGTATAGAGCTATATATAAACGCCAAATAACATAGCATAACAGCGAACTCACATTAGCTGCCTCACAGAATGCAAACGTGCTCAAGCATGGATAGAGGAGACCAATTGGAAGAAATGCAAAATCTACACATACCATGGCATGGATAGTGGATGCAGATTAGAAGCTACCAGGAAGGTGTCTGCATTTGAACACTTTATTTTCCAGTTCTTATCATGAACTAAAACAGTATTATTTCATAAAACTGACTTGGAAAGTACACAAATCACATTAGCAAACATAACTATTTGTAAAAACAAAATATTATAGAAGGGTGTTACGCAAAATGGGAATGATTCTAGCTTCATTCTCTCCCATCATAAAGGGAAGTATATAAGTATATACCAATCGATGTGATTTAAAATATTTAATCTGGGTTTTTCTTTTGTATTTTAAAGCTTTAAATACTTTCAAAACAATGGCTTGTGACATTGTCATTTATAAACGTGCATAAAAAACTTAAAATATGCTTTCCCGAGGCCTGCAACATCTGGTCTGCACTCTTCTGTCTAAGGCCTACATAAGAAGAAAGATCAATTAATGGGCTAAACAATGCCACTGCTTGCAAGAAGGCAAACCTCACATAAGACAGCACAGTAATGTAAAAGATATTAGATGATTTGACCAGGATCACTGTATTGTCTGCAGCCAGGATGCAAGCATGAACGCTTTTGTTCCACAGTCTTGAATTTGGATACTTTTTCACCTCTTGGACCAACAGTTTATGCTCATCGTTGGAGGTGATTGCCTAGGTTTCACAACACCCCATCTGAACAACCCAATGTCTAGACCTTCGCAATGCAGATGATATGTAAGTTCTTATAGCAACCCCTATCTGCTGTAGGTGCATTGCTGATAATAGCACCTGTTGTGCTATAAAACCAAGTACATATGCAGGTAGGTTTATAAACTTCAAACATAGGAAAGGCTTAGCCAGCTTTGCTGGAATGTGCTATTCTAATGTTGCATATTAACACATATCTCTGCAATGAGAGCTTGACGCACTGAGCTAACTTCTAAACGAGTGTGGCATTCAATTTATCAATATGCATTTAAACTTTAGCTATTGCACAGATAAACCAAATTCCCACAGGAAGATAAGAATGCCACAGAGTTGTGCCGTTAGGAACACACTTACACACACACACACACTATGTATATCACAGTCAACACAGAAGGCATTACATGATGAGTTGATCAAGGCAGAATGTACTTGTCAAAACAGACAGGCAATGGGATTAGAACCTCAGCAGCATGCCATAAAATATCCTGACACGTGCTATTTAAGTCTGGTGAACTATGGAATCTTGCTTCTTTAGATCATGCCCCCTTGTCGGGGGCAAGTACTCCTTTTGCCCTCCCATAAGAACGCCTCTGCCTAGAGGCCTCAGGTGGAGGCCACCTTAGATGCTTTCCACCACATACAGAATGGCTAGGTCCACCTCTACGAAACATTTTAAGCCTACCAGCAATTTAAACTGCTGCTCAAGGGACAAGAATGGTTCAAACCTTGCGTGGACAGATCCAACGATGTTGAAGTGTGCCACCTTCCCCCCCAGTCAACCCTCCCTTGAACGGTCTGACTTAAATACGATTTACAGAAGTGTGACAAGAACGCGACGAGGGACTATGGGACACGAGCGGAATGAAAAGCGGAGTAGACATGGAGGATGTTCACTTGTAATGACTTTACCTTTGAAAACACACAACAAGTTTGATGCTGTCAGGCCAGTTTAAAAAAAATCACAAATCAGATTTGCGATCTGCCATCTGATGACGAAGATCTTTGTCACTTTGAAAGCTAATTAATGCATTATCCATTGCAGCACATTGTCCGCCCAATAAAGGGTAACAAAACTCAATCTTTTGTGATCTTCTTAAAATCGATATTGAGGAGATGTAAGTACTATTGCCAACACTAAGGTCTACTGCTATTCCTAGTAGCTAAACTGCGCTTCAATGGGTGTAGAGCACATTTTAGGTGCCAATAGCACAGCTCTTGGGTTTCTTTCTCTTTTTTTACTTGGTGGAAGCCAGAGTGATGGGCCTAGACCTCATCGCGCAGCTTGCCATTATGTTCTAAGGGGCATTGCTGTCTCTTCTCAGTTTTAGCAACGCAAGCAGTTTCTCCAAAGCAGGTTAGTCTCCATATTATTTGCGGCTGATTGCACATTTTTAGCTGGAATCTGCAGGGGTTGCCAAAACAGAAGTATACGGGGTTTGTGCAAGCTGGGACTGTGAAACTAGGAGTGTACCACAGGGTCCAGCATGTTTTTCGTTACTAGCTGTGAAGGCATCATGAAGCAAGACGCAGACAACAGACTTAAAGTTCAAACAAAATATATTTATTAACTTTAATGTCAGGATGGGTGAAGGCCTAACTTGCCCTATGCTAAGGTGGGTTTTCCGTACCTGAACGAAACTTAGGAAGGACTGAGTCAAAGAGTACAATTTAATAGTCTGTGTGTGTCCAAAACCTATTCTTGCCCTCACAACTAGAACAAACAAAACTGTAGGGGTGTCAAAGTCAAAAGAAACGGTGTTTAACTCAAAGTTCTGAGCTTCTTCCAGCTCACAGCCTTCACTCAGCTACCCTTCCCAAGCTCAAGAAAGTTCCATGAAAAAGAGTCTTGAAGTTTACCTTTCTCCAGTCAGTTCAAGGTAAGATAGTTCAGAACCAAATCCTGGGCTTCCCTTCACCAAGTTTCAAATAACACAATCCAACCAAAAAGGGGACCATAAAACTCCAATCCCAAGACAACACATATAGACCTGCCAAGCTTCAGGGTTCCCTTCCCCAAGACTTCAATGTCTCACGCACGTTCCTTGCTACTTGTTCCTGGGCACCTTTACTTGACATGCAGTACAGGATGGTGGACTGTGAGTCCTGTCAGTCCATGACTGGCAAGGCTCTGAAAGTGCGTAAAGGGAAATTGGAAGGCGGGTAGGCCCCCTGCTAAATCCCCATCGATGACTGTCGATGACATTGATGACTGTCGAAGAAAATATCGTCCGACGAGTCGAGAGGTGTCTCTCCTCAGAGGAAGAGATTGAAAAAGTGTTCTCGCTTCAGGAGCGGTTCGCACCATTCCTCATCCTCTTTGAAAAAGTCGAAGAAAAGGCGCTATAGATTGTCTTCTTCGTCCTCATCCGATGCCTCTCCAGAGAAAATGTTGACCTGCCCAACCAAATCCTCCACTCCAGCCGAGTGGGAAGAATTCAGGTAGGAAAGGTTAAAATATTTCGAGAAGGAGGCTACGAGCCCCTCGAAAGAAAAAGAGGCCATGCTCCTGTTGTGCCATCGAAAGCCAACAAGGAAAGGGTTAAGGCTAAATCCCACCTGCCCAGGAGGTAAGCCCGGAGACCCCTCGAGAACCCCTGAGGTCTCGACACTCAAGTCGAGGGTCAAGACCTTCGAGGGCTCCCTCAATGCCAAAATCGACGTAGAAATCATCATTGAAGTGGATTCCATCAGCGTTGATGCCATTGGTGTCACAGCCCTTCGGCGCCGCCGGGATCAAAGCCATCAATGCCTTTGCCCACTAAACCTTCAAAAACAAGTTGAAAAATCATACAAGTCTTTGCCAAAGAAGGATTTGTTCAAATCTTTATCCTCCGTTTATCCTCCGTTTATGAGGAGTATGAGCCTTCGCCACCATTTGAGCAAGACGATCTGACAATTCTTGATAAAGGTCCACAGAAGGATCCCATTCTCCCATTTCATGTTGCACTTCAATAAAGGGTAATGGCAAATTGGGACGTTCCTCAGTCAAGTCCAGCGGTGAATAAGAACCTCACCAAGAAGTACAGGCCCTCAAGTAGCGACCGTAGCTATCTTTCAAAGCACCCAACACCAGAGAGCACAGTAGTTGAGGCAGCGATGGTTACTTCCAAACAGGTTGCTTACCCAACCATACCACCAGACAGAGATAAGCATTTCAACGGTTGAGCTAGGAAGGTATTTTATTCCGGGAGCATGGCTCTCAATTCTGCAAACGCCACTTGCGCTTTAGCAAAGTTTACATTCACCCTATGGGACTGTGTAGCTATGGAGGCTGCCCATATTCCCGAAGGGGAAGAAAGAGATAGCTCCTGAATATTGTAAGACGGTAAGGAGGCTATGTGCGAGTCGCTACAATCAGCACTGGACTCGGCTGATGGCATCAGCAGAGCCATGGCGGCAAGCACAGTAATACGCAGGTTTGGGTGGTTGAGGAAGTCCGGTTTTGCACCAAACTTGCAATCCAGAATCCTCAACATGCCTTTGACGGCACTCAGCTGTTTGGCAGCAAGGCTGACGAAAGCCTAAAGAAACTGCCGACATCGAAATGGCAACCACAACCATCTCACCCCAGTGGATCATCTGGAAGGGTTAAGTCCTTTCGCTTCTGCTACTCAAACGGGCCAAAGAAGATTCTCTCGTGGTGGAAGAGAAAGAGGTGCAAAGTCCGCCCAAGCAATGTCTAGTTTACCATCAGCTACTGCTTCAGCTGACTCAAAACCTCTCTAAGGTCTTCACCTACAAGACCACAGTGTAAGGCAGACTCTATCAGCATCTGCAAGAATGGCGAGGCATTACTTCAGATGCTTTGGCGTTGGAAACATTAGCACAGGGTTGCTGCCTCTCCTTTCTAAAAAGGCCTCAGGAACATTCACTGGGAAGCCGCACCTTCAATGTTCCAGATCCTTCCTTATGCAGAACATGCTGAGCCTGCTAGACAAAGGTGCTATAGAACCAGTACCTGTAACAGAGAGGAACAAAGGTTGGGCTTAATCCCCAAGAAAGATAGAGGATTGAGACCCATCTTGGTCTTGGATTGCTTGAACAAGTTCCTCAGGAAGGACAAGTTCAAGATGGTCACCCTTTCTCAGATCTGTCAGGCCCTCCAGCTCTAGGATGGGATGGTGTCATTGGACCTTCAGGATGCTACTTTCATGTTCCTATCCATCATAGAAAGTACCTGAGTTTCTCCGTTGTCAGTTCTCATTATCAGATCCGAGTTCTGCCATTCGGCTGACCTCCGCCCTGAGGGTTTTCACCAAGCTCATGGCGGTGGTGTCAGCTAGTCTAAGGAGAGGGGGGATTCACCTCTTCCCCCTCCCTGGACGATTGGTTGATCAGGGCATGTTCTCCCGAACATCTCAGCATCACCTGCCACTCTCTCCACAGACTGGGCTTCTTCCTTAATTACAACGAATCCCACATGATAACATCTCAAAGGCTCTAGTTCATCTGACAGTCCTGGATGCGTCCGCAGGGGAATGGCGCGGGAGGAGGACTCTCCTCCATAGGTGATGGCTCAGCGTCATCTGGCCTTCGACTTTTTGAGGTTGCTCAGCCTCATGGCATCCTGCGTTTTCCTGGAGCCACATGTTCGCCTGAGAATGAGATCCCTCGAATGGGCTCTCAGGACACAGTGGTCTCAATTCTCCGGCTGAATGACAGTCCTTCAGGTTCCATGCAGGGTCACACAGTATCTCCTGTTGTGAACCTGCGAGAACAATATTCTGAAGGGAGAACCTTTTTGTCAACCATGGCCGGAGTTTTTTATTTTTTTTATTTATCCTTTTTTTTGTGCTTACAATGAGATGATGTACACTTTGAAGATCGTGACAACATTCTATTGCATATATTGTGTACAGTTATCTATAATGTTTGCTTATATGCTCCAACAACTCCCTCCCTATCCCAACAAGTAACTGTTAACCAACTGCACAAGCCCTTCCCGCTACTACTACCACTACAAGGCGCTTGTTTGGCATTCATGCTTCAATAATTTACCACTACGGTAGACTTGCTTGGTGCTGTCTTGGGGGCTATAGCCACTGGCCCTTCTGTGGTAGTTGTAAATAGTTCCTGTGTAAGTGATATGCAGGCTGTTAGGCTGTTCCTTCTTCTACTTGGTTCCTGTGGCTAGTTCTATGCCAAACTGAGGTTTCCGCTATTGTCCATTTTTGTAGATCTTTCCACCAAAGGTTCACAGCTGGGCCGTTTTTAGACTTCCAGCACATAGCTCTTTTGCTAGTGCGTACGCCAGGTCTTTTAGTTTGCTGATATGCTTGCTCGTTTGGGCCGTAGGAACATTACTAGTAGGCAGGCCGAGGGTGAGCGAATATCAAGCCTAACTTCTGCTTTTGCTAATTTGTATGCTATTCCTTCCCAATACTGTTGCACCTTCGGCAGGACCAGAACATATAGTCATTTCAACCTTCTTTAGTCTGCGCTTTGGAAAGTGTTGCATCTCTGAATTATTAAGTTTCGAGATTTTCTGGGGCATTAGGTATGCTCTGTGTGTAATGAACATTTGTGATAGTTGCAATTTTGCGTTCCTGCATACCCGTTTGTGGTATGAGAGTGCCAGTGTCCATGCTGAGTCATCAATGGTCATCAATGGTTATCCTAGGTCCTGTTCCCATGCATGTCTTACTTTCCCCTCCAGGGCCGGGTGCTGGATGAGGAGCAGTTTGTCTATGCGGGACACCTTATGCCCTCCCTCCGCCACGTCATGTAAAGTTTCTATCATTTTGTTTGGGTCAGACAGGGCATTGGCCAGTTCTGTTTTAGGGTTCTAAGCATTGTATTGTACATTATGTATTGGCCTTGGTGTAATCCTGTTTGTGTAACGTGCGCACAGATCGCTAATCGGGTAACCTCCACCAGGAGCGCCCCCAAGACCTATAATAGCCAAAATATTGAACTACAACGACAGGGAAAAGATATTGGCATATTGGTTTGGGACCTCCCGGATGACGTAATGGAGATTTTGCTTTCAGCCAGAAGCCAATCAACGAAATCCTTATACCGCTGCTACTGGAATGAATTCTGCATCTGGTGTAGGGAAAAGGACATGGACCCTTTTCAATGCAATACACCCATGGTGGTGTTCTTTTTGTTACACTTAGCAAATCTGGGGCTCCAGATTGGAACAATAAAAGGTTATTTGGCAGCGCGTTTAGTTGTCAAGCACACATCGGGAGAGGTATCTTATTTCAAGAAGACATAAATCATTCAGTTTCTTAAAGGGCTGGCTCACGTGTTCCCTCCTACACCTTTCCAAGTACCGGTTTGGGACCTTACTCTTGTGCTGAAATTTCTATTGTATGCTCCTTTTGAGCTACTCCATTCATGTCCACTAAGACGGCTAACTTTCAAAACCATTCTGTTGCATTGACATCAGTCCACAGGGTGAGTCGCAGGCCTTATCTAGTAAGCCACCATTTACTATTTTTCACAAGGACTTCGGGTTAAACCTTCTTTTTTTGCCAAAAATGATATCCAATTTTCACTTATTCAGAAAATCATAGTTCCTACATTCTATCTGCCTCTTCATCCTGGCAAGGAAGAGTAAAGGCTTCATAGGCGTGATTGGAGAAGGGCTTTGAGCATTTACGTTTCACGAATGGCGAAAATACATAAACATCTTTTCATTGGGTACACTGGACACAAGCTGGGTCTTCCTGTTACAAAACAAACTTTGTCCAGATGGATAATTCTTGCTATTTCAGAATGCTACACATTAGCTGGGGAAGATCCCCCAGAAGGCCTGAGAGCTCATTCCACAAGGGACATGACAACATCTTCTGCTCTGCAAAGAGGGGTGCCTATAAAAGACATGTGTGCGGCAGCCATTTGGTCTACCATTCACACATGTTCTAAACATTACTGTCTGGATTAATTCTATAGCTAGGAAGGAGGATTTAGAAAAGCTGTCCTACATTCAATCCATGACAAATCTTAAGTCTACACATTCTTACCACCTCCTACAAAACCTAACTGCTTTGGTGGTCTATCAAAAGACGAGTAATAAATGGGAGGACATAATCCAATCAAAGAACAAGTTACTTACTCCTGGTAACGTTGTTTCGACTGGATGTTCCTCCCATGTTTTCGTCATTGCCCCTCCCAACCTACCCCGCTGTAGAATTTCCAAATACTACACTTTACGCTCTTCAAAATCTGGTACTGTCTTGGACTCCTTGATGCTGTTATTTCTGCAAGAGGAGGTGTAAAACCAGAACTGAAGCGAACGAGCGCTGTGCATGCTATAGATAACTAATGACGTTGACTCTGAGATGGAACCCATTGAGGGACATCGAGTCAACCCTGTCGACGTACAGCGCCCTCTGCCTAAAAATAAATTCAGAAGCAGTTGCAGCTGAAGGATAGATATATCAAAAGATGAGGAATACGTGGAAGGAACATCCAGTCGAAAGAACGTTACCAAGGGTAAGTAACTCGTTCTTCTAAGGCATGCAAACACTTCCACAACACGTTAATTGATTCAAAGAGAAGGATTTGTAATGTTCAGAGACCTTCGAAAATGTGCTTGTTCCTTTAGCAAGGCACGCCACCACTCCTCTACATTGTACAAGTCTCAGCTCTCATTTAACAATAACAGTGCACTTTGAGCCTTGCGGTTACAGTACTACCGGGTTTCTCTATCTGGGAAACTCACTGGCTCACATTGAGGTCGTCTTCCATATCGCGCTGGCCATAAACTTGGCTCTTGCAAGGCATCGGGAGAACAAGCAATTCCTTTGATGGAATGAAGGCCGACCCGTCATCTGTTCTCCTTCCTTCGCTTTGCCTCTGCCCCACTGAGCTTTTGCACCCACTTCACTCGCCAGGAATCTCAGCTGCTTTAGTCCTCGTGTGCTTCTGTGGCTGCAGAACGCCTCACCATGGCTCCCTTCAGCATCTCGTCTCTCACTCTGCACACAGCACTGAAACTGGACTTGCAGACTAAAATGTTGGGCATCATCCACAAGGGTTGGACTGGCCTGTTAATCCTACTTGACCTAAGTGCAGCGTTTGATCTGCTAGACCACCAGTTACTACAAGCTCTGGAGAAAATAGCTAACTGTTCCAAGTAGGCCATTGGCTGGTTAACATCGTTCCTTGCTGACCCAATCTCCAGAGTACATTGGGGTGATAAATTCTCACGAGTCAAATATTTTCTGTGGTGTCCCCCAGGGAGCTAGTGTCTCACCACTCCTCTTTAATCTATACCTACATCTCCTCTGTGAGGCCTTAGCCAACATTACTGCTTTTTTCGCCAACTACGCTGACGACACTCAGCTGGTTGTGGTATTAAGCGGGGAATATGTGAAAGACAACAAAATGGTTAACTACCTCTATAATATCATTGAACAGTGGGTGGATCATAATTGGATGCGTTTGAACAGAAAAAAGACCGAGTTGATGGTCTTCGCGTCTAATGGGGCCAGGGTGAAATTACCATCCGATTATGAATCATTCACGATAAAAAAAGGCTCACATCAAAGTGGTGAGCAGGGTTAAAACCCTGGGTATGACCTTGGAAGCTTCCATGAGCTCATACGCACAAGCCTCTTATGTCAGTAAAAACTGCTCATACTACTTGGGGTTGCTGAAAGCTATGAGACCCCTAGACAATGAATCTAACTTGTCCACCATAGCCAGAGCGACCATACTCTCTCGCCTGGATTATGGCAATGCTCTGTTGCTGGGTGCAAGTATACAATGCTTGACAAAATACCAACTTATTCAGAACCACGCGGTCCAATTAATCAAGCAAAAGGCAAGATCAGACCATATCAGCGATGCAAGAATTGAACTACACTGGCTAAGGGCTGAAGACAGTGTTATGTTCAAATCCATGACACTTACACAAGTGTTTGTACGGAAAAGCTCTGGCTTACCTTAAGTCCAAAATTGTGGGCTACATTCAAACCCGAACATTAAGATCCGAGGCTCAAGGGCTTATTGTACTAAATCCACATAAGAAAGCTAACGTTCTGGGCAGAGCTTTACCAAACCGTTCTGCTTCCAATTGGAATAAACTGCCACTGAATTTGAGACTAGAACCTAATCACTTCAAATTCAGAAAGAACTTGAAAACCCTCTTATTCAAATGAATAAAGTAAGCTAGCATAGTATTTGTTCCTTCCCTGTCTTGGCCTGCCAAGTGTCCCGCCATCAGTGTAAGTCAGTCCCAGTTTTTCGAGTACTTGTCTCCATGTGTCGCCCTGATGCCCGCGGGCTTTCGGTGCCTAATAAACAACTCAAAAAACTAATAAATCACTCACCTTCCTGTCCACACCCTGTCACTTGTGTAAAAGGGTTGCAGGTGTGAGTCCTTTCTCCTAATTACCTGACTATAGTTAGGCCCATTAGTTAAACATGCCTGTTCTTGGAAACGGTACTCCTCTGAGGCCCTCTTACTCGTCTCAGTACCAAAGTGGTCTAGTTGCATGTTGGTGTGCATAACTCCTAGTGGCATCTTCCTCGTCTTAGTACTGTCAGAGGTCACGTGTGGAAAAATGAGCGGAGCTAGCTTATAATAGCCCATAAAGGTTGGGGGAGGGTTAGGTTTGTCACCAATAGCAAAAGGGAGATACCATGTCTTGCCCAAGGGTCCCCACTCTAATCCTTAAGGTCCCTCCACCTAGGTGACCCTCCCTCGCTTTTCCACCCCCAGGGTCGGGATCCAAAAGTGATGGCCCTTCCCTGGCCATCTGCTCAGAGGATTCAAGAGGTGTAGGAGTGAAAATACACTCTTTTTTTCACATTGCCCATAGCACAAGTTGGACAAACATTACATTTGTCAATTTGAGGTTGCATTAGTACAACACACAAATGTGACAAAATACACCATAGATCACAAATTAAATACAAAGGGATGCTTAAAGATTACATGTAATTACACCTAGCAAAGATTGTGGGTCTAAAACATTACCTATTTGAAAAGGCTTAGGGAAGTAATAATGTAGGCATTTTCTTTTACACACATACACAGCATTTAAAATCACGTAACTTTTGAATTTAGCATTGAGTATTTATCCATGGTGTAGCAATCTCCAAGTGTGAAAGAGGCATGGAGAAGGAGGAATGTAAGAGATCTAAGACATAGGAAGGAAAAAGCAAAGGCAGTCAGAGGAAGGGAGATGATGGAGTGGAAAAAGGAAAGAAGTCATGAGGAAACGAGCCGTTAAGGAGGTTGGTCACTAGGGGAGATACAATAGGAGGGTAGGAGATGAGATGAAAGAGTAAAAAAGGATGGGAAGGGAAGCAGGTGAAGCAATGAGGTGAAAAGGAAAAAAGGGGACGAAGGACGAGAATAAGTGAAAGAAATTAAGGAGATGGGAGGAAGGAAAAAGTACTGTAAGAGGGCAAAATAGAGAGGAGGAAAGAAAGAGTGATGAAACACACCTGTTTCTATGCTTCAATTGGTTCTAGTCTTCCTGTCTTTACCTTTAAAAACTCCTATTTGTATTCTCTTCTTCCACCCTTCCCACTCATCCTTCCGTCTTCCCATCCTTGCTCAGATCTCCCTTCCTCCATTCCCCATCTTTCTATCATTCCACCCTTCCCATCTGTTATATCTGCATCTTCTATTTAACCTTCTATTTTTCCATCCATCCTATCCACTATTAGTACCTGACGAGGGGGTTGTCGGCCTCCCAGCCAATGAGGAGGCTTGGAACGGGGTCTTTACCACACCGGGAAAGACCCCACTCCAAGCCTCCTCAGAAGTGGAGGCCGCCATCTTCCCTCGTCAGATTGACAGCAATTGCACCCTCTCACCACGCCCCCTTCATATACATCTATCCTTTCCTACTATCTATCTGTTCCACTCATAACTAGCCATCACAGTCATATCTGTTGTGGCTTATAGAATGTGCAATGCAGTGAGAATAGAAATGGAATGGAAAGGCGAGAAAGGCAGGCAGTTAATATGGATCAATAAAGAAGGACAGATGTGTAAACCGTCTTGGGTATTATTCAAGGTATGAAAGAGGTACATAACAATATCCATCTTTGGAACCAGAAGACCTGCATTTTAATCCTGGCATCCCTTCTAGGACAAAGGTGTCTCACCTTGGGCATATCACTTTATGTCCACGTGCCTTGGTTAGGCCACATACAGGAATGGCAGTTTACTTTGAAAACGAAGAGGAAAAGGCTGGCATGTTGCATGTTTGTCGATGGTCCATTTTAACTTCCGTTTTTAGTAAAATAATAAAAATGAAGCTGTTAGTAAGTGACATGAAAGACATACTTTAAAAAAGATTTCATACTGCTATCTTTTTACCAGTAACAAAAACACTGCTGCTTATCTGGGTGCCATTATAGTCCCTGCCATTTGAAGTCGGCCCAGTGCAGGTTACAGAGAACTAAAATCCCTTTGCAAGAGCAGACATATCATGTCACCTTTGCCAACTTCAAATCGTCACACTGAACTTCTGAAAAAGTTGCTCGGACATCATACTGGGATTGTTGAACTTTGTGTGTACTGGGATTGTCAAACTGGGAGTAAACTGGGTTAATTAAACTGGCAATATCTTGGGTTGGTGAAACTAGGCGTGGACTGGGATTGTGAAACTGATATTTCATAAAATGTGTTTAACAGGTTTTGTCAGATCGGTACCATAGTGGCATTATCAAACTCTTGAGTATTGTAACATTTGGAATACAGGACATTATAAAACCAATAAATGATAAGGTAAATCGTCTTGTACAATAACCTTCTGACAATAATATTGTCCTTGCTGCACGTGGCTCTGTAAACAAAAAAGGTTTGGGGGGTTCTGTTAGCGGCATAGCGGCAAAGGCAAGGGGCGGAAGGGCTGTTAAGTTGGTGTGCGCGGGTTGAAAGCACCCATTGCCTGTGTGCCGAGTATGAAGATCTATTGTGTTAGCACAGGTAAACGTGCTCTGGGATGTTAGTTGTAGATGGCGCAGAGTGAGGTGTTGATAGGCAGAGGGTACACGATGAATGTAGACCTTGTGGGTAGATTTAGCAATGAATAATTATTGAGGGATGAAAGGTTAGGAGTGGGGTCTCTTTGGTGATTCCTTAGGAGTGTTAGTGGTATGTTTGCTTTGGTTCATATGTGAAAAGTGGGGTGGGGAGGCGCACTCTGATTGCCAATTTTGGATTGTATTAGTGGTCAGCCATGGATTCCTCAAAAGGAGGTTATACTTGGTTGCCAAACTGGGAATGTCCTGGAATTGTGCAAACTTGGAATATACTAGGATTTGGCGAACTGATTTTATATTGAGGTTGGTACATCATGTCTGTCCTGAGGTGTAGGGTTGCAGGGGGAGGGAGAATCGGGGTTGAGTGGCGCCATCCATGATTGGCGAGATGTTCTCTGAAGAGCAGGGGCCCCATGTCTGTCCTGAGGTGTAGGGTTGCAGGGGGAGGGAGAATCGGGGTTGAGTGGCGCCATCCATGATTGGCGAGATGTTCTCTGAAGAGCAGGGGCCCCATGTCTGTCCTGAGGTGTAGGGTTGCAGGGGGAGGGAGAACCGGGGTTGAGTGGCGCCATCCATGATTGGCGAGATGTTCTCTGAAGAGCAGGGGCCCCATGTCTGTCCTGAGGTGTAGGGTTGCAGGGGGAGGGAGAACCGGGGTTGAGTGGCGCCATCCATGATTGGCGAGATGTTCTCTGAAGAGCAGGGGCCCCATGTCTGTCCTGAGGTGTAGAATTGTAGGGGGAGGGAGAATCGGGGTTGAGTGGCGCCATCCATGATTGGCGAGATGTTCTCTGAAGAGCAGGGGCCCCATGTCTGTCCTGAGGTGTAGAATTGTAGGGGGAGGGAGAATCGCGGTTGAGTGGCGCCATCCATGATTGGCGAGATGTTCTCTGAAGAGCAGGGGCCCCATGTCTGTCCTGAGGTGTAGGATTCCAGGCGGAGGGAGTATCAGGGTTGAGTGATTGGCGAGATGTTCTCTGAAGAGGAGGGGCCCCATGTCTGTCCTGAGGTGTAGGATAGAGGTGGGAAGGGAGGAGCTCCAGAAGGGGAGAATCGGATTGGAGTGGTGCCATCCGTGAATGGCGAGATGTTGATTGAAGAGCAGGGGCCTCTGAAGAACAGGGACTTTGTGTCCTTCCTGAGATGTAGGATGGGGGGGGGGGTCTTCATTTGTCATGCAGCTCATGATACCTGTGCCCTTTTCTTCAGGAAGATGTGCAGGCAGAGAGTCACTTGTAGAGTTACCAGGGATGTGGGACGGGGATTTCATCCCCAACGAGATAACACTCTTCAGGGCACCACTTTGTCAGTCCTAAGCTTTTATTTCACAAACAAACGCACTATGGGAGTCAGTGTTGGTGTACTTACGTGGAGTCAGAGAACATCCGCAAGAGTGGGCAAGTGGTGAACACCCTCTAGGACCAAGCATCCTCCCCTCTTGCATCACCATGGCAGCACCCTGCTCATCCTTCCTCGGGCCACTGCTGGGCATTTCCCGACAGACTGCCACTCAGCTCGATTCATATTGAGTGCGTATGGCGGGTGAACTTAACAAACGTAGCAGACACATGTCATGTAGGGAAGCCATTAGCGTGGGCCACCTGTTCCCAGCTGGCTGGATTCGCGTCATTGGCGTGCTTATTGTATGTCAGTCTTGGGAATCCTGGTCACTTAGACCTAGAAGCGTCGTGGGCTTGGCACTGCCTGGACCGTGCCGCCCGCTCCTCGGTCCCCCCTGCCCTGATGTCTTGGCCGAGGGGACCTGCTCTCCATTACGTGGAAACTATTCCGAGTCCCCTGTGCTTGCGCTCCTCTGCAGTCTGCACAGCAGCCACCATCGCACGGAGGGGAGCCCAGCAGCTGGGCCGCTCCTCCTCCATCCGCGAAGTGCTTAATTATAGAGAGATGACAGTTTAATGAGGTAATGAACCGTATTGACATAAACTTCTGCCCTGCCCTCCGCACGGGATGCCCATCTACCAAGGGCACCGACATGTTGCAAGGTGTTTCTCAAAATCTGGGCTGGCTCGAAGAATGCACAGGAGAGACCAAATGGCTCACCTTCCAATGTGGAGAACTGGTTCTAATCCAAGCTTCCTAATTTGACTGAAAAATAACCGTATTATTCTAGCAAATCGATTCATCGCACTGTTCATCATTTTTATAAACGACGCGAAATGAAATTATGTTAAAGAAAACGGTACCGAGTGTTGTGCAAAACAGGCTTCAAAATGCGCACTAGCCATTTGGGAGCAAAAATGGCACCCTTTGTGCTCGTGGAGAGCTGGTATCCCTTCCAGGGGCGATTGATTTTGCTGCCTGGTTAGTAGGTTGGAACTGGAAATATTGCCCGTCCTCCCCTTCGCATCCTGGTTTCTGGGATTCATTGTCTAATATACTCCACATTCCTGACTGGTCATGGTGCGTCGGCTCCTCATGATCGAGACGCCCCCGCCGCCGCCATAAAGGTTCCATGTAAGGCGCTCCACTGCTGCTTGGAGTTGTGTGCACCACATGAAAAAGCTAAAAAATAAATAAATAATAAAAATAAAAAAAAAGGAATGTTTCACAAAAAAACAAAATAATTGGCCCCTCATCTCTGCCATAACCACTTGCAAGACCCAGTGTGCACTGTGTAATGGTGTGCTGTTGCTTACAGGTCCGCATAATACATCCAGTTATACAGAGCACGTGAGCACATTGCTCAAGGCTACCCAGACACACCTCATTATGCCCTCTCCCATGAAACAGGGTTAAAGTTTCAGAGTACACTTGTTCTACCTATGATAACAGCTGTTCCGGATATGTGCTGCCCTTCATTATCCTTTGTGTTTGTATGCTGTAGATACATGCACATATTACATACCCAATGGGTATGGAGCGATGCTGGATTTCTATTTTTTTTTAAATTATCATTGATATCGATAGTGTAGAGTCAGTTTCTGGGCACTTTGCATTAGCGACCGCTACGGGTATCAGGCGGTAGGCAGTTCAGCGAGCGAAGCTGGACAGACGGCTGCAGGCTGGCCACACAGGGGCTTGGGGTCAGACATTGTTGTCTCAGTGCTGGTCGGTGGTTCTGAAGCACGGGTCGATGCGTCTCAGACAGCTTTAGCAACTGCAGCGTAACAGTCATCAGTGTAGTCGCCGCAGCTTGAGGGCCTCGACTTGCTTGAAAATGTCCTTTCAGGCAGACATTGGTAGATGCTTGTCGATGCACTTCTCCTAGCTTCTTTACTGGGCTTGTGTCGTCCTTTAAGGCGGGCGGTCCAAAGCTGATGAGTGTTGCAGGCATCTGCCTTGTCCTTGGTTGATTCAGAGACTCTCTGGCACTTCACACCTAGGAAGCTTGCTGCAGAGCCTAGTAGGCATGCTGTGTGCTGGCTGCATACCGGTTTTGGAGCTGCTGGAGGGTCTTCTGGATTTGGTATCTCCCTCTGTTCACTGGGAGATGTTTAGGGAGAGATCTTGCTTGCCTCTTGGATGTCCTGGCCTTCCTTCACTGGTAGAAGATGCAAGGCAGGCTGTACCTTCAGCTAGGGTCCAATGCTGAGTAGTTCTTGTTACTCCTTGCAAAGTCGTCAGATGATCTGCACATAAGAGGGCTCAGCCCTCTTTTGAAGCCAAATGGGCCACAGTGATTGGTGTATGGTCCCCACCAACAATCTCCTGTATGCATGAGGTCATAACCAGAGTGCTTTGCAACAGAAAAGGTAAAGGGGTGAAAACACCCACCCATCTTCCTGTCTGTTGTGGATCAAAGGGAGATGGAGATCCAGCTTTCCACATACAGACCCGCCACCCCAACCAAATATACTCTAGGATAGATCGTCCACTGGTGCCTCGGGAGCAGAGGGGCACTGTAGCCTTTCCCAAGGTGGGGACTGTGTCCTGGTCCGAACACGAGATGGTTACGACGGAATTGTGGGTGGACGATGGGAGACAAGAGACCCCTAGGTGGCTCTGTAATGATAGTCTTCTGCGTGACCCTTTTTTTGGGGACTTTCTGAAAAAGGAGATTTGCTGCTATCTTGAGGCCAACAACACTGGGGAGGTTTGTCTGAAAAATGTCAAAATGTCTGGGAGGCAGCGAAAGCCACAGTGCAGGGCCTCCTGATGGCAGGAGGGGCCCAGGAAAGGAGGGAGAGTGCCCTAATGGAGGAGCAATTAAGGGAGGTAATTCAGAGTATGCAGGCTCAGCTAACACAACCAGGAGTAGACTGGGGGTACTTTTGAGTGGGATGAGGGTCAAACGGCAGGAACTGCACCCGCTACTGATAGGGGAGGTAGTAGCAAAGATGTGATACGCAAAGCAGAGGTTTTATGAAAGGGGGAACGTGTGGGAACCCTATTGGCGAATAGGATACGTGAGACTTGAGAGGAGAGTGGATCGTATTATGGATGCATCAGGGAATTCGACCACTAATTTGAGAATCGTTCAGGATTGCTTAGCAACTTATTACGAATGCCTGTATCCACAGTCTTCCCCGCATGGGGAGACAGACAGGACTACCTGGGCAGGTTCCTTATCCCACTGCGGACGACGGGGAGAGGTCCATGTTGGAGGAGGACATCAGAGCAGAGGAGGTGCTACAGCCTGGTAAGGCCTAGGGAGGACGGTTTTACCTCGGATTGCTTTAAGCAGTTCCAAGAGATCCTTGAAGGACCCCTGGCCCAAGTTTTTAACTCAATTAGTGGGGGCAGATGACATACTGCCTACATTCCTTGATGCATTGTTAGCCGAAAATCCCCAAACTGGACAAGGACGGTACGTAGCGCTCCTCATACCGATCCATCTCATTACTAAATGTTGGCACTAAAATATTTGCACGGGTGCTGGCGTCAAGGTTAGAGATCCACCTCCCCAGACTAATCCACCCTGACCAGATCGGGTTCATCCGCAATAGGCAAGGCTCTGATAACTTGCAGAAGACCCTCCACATATTGACCTCCCGGGGGTAAGTCAGAGTAGGGCCCTGGTCCTACCACTTGATGCTGAATAGGCCTAAGGCCTTTAACCAGGTTAGCTGGTCCTTCATGAAGGTGGTCCTAAAGAAAATTGGTATGGGTGCAAAGTGGATGGGATGGATCTCTGCATTCTATTTGTCACCTAGCGCAAGGGTGGTGGTGAATGGGAGAACATCAAGTGGGTTGTAGCTACACAGGGGCACCAGACAGCACTGCCCACTATTGCACTGTCTGTACGCACTGGCTATGGAACCATGGACGATTAGGCTGCGAGGCGTTGAGAGAATTATGGGGGTGGAAATGGGATGCCGGAGCTATAAGGTAAGCCTATTTGCTGATGATGCCCTGCGCTACATCACAAACCCATGTATCTCTATGCCCCACCTACTCCGGAGTCTCAAGGAATATGGTGGGGTCTCCAGGTTTAAGATTAATTTGAGTAAATCGGTGGCATTCCTGGCGGGGGCCTGCACACAGCCGGATAAGACTTTTGTGGAGAGCCTTGGGTTTAAGATTCAGCCGAATGGGTTTCAATACTTTGGGATAGAAGTTATGAGAGACACCAGGGACTTATTTGATAAAAACTACTTAGTTCCATTTGGGCGCCCCCCTATGCGAAACCCGATAGGTGACCCATTGCAGTTTCAGGCTTGGTACAAAGCTGGTCTCTCCAGGGTGAGAGAAATGTGGGAAGGGGTGTTTTCCTGCGCCCAAGAGCGTCTAGAGGAATGCCTCCACATAGGTAAACTCTGTTTTTTGTTACTTTCAACTTAAAAGGGTGCTAATGAGCCCAGATGGGTGGGGGGCCTAATATCAGAATGGAGCTCACCACCTTTGAGAGGCTACTATTGCAAAGCACAGACACAAAGGGGTGGATAGCGTGGCTATATGTGGAACTGCGGTGCTGTGATCTAGTTGGCATTCATTCTGCCGACAAGAGCTAAATGTGCAGAGGATCTGCATAGCGAAATTTCAGATCAGCTGTGGTCCAAGATTTGTAGGAGTGTTAAGTTGTCTGCGGTATCTCTGCAGTACATAATGCAGGCGGTCAAACGTATCCATCAGTGGCACTACCCTTCGGTCACGCTGTCCGGATTGTACCTGGGGGCGGACTGGCACTGCTGGAAGTGTAAGCAACCACAGAGCGATTACTACCACATGTGGTGGGAATGCTCCCATATACAGCAGTACTGGCCAGATGTCCTGGCGTGGTTTAAGGGGGTGGATGGGATACAAAGGAAACTATCGCAGTGGCTGTTGCTATTGGGGTGTTTTTGCAGGGGGAAGAAGAGGAAGAGGAAGGGGAGGGACACATGGTACGCACATTACTGGTGGCGGCTAGGAGCAGCATCGCCCAGCATTGGAAAAGTGACTAAATCCCCACTGAGAAAGACTGGGTGCAAAAGCACGTGCCATATAGGATATGGACTACTTCACACCTTTGCTGGACGAGGCATGCACAAACATAGAGGGAGCATGGCTTCCATTCTTTACGAAATATGGACGGTAATCTGCCATGAGAGAGTTAAAGCACAGTGACTGAGTATTAAGATGCATCCATGCAATGCGTGGGGAGAGGGCAGAAGGTGGGGTTTAAACACACAGGAGTCATGTTATTCTTTGAAGTTACTGAGTTCTAGTGTGCAATTGTACGTCAAGAAAATGATAATAAAACTTTGATTTTGAAAAAACAAAAAAAAGGAAAAAGACTTGTTCAAAGAAAGGTAGTGCTTTAAAAGATATAGTGGGTACGGAACCTGAACAGTGGGACCCAAAGAAACATCTTGGTGGCACAGGCATGATCACTGGCCATGGCCAGTGGTCTCAAAGAAAGTTATTGGTGGAACATGTACAGTTCATGGCTGTTGACCATGGCTAGTGAAGGGGAAAGAAAAGTAGTGTTTTCAAAGATACAGTGGGCAGGGCCCAAAGGGAATCTAGCGGTTGAATATGTACAATGGGCCAAAAAAAAATTTGGGAGTTGGAGCTGGCCTAGGGAGCGAGTTTGCAGCACGGACGTTTTTTCCATAGTCACAGTTATTCGGTCCGATAACTGCGGCTACCAGAGTAAATGAGATTGGGCAATGAAAGTGCATTACGCGGAATAACAAGTGCTTGAGGGGTATGGGAGAGGGCTAGGGAGGGAAATGGGAGTTTGTGGGAGTGGGGGTACCTCTCCATGAGGAGAGGGGCACTTGTAAGTGAGTGGGGGGTCCAGTGGAATTTGTTATCTACTCGCCGTTTTTCCAGACAATCGAGACCATCCGAAACTACAGATAACCACAGCTATATGTAGCACATTGCTTTGATAACCGTGGTTTAGTAGGGGTGGACGAAAAAAGGACATTTATACAGCTACATTGAAGTCGGGGACGAAAAGCACTGCTTGTGGCTAGTTGCTTGGTAGTGTTTTAAACGGCTAAAGGCCTGGTAGTGTTGTAAAAAATATATAGTGGGCATGGCTGTGGTCATGGCCATGTCCGAAGGCCAGGGCTAGTGGCCAGGGAATGATTTAAAAATACAGTGGCTATTTGGGCACAGCCGGAGGCTGTGGCCACAAGCCATGGCTAGTGGCCAGGGAGTGATTTAAAAACTACAGTGGGCACAGCCGAAGGCCATGGCCAGCGGCCATGGTGGCATGTTACTGATTTAAAATATGCAGTAGGTACGGTCGAAGGCCATGACCAGTGGCACCTAAAATAAATACAGTGGGCAGGGACAAAGGCCGTGGCAGTGGTGCAGAAACAAACAATGGTATAACAAAACCCTTGAAATTCAAGGAACATTTTTTAGTTAAAGTGCAGTTAAGGTGACTAAACATAGCACAGAAAACCCTTGAAATTCAGCGCATCTGGAAACTCAGGACCGTTTAACTCGGCACATTCATGTTGCAAAGCCCAAGCGCACATGCAGGGATCCACAATGCCATACAAAATGTCACTATGGGGGATATGGCATTATGGGCAAGATCAACGGGAACATGCTGAGTTAAACCGGTCCTGAGTTTCCCCAATGCACTGAATTTTAAGCTTTTTGTTGCATTATGTTTAGTCACCTTAACTGCACTTTAAAGTTTTTTCCTTGAATATGAATATAGTAAAGCTGAAAGCTATCATCCATAGGAAATGCGAAAACTCGTATGACAACACTTAGGACATGCCAGGCGACATCAGTGATGACCTCATAGGATACATTTGGTAGGACCCCACCTATGACCTCCTCAATGCCCTTATTAGTAAGTACCAGCCATTGGGATACATTTTGGACCGTATTTGAAAAATAAAACAGATGCAATATACCCTGTCTTTGATGAAGGTCCAAAAACATTTGTCGAGCATTATAAATAATGGTTGGGAATTAGAGAAAATTGGTCTTGCACCTAGCAATGTACAATTTCAAATTCATTACAGCGGGAATGTGTAATCTTTGGATCTCCAGAGGTTTTACATTACACCTTCCACAAGCAAGTTGCGGTATCATGGGTGTCGCAGTCCAAAACATGTAGCGGAATGCTGGTTTTCAAACCCTGGCACTAAAATGATTAGGCCCTTTTTCCTTCCAGTACTTCAGCTGCGCTAGTCCTGATAAATATGTGTCCTCACAAAATGAGTGTTTTTCAACATTGTTGACCCTTGCAGGCCAGCTGCCCTAACCGTTACCATTTGCCATGGTCGAGGCCTACCTTCTGATTTGTTATACTGACAGTAAGTAGTCTGATATATGAAGATACAATGATTTAGGAAAATGTTCCTTCTCATGTATGTTGTATTCTTTGGTGGTCTGATGCAAAAAGAAAATAGTTGTACATCCTGAATGTTTCCTTTGCATAGAGGAATATTTTTATAACCAATAAATAAACGTACATGAATATCTCATCATGTTAAATGCTCATTCAATACAGAGTAACCCTGGTGTGCACAAATACCATGGTTGTAAATGGACAGTATTTGCACACGTGCTCTGCTGTACCAGTGTTAACATGGATGATACCTTAAGTGATGTCACATGTGATGTCATCAGTGTACTGAGGAGCTGAACATTGGGGGTTCTCATAGTTAATGAGCTGTACATTCCGACACCTGCCAAATTCCAGGCTTTTTGTGGCATTAAATCGGTACCTTAGTCCTTTCAACTAATGTTAATTTCACTAAATTTCAAGGGTTTCGTTGCATCTGATTTTCACCTGAAATGTGCAACTAACGTTTTTTCACTGAATTTCAAGGGTTTTGTTATTTCCCACCACCTGTAATTCTGCCTTTGTTTCTGCTAACATAACTGATGGCATATCATTTGTTATCAATATCTGTTCTTTAGCTATGCAATAACGTTTTTATCAAGTATTTCGTTTAATCTTTTGTGCCCACTAGATAAGTAGGGATTACTTAATGTGTACTGTGATGAGGAAGAGTGAGGTGAGGGTTAGTGGGGGACTGTGATGAGTAAGACTAAAGTCTGGTAGTTTGGGGAATGTGACGAGGAAGAGTGAGGTGGGGCAGTGGGGGACTTTGCGGAAGAGTGATTTGGGGTTGTAGGAGACTGTGATGAGGAAGAAAGGAGATAGTGTGGGACTGTGTTTATTTATTTTATTTATTTGCATTTGTATAGCGCACTTGCAACCCGAGGCATCGAGGCGCTGTTGCATGAGATTGTAAGTAGACTTGATACAATGTAGACAGATGACAATAATCAACAGGCTTGATTAAAGAAACAGAGGCGATCAGACAGAGGTACAGAGGTGTTACATGGAAAGCAAAAACATTCAGGCAGAGTACATTTCATGTGTGAAGGTGTTCTGACTAAACAAAAAGAAAAGTTTTGATAGCTTTGCGGAATGCTGGGTGGGAGTCAATCATAAGTAGGTGAGTGGGAAGAGAATTCCAATGTGAAGCGTCCATGGTGGGGAAGTTGGAGCCACCAGCACAGATTCTTCGTGTCTTGGGCGTGATGATCAGGTTAGTGTAGTCTTTCCCCAAGGGCCTAGAGGAAGAATGCTTGACAATTCTTTGGACTAAGTATGGGGGGTTCCAGATTGTAGAGGCATTTATGTGTGAGTGGCAGGGTTTTAAAGACAATTCTCTCTTTAACAGGAGGCCAGTGAGCCTGCCTTCTTACTTCAGAGATATTGTCCCTTCTTGAGGTTCCTGTGGCCGCCCTTTGGGCATTATTATGAACAAGATGGAGTTTAGACAAGTTTTTGTTGGAGGTCCCTACAAGGAGTGCATTGCAGTAGTCCAGTCTCGATCCGATTATAGCCCTAGCAATGGTGAGGCAGTTCTGTTGAGATAAGAAGGGCCTAGCTGCATTGAGTATTTTGGAGTAATATGCTGAGGAGGAGGCAATAGTATTGACCTGTCTGTCCATAGTAAGGTTCGAGTCAAGGTAGACGGCCAGGGTCTTGACATTATTAGATACCGTGATTGGTATATTGTTAATGGTGAAGGACATGTATTGCTTGTCCAGATTGCTCAAGGTGGTGGGAGATCCGATTAGCAGAAGTTCGGTTTTGTCGCGGTTGACGCATAACCAGTTTTCTGCCTTCCAGGACTGGGTTGTGGAGTATATAGTGGTGAGAGCATTCATGTCAACATCGTAGTCACCTGTGAGTGGGATCAGCACCTGTGTGTCATCGGCGTAGTTAGTATATGACATACACAGGGCGTCAAGGATGCTGAACAGGGGCCTAGTGAACAGATTATATAGAGAGGGTGCGATACAAGACCACTGAGGTACTCCACATTTGATATGGCTTGACGTGGCACATGTTGAGTCGGAGAAGACTTTCATGGCCCTCTCTGGAAGAAATGATGTGATCCAGGCACTGGCCTTGGGGGAGAAGTTAGCTGCAGTAGAGAGATGGTGGCAGTGTGTGTTGTGATCCACAAGGTCGAATGCTGCGGATAAGTCGAAGAGCAAAAGGAGCACTGGTTTTCCTGCATCTCTCAAGTCATCTATTTGGTTTTTAAGGTCTAAGAGAGCCGTTTCCGTGCCATGTCGCAGGCGGAAAACAGACTGTCGAAGGCCGAGGAGACGGTTGTCCTCTAGGAGTTTTTGGACTTGCAGGTAGGCTGCTTTGTCCAAAACTTTTAGTAGGAATGAGACAGTGGTTATAGGCCGATAGTTCCCTGGAACCGTTGGGTCAAGGGACGGTTTTTTAAGGAGCGGGTGTACCCAGGCTTCCTTAAGTCCAATATCTTTAAAGTCGAAAGGCGTAGATGGATCTGGCTTAGGGGCTGAGGATGAGTTGCTGTTCAGTTTGGCTAGAAGATGCGTCAGGCAGGGCCTTTTGATGGCCTAGGATTTTAGCTTGCAAGGTGTTAGGCTTGTCTAGCATGGCGGATTGAATACTATTGCACCATTTTTCATCCTTCAATATAGTGGAGGGGGGAGTGGACAGTTTTCCAACTCTCTAAAAATGGAGAAGATTTCTTTAGAACCAGATTTGGCGTTGTCAATTCTGGAGTTGAATGAGGAGGCTTTAGCCTGAATTATTTTGGATTTGTAATATTTGGCAATGGCCTTAAATGACTTCTTGGTGGCGTCAGTGGGGTTCATTTTCCACGTTGAGAGTGCAAGCCTCTTCTTAGAGCATATTTCCATCAGCTCCTGGGAGAACCATGTGTTGGCATGTTTGACTTCCTTAGCTTTCTTCAAAGTGATAAGTTTATAAAGGCACTGGCGAGGGTGGAAGGGTCTTTGGAGAACGGAGGTTGGAGAGCAGGTACCATGAGGAAAGGAGCAATATTTTCTGCGGTGAGATGTCGTGAGCACCTGGCGAGTGCCGCTGGACAAGGGGGGATAGGTTTAGGGTGCTTGTTGTTAGTGTTGAGGTTAAATTGAATATAGTGGTGATCAGACCAAGGAATAGGGGTGTTTGCCGTAATGTGCACAGCACAGTTGTGGTGACTGATCCAATCCAGGGTGCGTCCTTTGATGTGAGTGGGCTCACAGATAGTTTGAAAGAACCCTAATGTGGATAGCGCTTTATTTAGGGAAGGGGCATGGTGATCCTTCGGGTCATTATGGCCTAGATTAATATCATCCAGGAGCATGACATGGGAGGACTTTTTCAGGTTGTGAGAGAGGGAGAGTATGAGGGATTTGTGGAAATCTGTGATGGGACCCGGAAGTCGATAGACAATATGTGAGGAGGAAGAGTGAGGTGGGATTAATAGAGGACTGTTATGAGGAAGAGCGAGGTGAGTAGTGGAGGACTGTGATGAGGAAGAGTAAGGGTGGGCTAGTGGGGGACTGATGAAGAGGGTTGTGGGGTAATGGTAAGATTACCATTGAGTACTGGGAGTAAGAGGGATGTGGGTTAATGCTAGTAATATTGGGGTACTGTGATGAGTGAGGTGTGTGTAGTGGTGGACTGTGATGAGAAAGAGTGAGGAAGCTTTAGTTTGGGACTGTGATGAGCAAGAGTGTGGTGGTGGTAGTGGGGGGGCTGCGACTATGAAGAGTGAGGTGGGGTAGTGAGGGACTGTGATGAGGAAGAATGAGGTAGGGTAGTGGGGTATGTAACGAAGAGGGAGGTGGGGGTAATGGTGGACTGAGGAGGAAGAGGGAGGTGGTGATAGTGGAGGCCTGTGATGAGGAAGAGTGAGGATACCCACCTTACTCTTCCTCGTCACAGTCCAACACTACCACCACCTTTGATGAGGAAGAGTGAAGTGGGTAGTGCATCATATGTGACGAGGAAGAGTGAGGAGGTGACCATAGGGGATTGTGATGAAGACTGGGGTGGTGGTAGTGGGTACTGTGACGAGGAAGAGTGAGTTGGTGGTAGTGCGGGACTGATGAGGAAGAGTGACATGGGGGTATTGGGAGACTGATGAGGAAGAGTGACATGATGATAGTGGACTACTGTGATGAGGAAGAGTGATGTGGTAGCGGGGCACTGTTAGGAAGAGTGAGTTGGTGGGGTACTGTGTTGAGTAAGAGTGAGGTGGCAGTAGTGGGAGATTGACGAGTAAGAGTGAGCTGGCAGTAGTGGGGGACTGTGACGTGTAAGGGTGAGTTAGTGGAGTACTGTGACGAGGAATAGGCAGGTGGTAGTGAGGTACTGTGATGAGGAAGAGTGTCCTGGTTGGGAATTGTGAAGAAGAGTGAGGTGGGGCAGTGGAGGACTGTGGCAAGGAAGATTGGGTTAGAAATGGGGCACATGGGGGTAAAGGTAAGGTTACTGTTGGGCACTGGTACAAGGAAGAAGGATGTGAGGGTATATAGGTAAGATTACTATTCTGTACTGGGACGAGGGACATAGGGGTTCAGGTATGATTACTAATTGGGTACTGTGACAAAGAAGAGAGAAGTGTGATAATGTAGATATCTTCCCTGCTGACGTCAGGAGTGAATCGAGATCTTCACTGTTCAGCCACGTGAAAAGCTTGTCCAATGAAAACAAACGCCATAGTAAACATGCATCGGCTTCCCATGATGAAATGTTGCACACATTTATTTCAATTCAGTTAAAAAAAATATTAGCTTTTTAAGTAAATGTCCTCCTCCCACGCGCTTTTATAGGAAGGAATCTCTGTAATTGTTTTGATATATTAAAAACACGGATTTCTTCCTAAATTAACTTAAAATATTCATCTTCCCTTAACTAGCAATCACTGAGATTGCCACATGCCAATATATTATAGTTTTGAAATATTTAAATTTTTTCTTCTTTTGCCAATTGAATTTCAGATATAGATATATAGATGCCCAAGCCCCAAACTTTCACAAATCATCCTTTCTTACCCTGCCTGCATGCTCTCTAGGCTCAAAACATCCCTATGTACACACTTGTATCATTTTGAGCGAGTTTCCAAAAACGAAGCTAGATCTGCATATTTGCTGATTTTCTGAAATGAAAAGCCTTAAAATGTATCTTGGGAGATAGAATTAACTTTTTGGGTACAGGAACACGCTGCTATGCCAAACTAAAAAAAGACTACTGGACGGATTTACGCAAACCCAACAAAGGATATCCTCCAAACGCTTTGTGCCTAACTTGTTTCTTAATTGGCATAAATCTGTCCACCAGTTTACATTGTGCGTTTGAGCCAACATTTGACATTTTTCCTATGGAAAAATGATGGGGAAAGTGAAAAACACACCCTTTATTTGACCGTTTATAATTTTGGAACCCTGACATAGATTTGCACAAATGTTTCCAGTTTTAGGTGGCCTGGCCCCGAATTACTTTTGTTAACTTTCGCACTGATCTGTCCTATGGCAAATTTGCATAGGCCACAAAAAAGACAGGGATTTTGAGTTTCAAATGTTGGTAGCTCTGTTGTAGCTTGTGGATAGAGCACAAGAATATAGAAATGGGGGCACTGCTATCTTCCAGATCTACTCGAAAAATGATTCAGGAGTATTTTTCCCTGTGAAGTGTTGAGTGACTAAAATGTTTCTGTGGGGAGGATATGAAGATGTCTGGAACAGATTGCTGCCCACAAAAGGGCAATTTAAATATTTTATTTTCTGCAGGACCCAGATAATTACTGCTACTGAAATGCAGCCGTTGCATCTTCCCTCATCAGCCCCGTCTGCAGCTCTTAGTTTGCTGCAATCAGCATATTCTCTTCCCAACGTTATACTTGCAGCCATAGAGCTATGGGGGAAAATGGATCTAGGAGTCAGTGTAGTGAACCTTGAGCAAATGATGAGGGACAGTGGAAGGAAAGGCTGTGTCATGCACCATGAGCCTATTATTGGGAAGTAACATCTTTGTAGTAAACCTTGAGCCAAAAATGAGGACTAGTGGGAGAAAAGGCCGTATAGCACACCTTAACCCATTCCTGGAGGGCAAAAAGGAAAATGGCCTGTGTAGTAAACATTGGGCCAGTAGGATAATGTGCTGTTTAGTACACCTTAACAACAAGACTGGATACCAGTAGGGAAAATCTCTATGTAGTAAACCTTGAGGCTTTTACTGTGGCGTAGTAGACCCTGCACCTAAGCTTGGGGGGTGGTATGAGAAAGGGCTGTGTGGTGTAGCTTTAACCCATTAATGGGGCAAGTGGGAATAAGAGCTGTTATAAACCATAATCCAAAGACTAATGGTGGGATAGTAACTCTGGAAAACATGAGTTACACCTGCAGGATAAAGTGCAAACAAGCAGACCTTGAGCTGAAGGCGAACCGAAGTGGGGGAAAAGTCAAGGTAGTGAACGTTGTGACCAAAATGGTTAAAAGGCAATGGGAGAAAATGAAAGTCAGTTAACCGTGAAGGATGTGACCCTCGAGTCCATGACTATGGGGCCAGTAGGAGAAGCGGCTTGTTGGTGAACCTTGAGCCCATGACTTGAACGGGCCACCTAGAAGAGCAAGCCAGAGGCTGTGGGATCAATGGAAGAAATGGTGTGTAGTGATCATGGATACCAAGACTGAACCAGAGGGGGAAGAGGACCAATAGGGAAGCAATCTCAGCTTTGTGAGCCAGTGGGAAAGAAGGCCAAGTTGTAACACAACACCAAAGACCAAGGGGATGCTGGATGGTGAAGAGAGCCCAAGCCTAGGGGCAAGTAGGTGAGGGAGGCCACATAGTGGATTTGGGTGGGGGAGTTGCTGGATGCTCATGTTACATGGCTTTATATCCACAGCTTGGAATTATGTGCCGTAGAACATGATTTGAGCTGTTTACCTCCAATCAACTTCCACAAGCCCTGCCCCATAGTCGGACCTAAAAGTAGAACTAGACTTCCTCCCCCTCTGCCACCCATGCATGGATCCTCCTCTTATCCTGCCATTCTCCCACTTCATTACTTCCAGCCAACCTAAGTTACTAAATCACTGTTACTACTAGTTACAGAGTTCACTAGATTACTCCTCACATTTTTCACATATACCCTCCCGGCGCTATATTTAATGTCTTTAATTATTTAGTTTAACTACAACTGCTGCTCCATCACCTTTCTCTGCCTGGAAACAGGAACCTCCTCTTAAGCTATTTTTTGGTCTCTTGATTCCCCCAATGAAGTCCAACTTCTCTTGGTACTAGGATTCTATTTGCAGCGGCGCAGAATTGGCTCTCCTCACTATACATGAACTAGTGATAATTGGCTCGTGGCAAGAAAGAGATGGTGTGCTGTCTGTATGAATAGATTTGAAGTTGCAAGTGAATTTTTTTTTATGGCTGGCTAGTAGCTTACAACTTGACATTGTGCACCCTGCTATTGGCTATAGGCCCTATTACTTGATCTCCATTGCCTCCTAGCTATGCTTTGCAAATCCTATGCATAGCTATGCTGTATATATACTGTAATGAAGTCCCCTGCATAGAATTGGTGGCTGAGAGTGGGCAGATGAAAAGTGCCAAGAAGTGCCTTGAACTAGTGAGTGCTGGACCCGGGAGGAATGCAGGGGATGGGGTTCGGCACGAAGGGAGGTGGTATTCACTGCAACACATACACAGCTCTATCCCAACCATAGTAAATGTATTAGGCACAAAAACGTTGAGAATACTGGTACTCATTTTATTCTGACTTCTAGAGATCTGTTCCAGACCCCAACAGCGAGTGTAGGAATGAACACCTCTCCTTATAAAGAAACGGAGTTGCAACATTGTGAGTTTCGCGGTTTGTGCAGAAATGCATTTCCTTCGTAGGCACAAGAAACATTCAAAATAAAGTGGCTAACTCGCATAGACCGCAGGAGAGTTACAAAAGATATTCGAAAAGAAACATAGTGTGGTATCTGCTCAAGGTTTAAAACAAACGCACACAGCTCTGCAGCTGGAGTCCCTGGAATTATAAAGTTAAAATTTCTATGCAACAGAAACATTATATGTAAAATACTCCCTCCACCTCCCCTCCACCCATCCCCCCAGTTACCAACTGTTTCCCTGACTTCTGATTTGCATACTTGGAATACAGAGACCTGTGTCAACACAGGCAATGTTAGCAGGGCTCAAAAGGAGAAAGAGACCTCACAAATGTTTTAGACAGTTGTAAAATCCAAGCTGGTACCAAGCCTTTCTATAAGTACAGGCCAGTCCCCGTTCAGACTGTGACTAGAAACAAATATCCCAATCAGAACAGACCTACCTACACTGCAGAGGTACAACCCGTGTCCCTAGGCAACGCATTCTCAGCATGGGCTGTTATAGAAGGAGTTGGATGAAGGCGTTTGAAGGACATTGTTGGAGGTTGAAAGGAGAAGGTTATGGGGGGCGGGGAGGTGGAGAGTGGGCGAGAGCTAGAACCTGGAAATAGTTATATTGAGGAAGTTGGAGGAGAGACCTTGACAATCTGGAAGTAGTTATACGGAAGTGTTTGATGGATAGATTTATATCATATGGAGGGAGTTGCATTGAGCTGGCTGGAGGAGTGTGTTCTACTATCTGGAGGAGGCTTGAGGTAGAAATGTAGCCTCTGAAAAAAGTTACACTGAGGAGACTGGAGTGCGAAAGTTATCTCGAGAGGAGGGTTGGGGACGGAGACTGCTATTACCATCTGAGGATGAGGACAAAGAAGCTATTGAGGAAGACATTTGCCAGAGCAGTGACGGAAGGAGAATAACCGGCACACCTACCAGCCAGCAAAATCAGGTCGTCTGGCAGACCAGGTTGGTCATGGGCAGACTTTAGAGATGTGGGACGGGGAGAACAAGTCTGTGCAACCCCACTGATGATCAGGTAGACAACAATCAGGTGGCGAATACCTCAGGGACCAGGACCTTAAAACAGGGTGGTGATCAGGTGATGGAAAGCCTCACCCTAACCACATGCCTAACATCCTGGGAGGGCAGCCTGTTGTTGGGAAACATTCACCACTCTCTGTGACTAGTCAAGAGGAACTTAAGACTTGCCCTGGCCATTAGCTTGTTGGCCTTGGAAGGCTTTTACTGCAGACTCTACAAAAGAGACTTCAGGAACCCTGAAAACCCACAACCCAAACACAAAGACCTGGATGATCTATTGGATATTGGTGTGGGTCCAGGATGAGCTCAAACTATGGACTTCGTAAGAAACGTCTTCCTTTGTTTACGATCTTTTTATTAGCCTTTTTTTAGTTTGCCATCACACCTTTTGGGTAGCTTTACCCACCTTTTACTCCGTAGCCAGGAGAGGCCAATTGTTTTCTGAACTGTTGTGAAAAACCATCTACCGTCTATACTGCCCAACTCACGGTTAGTTTATTTCCCCTGCTCTGGTGTGGCGAGGGAAACACCTGACAGCACAATTGCCGTGTTAAACCTTACGGCTTTGTTTAGTTATCCCTTCCTACACCCAGCAGTTGTAGTTATTTTCTCCCTCCCCACCTCAAAGTCACACTCACCTTTTGTTACCAAATATGTTGCTGTGCTCTACAACCTAACTTGTCTTCTATTTTGTCCGCACTCTGGGCATGCCGCACCAATGCATACTACGCTCCTTCCTCTCAGTGGTGTCACTGAACTTCCAACTCTTTAACCTTGGGTTTATTTACAAAACCGCTGTTTCCACTGCTATGTTTCTCGTTATTGCACCTGGAACAGCCCTAGACCTTTTAGCTGCATTAGCAGTTGTAACTGCTTGACAAAATCACTATATTGAGGCAAGGTGTCGGCACCGACCAAAACAAACGAACTCGAATCTGTTCACTATGTCTTTGACCACGTGAATGGTCTTTGGCACTGTGGGTATTACACAAGAGGGACAATAATATTCATATTGTGTCCCTGGGAAAGCTAAGCAGTAGGCTTGAGAAGCAGTGCAAAATGATAGCTGTCAGACGCTCTTGGGGAAGGAATGGTGGACAGTATTCACCGAGAGAAGCCGAGGCAGAAAAGATGCCGAGCACGAGTTTTCAGACTGGAATCTGGTGGGAAGGGCCAGATCCCGACACCCCCAGAAAACCCATGGCTGCCTGGCCCTGGTACTTTCAACGGCAGGTGCGAGGGGAGAACCAGAAGATGAGTGAACATGCATTCCGGAACCAGTGAAGGCTAAGCAGTCCACTGGTGACAAACTACCCAATGTGGAAGTTACTGTCTGGGCATCCCGCCGACGCTGAGCAGAAAGAGTCTGAGAACCCTAGGAGAAAGGAGGCTTGGGCAGAATATGCGTAGAGAACTCTTGACATCCCTGATTGGATACACTGAAGTACATCTTGTCAGAGGTGTGTGCTCGCTCATGGAAAAAGCACACCGCCTTTGAGACCAGGGGCGCATCCACAGGCGGAATGTTGGAAAGGACAGAATAGGGCCATTTACAAGGGAACTTTGTGATAAGGAAAAGGAAGCCCGGCATAAATGGGCAATCTTTTAATATATTTAGGGTTTCCTATTTCAGGGTTTTTTTTTTTATTCTGATGGGTCTTTTCCAGGGTTTTCAAAACATTTCGAATCTGTGTTCATCACTGTTAACCCATTGATATGTGTTTTTCCAGTGTAGACACACATGTATCTTTTATTGTTATGGGTATATTATGCATACATATTTTGAAGCAAAAAAATCGCAGGGTATGCTGATGCAGTCCTTGCTATCTCTTTGCATTCTTGGACTTGTCCTGGATTTATAACTGAAAAAGAAAACTACGCATACAAAAGTGCAAAGAATCGTATAAGGATTTGTTAGGATATAGTTTCCTGGCATGGGGCAACGTAAGAGCCTGGACTTATTTTGACTTGTTTTGCATCTCAGTACCATGTTCTCATGCTTCCTTAGACTGCAATGGGTCCTTGATCCTCCCGTACTCTTCTTGTGCGGCTTCCTCAATTTCATATGGGTACCATACCCCTCTATCAGGTTTGCTGTCCCTTTTTGCCAGGCCTGCTTCACTAACCTGCCAGGCACTGTTTCTCTTATGTCCACTTTGTATTTTTCCCAAGGGACTGGGATAAGGGGAAGAGGTTCCTCTGCTTTCCCCAACTGCTCTTTGTAATCCCTGCTACCCGTTACGGTAACCTGCTGTTAGGGTAACCCTGCTACCTTTTGTAGCGTTACCGTCTGCCTTGGGAGTCTTCGCTGGACCATCTCTGCTTGCTTTGGTCTTCCGTGCACCTTCCGGCTCTCTCGGCATCGCCCCGCTGTGCTTCCAGATCTGGTCTCTCTCGGCATGCACCTCCTGCCTCGGACGCATGGTCCGGCTCCCGGACCTCCGATTCTCCAGCCAGGACAGCTCTGAACACCTCTTGTCTTTGGCAATGCTGCGCCAGCAACCCCTGCTCCTCGCCACCTTTTGGTTCCTTCCAGTGAGGATCTGCCCTTGCGTATAGTCTATCTACCATTTTAATGATTGGGATTAACTTTGATTTACTATACAGTTTATGTTGGTTCCACTGTGGGCTTTTTCCTCTTTGCCCAATCTTCTTTGTGTCAGTAATAAGAGGGACTCCAACTGGCAGATTTCCCTCAGCAGCGCCTGATTGAGCTTGTACCCAGAGGAGGCGGCGGGGCAGTGTTCCGTGTTCTGGCTCCGCACCGGGGTGCCAGGTTTGGCACTGGGCAGGTGTTCCCACAGGCCCGCTCCACCTATTTTCGAACTGGCCCGTGTCTGTTGGGCGGGCAGCTATGCCCTGCAGCGCCAGTCCAGTTGTGACAGGCACTGCAAGTTGGTCAACCCGGCGGGATCCGCCGTACTGTGTTGCTCCTCAGGCATCGGGTGGCAATCTCGACAGCAGTATCGAGCACACGCAGGCTGCGGTGTAAAGATTGCTGCGTAGCTCTGGCTTCAGATTATGCAGCTCCTTCAAACTTTGTACAGTTGCTCCCGGGTCCTTCCGACCCAAGTGGCTGTGGTCGGATCAAGGATTTGGATGCGGCAGGCAGTCTATTTAGACAGTGTTCGGGTGGTGAGCACTCCACACCCAGTTCTTTGATGCGTGTTTCGTTGTGCTCCACTATCTTTGCTACCTCGCTAGCCCTGTCCAAACCATTGTCTTCTCTCCATAACGCCTCCCGGCACTTATGATTGCTGCATTTTATCATCAATTGGTCCCTTTATATGTTCCTCGCTGCAGTGTTTGAATCCACTTTTGATGGCCAGTCCACGCAACGCAGTGATGAATTCTTCAATGGTTTCATTTCTTTGCTCCCTTGTACCAAAGTGAACTTGGCTAATATTGTATTGTCCTTAACTATGAAGTGCTTGTCTAGCTTCAACAGATTACTTAAAATAGGTTCAACCATCCTTTTAAGCATTGGTTGGATCTGGCAACCTCCTGTACACTAATTAAGGAGTCCTTTCTGTTTGCCCCAAAATTCGTCCTATATACTACATGCAGATAACGAAGAAAGCCTTCCTTCCAGTCCTGCCACTTTATTACAGGGTCCCATGGGGCTGGGTCACCTGGGGCTTGCAAGAACATAGGCGGCCCAGGTATTTTGGCCATCACTCCACGCACTATCTGTTATTGTTGCAATTTGCTTAATTGCTGACCAGGGACTTTATTCCCACTCGCCGCCTCACTTGCTCCAACAGTAGCATCCAGTTTGGTTCCTCCGCTCAGGCGCTTCTATTCCCCTGGCGTGCAGCGCATCTCCTTTGCTATGCAATGGGTGACTGACTATGCGACGCCGAGATGAACATTGCGTGCCCTTTGCCCGGTCACGGGTTGAGCCCAAACCGGTGGGCGGGTCCTCTGCTCGCACCCTGTAGCACAAACGCGAAACAGGATCAGAACTCACCTCAGTGCACGAGGCCACAGTTGCAGCCTTACCGCCAGATGAGGAGGCCCAGGGCTGCTGCGGCCCTAACGCATTCACTTCGCCACCAGTATTAAGTTGCGTCCCACGCCAACAGGAGTCTTCTGAGGTTTATGAATCTGCCTTTATTTTTGCATTATCTTGTACAGCAGCCCTGGTAGCTCTATCAATCCCCCCTTCTTTCCAGCATCCTTCTGTCTCTCAACCCCTCTCTTTCAAACATAAACATTCCTCTCTTCAGGTTCCACATTCCACTCTGTCAGCTTCACTGTGTTTATTCTATTTGTTAAAATGGCCAACATTTAACTATTTATAATAATAATTTGTTTTTTAAATATATTCGTTTTTCCCATTATTGTTATTCATTTTATTGTTTTTAGGGTCACACATGCTCAGTAGTCATCAGGGGAAATCACCTGTAATCCTTTTCAATGTTAGACAGCCACCAGCCTTGCCTAGAGGTCCATCTTGTTGCCCAAACTCCAGGTTTTAGCTGCTTTGTTCTCATCTGTGTAGTCCCTCTAAGCAAGATTCATAACGTGCTAACGCTCTAGATATCATTCAGGTGCCATCATTGAGCAGCGTTCCCTTGTACCTGAGCTTGGTCTGCGCTATAAAAATATATAATAAAAATGTTTTAGCCTCCAGACAATGTAATACTTGTGCTATTACAGAAACGATCATTGAGACCGGGAATTGTTTTCTTAATGTAAGCTTTTTGAGAGAATTCCTTTTTTGGATATTTCTTGTGGTGCATATCTAGCTTCAAGCACTAGGAAGGACATTCCTTTGAAAGCGTCTCAAAGATAAGTGTCTGCTTAAAGAACCCTATGATTCGTGGGGGCTGGTGGGGGCCACATTTTGGAAATCAAGATTCAATGAGGAAGAGGAATTTGGAACATCACTTTGTACACTTGGGTTTCCTCCTTGCATCTTATTAAACATTTTTATAATTTTGTGGCACACAGATGAAGCTATGTGCCCTGAATCATACTAGTATCAGTAAAGTTCTGAATCCAGGATTACAGCCCAGGTGTTCAGCTTCCAAGATCAGTATATTAGCCACTGTGCAGGTCATCCCTTTGTCGTTATGAGTAGGCGTGTCAGTATACTCTCAATTGAGTGAGCATGCATTGAGATGGCAGCAGTCAGAGTGGGAAGAAACGGGGAAGTACATGGTTATGGAATCTTTTGTTACGAAAACAGCGTAAGGATAAAAGCCCTCAGGATTGTAAAGGGGACCCAGATGGAGTGGGGCGCAGCAAAGGGTCTGAAACAAATGGGAGTTTATTGGAGCAGCAACAATGTCGAAGGAAGACGTTACTATGCAATGCACCTCTGTTCTGTCACCATACAAACATATTCTCTGCCAGAGCTGCGTGGCAACGAGATAAATCTATCGACCCTGTTCTAATAGCTCAGAAACTCGAGTTAGCAGACACTAAAGTAAACCGCCTCTTTCTACCTCCTCTGAAAATCAGAAACTGTATTCCGAACCTAGCACCCACACAAGAGTCAAACACACCCGCATAGAACACCCAGCCATGACCCCACGCTGCTTTCTGACCCCTGTGCTAGGATTTGCAAAGAGGGATGGCCCGGACTCCCTGGACTGCTCACAGAGCATGACATCCCGAGCTGCCACATTGCCTTTGGCATGACACCCTCTAACCCAAATGAAAGATCACGTTCTCAATGTCTTGTCTAAGAATAGTATCAAATAACCTGCCATTAAAGTGTTGCTCCCATGTATTTACTTTCTAAAAAACGTTATCAACTAGTTCTTGGAGAACAGAAACGTACTTTTAAAATGCCTTAATAGAAGAAATAAGCCCAATTTCTTTTTGTAGGGAGACATTTTACAGTTAAACTTTCCGACTCCCTTATTTTTTGTTTTCAAAACAAAAATGATGGCTGAGTAGCACTTCTCACAAAGTATCAATAATTCATTTAATTCTTGAAGAATGTTTCATGCTAATCAGAATCCAAACCGGCCCATCACTGCGACTCTAAAATGCCCACTGCGTTTTTACTGTGCTGTCAGCATTTTAGAAAATGCTGATTCCCAATACTGCGCCGAAGTGGAGCAGGTTTGCAGGGGTGTCCCCCGCTCTCCTTGGTCGCAGTAACAGGAGTCAGGGGTTGCGGGGGTTACCATTATGGCAAGCGGGGATAGGAAAGAGAAAAAAGGACCCAGCAACGTCCGCACCGCCCCACATAAGTGGGAGGAATTGCCGCTGCAGGCATACAGGACAGTCGGCGGTGCACACAGGAGTGTGCCGCAGCACAGTTAAGTGGGCTGGGGGTGGATCATTGCGGGGCATGGTGGGCAAAAGTGATCGATCTTATCACTGCACCATGCCGTAATTTGCGCCGACATTTGCGTCGGCGCAGTTACGGGCAGCGCAGTGATCACATAGATTGTCAGAATCAACAATATAGTGTGATTCTGGGTAGTTCATGTCAACTCGGTTGAAATTGTAAATAGGTACAATGATGCAAATAATAACCTAAGTGTACAGTGTGTTGTTCTGTTGTCCTCTGGCTTTCTCAAAGCGACCCTACACACCATAGGGTTTTCTATGCCACCACTTAACTTCAAGATGCTCACATTGCAGTCACTGTATCATTCGGCTACTGCTTGGGACTGTTTCTGGCCCTCAAAGGTTTTATTTTACTATACCTCTCTGGTTTTAGTATTTTCAGCGGAGTCCTCGTTAGTTTGGCTCCGCAGGAAGGTATGTAGTAGCCATGAGTTCCTCCTGATCTTGTTTTGTACTGGGTTTTTCATGTAGATCTTATTCTGGAAGGGGATGATTATTGTAGTCTCTTGTTTTCTCTGGTTACTTTGCAAGTGCCTGCGTAAATGTGTTTATTTACCTCTTGTACCTCTTGTACTTCTAAGAACATGGATTGTAAATCGGAGCAGTAAACCGCCCCCACCCCCAGTTCCAGCCAGCAGTCATTCCTCTCCCAATGACTTGGTTCAGTCAGCTCCCCAGGATTTCTCTTCACCATATTCCCACGGTGCCCTTCCTGCTGGTTCTGCTTCTCTATGGTTTTAGGCCTCCATGAACAGCCACCTTTTTGGGGTTCTGGTGTTCTCTAGCTCTCATGCTCTGTTTGCTTTTTTCATGCCAACTTCTTCCATCAAGAGATCTTTTTAATGACTTCTATTTACAGAATATATTTAAATGTATAGTCTTTGATTCATTTTACAGAGAAAAAATCCTTGATCTAATGCCCCCCACAATGACTCCACCCTACGAGCTGGGAAAGAAACTGGCTATTTTTAATGTGAATTTTCTTTTATTTCACTTCACGTGTCTACAGAAAAAACCATCTGTTGTGGTCTCTTATGTTTACATTCATAATACACACGAGCATCGATATGTATATATGAATGCCTATCCTAGACAAAAGATTAGAATAAAATCTTCTCCAGCATAAACATAAAAATTGAGATTGGTTGTTCGATTCAAAAAGACAATGCCATTTTTAGAATTAAGTTTCACACAGAACAATTATTCACTTAGCTATCTTTGAAACCATCCACAAGAAGGATATTGGCTTAACACAGAGTGGGGACGCGGCCTAATGCCCATGGGGAGCACACACTCAGTCTGAACAAGTAGAAAAAGTTTTTAAAAAAGAAAAAGGAATGGGCTGTCGCTCCTGCAAATGGTGAGCACCAGCCCAATCCAATATGGCACCAGGCGCACATGCTCTCTGCGACGGGTGTGGGGCCTCAGTAGAAGGGGGTCTTAGGCACTGCCATTTTTTTGAGCCAGGACCAGAAAATAAATGCATTCCAGGAAGGCTGTTTGTGTTGCAAAGAAAACATGAACAGCCTCCTGGACTGCATTTTAATCCTGATCCTGGGCCGATTCAGGAACCCCAGGGCAAGCTAAGTGTCCCGTTTACTGTTATATCTTTGATCCCACTGTTTGGGGAATTCGGCCATGTAAGGAAGGCATGGTATCAAAGTAAGACAGACACAAGTGATCACAGTTCAAGGGATTTTATTGAATTTTATCAAAGTGGTGGAAAACGCCTATCTAAACGTAAATCTAGGATGGGAGCAAGCTAAGGCCATCAAATAATACATTCCTGGTGGAATCTAGTCAAATAAAAAGGGCCTATACAAAAAAATCTATTGCCAATACTTACCGCTATGCAGGCCTCCAGATAAGGTGCGTACTAGGCCTTTTTACGCATGAAAATCTTGCAAATACGACAGCTTTATTATTTTCCTGCGTACATTTACACACAGGTTTAGAGCAGAGGGCATTCCAAAAGTCAAGTTACTAGACAGAAACCAGAAGGCTTTGTTTGATTTTTATCTACATGGATGTAATTGCAAGCCACCTCTGAAACAGAATGTATTTGTGATTTCAACATTTAAATATATACAGGAGAGATCAAATGGCCAGACCTTAGAGATATAATAAAAGGTGTATTCTGTTACAATGCAGAAAGCTGCCGTACGGTAAGGATTTCAATACAGTTTGTGCATGCGTTGCTGGATGTCACATACATTTGACTCTCTTGCAAAGGGGAAAAGTCATTTTTACTCTCTTAAAATCACATTTACTCTCAAAGTTTAAAAACAGGGAGTAAAATACTCCCACCTCAAAATCTTATCTGGAGCACTGCCGCTATGCTACAAATTGTGTGAGATAATGTTCACGAAAAAGAAAGAAGTGTTACAAAATGTTTAGTCAGGATGTTCAGGCATTTGGCCTCCCTTCCCCACGTTTTTAGCACGGGACAAGGCGGGTCACTCGAGCGCTTTACAACACTTGTGTATAGACGCATTATAAATGCCATATCATATCACAGCACACTCTTGGGCTTCTTCAGCACGAGGTCACAGTTCCTTTTTCCAACATCAGGCCCTTCCGTGCCCAAGTCTCTTACGTTCAAAATCTTTTGATTGAGTGCCTGATGTACCAGAAATAACGAAAAAAGTTGCTTTCCAAATATTTAAGTCGGGCGATTCACTCTTCACACTGGATCCCCATCTTCCAGGCTACGATCTCCTTTTATACAAGTCCCCCTCAGCTGGGCTCAGACCAATTTCAAATCACAGGCAACCCTCATTCGGATTCACACTTGCACCAGCAATATCTTCTCGGATGATTTGTGGTTCACCCCGGAAGCTCTGCTTGTGGGCTCAGATCCACTTTTATATAATTAGTCCCCTTCAGCCAGGCTAAGACCAACTTCAGTTCACAGGCAATCGAAGACTTTAGAATGTGCACGTGATCCAACTTAACCCGCTGTGGGCTCACATTGATTTCACAGTTCAATAATTTTTACATGCTCAGTTGGATACCAAAAAGAGACCTTCAAGTGAGCAGCCACGTGGCGCCGGACCACTCTGTATCTGGTAACTATTTCAGTTTCATAAAGTTCAATCGCATACAAGTTTTCTTTCTTCATACAATGTTGCTGCTTGCAACCTTGAGCGAATCACAGTCCGGTCTGCTATCAGCTTCTCCAACTCGCTGGCTGTGCTGAACTCACTGGTGTTGCTTTATCTGAGTCAAGGGCAGTACTACAGTGGCAATCGCTTCTCCCCACCTTGACTATCAATGTGGGAGGGCCCTGTGTACTTTTGACACACAGTGCACCGTTCGCCAGCAGCAATTCCCAGTCGTATGTTGCTCTTCCTTGAGGCCTCTTGAATGTCGTGGTCCTTCGCCGAAAGGGGCAAGGGTAGTTCCCTCCTTGCCGTCCTCTCTGGTCTCACCGCCTTTCTCCTCGGTTTTAACTGCCATCTCAGAATTGCTGCTTCCTCGTGCATTTTGCCTTGCTTAGAGTGTGCTTTCGTGCACCGCCTTTTATCCGTGTGGGGAAGTAGGATGGAAGTCAGGTGTGTGTAATTCTCAGTAATTGCCTGACTCTGCCTGACTCTTGTGTTGGAACGTTTCAGGTATACGGATCTGGTGTTCGTTGTCACTCACGATAAACTGTCCATGAGAAAGTGTTTGTGCCGGAAAAGAGGGAGGGTCGATCTTCTAGATATCCTACCCGGTAGGATGGGGGAAAAGGTGTTCTAAGTAATGGGATTCCGCATCTCTCCCTTCGGTGTCCCATTTACACTCCCCGAACACCCCTCATCCAGGTAATCCTCCCGCACTGGTCCACACCCAGGAACTGGATTCAGTAGCAATTGTGTTTCTTACAGCCCCTGCTCCAGACCCCTAACATTCCACACACACGTGTTTGGGGCCTGGAATGTGAATTTTATGCTAACGGTGGGATCAGCCTGTCCCCCCCCTTGTTATGGCACTGTCACCTGATCCCACCATTGGGGGCATTTAGGCCCTTAAAATTCTGCACATGTGTGTTAGAGGTCTGGAGAGGAGGTCCTATACTCCCAACACTGGGACTGGGGAAAGAGGGTTTATTGGGGTGAAGAGGAAAGCAACAGCCTTGACTAAAATAAAGATGCTAGACCCCTAACACCTGTGCTCTCATTCTAGAGCACGGGTGTTAGGGGTCTGGCCTTTTTTTTAAGCCGAGGCCTCTGCATCTTCCTTACAGCACCATCACCTGATCCCACCATTTGGGGCATTCAGACCCCACTCCAGGCCCTTAAAAGTCTGCACACGGTTATTAATGTTATCAGGTGGGGGTCTTAGGCTTCCAACAATGGGATTGGGGAAAGAGGGGGGATGGGATGACGAGGCTTGTAGAAGCCTAGACTTTAAAAAAAAATGCAAAAATTGGACCCCCCCATCACCTGTGCTCTACCTTTAGATACTCTATCTTGAGACCTCTGCACCCCCATCATGGCACTGGCACCCAAGCTGGCCCTATACCACCATTGGGGCATTGTTCCCCACGATGCCCAACTGCCAGACCAAAAACATGATTGGTGGGGGGTGGGGGGCAGATGTCCCCCACTGAAGTCACCTGCCAACAATGTTTTTCTTTCTTTTTTAAATACACATTTATGGGCAGTTTGCCCCCACTGAAGGCCCCTGCCACCAATGTTTAAATAAAATCACTGTTTTGGATAGGTGGCACCTGCTTATGGCCCCCTACCCCTGATTTTATTTTTAAATGTACACCACTTGATTTTTCAAATACATGTACTTTTAGGGGGCAAGTGACCCCCTCTGAATTCCCCTTTACCCAATGTAAATAGAAAATGTAACACTGACACAGGTGGAGGAGGGTCAGGGCCAGGACAGTACTTTTTCATCACTGGCTTAATATATGACATTCTATTTCTAGAACTGATTACACAATATGTTGTATACGATATGTGACGCACTATTGGTTTCTAGCTTGGGCATACATGTGAGAATACTGTGCAGGGTTCATCTGGTTACAATATTTCTAAAGGCTTGGTTTTAGCCATTCTATTTCTTCTGGAATGCTGAAACAGTACCAACCAACTCCCACACTATTCTCTAGGAATTGGGACCAACCTTTCAACACTTCATTTCAATATGCTCATTAAAAAATGAATTTCAATTACTTGATTGACTAGCACAGACATCATTTGTTTGTAATTCCACATTTTTATTTGGAATGTCTGAGGCCTCTTGAAATCTCAAATTGTTGGCGAAAAGCCTTATTAAGGTGAAACTACACAGGGTTTCAATTTGAATTATCAATCACAAAGCCCATTCACATTATATATATGAGTCCCACTTTCGGTGACATCTTTATATATAAAATAGAATGTATGTATGTGTGTATGGTTGTCCGGCTATACAAATCCACACTGTTCAACCCACTGCTACCAAATTTTGCATGGATTCGTCATTTGTCTGGGGCAATATTATAGTCTATGTTTGGATGCAAAAATGTCACCCCGTAGACACCCTAATTTACTGATGATCACCCCGATTCACTACAGTAGGTACTAGAAGGAGGCAACATTTTGAAAAGTGTTTGAAGCAAAATGTTGGATGTGTTGGTTATTCCTTTGAAATGTATTACTACTGTATACAGTTCGAACGTGTTTATTAAAGCATTTTTAAAGGGAATTAAAAGAAATGTAATATTTTTTATCACACCACTCTAAATATGGGAAATGGCAAGGTTGCAGTTTACTTAAGTTCATTCACGAGAAGAAGGCACAATCAATCAATCTTTCTTGGATATTTTCTCAAACGAAAATCACTTGGAAAAGCTCCATCTGATGCAAAGCGAAAATCAATATCAAGAGCTTCTCAAACACAACAACAAACAGCAGCACGATTTGCCGACCAGAGGATAAGAGCAACTTTCTCCAGGGCAAATGAGATGCCAGAGCAAACTGAAACAAGACTTGCTGAAATGAGGAAAAGAGCAACATCCTCCAGGGCACGTGAGTCATCACTCGATCAGGACATGGGCAACGCCGGGTACCCCAGCTAGTAGCTTATAAACAGGGTTTCCTAAAATACTTTAAATGACTTGTTGGGATATTTATCCAAATACTCTGTGATTATTGTTCTCACTTCTGGTTAATTTTTCAAATATCCTGGGCAGGTATGGACATCAACCAACTGCCGGCATCGCGGCCATTAAGCTGCTTCTTTGAGTCTTCCCACCTGCTACTAAAATCCTTCCAAGGTAATTTGGTTCTGTCTTGGGGGAAAAAGTCTTTGCTTTCAGCCCATCTGGAAAAGGAAGATTTCAAGAGATTTCTCAGGACCTTCATCTAGGTGGAACCCCAATCCGCTGTTCGCCTGTCAATCGGTCTCTTTCGTTTCTCTTTTCCCCAAAACTCTCCTCGCTTCCTATGTGATTGAGTTTAAAAACCAAGCAAACTCCCCATGCAGCATCATTTGACACAGAAGTTTTGGATTGGGTAGAGTCTGTGATAGGTTCCCTTTCCTTACACCCTCTAGGACCTTCCGTATTGCTTTGAATAGGACCTTGAATTCTCTGTCATAAGGGTATGTCTTGGCTATGATGTATCACTTCCTTTTGGCATATAACACCAAAGTTGAACTGGAGTATGTATTTCCTTGATAATTTCTGATATGAACAGATTTGCAAGAGATATCTGTATCAAGAGCCATTCTTTGTTTCTGTGACTTCGTCCATAAGAGATATTAAAATATGCTTTAATAATTCAGATATTTCCATATACCGTTTTTATATGCATTGTGTTTTCATATCCCCCGAATTTGGATCAATGTTTATTTTTTTAAATCTGACAAAGGATTACAAAACGATCACCAAAAATGCATTATTCAGTGCACATTTTTATTGCACGTGTGCATATATGTCTTTGCTCATTTTTATGAGCTGAATCCATTTGCTGAGGCAGGTAGTGTGTGAAACAAAATGATACTATTAATGGAGCGTATTCATTCTGCCTGTAGCCTTATTGCTATGTCATAGTCAAAGGTCAGGGCCTATTTGAGACCCCCGCTATTAAGAATCCATTTTACTGATTCATCACCCGCTGACCCAGTTGATCCTCTGATCAGTTCAAAATAAGGACCATGAAAACCTCAATTTGGAATTCAGTTTGGCTTTTATTTAGTTTTTTGCACTCAGGCCTTTGCCCAGGGAACAAACTGATGTGCCATTAAATTGGATCATAGTGAATGTAAGGGGGATGGTCTAAACATACCGTGTAGATGAACACAGCTTTTGGTGCATAGCATTTAAGGCGACATGAGCTATTTTTTCCATGCAGCAGAAACGTGCTATTTACCTTGTCTTTATTTACAAAAATACTTGAATAGTAAATCGTTCTGTTCATAAATCTAATAATCCTCTTATGTGATCTGTTCAATTCTGTCTTCATTCGCTTACAAATTACAAAAATGCAAATTACACAGCTTAATATGCTCACTATTTTTCACTTTTTACATGTCAGCATAAATACAGCAGCTCCTTTGCATTAGCTAATTTCGTTTTTGAATAATGCAATTGGTTGGTTTAGGTTGAACATTAGTATATACAATATTTTAATGCAATGCTAATTAAAATGCACGTTACTTAACGAAAAGCTTTAAGTTCAATCAAATGATTTTAGAAATCTTTAAGCAGCTCCATGTGGGTGTGTATCAAGCTCCATATCCACCTCTCACATGAGATGTGCACTTCTCATGTGCACCCTTGCATCCTGGCGCAGCTCTGAGTGTCATTCTCGCTATGGCAAAGGGGCTTGCTGCCTGACTTCTGCTATCTTTTCCTTGCGTGGCCTGCCTGACCTCAGCTTGCTCCCTGTACTGTGCCAGGTAGCTGTTTCAGGACGTCTGCTTACTTCAACTCCTTTCTTTTCACCTCTGTACTCAATCTTTCTCTCTCTTGTTGATTACGAACCTGTTTGAAGGACTTGAGTTTGCATTGTGATGATCACAGGGAAATCCAGGATCTTTCACCACAATGCAGACCCCTAAGGACCGAGTTCCACTCGGAGCCCCTGGTCCATGGGGTGAAACAGCAGAGTGGTGTGCAGGCTGTGGACTGGAGTAAAGAACGTACTGCTTCTTGGGTCTCTTTGAAATTACGAATGACAGAAAACCTTTCAGCACCAGGCCCTTGAAGATTTCTTCGCGTCACTTCAACCTAGAGAGGAGTTTGTGTAAATGCATCGGAGTGCAAAGCGTCCAGGAGTAGTCCGGGACCAGACGCTCCAACGTTCATAAATGTGGCCAAGCACCATAACATGCCTGGTATATACGGTATACACGTTTTTAGGGGTTTTGTGCAATTCGATGTCCCTGGTGTACTTGTCTTAAAGCCCCGTTAATCTAAACGAAAGAATGGGATGAATGCTAAGGGAATGATGGGGTTTGTTTACCTTCTTCCATGAAGGATTGCATGACTAGATCAGCATAGTGCTAAAACCGGGGCTTCCTTAGCAAATGTGCATGCCCACAGCCTGGGCTAGTTCCTTGATTCTGTGGCAAAACCCCTAAATAAAGCAATGCCGGGGTGGATCGTCACTGGGCAATGTACTGTCCCCTGCACGGCAGAATGAAGAAGGGCAGCCAGCAGATCAGACGAAATCCTACATGCCTACTTAAAAAGCTGTCTTTATCAGATTCACGGTGAGCACCCACGGAGCTGATGTGCTTTTCATTTGAAATAATTGAAAGGCCCTGCACTCCCCACTTCAACAGAAGAAAAATATGACTTTTAAAATGATGTACTTGTTCAGATGGACATTGTGTGTTGGTAAAGAAGAACAGGTTCCATTTTTAAAATTGAGAGGTTGGATTTTTAAATGGGACTAAATAAAATACATATAACTGCACAACATCTGGGCCTCAATATTATGCTTCTGCCTCACAGAGTGACAGCTGAAAAATATGAACTACTGCACAGAGGGATACCTTGACTATCCGCTCCCCTCTGCCGCAGTAAGGTGTTTTATAGAGAGTGTAGGAAAAGATTTAGTACTCCCTCAACTCTGCCCCCAACACCATGGCTTTGTCCTCTGCTACCACCTGCAGCTCAACTAAAACAGTGACTCATACTGTGTGTAGGGTGTTTTGACCCTCAAAGCGCTGGTTCATAAAAATACATTGCCAAAAACCTCTTTCCTTCCCATGACCACATCAAGAACGCACTGTTCAGGATCACTGTTGTTTCATATGCAGCAACACTTAGCTGTGGAATCAGTAAGGTGCTGATGCATTTAACCCCCCATTATGTGTTTCACTGCCCTGCTAGAACCAAAGGTTACAAGGTGGAGATCCAAATAGAAACCTCGGAGCCCACACGCCAATCCCAAGTGATTCCCCTACGGAGTAGACTTTGTTCTGGGCTTTCTCTACTGCTCTGCACACACTGAAAAGGTGGCTCTGAAGGCAGTTGCTGGTTCTCGCTCTAGAACTGGCCTTGGGTGCGGGGAAACACTGTTGCATGAGGTCCTTCTTTAGCAAAAGGCGAGCCTTCAGAGAGCGGAGCGTGTACAGGGTTCTACTAACAGTGTAGGAGGTCAAGTCACAGCCATGGTTCCAGAGCGAGGGCAGGATTTAGAACTCTTATGTTCCCCACTTAAAAGCTAGTAAGGGGCACTGAAAGTCTAGTATATTTTATGGTGGAATTTCATTTGTTCTTTCCACAGCATCTAAAAAATAAATGTGATCACGTGTGATAATGATAATGATTATAATGATGTGTTATTTATATAGCACTTTTATCCAAAGCACTTTACAGAGCACATGTTTACATACAATATCACCCAACCGAAATTGGAACTCGCGTGGAATGTATTTAACACCTATTTAATGTGAAATGTTCATTTTCTTCAAAGAATAACGCTTTCCCTTCCCTTTTCTTTCCTTATTTGTTTCTAGTTCGCCTTGTCAGTCTTCCCTTGTTAGTCTTAACTCATTGCAAGTAATCTCTGCGTTTCTCTTTTCTTTTTATATGTCCTGATTGATAACATTATCACAGTTTACTGATTCCATATTGTGTAATTGACATTCCAAAATTGTAATCAACTCTACAATATCTTTTTTTTATAATGTATGCCTGTATTTGCCATTATATTAATTAAAACTTTCAATAAAAATAGTAAGGGCCTTGTGCCAGTGAAACATTATTTTCAGGCTCTGACACGTCTGCAGTTCCACCCTGAGCTGCCCCCTCTGTTTGCCAGTTATAGCTGGCAGAGCTGATATTTTAGTACCAACTTCCAGGTTCTCATAATATTAAGGCAGTTGCTTTGTCTGCGTGTTATCCAGAGCTGTTTCTGGGAAATGTGCCGGTTCTGGCTTAATGGCATGTGCAGGCCTTTTCAAGGTTAAGGAGCTGTTGAGTTCCAGTGCTAAACGATTTTCCTATGTCTCCTTTAGGGAAAGGTTTCTTAAGGTGGGGCGCTATACATTTCGGGGGTCCTTTTTTGCTTGCAAGTGGTCAAGAATTACTGGTACAAATGTTAAGAGTTTGTCCTAGCGCTGGAAACATGGACGTAAATGCAACTCTTGGATTGGTGTGAAGATCATGCTATATATGCGAATGCAAGTATATAATTTATTCTCCCATGTGAACCTACAGTAAGTCTTCACTTCAGAAACCTGTAGGGTTATTTGGACCTCTGCAGATGCGCCAGAGGAGTGGTACAACATTGTTACAGATTGATATGGTGACCCATCAAAGATGGTGCACCTCGCTTCTTTGGGAAATTGCTTAGTCCTGTTAAGTGGTTGTGTTAACGTAAGGTCTTCCATCTCTTCCATCTCCATGGTCCTTCTGTATATTTCTAAGATCTGGGAAACGGTGTGTAGTTGTCTGGACTTACCCCTTGTTAGCCCAAAACCTATGACCAGACGAGAAGGTAAAACGAGCATTGGAGCAATATTTGCGTTTTGTCAGTTCTACTCAAACTGATAGGAAGATATTCCTTTTCTACTGATGAATTTGCCTATATTACTTTTCTACATTCTGTGACTCGCTTATCTCCTTTATTGGTTTGGAAGAAATGCAAACCCATATTTTTCATCATTAAAAGGAGTCAGAAGCATGATATAAAACAGGGCAATCACAGCAGATGCTTGCTTGGGCTGTGCAAACATGAATTTGTGAGATTTGAGGAGGTGCACTGACAGGTTTAGATGTGCAGTCTCAAAATATCGTGGGTGATAATTTAGTTGGCGTCATCCTTTGTCCAAGCGCATTCTGTAGTAATGTAGTTGGGTCTTCAGTTTTTATTTTTGGCCAAATGCAGAGTTGAGCGTTTTGCATTTCAACTTTATCTGCCTGCTACAGCCAGAAAGATAGTGTAGCATCCATTGTTGCACAGTTTCTTGTTCTATGTTGCACTTCTTCCCCACTTTAGTAGGAATGGAATATGGAGTGTGGAACATGTAGAACATGGAACAATGTAGGAAAGATGCTGAGATAGAATGCTTTTGCAGGCAGTTGTTTTGTGCTGTGAATTGAGCCAGTGGGCTAAACAGTATACTTAAATCTCTTATTATCATCAATCCATGTGTGAGAGATTCTTCAGATAGCTTATCAAAATCACACACCAGCAGTCACACGTTCTCATCCCAGCATGGCTGAATCACCTCTTTAGCCCTCCAAGGTTGATAAAGTGAATCCCATTAAATTGAGGAATAAAAACACCTATTATAGGCCTCAAAGGTAGGAGAATCTGGCATGGAACGTTATATTAAAACGCATTTATGTTTCTATCTGAAGTTGGAGGGCTCAGTGGTTCGAGATGTTGTTCTCCCGCCTCCCATTCTAATGTATTGTCAAGAGGAATTAGACGCTTTTGATATTTGTGATGCTTGAATCTCTCGTGGCTGTCTCTTGTATCTGGTTTATTGAAAGCTTTAGAGCTAGTGAAACTGACCCTTCTCTCGCACACTCTTGTTCTCGCACTCTCTCTGTGGCACATGGGTCACATGCTACTACAAAGCCGCCAAGAGACTATTTAAGCACTTACAAGGTGTGATGAACCTGATGTTCTCAACACTCCTTACTCGGGAGTGGCTTCTCCCATTTGGCCAGGGGACGGCAGCCGCTACCTTAATCTCACCCTGGGAGCACCTATATGGGTAGGACCACATAGGGGGGCACCTCTCAGGGGGATGGCATGCCATCATTAGGGGAAGTCACATACCCTCCTATTCCCTTTTAGGGATGTTCCCTCCATTCCTCAGACCCTGATGGCATATTGTAACACACTCCCTCATTACATACCGGCTGCCGCTAGTAATCTCTTTTTTTAAATTTTTTAATTTTTTTTTATTTTTAATTTATTGCTTCGGAGTAAGGAGTGAGGCAATGATACTTTTCTTGAGTTCTTGGTACACCCCTGTGAGGACCCCATCACCAGATTGTTATGGGAGCTTTGCCATAGCGTATAACAGGCTTTTGCAGACTTACCCTACTGGTAGCTTCGAGACACCAACTAAGAATGCAAACTGACTCTCCAATACTGTAATAGATGTGCAAATGTATTGGTTAATTCCCAAGACCACAGGTTACACTGGTGATGAACAGTGTGACACACTGTGTTTCCTTAGTAAAAGATGTGGACTGTAGAACCCGTGTTAGTGGACAGTATGATGCAATTTTGTTCCTGTGTTGCACTGGTGGATAGTAGGATACATTGTGCTTCCTCAGTTACACAGTGAACTCTAGGGTATGAACTTCCTCCGGTACCCTGGTTGAACGTAGGACACATGGTGCTTCCTCAGTTGCACTATTAGACATTAGGACATAATGTGCTTCCTGGGTTACACCGGTGGACAGGAGGATACATGTGGATTCATGAGTTACACTGGTGGGACCGTAGTGGACACTGTACTTGCACAGTTGGACTATTGGACATTAAGATACACTGTGCTTTCTGAGTTACACCGGAGGACAGAAGGATACATTGTACTTTATGAGTTACACTCATGGAGAATAGGAAACACTGTGCTTCCTGGGTTACACTGGCAGACGCGATGGCAGGCTGTGGTTTTTTGAGTTACATAGGCAGGCATTAATATACATTGTGCTTCCTCAATTACATGGTTGGAAATAAGGAGACGTTTTCACTTCCTATGTGTCTTTGTCGAGGGTGGCACAACAAGGGGATGTAGTGATTGAGAAAACAATGCACTTCTAAAGCACATTTTCAATGGATTGTGTCCTCTCACGAATTCCCCATCTTTTGATAATTATCCTTCCTGCTTCAGCTGCTTTGTTTTTTGGGTGATGTGTGCCTTCTTGTTGAGTCGATGTCCCTCGAAGGCCTCCGTTCGACTGTCGATGTCATCATCAGTGTAAGTAGTGCACTCAGCACCCATTGGCTTCAGTTCCGTTTTTCCGAGCTAATGCTTCGAAGAATTACGGTGCGCTTTGGTTCTTCACTGAACTTTGTCAGCTATTTTCGATCAACGAAAATGTCTTCCCCGTTGGCTCCATCAACACCCAAGATGGGCTTCAAGAAGTGCCAAGACTGTGGATAGAAGATGTCGATCACCCACCCCCACCGCCTATGTCTGTGGTGTCTTTGTACCAGTCACCGTACCTCTGACTGTAACTCATGTCAGGTGATGACTGAAAAGGCTCTGAGTGAGCATAAAGGTAAATATGGGCGTGGTGAGGTTGCCTTCGATGTCTCTTTCGAAGAGCTCAAAAAGGAAATCCGATGAGTCGAGAGATTCTCCTCGATGGAAAAGATCTAAAAGATCTCGATCGAGAAGTCGATCGCTCCATTCTTTGTCTTCTTCGAAGAAGGCCAAGAAACGGCGTCATAGGTCACCTTCGACCTCTGATTCCTCAGCCGAGGTAATCAAATGTCCAACTAAGTCGCAAAATGGGATGCATTTCGTAATGAAATGTTTAAGATCTTTGAGAATGCGGTCCAACCCCCTCGAAGGACAAGCAGAAAGCCTATGCTCCTGTCGATCTGCATTAAGATGACAAAGGGAAGTTGATCACTAACCGAGCCATAAGCCAGTACAGCTTGTCAAAAAAGGCAGTCCTAGCATTTTGGTGCTGGCCTGCCCATGTGGGCGGGACAAAGACTGATATGCAAATGGATATTTCCCATCTGTGAAAGGTACAGTGAGCAAAAAGCGATGGCTGCGGACTCTCAAAGTGGGGAAAAAAACACAGAACAGGTTATCATGCCATGTTCTTCCTGGAGAGGGGCACCTGCTACCTTTTTTGAAACAAGCCAGTGCATCCAGAAAAATCTCGATCCGACGAGAAATCGTTGAGTGCTTTGACAAGTCAGGAATTCAGTCCATCGAGGGTTCCTTTGAAAAAGCATACAAAGTTGACAACGCTGACACCTTTGCTAACACCGTTGGCGTCTGAGCCATCGACGCCAGTGTCGAAGTCAACTCTGACAAAATCGACTCAGACTTTGAAGTCGTCGATGATTACGTCGAAGTTGTCGGAGCCAACAGTAACCCATGAAAAGATGTTCAAATCCTTGCCAAAGAAAGACTTTTTAATCTTTATCATCTATCTATGAAGATAATTAACCTTCAGATGATAACACACCACCATTTGGGTTACAATATGGCACCCCTAATGTGTCAGAGGAATTCATCTCAGAAGAGTCTCGGTTGAAAGACTTGTATGATAACCTTCTATCAGCCAGTTGGTTAGATACCTCTACCGAACTGGAGTTTGGTAAACCAGATCCTACTGACCGCGCTGACTCCTCATATAGGAAGCTGATGAGCAAGGTGATCGAGTTTTTAGGCTTGAGCATGCTTACTGCTTCTTTTGAGCAGGATGACCTGACAGATATTTTGGATCACAGTCCCCAAAAATAATCCAATTTTGCCCTTTCACATTGTACTACAAAAAGGGTCTCAGCAAATTGGGAGACACCAGAAACTGTGGTTGCAGTAAATACAGATTTTGTGAAAAAATATAGGCCTTCCATCAGTGACCCAGAGTACTTGCCAAAATATCCAACACCAGAAAGTTTGGTGGTTCTGGTTGCTACATCTACTAAGCAATCAGCATACTCCTCTATCCCTCCTGATAGGGATGATAAGAGAGTGGATGCCTGGGCAAGAAAAATAGTTCGTGATGGCAGTATGGCATTAAAGTCAACTAACGCAACTTGTACCATGTCAAGGTTTATATTTACCCTGTGGGACTGCATAGCTATGGCAGCTGACCATATCCCGGAAGGTGAAGAAAGAGACGGGTTCCTGGCAATCAAGATTGGTCAGGAGGCAATGGGTGAATGCCTCCAGTTAGGACTGGAGACTGCAGACAGCATCAGCAGATCCATGGCAACTAACACAGTGTTACACAGATTTGTGTGGTTGAGGAAGTCCGGATCTGCACCAGATGTGCAGTCTAGACTCCTCAATATGCCCTTTGATTGCTCGAGGCTGTTTGGCAGCAAAGATGATGAAAGGTTGGAAAAGCTGCAGACCTCGAAAGCGGCGGCTAAATCCCTTTGCGCTTCCATTAGACAGCCTGAACTCCCCAACTCTGGTTCATCTTCTTGGAGGGGTAAGTCCTTTTGATTCTACCCCTCAATTGCAAGAGGAAGAGGACACGCCGGTTAAAGAGGTCAGAGAAGATTCCCTTGTGGTCGACGAAGGTGAGGTGCTAAACCAACTCGAGCAGCTGTGGTTTTGGCTTCAGTCGCCTCAAAACCACACTGAGGTCTTGACTCACAAGACTCCGATGGGAGGCAGACTTATTTAGCATCTGAAAGAATGGCGGGGAATTACTTCAGATGCTTGGGCACTGGAAACTGTAGCCCACGGTTACTGCCTTCCATTTAGAAAAAGGCCTCTGTATCATCCACCCGGGAACAACTCTTTCAAAGTTCTGGATCTGCTCCTTGTGCAGAAAATGTTGACCCTGTTGGAGAAAGGTGCTATAGAACCATTACCTATGGTGAAAAGTAACAAGGGTTGGTACTCCCCATACTTTCTAATTCCCAAAAAGGACAGAGTATTGAGACCCATCTTGGACTTCAGAAACTTGAACTCGGGAACATCTCAGCGTAACCTGCCATTCTTTCCACAGACTTGGCTTCCCACATGATACCATCTCAAAGACTCAATTTATTGGCGCAGTCTTGGATGCTTCCTCAGGGAAAGCCTAGCCACCCGAGGTGAGAACTCAACATATTCTGCAGATGGTCACCAAATTCCAGAGTGCCCAGCAGCTTCCGGACTTGTTTTTGAGGTTGCTCTGTCTCATGTAATCCTGCATTTTTTGGGTGCCGGAGGCACTCCTCAGAATGCAATCCCTCCAATGGGCTCTCAGGACTCAATGGTCCCAATTCTCAGGCAGAATGTCAGACCACCTGAAGGTTCTGAGTCTCTCAGGACCTTCTGTGGTGGGCTTGCAAGGACAACCTCCTCAAAGGAGAATCTTTTTGGCAGTCATGGCTGGATATAACTAGTAACTGACTCCTCACTCACTGGGTGTGGAGCCCATGCCAGCGACCTGACAATCAGCAGTCTTTGGTCTCCAACAGAGTCCAAACTACACATCAACCTTTTGGAGCTGAGGGCAATCAGACTAGCGCTGAAGACCTTTCTGCCCTTTGTATGGGGAAACAACGTCCTGGTAATGATGGACAACACAGTAGCAATGTACTACCTCAACAAGAGAGGAGGTGTAGGGTCACTACCACTGTGCAGAGAAGCAATGCAGCTCTGGTTCTGGGCAATTCAAGAAGGAATCTCTCTATCAGCAGTTCACCTAGCCGGAGAGGGGAACATGGCGGCAGACGCTCTGAGCAGGCCGAGCACTGGCTCAGGAAGTCCTTCAAGAGATCACCCTTTGGGGAACTCCTCAAGTGGATCTGTTCGTGACCAGTGTCAACCGGAAGTGCCAACTTTTCTGCTCCAGGGAATTTCCCCCAAGAGGAGCTCTAGGGGACGTGTTTGTAGTGGACTAGGAATTTCTACTCCTGTACGCGTTTCTTCCAGTTGCCGTCATTCCTCATGTGAACAGGTGGATGAGAAACTTCGGGAAATCCATGATCGGGCCAGGAGGGCGTGGTACCCTGACCTTCTGGGCATGTCCATCTGCCCTCCAATACGTCTAATACAAAGACAGGACCTTCTCTCGCGAGAGGGTCGGGTTCTCCATCCAGAGGTCAAGACTCTCAACCTTCACGCATGATTTCTGAGAGGTTGAGATGCAAGGTTTGGGACCTCCCAGATGATGTAATGGAGATCTTGCTTTCGGCTAGAAACAAAATCTTTGTACCACTGCCGTTAGAACAAGTTCAGCAGCTCGTGCAGGGATAAGAATGTGGATCCCTTTCTATGTGACACACCTATGGTGCTTTCTTTTTTGTTACATTTGGCAAATCTGGGGCTCCAGATTGGAACAATAAAGGTTACCTGGCGGTGCTATCTGTTTTCAAGCGCTCTTCAGAGGAGGATTTATATTTTAAAATCCCTCTGATTGTTCAATTCATAAAGGGTCTTGCTAATGTATTTCCACCAGTACCATTCAAAGTCCCGGTATGTGATCTTAATCTGGTGTTAACATTTCTAACATGCATTCCTTTTGAGCCTATACACTCATGCCCAATAAGACTGTTAACCTTCAAAACTGTTTTGCTAATTGCAGTAACGTCAGCCCGCAGGGTAAGAGAGTTGCCGGCACCTTTTCTGTAAACCTCGCATACGTTTTTCTATAAAGACAAGGTTGTTCTCAAGGTGAAACCTTCTCTTCTACCTAAAGTAGTCTGCGACTTCCACTTGTCGCGAAATATCATTTTGTCAACTTTCTATCCACCTCCTCATCCTAGAAAGGTGGAGGAAAGGTTACATAGGCTGCACCCAAAAAGGGCTCTCAGTTTTTATACATCAAGAATGGCTACATTTCGTCAAAATGAGCAATTATTCTTTGGCTATACAGGCCCTTAATTGGGATTAGCTGTTACAAAACAGACCCTTTCCCGATGGATCATCCTGGCTATTGGGGAATGTTACAGGATAGCAGGCAAAGACCTGCCGGAAGGCTTGAGAACACATTCCACAAGGGGCATGGCAGCCTCTGCTGCTCTTCAGAGCGGTGTCCCAATCAAAGACATTTTTTTACAGCGGCCACTTGGTTGTCTATTCACACGTTTGTGAAACATTACTGCCTGGATTCAGCTTCCAGTCAGGAAGGACAATTTGCAAAAGCGGTCCTTCATTCAGACAACAGTTAAAACAAAATATAATTTGCACTCCCACCACCAAATGATTACTGCTTTGAGAGTCTATCATAAGATGAAGAATACGTAGGAGAACACAATTCATTCGAAGAACAAGTTACTTACCCCTGGTAATGTTCTTTTGATTGGATGTTCCTCCCAGGTATTCGTCTTCGCCCCTCCCAGCCTACCCTGCTGTAGAATATACATGTTCTTACACTTTACGCTTTCTTGGAGCCTACGGTCTATGGTACGCCTGGTAATTCCTCTTCAAGAGGGGGGAAAAAAGAACTGAAGCCAACAGGCGCTGCATGCGCTACTTATACTGATGAGGACGTCGACAGTCGAACCGAGGCCCTTGAGGGATATCGACTGGACTAGACGGCACACAGCACCCCTGACAAAAAAACATTCTGAAGCAGCTGAAGCGGGAAGGAGAATTATCATAAGATGAGGAATAAATGGGAGGAACATCCACTCGAAAGAACGTTACCAGGGGTAAGTAACTTGTTCTTTAGTGGTTTAATTTAAACCTATATGTACCCCCAAATAACAATGACTGTGCAGTAGGGTACTCGTGTGCTCCTCTGTTTACAGTGGCATATCCGTAGGACACATTTGTTCTGTGCTAATTTCGTTTGCTGGGAAAGGACACGTGCATTCAGTGACATGCTGGGGGAGGGCAGGGACACATTTCTACTGACTGAACTAACACTGGTTTTGCCATTTCTGCTGCTTGTGTTGTACTGGTGGGGCAGTAGGAAATGTTTCTGCTGCGCACATCCACTGCTCTTGCAGTAGGACACGTTTCTGCCACTTGATTTACACTGGTGCGGCAGTAGGCAACGTTTCTGCCACTCGAGTTGCACTGTTGGAGCAGTAGAGAACGTTTTCTGCCACTGAAGTTGCAATGGTCTAGCAGTAGGGAACGTTTCTGCCGCTCGAGTTAACACTGGCCTGGCAATAAGGATCGTTTCTGCTGCTTGCACTGGTGGGGCAGTAGGGAACGTTTCTTCTGCTTCATTTGCACTGGTGTGTGGCATTGGGGAACATTTATGCCGCTCGAATTGCACTGGGGGGGGCAGTAGGGAAAGCTTCTGCCTCTCGAGTTCCACTGGTGTTTCCTTTCTGCTGCTTGACTTGTACTGGTGGGGCAGTAGTGAATGTTTCAGCCGCTTGTTTTTTTTCTCCAATTGTTACAAAAGTCTTTTGAGTGGGAGGCACATTATGAAGAGGCAATTTACAAAGACTTATAACATCGGAATGAAATGAAAGAAACCTTTTTCCAATATTATGAAAGTCTGAAAGTGCCGGGCATGTTATTAAAGGCATCATACAACGATATATAACATCAAGGTGAATTGAGCGATGATCTTTAACACTATTTCGAATCAAATGAAAAGCGTATCAAACATATCCTCACACACTTATGAAATACAGAACTGAAAGAAAACTGTTACCTATGAAGATCATAAATAAAAGAAGCTTTTACATTCATCATGTGTTCAGCTCGAAAGTGAATGCAACTTTAATTACAAGTCAAATCTATAGATGTTGAATCTACAAATAAACAAAGTTTTGAACTAAGAAATCAACATATTGAATGTTAAAGTGAGCAGAATTTCAGCAATACAAGTGACCCAAATATATATTGGACCCCAGAGTGAATGTAACTTTGGAGGTGAACTTTAACAAGTGAATACACTGCAACTTTCAAGACTAACCATATCCAGAGTGTGCAATTGTGGAGCAGACCTTTAAGAAAGCTGAAAAATATCCTTTAACCTGCTCATTGACTTGAGGACAAAGTCTCAAGATATTTTGCTTTGAAACTTAGGGAACACCCGAGTGCTGGTTAACTGTATATAATTTTTGAATTTAAGTCAAATCCTGAGACTTTTATTGGAACTGCTTTATACTTGGGGTAGGGAGTTGAAAGAAAGCTATGGGCTGGACTGAGTTACAAACTTTGTGTCGAACACTGTTTTGTTGGTTGCTGACATGCCTACACATTGCATAAGATTAGTTGTGAGGGCAAGTATAGGTGTTGGACACAGACAGATTCCTAAGTTGAACTTTTGGACTTTGACTTTCCTTTGTTTTGGTTTGGTAGGGAAATCCCACCATAGTATAAGGCAAGGTGGGCATTTTTCCTTCCTGACTTGTAAGGTAATAAAGTTTTATTGTTAATTCCGAATCTGTTGTCTGTCTTACTCCAAGATGCCTTCACACATTATGCTTTGTCTGTCCAAAGTTTTAATGTGCGTGATTCTGACATTACATGAATTTTTCTCATTTGTATGTTGCCCAACCACAACATATTGTATTTAGGTTAGCACTTAGACTGTTTTCTAATAAGCACTTACTTCATATATGGAGCTTTCTCTTATATGGCACTGTGTTTCTTTGATAGCGCTTCACTTTCCACATGACTTCTTTAGTCGAAATAGCACATTAACATAATACTCTGCGGGCTGTGGAGAATGGATATGGTTCAATAACTTGTCCATTACCAGCACAACTTATTTCATAAAAGTTGCGCTATTATATAATGCATTGCGGGCCGCATTGAAGAGAAGTGAAACAATGGCTTCTCTGACATTACTGCTTGCGCCACACAAGAATGTGTCTGTTTCGCTGTTCATTTGAATATCACTCACCTATGAATGCTGACATGTTATGTCACTGGAGCTGCTCACAAGTCCCGACACCGTGTACTTTATTCGAGGCGAGTTTCAAAGTCCTTCTTTTAACTCCAAGCCAGTCATGTGGCTACACTCGTACACGGGTATAGGAAGTTAGTGAGCGGTGGTGGCCGTCTAAATGGCTGTTTTTAATGCAGAAATCTATATTGCTGATCACAAATAACCTATATGGTTGAGCTGCCAACTGTGAACTAGCCTATTTTGCCTGCCCTGAGCTGCCTACTGTGAACTAGCATATTTTGCCTATTGTGACTAGTCTGCCCTGAGCTGCCTACTGTGAACTAGCCTACTTTGCCTATTGTGACTAGCCTGCCCTGAGCTGCCCACTGTGAACTAGCCTATTCTGCCTATTGTGACTAGCCTGCCCTGAGCTGCCTACTGTGAACTAGCCTACTTTACCTATTGTGACTAGCCTGCCCTGAGCTGCCTACTGTGAACTAGCCTACTTTGCCTATTGTGACTAGCCTACCCTGAGCTACCTACTGTGAACTGGCCTATGTGGGACTAATCCATCTGTATTGCCTCCACCTCCTCCCCCTCCCGGCACAGCACACCAAATTGGACTACAGTCACTTGCACCGTATTGCAAATATGAATATAAGAAACCATGCCCAAACCTCTTTAAAGGTTACCATTATAATAATTATCCACCAGACTACCTTTACTAACTGCCTGCAGTAAGCCACGCTCCAACGACCATGACCAGTACCAGATCCACACCCTGTCCAGTCACAGAAATGAATATCAAACTTCGAGCTAGGCTACCTTGCCACCATGAACCACGAGCTAATGTCCTATCTAAACAGGACCACCACCCAAATAATAACCGCTCCACATCTAAACTACCCCACTATCCTGATAAAACAGCCTCAGATACCTTGCAGAAACTAGCCAAACCTAACACTAGCCCTCACAAATCCATTAAAACTGATACCACTGTCCACTCTGCCAATCTCAATATGGCCTTAATAAACACTAGATCCCTGGTAGCACACGCTAAAGACATAGCCGATCTGATCACATTAAATAATCTCGACGACCTAGCAGTCACTGAGACTTGGCTACATGACGCAGTAGGTCCTGCCCTGGCCTTAGCGGTCCCTGAAAATTACCAAATCCTCAGAGCAGATAGAACTAACGCTAGAGGAGGAATCGCCATCATAGCCAAAACCGAACTAGCAATCAGACTTATACCATCACCTCCAATTACGTCCTGCAAAATGCTTATAACAAAAATATCAATATCCAGCTCCAAGACACTAACAATCTACCTAGTGTGTAGGCCTCAGGGACCCATTGGATCCTTCGAGGATGACATTTCAAGTATCCTCTCCAATAATACAAAGACAACCTTTCTGGTACTTATCCTACGGGACTTCAACCTTGGCTTTAATGACCAAACTGACAATGACACCAAAGCTATCACTAATATGCTCTTAGAACAAGGACTTGCCCAGAAAGTAAACCTACCAACACACTGAAAAGGCAGAACCCTTGACTGGGTGGCCGACCTAAATTGTATTTTTTATTTTTTTTAAATTTATTTTCATTTTAAATACAACAACAAAACATGAAATGTCAGCAATTTATATAAAACTATATACATAATTATATAACATCATAGTAATATCCCTCCCAATATTTAAACAGTTCACATCATATAATATACAAATATTAGGTTCAGTACATCGCTAGAAATTTTCCCCATATCTTCATAAACAACCCAGTCTTTCCAACATTCTGGATCATCCTTCAAACCTCTCTTCCATAATCTATCTGGGGTCCAATATACCCTGTTTAGGATCTTAATTTGTCTCGTTCTTTCAGTTAAACCCAGGGAACAAAGTTTGACATTCGCACACATCCTCGCCCATGTCTCCACTGTAATGTCAGAGCCAATGCTTCTACTCCACTCATCTCTCAGCATATCATTGCCTTTATATTCATTCACAATCTGTTTGTATACTCTGCTAGCTAAGCCACCCATTTCCTGTAATCAGAAATTCTGAAATTTTCAATATTAAATTGTTGTTCTAATTCTCTAGCACTCATCCAATTATCCTCTTTGAGCAGATCTCCATTTAATAGAGGGATTCATCCATAATGAAGCATCAGGATTTTTGTATGCATCCACACCCAATAATCCAGCCAATTTCATCCATGAGTTTCTCAGACTGTCAGCGCATCTTTCATACTTCCCGCTCTCAATTCTGTGGTTAATAATGCCCTTGGTGATAATGGGCCATTATAACTTGCCTCTGCCATAACCCATTCATCCGGTATCAGTGTCAAGAATTCAGCTATAAAATCACAAATAAAGGCAAGATGATAGGCCCTAAAATGAGGTACTCCTAATCCACCTTTCTCCAAAGGTAATTGTAGTTTCCATAATCTTAACCTTGGGGGCTTCTTATCCCACAAAAATCCCTGGATAAGTCTGTCCAACTCATTCCAGTATTGATTTTCAATATTTAGCGGGATCATACTCAAGATATAATTGCTCTTAGGGGTGGAAACCATCTTTAAAGCATTAACCTTTCCCCATAGCGAAAGATTCAATAAACCCCATCGCTCTAAATCATTTTTTAAAGGACATACCTAAATTGTAACCTACCTATCAACTCCATCTCTCCACTGCCGTTGACTGACCACCCCATGATTACCTTTACCATGGTAATAGACAAACAGACACAAACAAACATGAATATAGCTCCTCGTCAACCTACCAGGAACAAAAAAGATATCACAATGGACAGACTCTTACCACTTATCCTGCCTTCATTAAGCCGTCTATCTGCATCCACGGACCCTAACATACTAGTTGACACTTACAATACAACCATGTCCACAGCATTGGACTTTATCGCACCTCTTAAACTGCGTAAAAGCAAATCACAAGCACACCTAAACGCGTGGTTCACCCCACATTTAAAAGAAATTGGGCAACAAAAAAAAGAAAACTGGAAGCCTTATGGCGACACACACCATCGGCAGAAAATAAAACAAACCTGACTAAATTTGCCGACAATTACAAAAAAGAAATAATTAACAACAAGAAAGACCTTTACAACGACAGGATTGCAAAGCCAGTTCCAACACAAAAGAGCTCTTTATCATACTACGAGAAATGGAGGCACCGATCCCTCAAGCTGACAATATAACTAAAGACAAAGCCTGCTGCACCAACATTCAGAATGCTTTAGCCAACAAAATTGCACTCCTTCAAGGAAAGATTGCGAACAAGAAATCCTCCCTCACCAAACATATCAACACACCTACCAATAAACCAGATCAATTTAAATTCTCCATCCTTGAAGTAAAGAAAATCATATCCTCCCTGAAGCCAACTAGATGCCAGGGCGACAACTGCCCAGCACAACTAATCAAAGATGCAGCGAGTGACTTGTCACCATTTATCACCAAACTCATCAATGCATCCTTTTCAACTAATATTGGTCCCAGTAACTTGAAGGTATCCTGGGTCCTACCCCTGCTGAAAAAACAAACCTTAGATCCAGCCATTCCAACGAACTACAGGCCCATCACGACAGTTCCCTTTCTTTTAAAGATACTTGACAGAGTAGCGTACATCCAGATACAACAATACCTGGAAACTAATCATCTCCTCGGCACCCTCCAATCAGGTTTCGGGCCGCAACATGGCACTGAAACTGCATTGATCGATTTAAAAACACAAATTGAGGCACTCGCAGACAAAGGGAAAACTGCCATGCTGCTCCTTCTTGACTTGTCAGCTGCTTTTGACTTGGTGGACCACGAAATCCTCTGCAAACACCTTGCTTCAGTGGCTCACTTTTGTAAGGAAGCAGTAGCATGGGTTCAATCATTCCTCAACAATATTCTCCCCCGTAGACTTGGCAGATCCTATCTCAACAACTTGTGGTGTTCCACAAGATTCATGCGTCTCACCCACCATGTACAATATCTTCACAAAGCCACTGTTTGACAAATTGGACAATCTGGGTGTCACCTACACCAACTGTGCAGATGACACCCAGATCCTCATACCCCTTTCGGGCAATTACAACACTGACACAGCTCTTGTGAACAAAATCTACCTCCTCATTCAGGCCTGGATGGCCACACACAGCCTCTGCCTGAATGACGACAAGACCGAACTCCTAATACTAGGTACCCTGGCCAACCTTAAAAAACTCAATAACGAATATTCCTCCAACATTGATGGCAACTCCATCAAGGTTGTAAAGGAAGTAAAAACGCTTGGATTCTACCTTGACTCCACCCTAACCATGAGCAAACAAGTCAACTCCTTAGCGTCCACATTAGCCATGCACATGCACCCTAATCAGGGCCTGCAGACCCTAGCTATTCCCAAATAGCTGCATTACCCTGGCAAATGCCCTTATACTCTCAAGATTGGACTATTGTAATGCCCTATACATGGGGACTAACAAATGCATCTTAAACAAAATCCAAACGCTACAAAACACACTGAGAACGGCACTAAATATCCCAAACAGAGATCACATATCTGCGATCAGAAGACAAAACCATTGGCTGTCAATTAAAGACAGAATTCTGCTAAAAACGACTTCCCTGGCCCACAAATGCCTCAACAATGCCGCATCACGGTACCTCTCTGATCGGATAGCCAAGAAAACTACTAATCGCCTGACTAGGTCCTCCAACTCTTTCTACCTTAGTGTAATGCGTTTCAACCTAGCCAAATCTGGCGGCAGAAGCTTCCCAGTTATGGCAGCCCAAACATGGAACTCACTCCCCTCCTCACTCCTGGCTACCCCAGTTTCAGACGAAACATACAGAAATGGATTAGAACCAATGACGCTCGCCCAACAGTGTCAAACAGACTAAGCTAGTATCTGTCACCGTATAAGTTGGCAACTGAAACCACCTCATATTGCTTTCCATAATGTAACTGTATATATTGTAATGTATTGTATATATCCTTAACTGCTCGCTGGTAACCTGTGACCGGTAATTCTATGACTGTAATTCTTTCACTGTAATTCCATGTATAATAAAGCCTAAAGTCTCCTTGTACTGCTTGCGCCCAGTTACCCTTGGGTTTGTTGCACCATATAAAAACAATAAACAAACCAACAAACAAACAAATTGGCACTATTGAATAGCTACACTAAATATTTTATTGCTGGTACAAATCCTTTTGTGTTCTTTCTTAAATCGCGCCAAATTGCCCTGTTTTATGGGTGTCTATTCTTTACTCAGCTTCAGTAGCTTTTTCATAGCATATTGCTATTCAGAGACTTTTAATTTTAAAAGAGGAGCTGAAAATGGTTATAACATTGTGTCTGTCTAGCACTCTGATGTTATAGGATTGTTTGCTATCAGAATTTACTATTAGTGCCTCTTTGATGAATACATAAATACAGTACCTAACTCTAATAGTAATGGTTTCACTCTTGAATATATTTGTTGAACTAACCACTCACTGCGTTATTATAACACGTGAGGTTATGCCAATCTATATTTTCATTTAGCCCTAATTTGTGGCTTTTGGTTAGGAAAATAAGCCTTAACTCTAGTCTGGACAGTTTCATACGTCATGACTTTTGCCATTGCTAGGTTTGATTTTCAATAGCTTTGCCCATTTTAATTCATCAAATTTTTGTTCTGCTGCCACAAAATGTCCTACCATTGGGGCTGTTAAAACTAGATTCCTGATACAGCCCTTATGTTCAGTGATTCTCGTTTTAATTTTCCTTCTGTTTTACCAATGTAGATCTTGCAACATAGGCACCAAATCGCATATACTACCCAACAAGTATTGCAATTGGTGAAGCTTCTTGTTGCCATGGTTTCGACAGTCCAATGTCTACCTCACAAGTTCTGTCGGTTTGTGAGCAGCACCTACAGCCACCGCAGGGACTGTCATTCCCCACTGTTCTGTTAACATCCTTTGAGTACTAGGCTGTTCATGAATGTCATTACGAAGCAGTAATTCTTTTACGTTTTTACACCTTTTGTATGCACAACTTGGATGTTTGATCGCGCTTTTGCCTTTGGCTAAAATATGCCCGTTTTTTAAATTATTCTTTTCATTTGATCTGACAAGGGGTTAGATGTGCTAAAATACATGTCACTAATTACTTTCTCTTTACTATATTCAAGCATCGTGTCTCGGTTATTATTTGAAGCTCTTTTGAAGGCTTTCTTAATATTTTTTGAGGATATCCTCTTTCTTCTAAATTAGAGCTGAAGGATGTAGTTTCTATTTTATTGATACTGTTATGTTTTAAACGCAAAAATTGCCCCAAGGGCAGATTTTCTCTTGGATGCTTGGGGTGAAAACTGGAAAAGGACAAAAGAGAGTTCATGTTTGTTTACTGTGGAAAGGTTCATCCTTCGGTATTTTATTGGTCTGGTCTGAATAAATTGTGATGTCCCAAAAATTCATTTTGCAGTCACCTTGATTGACTGTGAATTTTAAATGGGTGTTCTGTTCATTCAAGCAGGTGAAACGTGTCAAAACCTTTTACATCTGCGTTCTAGATGACGAGCACATCATTGATGTAAAGTTTCCATAACTTTTAATGGTTTTTGTATGGCTTGTCATCTGATAGGATTTTACTCGTTTCCAGACTCTCAACGTACAGATTAGCTAGCGTGGGGGCTATAGCTGAGCACATTGCTGTAAATCTGTTGACAAGATTTCTGTGCACCATAGTATAAAGGAGTTAGGGGTCTGCCCCCTTCTCTTTTACGGAGTAGCAATTCTTCCACCATATTCAATGTGGCTTACTGAGGTATCTTGGTATGTAATGAAATTATATCCAATCCTACTTGGGGTTGTCTGGCTGTCGAATGGATGTCCTTCTATTGGATTGATAACATCAGTAGTATCTTGGATAAATGATGGCTTCTCTTTAATATACGGTTTAAGGAAGAAATATGCACGTTTAGCTAGAGGTTCCAGAATAGAACCATTTCCTGACACGATTTGTCGTCCTTGGGCAGTAGGACACATCTGTAGAACCCAAATACTGATGTGGCAGTAGTGCACATCTGTAGAGCATGGATACTGGTGTGGCAGTAGGTCACGCCTGGAGAAGCTGAATACTGGTGTGGCAGTATGTCACATATGTAGAACCTTAATACTGGAGTGGCTGTAGTGCACATCTATAGAGCCTAAATAGTGGCGTGGCAGTAGGGCACATCTAGAGCATGGATACTGGTGTGGCAGTAGGTCACGCCTGTAGAACCTGAATACTGGTGTGGCAGTACTGCACATCTGTAGAGCCTGACTATTGGTGTGGCAGTAGGGCACCTCTCTACTACCGGAGTTATACAGGGCCTGGTATGGCGCATTTGTACACTGCTCATCTGTCCCCAGGTTTTGGATAAATGACTCCCTTAGATCATGGAGAAAGCCTTGCTCTGTAAAAAGAACATTACATAAATGTTCCTTGCGCATGTGCACAGAGCATTCAGGTCATGATGCTGAGACCCCGTAGATCAGGTTCCTTAGAGCTACTGATTTCAAAGAAGCAGACAATGGGTTACTCCTGGTTGGCCTCTGTGGTCAAGCTCAGCCGTCATCTCATCACCTGGTGTCTCCCATCTCCAAGGCGCAAAGTGATGAAAATCACCAATTAACTGGCCCCTGAGAAGCGACGGGCATGGCAGCTGTGAACAGGCAGGTGGCGCAACCCGATGCCACTTTAATGTCTTCTCTCCAGCTCCGCGGGAGGGGGCAGGCAGCAGAACAGCAGGGCCATGGGCAAGGAGAGGCGCACCAGGCATGAAGTGGAAACCTTAGCCACAAGTTTATTCTGGGGCACAAGAGCTAACTTTATTCCTCTTGGCCAAAGAGAGCACTTACACTTGGAAGCACGTCCTGGAGCCCCTGCCACGCAAACTATGCCAGCCTTGGCGCAGCCCTGCGGCCCATCTTGGAGGTGCCTGTCCAGTTTTATGATTTGGCCTGAATGTGTGAATTGATGGAATCCTGCAGTGACAGGAATCCCCAGATGTAATGACCAGAAAGCACTTTGGGAAGCTTACAAGAAATGAACTCTTACTCACCCCAAATATGCAATGTTCACCAAGTGGGGGAAATGGCCATGTTCGGATCACAGTACAAAACAGATTTCATTTCCTCTGCCCCTAAAAATCTATTCTGTATATTACCACTCTAGGTCTGGTCAGTGGCCAGGTACACCTTTAGGTATGATAGCCATATTGACAAAGCTAGAGCTTCTCATCTGGCGTAACAGCATCAGCAGATTGCCTGTTTGTTTCTCTGTCGGCATGCAGTGGTGGGACCGCCTCACCCCTCCTCCCCACACCCCGCGACTCCACTATCCAGCAGCATTTCACTGCTCTGCTCCATGAAGCTAAACACCAGTCCGAGAAAGAAAACTCAATGTGGCACTCTCCTCAAACACTAGTTGTGCCTCCCAGTCCCTTGTGGCAACATAACAAAGTGGAGAAGCACACCTTCCAGCAGCAGGGCTTGCACGAACCTCATTCCTTCAAATGAACTGGGAAGACAAATTAGAAGTTAAAATTGAAAAGGAAACCGAGCAGGTTCCACAAATCTGAATTTACCAGGCCCCTAAACGCCTTGATCTGGAACCAAAGAAGCAGGCCAAAAGCTGGACGTGTATGGCAGGGTTCCAAGATGACCATCAGCCACTTTATAGCCCTACCCCTTTAATTCGAAACTGCAAAGCTTCACAACAAATCATATCTTGACAGAGGAACACTGGACTGGCCTAGCCAATTTGGGCAACCTGGGGGCCCCTTTATATAATAGGCAAGCCCCAATACTTCCAAGACGTTTATCACCACTCCATCCTATTTGTGGATTGAATTCGAGAGACATGGTTGCCACTTTATCCCAGAGAATGCCATTGACTAGATAACTATACAGAGACCAGTGTATTTGTATGATTCAGATCTCTGACACTTTAAAGTTTCCTAGTGTCACTTGCTTAGATTGTCTTGAGAGAAAAATATCCTTTTTTGTTTTGAAAAGATGCCTTTTCTTCATACCCCCATCCCATTCTGACAAAGTTAATAAGGTTAAGGTGTTTGAAATGTACTTCTGTATCAGGTGTTTACTAGATCTGACAACCCATGCATGGCCAAATGGTCCGACGTGTTGGGCCAAGACGTCTTTACCTACCATCTCATTCAAAATATTTATAAGATCGTGTACTGATATCCTTGAGGCAGTACACATTAATTCGCTCCTTCTGTATCTCCGGTTTAACTTACGAATACAATATGGAAGTCCTTCTTCACAGAAATTTTGATACATTCTGGTAAAACTCTTAAAGGTCGTCAGGGGCAAAATCCGAAGCAAAATTCAAGAGTATGAGATGATCACTGGCATGTGACAGTAACGTATGGGAAAAGATCAAGATGGAGGCCAAGTAGAGTCTTTAGTATTGCAGCAGTGAGGGATGGAAAGGGGCAGGTTGGATGCCCTTGCCAGACTTATCTGCATTGCGTTTCTTTGCCTCTTTGGAACATATCTGTCACTCACCTGGTGCCTATGTCTTCCCCCTATTCAGGGGGATGTCCTCGTCTCTTCCTGGAATCGGGCTCATCTAGTTGGTTGTCCATTCTGCATTGCTTCTTCACTTGTCTTCATCTTCGTTGTTGATGTTTTCCTCCTGACTGTAGCACCTCTCCGCCGGCTGAAATCAAGTCACTTTCCACAGATGTTTGTTTGAAAGTGCCGCTTTATCAGGAATAGGGAATGGAATGTTACCTTAGTGAGTGGCCAACCCCCAACACATTTCATGCGTTCTGCCTTTTTCTCGATATATGTATTGTTTGGGCGACGACTCATCTTGGCCAGCCACACCTGGTAGTCCAAATAACTGGAGAGACAAACTAACACAATCAGAGACAATAAATACTCTACACTTGGGTTTTAGTTAAATACATTTGGAACCTCAATTATTGGTAAAGGTGTCCAAGGATAGAAATCTGTGTAAATCTGTCTGAGGGCTCCTGCCAGCAAGATGATTTCCACTTCTGGCAGTGGCTGGAAGGTGGCGTCCTATCGGAACAGACCCTCCTCTGTCTGGTTTCCTGATGCCCTACGCCCTGCCTATTGCCTGGCAGCCTGTCCCGGAAGGAGAAGCTGCCAAGTGGTACATATCAGCCTCTCACCTTTCTTCCAAGACTTAAGAGAAGACTCTTTACTGTAACCTGACAGGTTGATGTAAGGAAAGTTACTTACCTAGAATGGAGAACTGGGATTGCAAGTATCATTATTGTGTGTATGTTTGGGTTTTAGAAAACGCAGCCCAAACAGGGAATCAATAGTGTGCTGAACATAAGGGACGCATCAATGGGGGCACTAGAGGAGTTCTTCGATAGTGGGGGAGCTGTGATAGGTAGGGAAGGCTCCCTAGCTCTAGGGCAGATGAAGTAGATTTGTGTAGTGATCACAGACTGGTGAGATGTTCTTTCACTTTTCCAGTATTTAGGACATACCGAAGAGTATGTCAGAGAGGGCCAGTCTTATGTGCATTAGTAACCGGATCCGGACTTGCATAGCAGGAAAAGGCCTGTTTGCTTTCTTTCCATAGATTGGTGGTATGGTTGCGACTGCTTTTGTAAGCGATTTAGCCTGTCTTGAACTGTCTATAACTGCTTTGTAAGCAATGTTGGAAGTGTTGAATATGAGGGGTGCCGGTAAGCCAGCGCAACTCATTGAGGATGGGGGTGATATGGTTGATGGGGCACGCATTTGGGACACCTGTGATTTGGGCTTTGGGACCTTTCAGGCTTATAATTAAATTTAGTTAAATTCATAAACACTGAATAGCTACAGGAACTCGGAACAATTTCCTAGACGATTGCCTTTCTACTCAATGGTTTACCAAATTCGAAGGGGCCGAGCTGGCTTATTTTTTAAAGTATTTTCAGAGTCCTTCGCAATTAATCATCACAAAGCACAATAGTGCTGGTTTAAAACCACATTTTTCCTTCAGGTTGAATTTTGATAAAGCGGAAATACAGTGAGAAAAGTGTGCTGTCTTGTAAAAAAATGAGAAAAGAATCCTGCACTTTAAGATAGCCTGGCTGCTGTAGAACCCCTTGATGTGCTAGAGTGGCAAATGTGCAAGGGTGGCAGTTTCCTGATGTGCAAGGGTGGCAGTTTCCTGATGTGCAAAGGTGGCAGTTTCCTGATGTGCAAGGGTGGTTCCTGATGTGCAAGGGTGGCAGTTTCCTGATGTGCAAGGGTGGCAGTTTCCTGATGTGCAAGGGTGGCAGTTTCCTGATGTGCAAGGGTAGCAGTTTCCTGATGTGCTAGGGCGGCAGTTCCGTGATGTGCTAGGGCGGCAGTTCCGTGATGTGCTAGGGCGGCAGTTCCGTGATGTGCTAAGAGAGGCCGTTCCATGATGTGCTAGAGTGGCAGTTCCATGATGTACTAGGGTGGCAGTTCCATGATGTGCTAGGGTGGCAGTTCCATTTAACCCATTGCTGAGGAAGAATCTATTTCTGTTTCTCTGTCCCGTTCCTTCCTGGCCCTTGTGAGGGAAGGCGAACGGGTCAGCACACGCATACGAGTTTAAACAAGCACTTTTCCCCCCTTCCATATTTCTTAGCCCTCTCCCCCACCATCTTTGCGCCTACCTTTAACTTGTGAATAATTCATGCTCAGTTTGTCTGTAGTTACTCCTTCTTTGCCCTTGTAAATAAATCAGGTCTCGGACTGTGCCCCTAGGCCAGGGCGGCACTCTGCAGCTCAAGGTGGCCTACCATGGAATTGTCTAAGCCATGACTTTCCCGGAAGCAGTCAAGGTGGAAGCTTGAGTCCCTATCCTCGAACGTGGTCGTAGTCCTGTCCTAAATGACCCAACAGACCAATCGGGGAAGTCGAAGAATAAAGTTAGACCATTGCTATATGGCAAATATTTTCCATCTAATTCTGAGAAACAAAAGGAAGATATTATCTCCCTGTGAAGTAACTGTATGCACTTGGGCAGTTCTTGCACCCTGGAGCACTTAGGCATGGACCTTTGTTGGTTCGAGCAGACTGTGGGGTCTGCAGGATTGCTATGTATGCCACAAGCAGTAGTAGAGCAAAGCGCTGACAACAACAGGCGGTCATGGAACCTCATATATCCAAAGGAAGTCTTGGAAACCCGTGCATCAGAGGGGATTGCTGCACCAGGATAGTTTCAGACACCAATAATAGCGATCAAGAAAAAAAAAGAACGAAGAGACTACCAGCACACACAGGTCCCTCCATGCGAGCAAGAGACTACCAGCACACACAGGTCTCTCCATGCGAGCAGCGATTTCCCAGAGCCTAGTCCCGGATCTTTCCAGCTGTTTGGAAGTTAGAGTTTGTGTGGGCTCTGCAAAAGCAGACCCGGAGTCTCTGGGAATAGAGGCAGAAACCTACTGTAGAGCATATGGATGCCACAGACCCGTATGCACTCACCACTTCCACCTGGTTCAATATTGCCATCTGCCTATTTCGAAGATTGGAAGCCACTGAACTGGAGGGCAGAGAATGTAATCTTGGAACACCACCAAAGTGAGAGTCCCTTACTAAATGTAAGTGAAATATACATAGAAAATCAAGAGTGGCAGCCTCTAAAAGGCAGGGTAGTCTAGAAGAACAGTGGAACACACCTCACAAAGTGGCAGAAGGTAAAAACAGCACAAGCCTCGTCGCCAGCAGAAGAGCGAGCTAGAGCAGTCTCCCACCCGTGCAGGTGAGAGAGCCTATCCCCTGAGGGGCTACCATAGCCTCCACTAGGAAATGAGACCAAAAGGGAAAATGGGTTTGAACGTGTATTCGAAGACTGGAACAGAACTTGAGAAGAGGTCCTGGGAAGTGGGACCTGCTGAGTGCCAGAATGGAAAGACTATACCTATAGAGACACGAATCCTATTATGGGAAGGGCACTTTACCCTTACAGAGATAAATACAAGGGAAGATAACCCTATAAGTGGAAAGGGCACTATGATCTTTTCTGTGACAGAACGGGAGAGAGGAAACTGATCCATTAGGCAGAAAGGCCTTTCCCCTTGTAATGATCTGCGTCACGATAACATCAAATCAGAAAGCAGTATGCTGGCACAGTCTTTGAGGTTTGAATTCCAAATAGCGAGCAGGGCACTATAAATAGGGCCTGTGGCAAAGAAATATCTGGGCACTATATGCCTAAGACTGTTAGCTTATTTAAGAACCGGATTGGCACTAAATCCCTAACGTTATTGTTACGATGTTGCTTAATGCATGTATATGAGCTGGCATGGAACACTGTGAGAGCGCTTGGAATGTTTGCCTATGAATTTCGCTCCATAGTTCCAATGCTGTCAGTTGAGCCTGGGTGATGGGACCCAGTGGTCTTTCTATACTTAAGAGCTCATGTAACATATAATAAAGTATGTCTAAATAATCACAAGAAGTCTGAAGAAGGTGCTATTTAACGGTTATGTTACCTGTTGAGTATCAGGGTGAGGCCAGTAACCCCACAATGGGATTTACCCAAACACTTAGTTTATTGCATTGAGACACTATTGATTTAAGCCAGGCCAAACAAGGCATTCCCTATTTTGTTGGATTATTACCCCTATGAGTTTACCCCAACCAGGTCCTAGTGTCGAATAAGAACACTTTTAGCCTTCCATTTGTGTGTCACGTGATCTGGCGAACAGGAATACCTCCTGCCTCATCTTGTATTGCTACACTCCTCAAACACAACTCTGTTAACACCTGGTGGGGACACAGTTCGCCAACCTATAGACAAGCCTCGATCCTGGGTGACCACTATGGTGCTAACTGGCACAGCATAAAAGATTCACATGTACATGTTTTAATGAGGCGGTATGCCCCGATGCGGGGGCCGACCCTGTAGGTAATGGCCCGTCACCCACCCTTACCAAGGGTGGCGATGCGGTTACCAAAAGGTTTGACATGTCACTGAGGGGTATATCGCCATTAGCACACATGTACTTCTCTACACGGGTGCTAATGTTGACTTTTAATCTTTTTTTTTATAAAACAAAAAAAGAAAATAAACGTACCTTTCTTGCGTGGCCTGCCAGTGCTGCTGTCAGCAAGTCAGTTTTCCAAGTTGATAACTGTGACGTCAACAGGAAAACAGCCTAAGCTGACAGCTGCACTGCACGGCGCCTGGCCGTGTAAGACCGGTACGTTTTTTGTTGTTGTTTTTCTTAAAGGGCACCATTGGTGACGTGGGAGCGGGAAAGGGGGTGGGGTGCTGGCCAACCAGGCTTCTTGAAAATACAGCCTACGTTCCTAGCATCCAGATTGGACAGCGCCCCTTGCAGGGTGCTAATGAATGCTTATGATGGAAAACTAGAAGAGGACAAGGAACATTTCCTTTCCTTGAGATCCCCATGAAGAAAAAAATAAAGGAAAGACGCAACACAAGGACGAGAGTTGCGTATTCAGATTTCTCAAATGGCCTCCGTGCCTAGCATCTGAATCGAGACAATGGACTGACCTCCACGTAGCGACTGTGCGTATTTTCAAAGTTGTGATGTTCTTAGAAGGGCTGCAGTAGAGGCTTTCCACAAGAATGGGTTCAAAGGCTTGGCCAGAAGGGGCTACTTAGCCGTCTGTTAACACTGAGAACTACACCAATCCTTCCATCTTGCTAGATATTGTTTTGTCATAGGGAAACCCGTCTGAACTCCTCCTCGCTGTGTAATTCTTGAGAGCCCTCTCAAGATCTTAGGTGTGGTGAGGTTGCAAGTGAAGATGGATTAGGAAATGATGATGATAAAGAAATGGTTTTGTTTATATGAAAGTTCACACCTTTTATGGAAGGAGCGATGGGGTGTCCTCAGTGCACCCTCTTGTTATGGCTCTTTAATACACAGGGGCCCATATCTCACAAGCTCTCCTGGCCAATGCAAAAACACAATCTGTGTAAAATAAAAAGGATTCCTTAGAGGGGGTGCCTAATGTAAACTGTAATGTCTGAAAAATATATCTTATTGGAAGACATTTGTAAGTCAGATCTAGCCAGATTAAGAAGGTATATCAGTACAGTTTATTTTGGAGGAGTCATGGAGATCTTGTCATCCCAGGTAGAATCTATCCCTTATGGGGTCCCATCATCAACCTCTGGACAAGCCTAGGAGCTGGTAAACCCTACGGTGGTAAGTAGTACCAGATACAAGATTACTAACATTACTGTACTCGAAATCATACAGTGATCTAGTGAATGTATAATCATGCAATCAGGAGGAAGTATCAGGTGGCCTGACAGAAGGCATTCCAGAGCAGTCAGTGATTATAGGGTTTTAGTGGTGTGCACTGTGGTTCATCCTAGATCGGGCCAGCAGATGGAGGTGATCAGAATATCGCCATTTGTGATGCCATGCTTTGGATATCAGTATCATTGTCGCTCTGGAGTGTTTCAATTTTAGGATTGCTTTCCGCAGCACTGGAAATAGTGCAAAGATGAAAAGAAATGCACTGATCTTATTAATCAAAAAGCATTCTCTTCGCAGTTTGCCTCCGGGGTATCTGGTTGCGGCGTATGGCCATTTTGCATTTCATGCTTTTGCAAAAACAAAATGTTGTCCGCTTTTCTCAATTGAACGAAGGCGACTATAAGCACTTCTTTGGTTGGACCTACTTGTGGTTTTACAAGGACAACTTGCTTGTGGTATTGGCTTGGCCAGACTCCACCCCCTGGAGGTGGATTGCTGTTACTGTTAGATTTCTTGCTAGGAGCCAGTGGCAGATCATTTGAGCCTCCATATTGAGGGCGCCCTGTACTTGTTCTTTGATAGTTGAGTGCATTAGAGTTGAATGGTCTGTCTGTATTATTATTGAAATCGACTTTATTGATGATGATAGAAAAGCCTGAGCTACCAATGGACTGCCCCAAATTCACCCCTATTAATGGGATAAACCTCCTGCCTCATTTCGACCAGGTTCACTTTGTTGTCAGATGTCCAATGTCACCACCAGAGCTTTCCATTGAAACTGGTTTGATATTTTCTCGTACGGGGGTCAGCAAAGCAGTTTTTCCTTCTGGCACATTTCAGAGATTGCCTGGCTGGTTTTATCATAGGCAACTTCTTTTCCCAGGAATCTGTTCTCTGTGGCCACTGGTTTTGAAGACACCCCTGTGCAAATGACCACTGTTGACAGTGTACAAGGCCGTGGAACCTAGGAGCAGGGCACAAAATGTGCACTAGGCACTGGCTAGTGATTATTGAATCTTGAGGAGTAATACATGGTGTGCTGTCTGTATGTATAGAGTAGAGGTGACGTGACTTTTTATGACTTTTCTTGGGTTTCCTGTTTTGAGATTTGGACTGCTCCTACGAAGTGGTTTGGCCGAGTCGATACTCATGGGTATTTTGGCAGATGCATCTGTAGGTCTAATCCGAAGAGCAGCTGAGGCTTGGTTTTAAAGACTTGTCTTGCATGAGGACAAAATGGCTGTCACCAGAGCCATTCATTATGCGCAACCCTTCAGGTTGAAAGGAGAGGGTTGTACTGCTCAGTAAAAATCTGAATAAGAAAGGTTCTGGTTCTTCATCCGTCGATATCGGGCTGTGAAAATCTGCCTTCGGTAGGTGAGTGGTGCGCCTCCACTCGTGTTCAATGTGGGAAGCTCTAATGTAGGGGGATTCCTGAATGTTGTTGCATTTGCCCATTTGTTTGTAAGATTCATATTTGTATTTTTTTTCCATCGTGAAGTACCCGCCGTATATGGCGCTCACCCTTTCTGGCTTGAGTACTTGCTCTATGCACCAGAATTTTAACCTCGTGGACCAGTCTTTCTGGGTTTTGAGTAATCCCTCCAACCCCCCACCCTCTCCTCCATTCTTGAAGCAATGCGTGGATGCTTTGGGAAAAATAACCACGTACAATAATGAGCAGCTGATCGTTTTTTTTGTAATGTCCTTTCATGCTGGAAGTGGGCAATAGCACTTCCCCCGTCTGAGAGCCATGTATGATGGAAGGTGGCTTTCCTGCTGCCACAGGTGCATGCGTCTTTCTGCACCCCATTTTTACTGCAAGTGGGGCATTAACTAGTACTGCTGTGCAGCTGAATGCTTCTGCATTGCAGTCTATAAACGGGTTGACCGCTCTGTGAGGTAGAACTGGGGGAGCAATGGGTAGTGCTGAGCTAGGGAGTTTATCCTGGCTTTAAGAGCAAAGCACGTGCCTAGCCAGAAAAAGGAGCACCGAAACATTGAATGGAATATTTTTCTAGATACACATTTTTACTAAGTAGACCTCCTGCTGGGAAGATATGTGATAAAGAGCCTAAATGTCAGAATGGGCTCATGCCCGGGTCCCCCACTTAGCCAAAGTGTGTGATTCTGGGCAAAGTATTTAATCCCACAGGTTAAACAGATTTCGTTTTATAAAAAAGACTGCATGTATGTCCATTTAAAGGCTTTCTCATCCAAACATGTGAATGAGGTGAAAGGGATGCATGCCCACCTTCTGAGGAACTTAAACACGGCAGCCATTTCAAAATGGTTCTTCGTCAACTTGCTTCCAATTGACAAACCTTTCATTTGATGAGGGAGTAGTTCCCCCCCTCGCTTAAAGAAGCTTGGGTCACACCACTGCTTAAAGCTTACCTCGATCCACTGGTGGTGGACAACTACAGGCCCATCATCAACGTGCCAATTGTCCTAAAAATCCTGGACAAAATGGCCTACCTTCAATTCCAGAAACACATTGAAGAATATAAGATCCTCTGCCTGCGTCAGTCGGGTTACAGAACTCTGCATGGGACTGAAACCGCCATGCTGTACCTTAAATCCACTCTGGCCGGCATGGTGGATAGAGGTCCTCCTCCCTGCTGATGCTTCTGGACCTCTCTGCGGCCTTTGAGCTGCTGGACCACTCTCTACTAGTGACAAGACTCAGGGAGGTCGCCCATTGTTCCACTCAAGCCTTCAGTTGGATAGCTTCCTTTCTAAGACACCGGATTGTGCAGGTATCAGTTGGTGAGGAGCACTCCAAGCATGTTATCCAAACATGCAGTGTCCCCCAGGGTTCTTGCGTGTCCCCTATTCTGTTTAACATTTACATCCGACCTTTGTCTTGTTAGATGCCCTGGGTGTCCGGTATACAAACAATGTCGATAACACTCAGGTCGTTCTCTAGCTCAGTGGACAATTGTATTTATTTTATTTATTATAAGCCCAAACCCAAGGGTGTCACGGCATAGGTTACAGGAATAATATATAGCTTGTCTGGTTACATGGGAAAAGCGGGCTACAAAGAATCAATGGCAATAGGAAAGTTAGCTTAATACAACACATCATACAGAGTAGCATAATAGGATACAAGACGTAAACAGGGTGTAAGTATCAGCTATGCTCTTAGGATATTAACATATTTACAGTGGTGGCTGCTTAGAACTTATTAAAAAGCCACGTTTTTATCAGTTTCTTGAATTGTGGGTGGGATAGCTCGTTGCTAATGTGCTGTGGGAGCAAATTCCATAACTTGGAGGCTGCAACAGGAAAGCTGGATCCCCCGCTCTTTATTGTTTAAATCGGGGGATGGGTAACTGTGTGTTGGCGCTGGATCTAAGTGACCTCATGGAGATTTTACAGGCAATACATTGGTTAAGGTAGGTGAGTGCTTCATGAGCGATACATTTATGATTGATGGTAAGGGTTTTATGACAAATTCTTGCTTGAATAGGTAACCATTGCATCTTTCTCCTAGTCTGCGATATATGGTCTCTTTTTTTTTATCCAAAGAGCTGCTCTGGGGGCTTTGTTTTGAATGAGTTGAAGTTTATCTATATTCCCCTTAGTGGTACCTAGTAGCAGTATATTGCAGTAGTCTAACTTTGAAAGTATAATGGCCCTTGCTAGTATAATGCAGTTTTGGGGGGTTGAGGAATTGTCTACTCAGGGCAGTATGTTTGGCCATGTAGGCCGTGGATGATGCGATCGAGTTAATGTTTATTCATGGTAAGGTTTGAGTCCAAGTACACTCCTAACGTTTTGACCTGTTTAGATATTGGAATGGAAGTATCGTCTATGTTAATATAGGTGTATTCAAGTTGCAACCTTTTTAGCCGATCTGGAGATCCTATTATGAGGATCTCGGTTTTTTCTCCATTAAGGCATAGACTGTTTGTGACTGTCCAGTTTTGGATGAGGGAGTATATTTTGTTGATGTTGGCAGAGTCTTGTATCAGATTGCCCGTGATTGGGATGAGGATCTGAGTATCATCTGCAAAATTAGTGTAGATGACTTCCATGTCATCTAGTGCTGCAAACAGAAGTTTGGTGTAAGCATTATATAAAGAGCCTTGGGGTACTCCAATCGGTACTGGGATAGGGTCAGCGGCCTCCTCACCTATGGCTACTCTTGAGGTGCGTTCAGATAAAAATGACGACCCAAGTGATCGCTTCGGATGAAAGGTGGAAGTTATTAGATAGTGCTGTTATATCATGTCCAAATCAAACGCAGCGGACAGGTCAAGTAGAAGTAGGATACCTAGATTGCCTGTGTCTCTAATGGAGTCATCTGGTTTTTGAGAAATAGTGTTGTCTCAGTACTGTCTGGGACGAAAACCTGACTGTCCATCTCCTAGTAGGCAGTTATTTTCTAGGTGAACTTGTTTTTGGGAATATGTGATTTAGTCAATTATTTTGAGGAGGAAGGGTGCCGTGGTTATGGGACTGTAGTTTGTGGGTATGGTAGGATCCAGCGTGGGTTTTTTAAGGAGGGGAGTGACCCAGGCTTCTTTAATATTGGCAGGTACTGAAAGAGGTATTAATGAAGTTGGTAATAATGGGTACTAGAGTGGGGGCACAAAGTTTGACTAATTTGGCGGGGAAGCTGTCACCTTTACAATTCGATGGTTAGAGTGAGGCGATGGTCTTGAGAACTTGATCTTGAGAAACCATAGTGAAATTGAATTTGGTTGCTGTATCTCGATTTTTTGTTGAAAGATTAGGGGGGGTCCTCTGTTTTATTGGTCAGTAATTTTCTTTTTGCTAATACTTTTTCTTTTAGGGTGTTGATTTTGGATGCTAATGTATCCTGTATGGTTGTACGCCATGCTTTGCTGGGGAAGACAGGGCTAGCGGGTGAGATGGGTGTTTCTAGTTCTCTGATAATAGCAAATAGTTCTTTGCTATTGGAGGTAGCATTCCTTATACGCATGTCAAGTGCATTGGCTTTAGAGGCAATGACAGCAGATTTGTATTTTTTTTTAAACTTCCTGGAACTCCGTGATACAGTCGGGGGGGGGGGTTGTTTCTTTATTTGGTGTCATAATGCTTTTTTTGTGAGTCAGTGCAATAAGTTCTTCATTGAACCAGGAGTTACTGTCTTTGGCTGATTTGGGGATTTTGAGTGTGCGTGGAGCTATTTCGTCAATGGCTGTTTTCAGGCAGGAGTCGTAGAAGGCAGAGATGGTGTCTGGATTGGTGCTCATGGTGGGCTGTGTCTCCGGTATTTTAGAGAGGACAGGGGTCAGATTTTCTAATGTGAGTTTACGCGTGTTTCTCATCAAGATGGGGATGGGAGAGGGCCGGGTGTTTCTTGTGCTATGGGTATAGATACGTTAAAGCAGATTAGATGGTGGTCTGACCATGTGATTTCAGAGATGGTTTCTAAGGATAGTTCTGTATTTAGTGTAAGTATCCAATCTAGGATTCTGCCTTTTGCGTGGGTGGGTGCATTAACTATTTGGGTGAATTGCGTTTCTTGTAATGCAGTGTGGAATGCTATAGCTTTGTTATCTCGAGGGTTATTGAAACCTAAATTAACGTCCCCTAGAATGATGAACCTTGTGGTTGGCTTAAGACAGGGGTGATGAGGAGTGAGATATCTATATCTGGGTGGTTGGTGGAATTGGGGACACTATAGATGATGAGGAAGTTGATGGTTGTTTTAGGGTCAGTGGACAATTTGAGCAGCAGGAGCTCATATCCCTCTGATTCTATTTTGCAGGATCTGAACTGTAATGATGTTTTGGTGATTATAGCTACTCCTCCTCCTCCCATGGCGTCTGATCGGTCAGCCCTCAGGATGGTGTAGTCTAGCGGGATGGCTATTGTTAGGAGTGGGCCGGAGGCCGAATGCAGCCAGGTTTCGGTCACTAGTATGAAATCTAGTTGTTGCTCCAGAATGGTGTTGTGTGTATCAATAGCATGTGCTCCTAGTGAACGTACGTTTAGTAAAACGCCTTTAAGTAGTGGTTTGGGAGTAGTGTGGGTGTGCTTGGGTATGTGGATAGTACTGGCGGTCTGGAATTAGCTGTGCTGTTTCGGATGGTTCCGCTGGTGTGCCGTATTCATGGAGACCTGCCGTGTGGCTATCTGGAAGGAGTTATGTTTAGGAGGGGTGGGGAAGGAAGGTGGTGCATTACAGTGTTGCTTGAGTATTATATGTTGTAGGTGGGTGCAGGAGGAAAGTCTTAACCTTCTGATAGTCTCCTTTATGGTGGAAGATGTATGGTCTGTGAATCTTGAGCTAAGGCGATATTTGCGTGAAACTTCTAGGCCTGGGGTAGTCTGTCCACTGATGGTTGAGGTGTTGGTGAGAATATCTGTATGAGCAAGACCTAATTGCCATAAATAAGATCTATAATGCCATTCAGGCATGGATGGCAAGCCATTCATTGGCAGTTAATTGCAACAAAACTGAACTCTTGATTTTTGCCCCTAGAGCACACCTGAGCAAATTAGCTCCTGAATACTTTAACTTTTATATTCAGGGCAATATCATCACCGTCTCCAAGAAAGTCAAGACCTTGGGGGTGGTTCTTGATGAGGAACTTTCTATGAGACCACATGCCTTACATTCAAACTACATGTGGTCTCATCACCAAACGTATACATTACACTCTCCCCTTCCTTTCTGTTGAAAATTGTGCTCTGCTTGCTACAGCTCTTGGTAATTCAAGACTGGATTACTGTAACAGGTTGCTAGCAGGTACCAAAGTTCTCAACATTCGGGCCCTGCAGGTAACCTAGAACAATGCTGTTTGGGCAATTCAAGGTCTGTCTAGGTGTGCGCATGTCTCAGACGCTAGGAGAGCCTTTCATTGGCTATCAATTAAGCATAGGATTACACACAAGATCCTGACCCTTGATTTAAAATGCCACTCCAAAATTGCCCAGCTTATTTTATCGATCGTGTTAAGCCTCATGTCAACACAAGAACCTTCGTTCCTCTATGGCACCTACCTTGATTCAGCCTAGATACAAACTTCCGCTTTTGAGGAACCTCTTTTGACGTCCAGGCCCCCCTACGTTGGAATCTCCTTCCTGCTCCCATATGCCTGGTTGCCAATTCGCCATACTTTAAAAAAGCCGTAGAAACCCATCTGTTTAATCTTAATCTGGGCTAGGCTGTGACTTGTCCTCTTATTGCCCCCTTGACCTCTACTGATCCTCTTGCTCCTGCCTTGTTCGCGTCTGTCCTGTCTTGTGTGCGCTCTGAGTCCTACGGGCGTGTGGCGCATTATAAAAATTAAATAATTAAATAATTAAATAGGGTAGTCTGTCATATTCCTATGATTTTGTGTCACATAAACCCTTTACATTTTGTTACATAGTGTTGATACTTTTGCTTTCAAAATATGAATATTAAAATCATATAATGTTATTTTATATTTTTGTGCAAGTATAAGTAATAACTATAATTGAAAAATATTTAAATACACATTTGTTTAAAAATATTTCTAATAAGGGAGAAGTGAAGATATTACAGTATAGATCCGTATTTTACCTAGCAGTGATGTTTTCACCGTTCATGATTTTCTTTTTTACAGAGATTTAACTAAAACGCTGGTTGAATAGGGGATTGTCAGAATGATGGATATCTATCTGCTAGGGCATTAGCCACTTTGCCACTAGCCATTGGCTAATGATATTTGACTCTTTGCTAGTAAGAAATGATGTGCTGGGTGTATGTATCAAATTGAGGTGGCGAGTGACTTTTATAAGGCTGGTTAATAGCTTTCAACTTGAATTTGTGCCGCCTTTGCTAGAAGGAATGTCTCCCACAACAAGCGCATTCAAATCACTAGCCTGTCCATTGCACTGCCTTTATCGCAAAAGGAACCATCACCCTAATCTACAGACCACTGCACATAAGTGCTTTCATTAACAACATCTCCAATTTACTGTCCTCTGTCATATTAGCACACACTAATAAAGTCTTTCTGGGAGATTTTAATGTCCCAGAGTCTCACGATGACAACCGCACTCGAAGCATGCTATTTGCCCTGACCGGGTTCATGATCCTTAAGCATATGTTTCACTCCCCCATGCACAACAAAGGCAATTCCCTAGACATAGTCCTTACATAATCGCCCCCACACAGGCCTTATTCCACTCGACTGGTCTACCCATGCCTCCATCCCACTGTCGATCGCCCACTTGACCACAGCCCACAATGGTCAGGCTAAACTCCTCCTCACTCAGTGCCACTCATTCAAAGCCTTCCCAGTCAATGGCTTGGAAGCAAGCGTCGCAGAATTCCCTGCCACTGGGAATATTTGGGTCCTCATAGAATTATTCAACAGCTCTGCTATGAAACTGGTGGACACTCAGGCCCCATAAAACCTGCTGTATGAGAACATACCACCCACCCCTTAAAACACCCCCAAGCTGGCCTCCAACAAATTCTCAATCAGACCACTGGAGAAACAGAGGCACAAAAAACATAACCCTGGAGATCTCACCAATCTCAAATCTATCGAATCAACTGTAGGATTCTGATCACTGAGGCCAAGGTTGCTCACTTGCTTGCTACTCCACTACAATTGTGTCAGCTTTTAACATCTTTGATGTAGTAAAGCATTGTACGAAACTCTAACCCGACCCCGAGGTACCAGCAACTGAGGAAAAATGCGGTGGAAACAACAACTTTTTAATTGGAAAAAAAAAACAATTCCAAAAGATCATTGACTCAACCTCCACCAGCTTTAGCCCCCCTCCATACCACAGCACGCAAACTGCCACTCATTTCTTTTCCCCCAACCTCCTGAAAACGCTTGCCCCCTCTCAAACCCACCTCCTACTGTGACGATATTATCCCAGCCTCATTAAATAATTAACGGGCAAGGCACTCAAAGCACTCTTCAGCATTATCAAAGCATTGCCCACTGAAGGGTCATTCCCGGACACACTCAAGACTGCTATAATACAAGCTCTTGGCTAGTGACATTACGATCCACCTGTTTTTTTGGCAAAATCTTGTAAGAAGTAGTGGCCACACAACTGCTCACCTAAATTGAACAATTACACCTTCTAAATGACTATCGGTCATGGTTCCGCTCCAATTGTAGCATTGAGACAAGACACCATGCAGGTGGTGGACTGTGCCAGCCAAATCATAGCAAACAGCGTCTTATGCCTCCTTGTCCACCTTGACCTTTCAACTGCATTCGACACAGTAAACTTCTGCATCCTCATATCCAATAGGATGGCATTCACTGGTACTGTCCTGAATTGGATCATCTCCTACTTCGCGGGTAGATACCAGCCGTTCAGATGAGCATGTTGCGTTCTGAGTCCCAGTCTCCTGCGGTGTCCTCCAAGGTTCCATTCTATCAATGATCCTCTTTACCTTTACATGGAGCCTCTGGACTTCGTCCAACAATACGCGGATGGCTCTCAATTAGACATGAAAGTAAAAAGCCCACAGGACCTCAGTCATTGCTGCAATCACCTAGCCATCGTATGGTCCTGTATGGTTGACTACCTAGCTTAAATGTGTAACCGCTCCAAGACCAATTCCATCCTCATCGGTCCTACGGCTACACAGCAATTCATCCAACAAAGGCTCAATGTTATGTGCCTAGAAGGATTTGATCTCCAACTCTCAGATTCAGCAGATTCTCTAGGCGTCACTATCGGCAGCAGCCTGTCCTTCCAGTAACACATAGCCAAGAAGGCCCAAACGGCATGGCACCTAATCTACAAATACACCTTTCACAAATTCGAACCCTTCATTCCACCACAGAACATCCGTACCGTAGTGCAGGCCCTTGTTGTCTTGCACATCGATCAGGGATAATGCCCTCCTGATGGGGCACCCAGCCGCCACATTGGTTCCAAGTCCATCACGCTTCAGCACACCTTATTACATGTGCCTCGAAATTTGACCGAATCGCCCACATCCTACACAAATTACTTTTGCTTCCTCTCCAGGCCAGGATACTGGTCAAGACTGTATGTTGTGGTGAACCAGAAGGAGGAGTTGGATTAATTACTAACATAATTCAAGTGTGTTTATTAAAATTAAAAGAATTCAACTATTTAACCCTAGCGCTATGAGGGGAGTTCCCTGCCTAACAAACTCAAATTAATGGTGCTTGTCAAATGTCTCAAAAGAAACCGTCCTTAGTCCAAATCCTGTTCAGCTAACTGGCCCTACCACTTAAGAAAACTTAACAAAAAGGAGGAGGCTGGAGCAGTAGCCTCTGTGTTTGGCTTCTGCCTGGTCCAACACTTGGATATTTTCTCCAAGGAGCAGGTTCTAAAAGTTCGACAAAGTTAATCAATTCCTTGCAGTACAGTACTCCACCTCTCTCCAGCTCCTGTATTCTACGGTTCTGTCTTTTTATATATCCTTCATGCGTCTTCCTTTTCCTCAGGAAAGACAAGGTTTTATTTACAAAACGTAACCATTTCCGACTTGGTGCGTTAATATGTCCTTGTCTTATTTTCACACAATTGAACCTTTCAGGTTCTCTCTCTTCCCAGTTCTGTTCACTAGGTTTCTTGTTTCCACAACTTCCCAAAGTCCCCAGGCATTCTAACAGGTTTGTTTTAGCAGGCCCTCGGTAGGGCATCTGCCTGTCAGAGTTTTCCAGTCTGCCGTAACCCTTGTGGCTTCTCCAGCCTCGAGCGTCAATATCTTTTGGTTTCCCAGGGCTCCCCAAAGCCCTCCTATAGGCTTGCTTTGTCTCTATTCTGTTTTATCTGGTTCCTGTAACCCTTGTAGTCTTCCCAGCCTCGAATTACACTGTTTGCACCTCTTCTTGGCGCTACCTTTTCAGGAGCATTTGCTTCCCTTCTGCTGCTTGGCTGCTAATGCACCTCTTGTGCAGAGTTCAGGGATTTTGTTTCTCTGCTGCACTCTGGTTTCGGCACTAGATAACGGGCCCCAGGCTCACTGCAGCTTGCGTGGGGTCGCACCATCAGGCGAGACGGTTGTTTTACCATCCCAGTCTTCTCCTTGACCCATCTAGCGTGGCTCTGCCCCTCCAGGACATCTTCTAATCAGAGGCTGCTTCCCATTCAAAGTTCCTTGTGGTTTTATGTACGTCATGACAAAAATAAGGGGTGTGTCCTTCTTTGACTGCAGCGTTCAGGCAAGATCCAGCATTACTAGAAGCCAAAGACATTGAAGAAATGTCAGTGTTCGGTGAATCCAAATCGGAGTTAACAGTCTTTCCGATTCCCATGTAGGCAGATAATGTACTCTGGACTGGGAGTTCCTTATTGGAATGGGAGTCCTTGTCCCTGAGAGTGATATGATATTTTAATTCTATCGCGTCCTTACACAAGTGTTTCAGAGCGCGAAAAGGCAAGGGAGGGGAAACAGGGGAGAACAAAACGGCAATCTTACTAGGCCCATTGACATTGAGAACGCGCAAGTGCATGGGGGAGGGGAAAAGTGCATGGAAGGGGGGAGGAGTGGAAAGTGCAAAGCAGAGGAGAAACAGATAAATAACAATAAATAATAGACGCAACAAACAGTGGTAGTGCAGCCAGCAATTTGCAAGTGCTAGGTTTAAGGCAGCAGACATGGTAGGTCTGATAAGTGCAGGAAGAAAAAAGGGGGGGGGCTATATGGGTACAGATACAGACCCCAGTGCAAGGGGTGGCCCGGAGGCAATATCAGAGGGTGGCAGGGTGGGCAGGTACCTGGGCCCGAAGGACAGAGGGTGGCCGGGTGCATGGTGCAAAGAGAGAACAGATCAGCAGGGGAGAGGGGGAGCGAAGGCAGAAGAAAAGAGGAAGGTCTTGAGGTGCTTCTGGAACCGGAGATGGTTCTCCTCAAGTTTTAGAGTGGCAGGGAGGCTGTTCCAGAGGGAGGCCCCAGCTGAAGACAGAGATCTAATCCCAGCTCGTTTCTTTGAAAAACGACTGGCCCTGAGGGAGTTGGAGGTAGAGGAGCGAAGAGCTTGAGAGGGGAGGTATTTGCGGAGGGATAGTTGAAGGTATTTTGGACCCAGGCTCCAGAAAGCCTTGTGGACAATGCAGAGGGTTTTGAATTTAATACTTGCATCCACTGGGAGCCAATGGAGAGATTTCAGAGCTGGAGAGATACGATCCCAGAGCTTGACGCCAAGGACAAGTCTTGCAGTCCTGTTCTGGATTAGTTGCAGAGGGCGGAGTGTAGAGGCAGGTAGATTTAGAAAGAGGCTGTTACAATAGTCCAAGATAGAGAGAACCAGAGCTTGGGATACCATGACCTTTTGGGGGAAGGAGAGGAAAGGCAGATTACCTCCGAGGAGGAGCAGTCGGAAATTTGACTTTTTAGAGACCTCAGAGATGTGGGCGGAGAAGGAAAGGCCTCGCAGGTGGGGGTAGGAGGGCGGCCAAGGGAGGCCGGCCTGAGAGTGAGGGGAAAGGATGGTGAAGGTGTGCCGATGAAGAGGATCTCTGTCTTGCTGGCATTCAGACAAAGATCATTGGCGGCACACCAATCTTGAATGGCAGTTAGGCAATCAGAGATGAGAGAGGGAGAGGAGGTGGCCGAGGGCAGCCTGAAAATGAGTTGAGTGTCGTCAGCGTAGCACTGGAAATTTGAGCAAAAAGTGGCAAAGCAGTGGGCGAGAATTGCCAAGTATTGGTTGAAAAGCCAGGGCGAGAGGTTAGACCCCTGGAGAACACCACAGGTAGAGAGGCAGATCGATGAAAGGAAGGACCCAAGTTGGACCTGGGAGGGTTGATCTGAGAGCAAAGAGGTCAGCCAGGACAGAGCCTGATCAGTGATACCCAGGTTTTCACGGAGACGGCGGAGCAGTATGGTATGGTTGACCGTGTCGAAGGCAGAAGAGAGATCGAGGAGGATGAGGACAGAGGGAATGTTAGAGTCAAGGTTTGGAGAGCAGATCTTCACGGTTGTTCAGGAGAGCAGTTTCTGTGCTTCTGGCAGCTCTGAAACCAGATTGGTGGTCATGGAGACAGCCAACAGAATTGGAATGAAGGTTAAGCTGAGAGATGGCCAACTTTTCTAGGAGTTTGCCAAGAAAGGGAGTAATGGAAATTGGCCGATAGTTAGCTGGACAAGAAGGATCAGCTGTGGGTTTCTGGAGAAGAGGATTTACAAAGGAGTGCTTCAGAGGGGAGGGGAAGGATCCCGAGGCAAAGGAGTAGTTGCAAAAATCAGCAAGGGCCGGAGCGAGGGTGTCAATGTGGTCCTTGATGGTTTTAGAGGAACAGGGATGAACCTGTTTTGGCGAGGCTTTCATAGATCGGACTTGTCTAGCGACCTCTTCAGTGGAGAAAAGAGGAAAGGACGAGAAGGATGGTGGGAGGGTGGCCTCAGCAAGCACAGATGGAGAGGGGGGGTGTGGGTGGAGAGGGTGGACAGGATGTCCTGGGGTTTTGAGATAAAGTGAGAGGCAAGGGCATTGCAAAGAGCCTGGGAGGCAACAGGAGGGGTAGAGACTGCAGCAGGGTTGGCCAGCTCCTTGCAGATTTTAAAGAGTTTGGCCGAGTTGTTTGATGCCGCAGAGACACAAGCTTGAATGTGAACTCTCTTCTTGGTGAGGTCAGAGAGTCGGTATTGCCTTTGTAGCAGGTGACAGGCCAGTTTGCCAGAGGATGAACAGGAAGTCCTCCATTTCCTCTCAGCTACCCTACACTTACGTTTAAGTGTAGCTAGGTCAGAGTCATACCAGGAATTGCACATGGCTTTGGACTTCAAACGGATCCTCATGACAGGGGCAAGAGCATCAAGCGTATCAGAAATTGAAGAGTAGAGCAGAGACAGGGCTGTGTCAGGATGTGAGACAGCCAAAGGTGGAGGAGGGGGAGAAAAAGTGGCAGCAAAAGCTGACACATGCTTCATGGGCCGGATGTCCGAGAAGGTAGGTGGCAGTGTTGGGGTAGGCTTGGCTTGGGGGGAAGGGAGGGAGAGATGAGAGGAGGGAGTGATTGCTCCAGGAGAGAGGAGTCGTCAGAGGGATGGAGAGGGGGAGGTCAGAGGAGATCAAGACATCAAGTGTGTACCCTGCAGAGTGAGTCAGTCCAGAGGGGAGGATGGACAGGGAGAGGGAGTCGCAGAGGTCACGGAAGAGTACAGTGGAGTCACTCACATTGGGTCCGACTTTCCCAGAACCCTAGGGATGGTCTCGCTAAGCGGGATCACCTCCCTAGACTCAAAGGGTGTGGCAGTTGCAAGTAGCACACCAGAATACTTGGCGGCTAAACTCCAGATATCTGTTGGGGCACGCTCCTCACACAGCAAATCGACCAAGGGCTTGAATCACAACTCGTACTCAAAGAAAGGACCTTCAAAAAATCCTTCTCTTGTTACGCACGCATTTGGAAGTCGATCCCAGTCTCGGCTTGGAATGGCTCGCCAATTCTCTATTTTCTCAAATATCGCAAGTGTTTTTTAACCATACCTGACCAACGACTAATCTTGATAGATGCACAGACTGATGTACAGACTGCAACTCACAGTACTGTGCTACTGTTATGAAGCCAACCAAAACTGTAGAAATAGCAATATTCCTATGTCCCGTCCCCTTTCCTCCATACTTCCTCCATACTTTGGGACATCTAATCTTGATAGATGCACAGACTGATGTACAGACTGCAACTCACAGTACTGTGCTACTATTATGATGCCAACCCAAACTGTGGAAATGGCAATACTCCTATGTCCCGTCCCCTTTCCTCCATACTTTTGGGACATTCTGTCCATTGGGACGGAATCGGAGCACTTTTTAAGCATCCAAAAATGTTCTTTTCTCTGCACGGTCGGGGTTGGATGTCCTTCATACTCCTGCTCCGGTTACACGGTCTACTTTCTTCTGTCTATGTCAGAGAGTCATGTTCTTCGTGCAAACGTTGTTTCGCGAGGGCGATCCGGTTTCTCTCTGTCTGGAGTGCTAGGGCCCGGAACACCGGTGGAACTCTTGCTTCCACTGTCACTTCCTCTTCGTCCGTGCACTCCAGCGTTGGCTTGTCTGGTGTGAGGTGCTCCAACTGATTCCTCCTCTGCATTTACAGCAATTCATCGAAGAAAAAAGGAAGTGTCCAGTAAGTTCCTTCATTTTTAGGGCACCCAGGCCAGGGGACTCCTTCCCGGGGTCTTCTGGTTCCGGTAGGGGCCCCAGTGACTCTGGTACCAGCGCTCTCCCTGAGGTGTCCTGTAAGGGATCTAACCTGGACTACAGAGTATTCTCCGCGGTCCACTGTAAGGAGGCTGTCAGGGCCAGATCTTCATCCGAGGTTCCCCATCTGGGGGCTAAAGTTAAAACAAGTATTTCTGGGGCTGTTTTCACTGGGATAGTTTCCTGTCCAGTAACTAAAGGCACTGCAGGTTACCTCTAAGGATCCCCGACTATAAGCTATAATTACACCTGGCAGAATCGAGGGCCTTCCTCTGAGGGCTCTGGCTACGGGGGGTGACCCTAAGCCTTCCCACACACAGTCGGGTGGTCGAACCAATCCTGCTGAGGTGGCAAAGAAGGAAGGCAAACACCTTAAGTCTTCAATTACCAGCCCTGCCGAGGTTCCCTCTCCAAGGGCTAATTCTTTAGCAGACTCTAAGGGATCTCAAAAGCACACTAGATCTGCTAGCACCGGCTCTGCCGTGGTTCCAGGTCACAAGGCTAAAATGGAAAGGAAGTCCCTTGATACTCCTGTGGTGACAATGGCCTCGCTGACACCTGTGACGCAGTTCACCTCAGGCAGTAACAAAATGGCAGCCCAACCCATGTAGTCTGAGGCGGCCATTTTGACTACCTCTCTCACATCAATGTTCTCAACAGCTGGTTGCGAGGGGCCTGTTTTTTTGGACGAGCAGCCTTTTCCACGCAGTGTGGATAAAAGGAATCCGTTCTGCCCTCCAATGGATTGGCGTGCTCCTTTTTACGCTGCCACACAGTGTCTTCTACTTCTGCACTCTTAGTTTATGTGGTTCCAGCTGGTAGAGGGCCATCCTGGCATCCAGCCTCTTTGCAACCATGGGGGTATGCCCTTTCAGAGCTGCCTCTACCCACTCCTGTGCCTAGACCTTCCTCTGATGTTTTTTTTTTGGCAAATTCCAGGCCCTTATGCACTCTGACCTGATGAAGGCATACTTTAAGTATCTATTAAAAGAAACTCTAGCCGCAACTTGCTCCAGCTACTCCTGTGCAGGCTCTGGTAGTGCCACCCACTCCTCCTCTTCCGGTGGGGCTCCCTTCTCGACTACCACCACTGCCTCAACTTTCACCTATACTTAAGACTCCCATTACGCAGTCAGGTCTGCCCACAGGGTCTGAGGTGCCACGTGCTGTGGATCAAGTTTCTGTTCCCACCGCATTGGATGAAGATCAAGCGGACCAGGACCTGTGGACCCGACTCCAAAATGATTCTGGTTCCATCCTCCATGATGGCAGATCATGGTTTCTGTTCCTACCACATTGGATGAAGATCAAACGGACTAGGATAGTGAGGACCCATCCCGCTCCGTCAGAGCCTTTCATGACCGGTTTTGGATATGATGGCATTGCTAGATATTCCTATTCCCAAGCTTCCGGCTCCACAAGAAGGCGTACTTTCCGGAGACTTTACTCTTTTGACATAGGTGTGCACAGGCCTTTTACTTCAAAAGGATGTGCTAGCTAAAGCCAACAAAGTCTGGGAAAAAACTCATTCCAGGCAGCACATGAACAGGACTATTTACCACGCTACAAACTACACTCATCAGAGGACATAACCTTGACTGCATGTCCACTCCCCTCATCAACGGTGGTGGCAACAGCTAAGCTCCAGTCTAAGCCATACTCGGCATCCTCTACAGCAGCTTCTCAAGTCCTTTCCAAAGAGGACAAGCTTCTTGATGCTATTGGGCAAAAGGTTTTTTTCCAATTCGGCTCTCCAGCAGCAACAAGTGAATACCGAGGTCATCCTGGCAGCGGAAAATCTCAAGCTGCGGAAAGATCTTGCAGAGTTTCGGGATTGTATCTCTCCTGACAGGCTCAAAGATTTAAAAGACGGCTTATCCGATGCCAAAGTGCTGGCTCAAGACCTGCTGGAGGCCACGTCCCATCATGTGACCCTTCTGCTTGGGGCCTTATGGTTGGAGTAGACATCTCCCACTAAGCGTGGCTGCATGCTACGAAATTCTCGAAGGAGGTTCAGGACAAAGTATTTGATCTTCCCTTTGAAGGTAAAGAACTGTTTCACTTCGCCACCGTTGAGGAACTTGCTAAAACAAAAACAAAGGCAAGCACTCAAACGGCCAAATCTTTGTCCGTCTTGGTAAAGACCCCAGCTAAAGCAGCTTATACTCTGAGGTCATGGACCCAAACTAGGTCCTTCTCAGGTTTCAGAGGGTTCCTACATGCCTACATGCATATCCTGATCTGGGGCCCACATCGGAAATACCTGCGATTCTCCATGGGAACGGAACACTTCCAGTATCGAGTGCAACCGTTTGGTCTTTACGAAGAAGTCTGATGGTTGCTCAAAACCTGATTTTTCTAGGTTTCCGTTGGGATAGTGTTACTGCTAGAGTGTTTCTGATGGAGGATAGAATTGCGGACCTATCAAGCACGTGCCAGCTTTTCCTTCAGTCCTCCCTCATGTGAGCATGGTGGTTCCAGAGACTCCTGGGCCTTATGGCTTCTTGCGTGTTAGCCCTACCTCTTCCAAGACTGAAAATGTGGCACACTTACTTTGCTCTTAGGAACTGCTGGTCTGAAGCTGTGGACCCAACTCAAAGATTATTCTGGTTCCATCCTCCATGATGGTGGATCTTCTGTGGTGGTCATGGGCCCGCAACCTTTCAGTGGGGGACCTTCTTCCAGGAGCCCTGCCCACAAGTTGCGGTTACAACAGACTCCTCCCTTCTAGGGTGTGGGGCGACGCTACTTCACCTCGAGGTGTACGATCTGTGGACGCCCCAGGACAGACATTCCCATATCATAGCAGTTTTTCTTGCACTGAAGGCTTTTGATCCCTATATCATCAACAGTATGGTTCGAATTTGCACAGACAATTCCGTAGAAATGTTCTACATCAACAAGCAGGGGGTGCACCAGGTCCCCTCCTCTGGTGTATCTAGCTTTCCAGATTTGAAATTGGGCGATCCAGCACAATGTCTGGCTTCAAGCAATGCACATTCCGAGTCACGTCAATGTTGCGGCAGACTCCCTGAGCCGCCAATCTGCAGCGAGTTTCGAGTGGGAGATGAACAGCGATGTTCTTACCAGGATCTTCCAGCAATGGGGTTCTCCAGTGGTGGACCTTTTTGCACCTCAACAAACAGGAAACGTCCTCTTTATGCTTCCATGGACGGTATCGGAGTGTCTTCCTTGGGGGACGCTCGTGAAATCCCTTGGGACAACATGAAGGCTTACGTCTTCCCACCTTTGATGTTGATTCATTGTCACTCTGGAAACTCGGGAGCACTTCCACCTGCACTCTCCTCTTCATAACTCCTTGGTGGCCAGCCAGGTTCTGGTTTTTCGGAGCTGCAGCACCTGTTGGTATGCAACCCGATCAGTTTGCCGCAGATTCCCAACCTTCTCCATCGGAGCAATCACCAGTTGTGGCACCCCTCCCCACAATCCTTCAGCTTGGCGGCCTGGTACGGGAGTTCAGGTCCTTAGCGCAGTTTTACCTTTCAGATAATATGTGCATAATTCAGGAAGCACATAAGGCTTCTATTAGGGCTCAGTACAAAATAAAATGCCTTTGTTTTTGTCATTGTTGTCTAGCTAAGCAGCTTGATCGTCAACAAGCTTCTATTGACTGTGTCTTGTGTGTCTTGTCTTTTAAATCAGACCTTGCCATCTCTGACATTCACGTCTTATCAAGCAGGACATGCCTATCCACCATTGCAGCTTATCTGTCTATAGACGGTTGCTCCTTTTCACAGGCAAACCCAGCAATCAAGAGACACTTTGCAGGTCATCTTCCTCTCTTTCCTCCGGTCAGGCCTCCTCATCCAAAATGGGATCTGAATGTGGTCCTCACCGCTTTGTGTCATAAGCAATTTGAACCTATTCCCACTACCGAGCTCAAGTACCTTTCTTGGAAAGTGGCCTTCTTTATTGCGGTAACATCTGCAAGAAGAATACGTGAGGTTCAGGCTCTCTCTGTTGAACATCCGTTCCTAACATTCCACAAGGATAAGGTTGTGCTTCGCACTCATCCTTCCTTCCTTCTTTCCTTCTCAAAATAGTCTCCAATTTCCATATAAACCAGTCAATATCCTTACCAGTTTTCTTCCCAAACCCGGTCTCCGAGACCGAGAGGGTTTTACACAACCTAGACGTCAGACGAGCTCGACAGAACAAGCAAACTTAGAAGTTCTTCACAATTCTTTGTTAGGTTTGGTGAGCCAAAAGGGAAACCTGCTTTGAAAGCATCCAACTCACGTTGGATAGCTTCATGTATGTCCGAGGCCTACACAATTGAAGGCCTTCAGCCCACAAAGGGCGCTCATGCACATTTGGTCTGTGACAAAGCGGCTGCTGTTGCCTTCCAGAAATATGTCCCCTGGGAGTCCATAGCTAAGGCTGCTACATGGGCTTCTCCTTTGGCTTTTTGCAGGCATTACGGGCTGATGCCCAGTTCAGCCCAGCAGTTCTTAAAAACTTGTTCCAATAAGGGAAATTTCCATCCTTCCGTTTCCTTTGGTCAGTGCTTGGGAATCTCCCAAAAGTATGGAGGAAAGGGGACGGAACGTAGGACTATGACAGTTACTCACCATAATGACTACCTTACTCCTAGTCCATAGTCCACTTTCCTCCATACGCTTGCCCGCCGTCCCCTCTAATAAGTATCCTAGCTACAGTGTATCAAGATAATTTTTCTTTAAGTGTATTTATTTTCATTTTCTCCAGCGGACCAGCCTTGCCTTTCATCTTTTGTTATTGCACTGTGCCATCGTTCCGCCTTCATAGTTGATTTCTTTCCAGCTAGTTCTCTTGTGAGATCTCTTCTTTCCCCTGAAACAAGTGAACTCTTCATCTTCTCCCCAAAGGACTTAAAGGACAGAGACACCCTGACTCATCTAAACGCACTGTGCACCAGCCAGGTGTTCATGCTCCCTGTGGGACCCCAAAGCCAATCTGTAATGTCTGCCATCAGCCAGTTAATCACGCTTGCTCTGCTCCTCCCTCCTGTGCTAACGGACTACCAAGAGAACTCTTTCCTCCAGATCTGCCATTTGGCAGCCAGCGCGCTCAATTCAACCAACTGCTTGGTCTGTGCCCATATACCTCCCCGTCTGGGCGCAGTATTCCCTCTTCAAGCCGTACCTGCCGGCATCTCTGAATTATTCCTCCGCCATCCTGCGAAGCCCAGGGCACATCTGGAAAAAGCAGCTCTAATGGTGCGGTACAAGGCCACCTTCGCTGTGTGCTTCGAGTGGGTTGGGGAAGAAGGGGCAGAAGATGTGGGCACTACCACCAGATGCCAGTCCTGGTTGTGAAGAAACTGGCACAATCTAACATGGACTGTTCAAACAAGCCAGCTAACCGAATGTCCTCTCCCTGTGAAAACGCCCCAACTAACTTTTCAACAATACAGCCCCGCCTCCTACTTTGCATTGCCTGCCGGGTATCGAAGCTACCCATGCCTGATTACCAGCCAACAGACACCTGGTTGGCTCCTGAAGACCTCTTCAGGATCTGAGGCAGCAAAGCCTACAAGCCGCTGCCTCAACAATGGAGCAGCAGCTGTGCCCTAGGGCACGCCATCAGGGTCATCAAAGAAAGACCACTTGGCAAGATCCGAAATGCACGTGACCTACAACAAGCCCATGGCATAGTCAACACCTACACTCCTCTAACGGACGCGCAACTGTATGGCACTGCATTAGTACCACAGATGGGTGTCGTGAGAGTAGGGTGGGCTGTCTATTTGTTGCAAGCAATTCTGGAGGTGGTAGTGAATGAGACGGCTGTATCACTGGAGACATTGGCTGCATTGCAGAGGGAGTTGAAAAAGCTAGCTCTCCAAAATCGTATTGCCCTGACATGATTCTGGCTTCCCATGGTGGAGTGCGTGCACTTGTTGGGTCAGAGTGTTGTGCGTTTGTTCCAGACTCCTCAGATGAAATCTTTGACCATACCGCTCATATCACCTCCCTTGGGGCCACGCCCAGGGATACATCCAAAGACTTTCTATAAGGAATATAATACTCATTCAGCTCCTTTGGGGGGAAATGGCTTTCATATTTCCTGTATGCTGTTGGGGGGGTTGCTTGCACTAATTGTCATCTGCAAACTACTCTGGTGCTTCATAGAAAACTGTTGTCACACCCCTGGACGCTTCTTGACCATGGCTCATATCCCCGTCACATCCTGAAATCAGACTCCTTCAACCAAGAACTTTACAGTTTGCCCAAATTGAGGTGTCACACTGATCCCCAGCCCAGTTGATGTGGCCCTTTTTGGGACTGGGGGGGCTGTGGAAATGGCAATTTCTATGTACCCTTTTATTTGCAATGTAGTACATGACTTTTAATTCCCCCACTGTATTGAGTGTATTGCACAACTTCATTTTCCAAAGTATTAGGTGACTTTTATTTTTCCCAAATGTATTTTCCTCTGTGTCCCCTGCACTGTGTGGTGGGGGCGAGGGGGCAGGAGGGTGGATTGTGGACCCAAGCCATAATCCGTCAACAAAGAACCAATTCTATCTGTTGCTCAACTGCAGCCTGGACCCCCTTTCAACTCTTCCTCCCACTCGTCCCCACCCTATAATTAATCTCCCCTTTGTCTTGGCATGAAGCCTCTCTGAACCATGCAAACCAGTTCCACTTGTTGTGTCCAACAAGTAACCTCCCCTTTGGCCCCAACTGCCCTGCAGTGTTGGACTTCCATGTTTCCTGCTTTGTGGCTCCAGCGCCCCTGAAAAGCAAGCATAACAGACTTTTTTATCCTACCGACATCTGCGCTGTTGAGTTTTAACGACAACAACACACTGAGTCACTGTATACTAACTTCACCAAATCGTATGTTCTAGACCACCCTAATAGCTCTATATGAATGTTAATCTGGTGCTTGCAGGTGCTCCAAGAAACTACTGTATATTTTTTCATTGGCTGAAAACTCGTAGCCTGAGGACAGGCTATTTTTTAACGGTGTATGATGATAAATAAAATTGTATTTTGATGTATTAACAACAGTCAATGATCTGCTAAGTGCCATAGACAGACCAATTTATTGAACTGTTAAAGTGGGGTGCATCACACATATCTGCAGGTGTAACCCATGCCCGTTTATACATGTAGCCTGTTTACAAGACAAAATATTCTAAATGTATTATTGTTTTTTCAATAATAATAGCTGGAATCCCAACACACACCCACATTGTTTAAGTTACATCATGAATATGGTCGCAAGGCAAGTTTGTCTTTTTAAACTTGGGAATAGTTGTAAAGTAAAGATAAAACTAAATTGTGTTCTGAGCGATAGTAATTCATAACGGGATTGCATTAAAAAGCCAAAATGGTGGCTTGTTATGGAGTCAAAGTCAGAATTCCATGCTGGGCACCACCACCTCTACCGCTGACCGCCATTTTCTTCTGCCTGCTCACATCCGCCAACATTCACCCCTCTCCCCCCCCCCGAAAGGCCACATCAGTGACCCACAACAACCACTTACCTGCCATGCCCAACACCATCTGCGACCTAAGAGGATCCTGTAACTGTCTGCCCACTGCCAGCAAATTGGAAAATGTACTCACTCACGTGACTTATCCATGTTTGTAGTTCTTTTAAAGGATTCAGATTGTGGAGTTTACACAAAGCTTTTTTACCAAAACAAACCCATTAGGATTTTTGGCCGGGGTGTTAATAGCAGTAATGGCCGGGCGGTGAGGGGGCATGAGCACCGCAGGCCATAGGCCAATCACCAGGCAGTGTAGCTTGCCATTGCATCCACGTGGGCTAGCAGCTCCTGGTCGCAGAGGATTGCAGAGCACTGCTAGATGCATACTCGGGCCTCCCACCGAAGAGATTACCGTTTTAGATGTTTGTTTTCCTTGTATGGACAGTAGATTGCCATTGAAGAATACAAAGTGGGTGGGGGTTTAAGCGGGGAAATGGTGAGAATGGGACAACAGTTATTCTCTTATGTTGGGGACCTGTGCCTGTAATTTACACAGGAATATCTACTGCAGTCTAAGTAAGTATTTGACCGTGTTTGGTAAATAAGATGCGGGATGCGCTTTTACTGCACATTCGGCATGAACGGAAAGGCTGCATCCCATTATACTGTCCCCAGCTTCCGGAGGAAGGAGTGTGGTGCTGGCAAATAATGAAGGAAAGGGAAGAAAGAAAAGGACCCTGTGACGGAAGTCTCTACCCACTTCAGGGCTAAGCGACTTAAGTTGCAGGGAGGCGCAGGTAGGGGGAATGTGGCACAGTGTGATCGTTTTTGTAATCGCCCCGCACGCCCGCTCGCTCTGAGGAACGTTACGGTGCTCAGGTTACAAACACATGTATCAGTGACCGCGCCTTTCATATGCATTATGGAACGTTCCCAACTCAAAAAGATCACAAAACACCAGTTACTTTACAAACCTGTGCTAGTGAGCAACACGAAGCACCAATTTAAAGATGAGCTTATATCCATTATGTTTACTTTCTTGATATGCAAAACAATAAAGTTTTAAGTCACTAATCAAATGTTTTCAACGTCATAAACAACACAACGTTTTGGAATTTTATGACAAAGAATCTGCATATCTATCTTTTTTACAGAACTTTTACATGTGTTAAAATCACTGAAAGTACCATGGGTTTAACTCGATTTTTTCTGGTTGGCATTATTTTGCATTCTGGGACTTATAGTTTAACATTCATGATGGGCAAATTAAAGCCACGATATGTGGCTTATTATGTAATTTGTGTTTTTTGTAAGTACATTCCAAAAGACATTGCTGTAGACCTTGAAATCCAACTATTTGAGCCAAAATGTGTGAGCCTGGTCAACCCCCTAAACCTCCCAATTGACTTCCTGCTGGCCATCTGTCCGACCATCCCAATCCGCCTTTTTGGATACAGCCAGAATACATAGCTCCTTTTTTCCACTTCCATCCCTGCATAGACGAGACCCATTGTCAAGGTCCCTTGGTGACTTGCGATTGTCATGCCATACCAGGCCCTTCTAGGCTCGCCACATATAATGACATATTCTTTCGTGGCCCCTTGTCGGTCGCCCTCTCGATTTCCTATCTCAAAATCAGCTCAACAAAGCCACCCACGACGGACGTCTGAATAGCGTTCTACCTCGTAGCCTCTAGAGGGCAATGCCGGCCAACGTTATACGGAGAAGCATAGGCATTTCTGGCAAGAATACTTGCAGGCTCGCAAACCTGGAAAAGCAGAAGGGGGTCAAGAGAGAGCATGGTGTATTCAATTAGAAGTCATAAGAGATTGGAGGAGGGGTGAAGTGGTGTCTAGGAATCGCGGCTGAGCTGCCAAAGAGGCAAAGGGTTTCAGCGTACAGCCGACACCTTGCATGTTTCTGGCGTTAACCAATAAATGCTGTGCCGGTTCCTGTGTACAGCCCCAGAGCTCTCTGGATTCCGTCTTGTCATGCGTGAGGAGGCCATACAGTGCTGGTTTTTCTTTTTGATTTCTGAGACTTGTAGTTTTACTTTCCCAATTTAAATGTAGGGAAACAGCAAGTCCCAGAATTCAAAGAAGAAGAAAAAAACAGGACTGGGTGGGCATTTCGTGCATTGCAAAGGGAATATTTGGAGCTCTGCAGACCACATTGTGCTTTTTTCTGTATATATTTATTTATTTTTTATTTATTTATTTGTATTTGTATAGCGCAACATACAGCCCATGGGCATCGTGGCGCTTGCAAGTCAATGAAAGAAAGCTTAATTGTGAAACAGGGATACAGTCTTGGTTACAGGCATGTTAAGTAAGCAAAGATAGGCTAAGGCTTACACTTGACAAATCAAACGAATAGTCTGGTTTTAACGGCTTTATGGAAGGCCAGATGGGAGTCAATCATCCTTATAGCCAATACTATGTATCTTTCTCCGTAAAGGCCACGCTGCAATTTGTTGTGTATAGGTAGAGTTGTGGGAGTCAGTGAATTCATGTTACAAGGATCAAACCTGAGGCGAGACAGGGAAACGGCAGCATAAAACGTGGAATGGAATATTTTGCAAATCACACAGCTATGTGAATAAACCACTGCTTAGTGCTCCAGGTTCAGCACTTAACCAAAGTGTACGATCCTGGGCAAATCGATTATTCACACTGCATCACCTGCCAAACTTGGGGGTCCATAGAAGTGATTAACTTTGCAGCTTATTTTATGAAAACTAACCCAAAGATTTACTAGACCATAGTGTTGCTCCAGCCAAAATTATTCTGTCCATTCTTATATTGCTCACCACAATTTATTTGCCACCTGCAAATTAATGTTTTGGCTTTTAATCACAAACACACTGCAGGTGGGAGGTTCAGGGTGATGAGGCCGATTGTCGTGCCTCTATACCTTCAACTCTCTCTTCCTAAATATCTTCCTTCTCGAGCTCTTCGCTCATCCTCCTCCAACTCCCCTAGGGCCAGTCGCTTCTCCAAGCAACGAGTGGGTGGTAGATCTTTCTGTTGCTGGGGCCTCCCTCTGGAACAGCCTCCCTGCCTCCCTGAAACGTGAGGAGAACCATCTTCGGGTTTCGGAAGCACCTCATACCTTTCTCTTCGCTTCTGCTTTCTCTCCTCCTCTCCCTGCTGAACTCCTGACTGAAACTGCACTGGTCACCTGGCTACCCTCTGATCTCGGGCCCAAGTCCCCTCCCTCGCCAGCTGCATGCATGCAATGCCTCCCAGGCAACCGCTGCACTTGGCGGCTGTTTCTGTAGCCCAACAGTCCCCACCAGCTCCTGACACTTGATGTCTGCACTCATCCCTGTACTTGCCACCAGCTGGCCGCACTTTTTACCTATTGTTTTTATTTATTCTATTTTCTTTTTACTATTGATCCTATGTACTGCACTGCCTCCTCCCCTTTTCCCCCGCACTTTCCCTTTCCCCCCTCCCCTGCACTTGGGCGATCTCTGCGTCACCTGGCCTAGTAAGATTGTTGTCCGACTTCCCTCTGATCCCCGTCCCCTGCCTCGTCGCGCCTTGAAATACTTGTGTATAGGCACGTTATAAATGCCATATCGTCATCATCAAAGGGGAAAGGAAGACCATGGGAAGAGAAGCATTTTCCCCTGGTGGAGTAGAACTGTGAGAGTACAGTACCGGGCGACATTGTCTTGCTACAGCAAATCCCGGGGAAGAGTGGCATTCCCCCTCGTGCTGAGAACTGTGAAGCAAGGTGTAGGAAGAGCCAGAACAAGGGAGTAATTCCTCCTGGCATTGTGAACTACTGTGAAAACCAAACTGGAGAAAAATCAGGGGAAGGGAGACATTTCCCCTGGCGCTGAGAAACCTACAGAAGGTTGGGGGAGGGAGTCATCCCCCTGACGTTGCGAACTGCGGAGCAGAGGGGAGGGAGTCATCCGGCTGGCCGAGGAAAGTGGAAATCCAGGGGAGGGGAGCCCTTCCCCCTGGGACTCTGAACTGGGAAGCTAATTGTAACTTTCTTGAGGAAGACCTAATCCAAGGAACTCATTGGAATATTTGTTTTGTCTTTTATAAGGAACTCTTTACATCACCAGGATGCATCATGTATTGTATGTATGTATCATGCATTGTTATGAATATATGTATTGTACTGTATAGCTCAGGGGCAGCGTACTCGCCTTGGTAGCAAGACGACAGGGAGCACCACAGGTTCGATCCCCGGGTCCACGCTTAGAAACCTCTGGGTATTAAGCGCATTATAAATAGCCTGTAATATCATATCATTTATTAAAACTTCCCCCTCAAAACTGAGGGCTCGAGGACTGATGCTCTGATGTGCAACCACGCAAAATATTGCTCAAATGTTCAACCCAAGAACATCGTTGCTGCAGGGTTTTGCCAATGTAGACCAGCGTCCCTGATGAGCCTAACAAGTGGTATAACAACAGACAAGGTATTGGTTCAACCACTGCGCATAGACTATTGATCAATTCTCTCCTTAATATACAATTTTATCAATATGTATCAGTATTCTTTCCACTTTTTCGCAAATGAGTTTTCAACATATTCTTCACATTCAAATTTAATTTCAATTGGTGATTAATATGCTCCTGCCAACACGTGTTTCGACCTTACAGAACACAGGTCTTCTTCAGGGCCAATGTATCACCTTTCTCCTGGTTAAATATTCTAACTAAATGATTGAACAATGTCCAGCAGCTTACATATAACCTTGCTGGCTGGACTAAGAGATCTCATACCCTTTGTTTATTCAGAAAAACATTTTTTTATCCTTGGATTGGAGTTGCGCTTCTTAACCTTCATAATGCTTCCAATAGCTTGTTGGACTCATTATTGTAATGAATGTCTTAATGTATTGTTATGAATGTATGTATAACTGTATGTGTGTATGAATGTAATGCATTGTGTGTGCAGGACTAGTTGTGTGAGTAGCTGTGAGTGTGTGTGTGTGTGTGTGTGTGTGTGTATATATACGTACGTACAAACAAACAAACGCATGCCTATATTAGTATGAGTGTGTGGGCATGTATAGCCTGGACCCTCACCTGGCCACTTGGGTAGGTTTCCTCTGCATCTGCATACCTCAATTCTACAAACAAGACTTATCCTTAACTTGTCTGATACTTGTTAATCTTGTTCTGTTGACTTGGACTTCCTCCTACTATGTACAAGCGCCGTGATACCTTTGTGTTTGGGGGCTACACAAATGTACACATAAATAATAGCATCACTTCTAGGGATTTACATGACCAACTGTATAATTGGTAGGGTTGGCCACTGTAAATCCTTTGTAGAGACTGCTGAAGTGATCATTACTGGCATAGATAGGTTGTGCCTATCTATGCCAGTAATGGTCACTTTAAATGGTCACTTTAAATCATATTTGGGTGAACTGAACAAGAACAGCTCGTCAATAATGGGCAAGGGAGCGGCAATCCCCCTGAGCCCTTGCCCTGTACCAGCGTAGGAGACCTCCATCAGCTGCCTGTTGCAGCTGAGGGAACACATCTGGGCTGGCTTGAAATGTCAAGGGGAAATGCAGTTTCCGTTGACAGTTCGTACCCCTACCACACCTGTCCAATGGACCATGCAAAGCCAGGGGTGTTTTTCTTCCCCAGTTTTGCATAGCCCATTGAGGATACAGTGTGTGGGGTCCTTCACATTTGTATGTGCAAGGGTACGCTAATGTGTCACCCCACACATACAAGTGGGTCGGGTGCCACTCTGCATCAGTAGCACTTCAGCTCCCGTCTGCATGTTTTTGCTGTGCGGGTGCCGGCGGGCTTTCTGGAGGCCGCAGTTGAGCTATTGAGGAGCAGCCCAGGCTGCATACAGCTAAGATTTTCATTTTTTCACATATGCGTGTGAATCAGAGTGTGTATGATGTTTGAGTGAATGTATGTATGTATGCATGTGTGTTTGTGCTGGGCTTGGAAGCACGTGGTGGCGTGGCAATAACAATTTTTACCTTACTGGCCATCTATGTCAGATGGGATGGAGAAAAAAAAAACATGCTTTCTTTTGGTTGATAAAATAAATGTTATTACAAGACTAGACTGGCATTTTGAAGCAGCCAGTCCAACCATGTCATACTCTGGCATGACTGTTTTTCCTGGATATCTATGATAACATGGTTACTTTAAGTGTTATAACTTGGCTAGATTGTCATTTTGCTGCAGCCAGTGTAGCCATTTCTTACTATGGCATGACATTGTTTACTGGGCATCAAGGATAAAGCAAATACAAGTGTTTTACGTGCCTAGACTGGACTACATTGTACAGCCAGTCTGGACATGTTTTCTTATTGTGGAATGGCATTTATAAGGGCAAAGCTAAAAGGAGTAGGTTCTTATGTATACTGCCATGTATTGGCACAGCCAGTGTGGACATGTTTTCTTATAGTATATTCACTAGCATTATTTAATGCAAACATTAGTATGTTCCTGTATAGGAATTCTGGCATATATTGGTTCAGCCAGCACGTAAATGTATGGGCCCAGTCAGTGTGAAAATGTAGAAAATGTTTTTATACTGGCATATATTGTGGGCAAAGGCATAATGAACATGCATTGGGAAATGCTTGTGTGTACTGTTGGTGACTGGCAAACTGTCTCTTTGTTTTACCCAGAAATTGGGCTGTATGATGCACCAACTCAACCCAATATCAAAAATTAAAAATAAAATAAAATCACTATGTGTAGGAAATTTACCTCAACCCCCTAGATTTATTTGGGTTCCCTCGCTATGCTTAGGCATATTTGGGGAGATATTTACACCCCTCAAATTAAAAAAACACCTGCTGTCACTGCATTTAAAGTGACCATTGCTTGCTTAAATAGGTTGTCCTGTCTATGCCAGTAATGGCCACTTTAAATCACATGCATGAAGGCTGAATCGCTTCATGCATGTAATCTAAAGTGACCGTTACTGGCGTAGATAGATTGTGGCTTCAGCCTCTCGCATGTGATTTACACTGACCGTTACTGGCGTAGATAGACTGTGGCTTCAGCCTCTCGCATGTGATTTACACTGACCATTACTGGCATAGATAGGTTGCGACTGCAGCCTTATGAAATTGGTATGAAGTGCTCCCATGTAGTGTACTGTTGATAACATGCCATTTACTTGATTGTTTTCATGTTTTACCCTAGAGAACCAATTGCAAATTGCATTGCTTTTTACCTTTTGTTTTCCAATGGTGCTGCAAAATGCATAATTTCAGCACATTATTAAAAAAATAATAATAATACTCTGGGTGGGAGGGAAGAAGCCCCCTCAATCCCCACTCAATTTGTGAGGTCTCCCTCGCTCCACTACGTAGTTTGTGCTCCTTTGAGGAAACATTTAGAACCCTCTACTGAAAATATTCACCACCCAGGGAGGGCTTGCTTACACATGAATCATTTAGAATTCTTGGTGCCCTTCGGGAGCTATACTCAGCTCCCGGCACCAAAAGCTGCCTCCGCCACTTTGTTTGTCGGGTTATTCATATCACCTCTGAGTCGTGCTGCCCCCAGGCCTCTGGTCTTTCTCTCTAATTGTTGTCCTTGTGTGTCCCCGATTGGCATGTGTTTATACTTCAGTGTGCCACTGCCTTTCCTCCCGCTAATAGCCGGATCATTTTCCTCACTACATCAGCTGAAAACAAATTATGCTCTTGGTATTTACTGTTCACCCAGTATTACATTTAGATGTCCCGTCCAGCTCCTGATAACTCCTAGCAATCACGCTAGCAAAGTGCCAGCCAAGGGCCCTGGATGAACCCACTACAGACACTCTGGGCAGTTGCATAGATTCCAGGAGAAAAAAACATGACAGCTGATGAGTGATCAGAACAAAATGACAGATTTCAAGTTCGGTCGGTGCAGTGGCAGTAGAGAGCCAAGCGAGGAATGGCGGACTCCCTGTGAGCTCCGCTAGTCGACTCACATGAATCCTGATTCATAGCGGCTCTGACGCGGACAGATCCTGTTTGAGTGTGCACTCAGGGGTGAGAAGCAGTTTGGTGACAATTTAGCCTATTGGTACGAGGCGTGGCCAGATCAGGTGTAGCGGCCTGCACTCAGGCTACTGGGCAGCAGTGATTTCTCGGCTGCTGTGGTTGCAGGCCTGGGTCGAGGCTGAAGACCCGTGGACGTGCAGGACCTCGTGGAGCAGCGGGAAGCGCAGCCAGGGAGGAAAGTCCGTGAACGTAGGGGTTCCTGTGTCCTGGGCCAGGCGTGTCCCTGTGTTGGCTCGCAGGTATGGTTGGAGGCAGAGCGGCAGCCCCTGCTGCAGGCCAGATCTGTGGGGTCGGGCGGATAGCAGTTTGGAGCCCACTTGCTGCTTCAGTCTGTGGCCTGGCGGCGGGGCGAGTGGCGGGGACCGAAGTCCCTTTGTTGGCACTGGCATTAATGGCTGGCCTTCCTCCCGTCGTGGGGTCAGCCTATCCTGGTTTTAGCATCCTGTGGTGTCCCTCCTCTGCACGGCAGGGCTCCATTGCAGATGGATGGCAGCAGTCTGATGGCCACCTGATGCTAGCAATTATGGGGTGACGGTTATGAGGCCTGGTGATCGGGTGTACTCACGGATCCTAGTATTGGCTATTTGTTTCTTCGGTGCGTCGGTCCCCCCTGGGTTGTTGTCTGGCTGGGGGGGCTCCTCTGGCTGTTACTCTATCCAGCAAGTGGCAGAGTTCTTGTGGTATTGGCTGGGTTGACAAACATGCAGGGGGCTTCTGGAGCCTCTGCTCTCACCCTTTACTCCATTCACTGGGGGCCGCTTATCATGGGGCGTTTTGGACTTTCCTATGCTGCTGGCCTTAGTGTCACCCGTCTTGGATTCCTCCCCCCCCAGGGGGTCCTGTTGTGGGCTCCTGTGTTCTCAGACATTGCGATGGTGAAGACAGACAAATCGCAGAAAAAACTCTCAGTTGAGAGAAGCTCATCCTCCAGGACGCTCCATGCTCCGTCCCAGCAGGGGGACCAGGGGCCAGTGGAGGGGGCTCAGAGGCCACAGCTGGACATCAGGGCAATTCTGTTGGATCTCAAATTGGGCATTGGTGAGCTGGTCTCAAAGTTGGACACGCTCTCCTCAAAGGTGGCCCTGCAGCATCGACTGGACAAGCACGGAGACTGCCTGGATGAGGTGGAGCACAGAGTATCTGGGCTTGAGGACGGCTCTGTGCCACTCACAGCAAGTGAAACGCAGTTTACGGTGGTCTCTGCCAAGAATGAGGACTTTGAGGGCTGGGCCAGCCGGAATAACATCAGGCTGGTTAGGATCCACGAGCGTCGGTGCCAGACCAAGATGGAGGACTTTGTGGAATCCCTCTGTAGAGCTAGCTTTGAATTGAATTGATAGTTTATTTATATTGCGCACGTACACAAGTGTTTCAGAGCGCGACAAGGCAATGGAGGGTAACAAAGGTGAACAAAAACAAAGATCTTACTAGGCCCAGTGACGTTGAAAACACGCATATGCATTGGAGAGCGAAAAAGGGGGAAAAGTGGATGGGAGGGGAGGAGTGGAAAGTGCAGAGCAAAGGAATACAGATAAATAAATAATAACAAGCAACAAACAGTGGTAGTGCAGCCAGCAGGTGACAAGTGCTAGGTTTGAGGCAACAGACATGGTGAGTCTGGTAAATGCAGAGACAAAGGGGGGGAACTGTATGGTTACGCATACAGGCCCCAGGGTAAGGGTATGCCAGGAGGCAGTGCCGGTAGGTGGCAAGGTGAGCCGGTACCTGGGCCCGGAAGTCAGAAGGTAGCCAGGTGCACAGTGCCAAGAGAGAGCAAATCAACAAGGGAGAGAGGGGCGAGGGCAGAAGCAAAGAGGAAGGTCTTGAGGTGCTGATTTGTCTTCCTTGTTTGTGATCGAGAGGGTGCACAGCATTCCAGCGACATAGCCTGTGCTGGGGGCTCCCCCATGCCCCATTATTGCACATCTCCTGAATTACTGGGATTGTGACACTATCCTGTACGGTAGAAGGGGAAGCTGCAGTTTGATGTGGTAAATGTCAAATTTTCCTGGATTTCTCAGCCACTGTGCAGGCGTGCATGAGGTCCTTTGTGGGTGTTAAGTGCAGACTCAGAGACCATAACATAAAATACTCTACGCTGTTCCCTGCGAAGCTCAGGATCTAGTATGATGGGAAGGTCCAATTTTTCATGTCTCTGGAGTCTGCAAGTTCCTTTCTGGATGAGATTGATAGAGCACACTGCCCAAACCACCGAGGCCCTGGAATGGTGCGAGGAACCATGGCCTGGCAGGCCAGGGGGATCCCTGAACCCTGGCTTTTGTAGGCTGTGGTTTAGCCTGGGTTGTGGATCCGTGGCCACTGATTGACAGGCGTTCCATGTCCTGTCAGCGTGAGCCACCCTGGGTTCCTTCTTTATCCTGTATCAGTTAGAGCTGGCTCATGCTATGGTGGGCACTAGCTCCACGAGCACAGCACTAGTTCTATTTGTATTCTTTGGGGAGGATGGAGGTGCAGAGGGGCTGGGAAGTGGGTATTTTCCAGGTTTGCCCATGTCAGGGTGGGGGGGGTCAAGGGGGACTGTTGGTGGGGGGTAGGGGGTTGGGTTTGTTTATGGAGTCCGGTGTGTGTGCAGTGACTTACTGGCAGGTTGTTATTGGCACCTTTCTGGAAAGCTTGGCAGTGGGGGCAGGTCATTGTCTGCTGTTATTGACAACCTCAGCGGATGTACTTAAGATTGCTACATGGAAAAGGGGGGAATCGGCCCTCTAAGGTCCAGAGGATAATCCAACACCTGCGTAGACATGGGTGGATGTAATATTCATCCAGGAAGCTGATCTTGCAGCTTACTCAGTGTCTCGCTGCCACAGGTACTATAGCTCGTACTCATCCTATGCATGGGGGGGTGGGGGAGTAGCGACACTGATCAATAAGGCCATTTTAAGTTTATCTCTGTGGCCAAGGATGACGAGGGGATGGCTCTTTTGATCTGCGGGGTTCTGGGGGGACAGATTCTTCCCTGGACTCTCTGATCACTCATTGGTCATCATGGAGTGCATGATTGTGGTGGGCTGTGGGGGGGACCTCGTATGCCGCTTTAAGCCTGATGCATTGGCAGATACAGTCTTCCACCAAGAACGCCACAATAAGATTGTAGCCTATTTTGCGCACAATGATGGCTCAGTCGCTTGGATGGGGGTGCTCTGGGATTGTTTTTAATGTTATATTAGGGGTGTTTGCATGGCCAAAGAACCTGGGAATCTCCGGTTGATGAGGTGGGAATTGGTGGGTATTGAGCCGCGCCTGAAATGTCTGGAGGGGGAATATGAATCTGGGGCACATCCTAAGGTTTTGGCCGCGTTGTTGTTAGATCTGGACGTGTTCCAGGCAACGGCCGCCAGGGAGATTAAATTCCTTGGTCGGGGCAGTACGGTACGGCAATACAGCAAAGGGCAAAAGCCCAGGGCTTTGCTGGCCAGGTTGTTGGCAGTGGACAGGAGGCCTCTGTACATTGAGTTCATTTGGGTTCCCGGGATACCCTTCTCTATGCAGAAAAAGATATTGTAGCAACGTTCCGGGACTTGTATAGTCTCCTCTACTCCTACTGTTACTACCAGGATTCGGCAAGTCGGCAGGGTTATTTGGATGACAGTGAATTGTTCTGGGTGGGCTCCCCGCTCCGGGAGGTGCTGAACCGTGAGGTATCACTGGAGGAGATTTTTGGCGGCTATCAAAAGAGCTCCCCATTTTTAAGTCCCTTGGCACTGGTAGCTCCTCCGGGGAATTTGCAAAAGCGTATGCATCCATCTTTGGTCTCATGTTGTCTCGGATGCTGGGGTCTTTGCCACCCTCGCTTTGTGAGGCCAACATTATTCTATTGTTTAAAAAGGGGAAGCCTCCCAATGACTGTCCGCCCTACCGGCAGATATCCTTAATTAATGTGGATAATACGATTTTTGCAAAGTTGCTGACCAAATGTCTCCTCCCTCTTATGCCAGGGTTGGTGCTTGCCGATAAGTCAGGGTTTATACCCGGTAGGAATACGTCCTTTGACCTACATTGATTTTTCTGGGTTTTGTCTACATTGGTGTGGGAGGCTGCTGGATGCTGAAAAAGCCTTTGACTCTGTCGAATGCCCTTACCTGTTTATCGTCCTTAGGAAATTGGGCCTCGAGGTGCGTTTAATTTCCCTGGTGTCTCTTCTGTATGCAGGCCCAACTGCGAGGATAGTGGTGGGGCGTCACCGGACGGAAACCATCGATATAGGTTTGGGGACGAGGCAGGTCTGTCTACTGTCCCCTCTCCATTGTGCTCTTGCAACAGAGCCCTTGGTGTCCGTCCTGCAGATGAGGCACATCCAATCAGACTAATAATCTCTTTATACGCCAACTATGTGGCACTATGTCTCTGAGATCCCGATCACAATATGGCCCCTGTGTTGCGCCAGGTGGTCAAGTTTGGGGAATTCTCAGGGCTGTGGGTTAATCAGAGGAAATCTGTGGCCTTTCCGCTCACAGAGGGGACACTGGTGTTTGAGTTTGGGCTCAAGTGGGAGCCTGCAGGGGTTTGGTAATTGGGGGTGGTCGTCTTGCAGGACCAGTCCACTCTATTCAGTGATAACTATGGTAGAGCTATTGGGTCCCTCCAGGACCTAGTGGCGAGATGGCGTACTCTTCCGCTTACTTTGCTGGGCAGCCTTTTGGTGGTCAAAATGATTATCCTGCGCACGTTTCTCTATATTTTTCTTAACATTCCCTTGTTCCTTTCCTCTGGCTTCTTCCTCTGTCTCCGGGGACTTATTCTTGACTTAATTTATGCCGGGAAGCAGGCCATTGTTGCTTACAACACCTTGACCCAACCTTATGGAAAGGGGGGCCTGGCCCTGCTGGACGTGGAGTGCTACTACTGGGTGGTGCAGGCACACTATCTGGCGCACTGGTATTCCACGCACTTTGTCCGGCCTCATGTTCAAGTGGAAAAGCCTTCTGCACTCGGTGCTGCTAAGGGCTTCGGGGGTGGTCATCGGAACACCGCTCATAGTGAAGGTCAACTGTGCGGTATGGCGGAAGGTGGCAGGCAACCTGGGCATTAACACTCCTGCTGCTTCGCGTTAAACATGTGGTCGGTATGGAGTTCACGGGAGAGAGGGCGTACCTACAGTGGGTGGACAAACTGGGCATTGACTTTTTGTGACATTTTCGTTAAGGGCGTGTTTCTGTAGCAGCAGGAGAGGGTCTACTTCGCTGGACATCTTTTTGTACTTCCCCGGGTGTGGGATGTTCTAAAGGGTGCATTCCCCTCATTTCCTCAGCAGCCCCTTACGTGGGGCAATACTGTATGGGCTAATACAATCACAGGGGAGGGCCATTTGGTATCACGTTTGTACCACAGCTTCATGGCCGATATCCCTTGGGAAGACAGTGTGACGAAACTGCATTGGGAGAATGGTCTGGCAAAGGTATCACGGATGCGACTGGCAGTATGTGCTGAGACGGACCCAAAATCTTTCCTTGAATTCCACATTTTAGATAATCCATTTTAATTTCCTATATCAGGTGTATCACATCACAACATACCTTCACAGGCATTTCCCTTCCACTCCGGACGTGCTACGTGCGTGCGGCTTCAGTCCGGCTGGGATTCTCCATTTGGCCTGGGAGTGTCCGCGGGTCTCCCGGTTCTGGGGGGGACGTGTTGCCCAAGATCTCACAAGCCATGGGGGAACAGCTGGCCTATGATCCCAACGTGGCACATGTGGGGTGTATGAGGAACCTCCCTCGGGCAGTCTTCCAACTTTCGGGCATGCTCTTGGTGGTGGCCCATTGATGGGTTGCCATGTCCTGTTCGAGGGCATTCACCCAGCTTGCACATGTGGCTAAAGGATGTAACATATTGCCATGATTTGGATACAGCGTTTATTCTGACCATGCCGTTGCATGCTCGTCCACCTTAGGGCTGGGCGCCCTAGGTACAATACTTACCTAATGCTGAAGATTAACTGTATAGTACTTCAGTGGTTTACTGCCTTCCATATCACGTATATTGACGTTGTATGATGCTGTATATTCCTGGTGGGTCATTGCTTGCTCTGGACTCCATTTTCTGGTTGTGTTTGTGTTGGTGTAAAATGCATAAAGGTGTAAAAACACATAAGTTTGGTTGGTGCGAGCATCCCTAATGCTCTCCACAGACCCCACTCATGATGGATGGGAGATTGAACTACCATACCTAACGATACCTTCCAAATAGCATCCACTCGCTTACACCTAGAAGCCCAGGAGCCCTGTGAAGGCGACTATTGGGCCCCAATTCTGTCCTTATTTTGGCTGTTGTTGATCACTTTGTCTTTTCTTTTTGTATTAGTTCAGTCCTTCTTGCTGATAATATTGCTTCGCCTTTCTTTGCCTTGAACTGTTTATTCTGGATTTCATACAAATGGAGAAGTTCTTAAACATAGGCACATAATCTGTGATCTGTTTACTTAGCATGTCAAAAGCAATCTTGATGTGGATTCTAGCAGCTTATACATCATCCTTTTGAGACCATATGTGAAGGCATAATGGGTGGCTGTAGCCGGAAGCTCACGTTGTTCAATGTTGCCTCGGAAAACACAGGCTTCCTATAATACGGTTTCCTTATGGAGTGTAGTGTCCGTTTACTTTATCCTTCTTCCCCACTGTACACAGGTCCTGATGAAGGATCACAGTCTTTTAGGACCTGAAGCTTAGTTTGACTTGATTTCAAGGCAGGCTCAATCGTATCACCTTCCTTGTTTTGTCGTTTATGCACGTGTCCTCGGGTGATAAAATATGTGTATCTAGCATTCACTGAAACAACCAAAATTACATGGATGGAAAACTTTGAACCAATCATAACCAGTAGGGCTCCCTCTGGCAGCTTCCATTTAATCGTTTTCTAGCCCACGATATTCTGTGGACAGAAGCACTATTCTGGGCTTTAAAGACATGGCCTGTCTGTGGCAGAAACCATCCCATGGTTGCCAGTCGTAGGGGAGGTTTCTTGGTCAGGGTGACATATCCTATAAGTGCAAGCTAACATGTGCCTTACTATTTTACAATCACCGCAAACAGTTTCTTCTGCAAAAGATTGTGTTGCCATGTTACCTGTCCATGCACCGGAGTGGAAGGCCACAAGCCTGAACCCATTAATGCATGGTGCCCTTCGAAGCTAATTAAGGAGTGCTGCAGCTGTTTAGGAAGGGGTTTGTGGGGATTACAAATTGAGCTGCACATGCCACAGGATCCCCCAGAGCGTGCAGCATCTTGAGATCTCTGCCAAGATGCCGTGTATGAAACTGATACACAAGTGCAGTGAATGGGAGGGTGTTGTGAGACGAGCTACAGGACCATTGCTTCTGAACTTCTGGTTTAGGCTGGTGTCTGAGCCTGTAATTTGATCATATCTATTTGTTTCTTGTGGGTTAGATATTATTAGACCCCTTTACGGAGACTTTACATTTGGTGGTAACCTTAACTCCCTGCAAAAAAAGTATTTTTTTTTAGTTCCTGTCGAGATTTTTTCTCTGTAATGTCCCTGTCCATTTTTGTATGTGCACATGTTTCCGTGTTGTTGTTGGACATGTCTCATTAAGTGTTACATGTTTTTCATGTTTTGTGTACATGTACAAATAGCATCAACATTTCTATATGAGATTGCTTGTTTTCCACATACGTGTTTGTGTATTTTGTGTTTGGTCAATTCTGCAGCATGAATTCACATGCTTATGAATAGTCACTGTCGTTAGGCTGGGAATCCTCGGTAAAAAAACCCCACTTTTGCTCCAGACTGAAAACTGCTCGCCCCCTCCTATAACCAATGACTGTCCTTTAAATCATACTGCCCCTACCCAATGGCACTCGTAAGCGCTACCCATGGCCATCTTCAGATTTATACCGCACGTTTCAGTATTGGGAGTCCTCTAGTTTTTCTCCTTGAGATTTTGACTTTTTGCTAGTTTAAGATAGCCCATTTCCTCGTCAACTGTCGCGTGTTGACTACTGGTAGTGGGGACCCGTTGTCGGCAAAGTTTTCCATTGTTGAATCTTCTCTCCGCCAGTTTCGGCAGGCTCAGGCTTCCGCCTACATCTCTCCCCGACTATGTCTGAAGTGGGCAAGAGAAGTCTCTTCAGGGCCTGTGAATCCTGCGGCATGAAGAACATTTATGTTGAGGATTGGCACCTCAAGTGCCTGTATTGTCTACTCCCAGACCACAATGAAGACAGATGCAAGATCTGCCGTTGTATCTTGGAGAAGACCAAGAGAGACCAATATCGCAGGTTGGTGGCTTAGCTCAAGGAGGTGAAGGCCTCTGACATGGCCTCCAGGTGCAGTCATGCCTTGTTGAGGACTGGCAGGTCCAATGAGTGTGTACTCCCTCTGATAAAAAGAGGTCAAGGTCCTTTGAGGATGCTCCTTCAGCGGAGATCCAAATGAAGGAGAAACATCACGCATCCGCTCCTATGTGGATCGCAACTGCTGCGGGATCCAGTTCGATAAGCTTCCGGCACCATCTACGGTGAGCCTGCCAGCTTGTGGGATGCCTTCTGAGAGGATGTCGCTGACCCCTTCCAGACACAAGTCCTCTTCCACAGACAAGTCTTCAAATGAGAGACCCGCGGGAGGCCAGTCGGCAGCTCCATCTTCTTCAGCCGATTTTTCATCCCAAGGACACCATCGACTATGCCTTTTGTCTACCAGGACCACAGACTCTTCAATGAACACTTTGTCTGCCAAGACCTCCACCTCGTAAACAGCCTCTTCATCGACGTCCATGACTCCGGCAGCTACCGCATCAGCGACCACCTCCTTGACGGCCTCGTCGATGACCCAGTCGACATCTACCATTACTACTTCATTGGCAAAGTTTGGTGGCGACCGTCATTTCCACAGTCACGACAGCGGCAACGCCAAGGTTGGCTTTACCTCCACGGCCTCCGTTTGCTTTATCGACCATGACTTCATTGACGGGGATGCCAATTTTGCAGATTCCCATTATCGCTGCCTTCCCGAAGGCCTCGGGTAGGGAGACTTCCTTCTGAGATCCGTGAGAGCGTCTCTTCCAGTGTCTGTGGAGTCTCTGAGGAAATACCCCCACATCTATAGTAGTTCTGAGGACGAACATCTACCAGAGGATTTCTACTCGGTCCATGAAGGGGGTCAGGGTCTCATGTGCCAGGAAGGATCTCCACACCAGGAACTATTCCAACCAATTGGCCACCCCCAAGGGGTTTCAGCCCAAATCCATTCCCAGCTGGACCCTTCGCACCCCTGCCAGCATCCAGGGATATGTCGCTGGAAATCCTCACCACCCTGCACACCTTGGTGACAAAAATTCTGCAGTGGCTGCCTGCTGCCTGCTGCTCCTGCACTTGGGCTGACCCCTCTCACCCCTCCCAGTCCTCCCAGGTCTCTGACCAGCAGTCCTCCAGGGCCAAAGCGGCACTCAAGCCGACGCCGCCCCATAGGGCCTTAACCCCAATGGAGGAAGAACCACTGCATGCAGACACTGGCACGGACACTGATACCACAGCAAACATATGGATGAGTTTGATGATTATGTCCCTGCTGACGGGGAGCCTCTGGGTACAGACGAGCCCGCAGGGGCTTCGTCACCGGATGAGATTGGCTCCTTCCATGCCATGATCTCACAGGCATCCAAACTCTTCAGTCTGGTACCAGAGGAAAAGAAGAAAGAGGGGTTTCTGTTTCAGCGCCGTGAATCCTCAAGGAAGATAGTTATGTCGTCCCCGTTGTTGGGCAATGTCTTGGAGGAAAGATTGGCCCTTATGAAGACAACAAGTACCACACCCTCCAAGAGAGACCGGCTGGAGAAAAATAAAGTGTCATGGACTCGACCCCAAGGTGCCTGTGGTCACATCCTTCTTCGGACTCAGTGGTGCCCAGGAGGGCAAGAAGCTGGATGTGGTTGGAAAACGCATCATTTACTCTGCGGCCAGCAATGTCAAGGCCGCCTGTGCCCTTGCCATCCTGTTGTGTTAAGACATGGAGCTATGGTATAAGCTCGGGCCAATATTGGATTTCCTGCTGGATGACAAGAAGGCCGAAGCACTGGCGCTGCCCCAGAAGGGCAAGATGGCCCCTCTGTTCATGCCATCATGGTGGCGCTGGACATAGCGGGCTCCGAGGTTCCACCAAATGGACAATGGTGTGGCCCTTCAACACCAGGGTTGGCTAAAGGCCACAAACCTCCAGGCAGATGTGCAGTCCAAGGTGGTGGACATGCCTTTTGATGGGGATAACTTGTTTGGTAAGGCAGTTGATGAGACACTTCAGGCTATAAAAGACTGATACAGAGACAGGCTCTCTAGGGACCCTGCAGCAGAGGAGGTTGTCCTTTTGTTCCTCGAGAGCGAAAGTCCCCAGTTCCTCCAAGGGGTACACTATCCCCCTCTCGTCAACTATCCTGCTCCACCACCCAGGAAGCCTACAGGGGTCACTCCCACGCTTATAGCATCGAAGGCCAGCATTGTCTTCGCCCACAGGCTAGGGCGTAGATGCCCAAGCAGGCCTGAACCGGCCGTGGACCCGAGCTCCCACTTTAGTACCACAGTGGGAAGCCGGTTATCAAACTTTGTTGAACATTGGGAAAACATCACCACAGACAAATGGATGCTGGAAATTCTTCAACAAGGTCTTGCTTTGTGGTGCCCTTGCATCCCTCCTGTGGCGCATCAAGAACTGCACATGGCTCAACTGTTGCAGGAGGTTCAAGTCATGTTAAATAAAGAGGCAAAAGAGCCTGTTCCTCAGCGAGTCCCAGGCTCCGGAGTGTAGTGCAGTTACTTTCTGGTTCTGAAGAAGTCGAGAGGGATTCGGCCAATCCTGGACTCAAGACGCCTTAACAAGTACTTGTAGTCCCAGAAGTTCAGGATGATCACGTTGAAGCACATGCTCGATCAGCTGGTGGAAGGGGATTTTCTGGGGACTCTAGACCTGGAGGATGCATGCTTTCACATCAACAAAAAATAGGGTTGCCCCTTAGTGCTAATGTGGATTAGGGACAAAACATGGTGATTAACAAAAGCAAAGAGAATCCACATATAAAGCAATGCAGTTTGTTTGTGCTTTTCTTTACAATTTAGATAGGCTTGTTCTGTGCTCTAAGAGTCACCAAAGGGAAAAGCAACAAAAAAGTTGTCTACAGTTTGTCAATATCTATTGATAAGACAAAAACTCATACCGAGTATATGTTTAAGTACTAAAATTAGTGATTAGAAAAAGGGGTATTTACAAAAAAAGATTTTGTATTTGTAGATACAGTAAACACTAGGGCAATGGTGAGTGGAAACATAAAAAAGGGGGTTATTTCTGAAATTCTGTGAAACAAACAGCAAGAGTGAAATGATTGAAAATAAACATTCAGGATAATACTAACCAACAAAGAAACACATTGATTGGAATCAAATAATCATGTGTATACCTAAATAATAGACCTGTTCCTACTATACATAGGTGTCAGAATTGTAATTTATTGAAGTCCTGATTTGTTGGTTTAGAATGTGATAGTCTCGAATAGTCTGCCAATCTACCAACGTGTATGCCTGCACTTCTGAATATCTTTTGGGGACAGTGCTTCATAAATTGTTTCAAGAGAAGTTATTCATGCAAAGAAATCAAAATACATTTTTGAGGTGAGCACTGAAATGCGTTTCGGCTTGCCGGAATTGGCGGCATCCTTCCTCAGGGCAGATTAACCTCTAGGTCCTGAAATGGAAGGGAGGCAAAAAAAGAGATACATGTATGTATCAATGTTACGTGTAAGACACAAAAATCAGTTTCCCTAAACAAACAATCTAAAAACTGCTACAAAATGTTCAAACTAAGGTCCACTCAATACTCACCCTGTAACTCGGACAGTGGTACGAGAAGCGTGTAACCTTGTTTCTGGAGACAAGAGTTCTATGGACTGGTTGGGCTGACTCTCATGGGTGCCTGTTGTTGTCTCCTGGGGGATCAGGTCCCTAGAGTATTAAATGTATAAATAGTAATGGGCCTCAATCCATGTGTGATTATGTTATGTGAAATATTAAGTATGGAAAGTGGATGTTTAGGTTCACTTGGCTCATGTGTTACACGACCATGTGAAAAAATACACAGTCATGTGGGTATGAACCCCATGGATTATTAAAGCTTTTATTTTGGAGAGCTAAATCATCAAAAAGAAAATTTAATTAATCGGGTGCAGCGTATTGGTTTTAAAACGGTGGTACATCGGGTGCGTACCTGTGAGTGCAGAAGTCTCTGTTGAGAGAGGCAGGGAAAGTTACTTTGCCACCCAGGGGGAATGGATCCCCGAGACATTCGTGTCCTCTAGGTGTCAGCGTTAGTCTGCAGTCCTCTGTCGTGCCACGGTTGGTGTAGTACCGGAGGCTGCAAATATTTGTAAATAGAAAGCCATTTTAGCAGGATGTGAGGATGGATTCTGGGATCTGGTATGTATGTCCTCCCGAACGGGGGGGGAGGGGTACTTACTCAGGAGTTTCCTTGTACAGTGCAGGCTGCAATCTCTAGTGATGCAAGGGATTCAAGGGAATCACTCTGCTTGCATCTTCGTGCTGCACCGTCAAGCTGTGCATGCGCGGAGACATGAGCGTCTACGGAGGCTCGAACTGTTGTCAAGGCAACCTGGTCTTGATTCGCTCCAACAGGACCTACCATTTGGAGGTTGCCGCATAGGGGGGGCGAGAACTTGTTTAGAGGAAAGGGTTTGGAGAAGAGTAGTTTGTTTGTAATTGAGTCGTATCTTGCAGCCGTATGCTATGTTGTATAATCATTGACCTGGGTGTCGTTTTAGAGGACTGCGGACTTAGCTGTCTTGGCACATTACTCTCTAATTGGGAACTGCTTGTCTAGCTTGGTTTGGTATGGTCCACCCTTTAATGAAACCTGTGGTTGCCATGGTTGCTGAACAGCAAACTGGCCGTGGCAGCCCTAGTTAGACTGGGACATGCCGAAAGAAAGAAACAGTAGTCGCCTGCCTGGTGCGGCAGAAAAAAAATATTATAGGCAAAGATATCACTTCAATTAGAATAATAAGAGCAGTGTTCTTTTAAATGCCCAGGTAAATGTTGAACAGGTTGTAGCTTCTGCAGAGCTACAGATGCAAAGAAATTTGTCTGTATCAAAATCTTGTTGTGGACACGGGTAAATGAATCTCATAGGGTGGTCCATATTGTGAAAAAGACCCCTTTCAAAAGGGTATTCCGATACGTTTATCATGATATTTATCTTGTTCTCAGTATAGGTATTGACAAACACCATGATACAGTGTTATCCCCATTCTCCAGAAACACAGGATGTTCCTGCATTTTGTGGTCCAGGGACAGCACTACCAATTCCAGGCTCTGCCGTCTGCCTAAAATCATCTCCAAGAGTGTTCACGAAGATCTTTGCCACAGTGGCGGCAAATCTACACCGCAAGGGCATCCATGTATACCCTTATTTGGACTGGCTCATTCGCTCCTGGTCGCTCGCCCTGGCGATCCAGCACATGATGGAGACCATTCGCCTTCTGATGGCTCTCGGATTCTCCATCAATTATCCTAAGTCTTGCATTGTATCATCACAGAACACTGTTCCTGGGCGCCCACCTCAACACGGTTGCATGTCTAGCAACCCCCTCAAAGGAGAGGGTGAAGGCCGTCCAAGGGGTGGTTTAACAGCTGTCGGCAGTGTCCGTCACAACCGTATTCTCCATGAAGTCACTGATGGGCATGAGATCCTCCTGCATCCATCTCGCCCTCTTTTGCAGACTCCAGATGAGGCCTCCCGAAGAGTTTCTCAACACCAGTTGACAGCAGGCCATGGGCGCTTGGACAGATAAAATAGCCCTCACTCAGGAGTTATGGCAAGCTCTACAATGGTGGGGGATGCGCCCACATCTAACTCAAGGGTCTCCCTTTGAAACCACCCTGTACCAGGCTTCGGTCACCACAGATGTCTCCGTGGAAAGTGGAGGGCCGACACAGGACAGTCTCACGCCAGAGGCCTCTGGCTTCCGGAGGAGAAGGACCTCCATATCAACATCCTGTTGCGCCGAGCAGTCTTCTGGGCCCTCAAGTCGTTCCAACCTCAGCTGTGGGGGAAGGTGGTACAAATATTCAGACTATACCACCACCATGATCTACATCCAGAAACAGGGCAGGACGCACTCCCCGCTCTCTTCATGGAAGCCCTGTCCCTATGGTGCTGGGCTATTTTTCATGACCTGTTTCTCATCCCTTTTCACCTGGCAGGTACCAAGAACACTATCGCAGACTTCTTCAGCAGGGAGCTGCGGTTCTGCCACAAGTGGGAACTTCAGCAGGCCCAAGTAGTATCCTTCCTCTTTCGAAAGTGGGGTCAATCCCAGATCAACCTCTTTGTGAAGGCGGCCAACTCCATGTGCCAGAGGTTTGCCAGCAGGTATTCTGAGCCGAGGAACCTGGGGCATTCCTTTTCATTCCCGTGGGAGGGGCTCTCCCAGTTTGCCTTCACACAAATTCCGCTCCTGCTATGTGTGATCGACGCACTCAGACACTGCCATTGCAGGGTGATCCTCATTGCTCCGGTGTGGCCACGACAGATCTGGTACCCAGAACCGCTCCATCTGTCAGTGGCTCCGGCCATCCGGCTACCTCCACTTCCCGATCTTATCAATACTGCACCATGACCCAGCGTCGCTGAGCCTCACAGCCTGGCTCCTGCAGCCGTAGAGTTCGGGCACTATTCGCTGCCGGTAGAGTGCAAGAAGATCCTGGCCAAGACCAGAGCATCCTCTACGCTGTCTTTTTTATGGCCACAAATGGAAGCGCTTCACAGTGTGGTGCAGGACTCTGAAAATTACGACTTTGCAAATCACAGCTCTGAGTGCTACTCACATACCTGCTTTCACTGGCCAAGGCTGGCCCTCACACCTCTGTCAAAGTGCATCTAGCTGCCACATCCCTGTACACCCGGGCGCCTGGGAAGCCCTCCATGTGGTCGCACAGGCTCATCTAGGAGTTCCTCGAAGGCCTCTTTAGGACTTTTCTGCCAGTGTAGGCTCCTGCTCTGGTTTGGGAGCTCAAGGTGGTTTTGAGTAAACTCATCGGGCCTCCATTTGAACCTATGCATCAGGCCCCTTTGAAGTTTCTCTTCCGATAAAGCCGAGAGCCACCTGGATATGGAAACCTTGGACCAGGCCTTCCCATGACCCACAGGTTCAAAATTGACAAACAATTGATACGTCTTCTGAACCCTTCTATGCCTGCTGAGACGGCATTTCATTTGCTGCACATTGCTTAAGCCTTGAAGTTTTATGTGGCGCACACAAAGGATTTTTGGAAGACTTCTCAATTGTTCGTCAATTTTGGACCTGTGGGTCATGGGAAGGCCCTGTCTAAGGCTTCAATATCCAGGTGACTCTCTGTCTGTATCATCTGATTTTGAGTACTTTTAACGCGCACCAGGCAGCATAAACTGCATTTGGGGGCAGATGTTTACTATGGTTTGTATCGATCAAGGTGATCAAGGTATTCACGGTGAAGCGGCTGGCGTATAGATCTTAGGTTTACTTAAATTGGAAGGTTTTTTAAGCCTTTCTAAAGCTTTCCAGCGCTGAGCAAAAGCGATTGGTAAGTGGTAGCTGGTTCCATAACTTTGGACCAAAGACCGAAAACCTCCTATCCCCCTTTGAGATCTGTTTAGTCCGGGGTATGAACATTAGCATTTTATCTCCTGATCTGAGATCTCTGGTTGGCTCAAGGTGGTGGATCCTGGCACTCAGATATTTTGGTGCGAGATCGTAAAAGCATTTGTACAAAAGGCAAGCCATCTTGAACTTTACCCGATCTTCCACCATCAGCCAATGGAGAGATCCACGTGAGACTGACACATGATCTCTTTTTCCCAGATGGGCAATCAGCCTAACTGCTGCATTCTGAGCCCTTTGAAGTCTCATCATCTGTTTGATGGGGATCCCTGTCAGTAGGCTATGGCAGTAGTTGAGATGGAAGTTAGTTAACGCCCCTACGACCACTGGTCGATCTTCCGCTGCCACAAAATGGAGCACATTCCTGAGCATACGTAGCAAATAGTAGACGGCCTTCACCTTGGCGCCTACCTGGGTTTCACTCCCTAGGTTTTCCTGCCATGTACATCCAAGATTCTTTACTTTATTTGAAAACTGGATGTCTTCTTCTAAGATACGTGGAGCTATCTTTTGTTTTTCAGCCCTCAGCTTACTCCCTGCACCAAATGGAATTACCTCTGTTTTGGCCGCATTAAGCTGTAGCTGATTGCATGCCATCCATTTTTTATTTTCCTGCATGCACTGATCAATTGTTTCAAAGGCCTCCTCTGTATCTGTTTCCACATAAATCTGAGTGTCGTCAGCGTAAGAATGAAATCTCAATCCATACCTCCTTAAAATATCAAATAGTGGCCGGATGTATAGATTAAAGATCAGTGGTGACAATGCTGATCCCTGTGGACTCCACATTTTAGCCATAATAGTTCTGATAGAAATCCTCCCAGTGTTACCCGCTGGGTCCTGTCCTTCAGGAAGAAACTGAACCATTCTACCACTACTTTTGAAGCTCTTCCAACAACCCCAATGCGTTGGAGAATGATCTTATGGTCGATCGTAATCGAAAGCCGTAGACGGGTCCAGCATGAGCAATATTGTGGATCTTCCCCTATCTGCAGCTTCTAGTAGATCATCCTGAACTGCCAATAGGGCAGTTTCTGTTCCATGATTGGGCCGAAACCCCGATTGACATTCATCCAGGAGGTTCTTGTTGTCCACAAAGTCCTGAAATTGGCCACAGACCAGTTTCTCTAAGCTCTTAGTGGGCCAGCATACATTAGCTACTGGACGATAGTTTTTAAGAACTATTGGATCTAAATTTGGCTTTTTCAGTAGAGTTTTTACCAGTGCTCCCTTCAAGGAACTTGGGACATGACCCTCCATTAAGGATGTATTTATAAACTTTGTTAGGAATGGCGCAAGATTTGCTGCCAACCGAATGGCTGTACATGCTGGTATTGGAAATGGCAGGTCCTTAGTAGGCTTCAGTTGGAGTATCTGGGCCAGCACAGTTTCATTTTCAATGGTTTTGAAATGGAAGCTCTCATCTTCTCCCTTTAAACCTTCTGTCTCTTCTGGGGGCTCCTCCCAATTTTCTCCTATTTTCACTTTTGTAATGCTTTTCTGGATGTACAGAATCTTTTCTTCAAAAAAGTTATTAAACTTGTTAGCCTGTTCCTGGGTAGCAACGGTGGGGGCTGCCATGCACATAGGGTTCCTAAACTTTGCCACTACGTCAAATAGTGCTCTGGCCTGTTTTCCTGCCTGTTTGATTTGTCTTTGGAGGAACTCTTTTTTTTGCTGTGAAGAGAAATAATTTGTATTCCTTTAACAGGACTTACATGTTCACTGCATCTCCATTCTGTTTGGAAGTCCTCCACCCTTTATTAGCCTGGCTAACTGTTTATGCATAAGGGCCAGTGCTGGGCCAAACCATGAATTGGATTTTTTTCTCACTTTTAATTTTAGAGCTGCCTATTTATCACAAATCTCCTCCAAAATCTCTGCCCCCTTATTGAAAAACTCTTCACAGTGGAGTTCGAGATGTAGCTTTTCCAGCCTTGATTCCACTTCCTCTCCTGGGATCATTTCCAGATCCTCCGACTTTCTGATCCCTACTGGAATAATTTCCCGCCCTCTTCCCTCTTGTGATTCCCTTCCTCCTAGTTCAAATACTTGTACATGGTGGTCGGACCACAAAAGTGGCATGGACTTGAGGAATCGAGCCGCGTCTCCCCTTACTGCTAATAGGTCTAGGCAATGCCCCTTGTTATGTGAGGATTCTTTAGTGATAACCTCTAGACTGTGATTGTCCAAGATTTCTCTAAGGGCAACAGAGTTAGGGTGTGCGTCATACTCCTACGTCCCGTCCCCTTTCCTCCATACTTATGGGACATCTCTCCATCCTGTGGGATGGGACCGGAGCACTTTGTAAAAAGCATCCACTTTTTTTTCAAAAATGTGTCCCTCCTCTCTTTCATGTGCGGGGCCCGGCACGCGGCCGTAACCCCGCCCACCTTGGCTCTGCCCCGCGCATCGCCCATCAGTCCTTTTGTCCGCATGATCGGGGCCGGACGCACTTGCATGCTCGGAAGATTTTCTTCCCCGTTTTCCTCTCTGGCTCTCGCTAGCGTTTGTTTACTAGTCTGTCTGTGTCTTTTAAACTAGATTTTCCAGACTGTTCATCCTGTCACTGTCGCTTCCCGAGGGCGGATCCACATCCTCTTAGTTTAGAGTGTTTGGGTCCGGAACACCGTTGGGACTCCTGTTTTTACTGTGACTCCCTTTCGGTCCGGGCACTTCAACGTCGGTTGGGACGGTGGGAGGAGGTGTTCCGACAAACTCCTCCTTGTCATTTTTAGGCGTTCATCGACGAGAGGAAGAATGCCCGGTAAGTTCTTTACTTTTCAGAGTACCCCGACCGGGGGATACCTTCCCAGGTTCCTCTGGGGCCAGGAGGGGCGTTGATCGCTCTGTTACCGGGGTTCGCCCTGAGGTGCCTGTCGGGCCTAATAATTCTATCAGAGTTTTCTCTGAGGGTCTCCGTAAGAGGGCTGTGTACACTGGAGTACGCGCCGAGGCCCCTCCTGTGGGGGCTGTTTGTAGGCCCAGTTCTACTGAGTCGTGGGGTACCGGAGCTTGCTCTGAGGCCTCTCTTTCGGCTTCCCTCAAAAACAAAACCGGGGTGCGCCCCGAGGCCTTGGCTGGGCTTGTGGTTACCGAACGGATGTTCGAGGCCCGTGCCGATAAGGCTTTTACCGGGTTTAGGTTCGACGTCTCTCTCACACAGGGTAAGGCTACCAATAGTTCTGAGGGGCCGGGCAAGGCCCTGTCGGTGAAAGCGGTTGCTCACCATTCCCGCTCTTGTGGTGACACCGGATCTGTTGAGGGGGCAAAGAAGAAAGGTTCTTCTTTTACCGGCAGTGCAGAGGCCCTTCCTTCGAAGGCTCAGTTGGCGGTTGGTATGTCGCAGAAACATTCCAGGCCTCATAGTACCGGCTCTGCCGCGGTTCCTTACGTTAAGGCTAAAATTAAGACCCCTGACCCATCGACGGGGACCCCAGCCTCACTTCCTCACGTGCCACAGTTCCCATCAGATGAGGACAAAATAGCGGCCGTTCCGCCACGACCACGGCGGCCATTTTAGGTACTACCCCTACAACTACGCCATCGGCCCCTGGTGTAGGGTTCGGTCCTTTGGGTGAACCTAAGGTCCCTGGTGCGCATCCTTACCGGCCGGTTTATGATTGGAACGCCCTGATGCCTCTTCCGCACAATGTTTCGTTGCCCGCGGGGGCGGCTCCCTTGATTTATGTGGATACGTCGGTGCAGGGGCCGGTATGGCACCCTTCTCCGTTACGTCCCTGGATTTGTCCACCTAATGAGAGGCCTCCTCAGGTTCCGAAACAATCTCCTGAGGACGCCTTTTTCGGTAAATTTCAAGCGCTTATGCGCACCGACCCCATGAGGGAATATTTCAAAGGGCTTTTCAAGGAGATATGTCCACCTGCGCCTCCGGCTCCACCTGTTCCTCCGGTGGTTCTGCCGGCGCCTCCCTTGCCCGTGGTGCCTTCCCCTGCTCTTCCGCCTTTGCCACCATTGTCCCCAGGGGACAAGGCAGTGCCTGACGCGACTCAGGACCCTGACCTGTCAGATGACCCTCAAAGCGATCAGGACAACAAGGACCTTCCCGGCTCTATCAGAGCTTTCCATGACCGGGTGCAGGGCATGATGAGTTTCTTAGATGTTCCGGTGCCCGAGGCACCCGCTCCGCAGGAGGGCGTGCTTTCTGGGGCGTTCACCTTGTCTCCCTTGGAGCGTACCGGCCTGTTCCTGCAGAAGGACATTCTGGCCGAGGTCCGAAGAGTTTTGGAAAAGCCACACTCAGGACTTTTTGTCAATAAAAAGATTGACGCGAGGTAAAGGCTGCATTCTTCGGAAAAAGTGGCCTTGTCGTCTTGTCCGCCTCCCTCCTCCACGGTGGTGGCTGCGGCTACATTGCAATACAGACCTGCAGCATCCTCTTCCGCGACGGCTACTCAGGTCTTGGGAAAGGAGGACAAGCTCCTGGACTCCCTAGGGAGGAAAATCTTTGCCAATTCGGCCTTGCAGCTCAGGCAGGCCAATGCAGAATTGATTTTGGCGGGAGCTAACATGCGGATGTGGAAAGGTCTGTCGGAGTTTGAGGAGCACAATCCGGTCGAGAAGTTGGAAGATTTCAGAGGTGGCCTTTCCGATGCCAGGGTCTTGGCACAGGATCTCCTGGAGGCTGCGGCTCATCACGTAGACACCTCGGCTCGGGGCCTGATGCTTGGGGTTGATACCTCGCGCCAAGCGTGGCTGCATGCCAATAAGTTTTCGAATGAAGTGCAAGACAAGGTACTGGACCTTCCATTCGATGGTAAGGAGCTTTTTCACTCTTCTACTGATGTAGAGCTCACCAAAACCAAGGATAGCACTCAGACGGCTAAATCATTGTCTGTTCTGGTTAAAGCTCCTTTCAAATCCCAGAGGCCCTTGTCGCAAAGTCGGCCTTCCTCTGGTTTTAGGGGCTTCCTCGACAGCAAATCTCACAGAGTGGATACTCCTGCAGGGAATAACCGCCGTAGACAACAGCGTACACGTTTTTTCTCCCGCTCCTCAGCCTCTTCATCAGGTTCAGGTGGCACCGCCACCGATAAGCCTGCCCAATGAGGGTTTTCCGTGCTCGCACGAGACCCCGGCGGGAGGACGCATTGCGTCTCATTGGGAGGCGTGGCAGACCATCACAGAAGACAGATGGGTCTCGTCAGTCGCTCGAGCGGGCTTCCGCTTGCCTTTACCCCCTACCACACCCCTCAACCCTCCTTTTCAGCTATCGGGCTCACCCTCCCTCAAGGCCGAGGTTCAGAAACTTCTGCACCTCAGAGCTGTGGAACCCGTTCCCCTTGGGGAGCCAGGGGAGGGCTTTTACTCCCGGCTGTTTACGGTGCCCAAGCCCAACCAGGCTGGCCTGCGCACCATCCTAGACCTTTCCCAGTTCAATCTTTTCCTACCCCAAGAGAAGTTCAAGATGATCACGCCCGCCAGATTCGCTCCTCTTTGCAGATGGGCGATTGGCTCAGCATGGTGGATCTTCAGGATGCGTACATGCATATCCTGATTTGGAATCCACACAGGAGATGCCTCCACTTGTCTTTGGGAGAGGAGCACTTTCAGTTTCGGGTGCTTCCTTTTGGCCTCAGCTCGGCGCCGCGTGTCTTCACGAAGATGATGTCGGTGATTGCGGCCTATCTTCGTCTCCAGGGTATCCATGTGTATCCCTATTTGGACGACTGGCTCTTACGCAGCCCTTGTCCTTTGGCAGCAGCGGGCAACCTCCAGTCTCTTCTTCAGCTCCTGTTCCATCTTGGGCTGTCGGTGAACTGGCGGAAATCCTCCATGACGGTCTCACAGGACCTGACTTTCTTGGGTTTTCGTTGGAACACGATCGACTGCCGAGTGTATCTGACCGGGGACAGAATGGCGGATCTGTTGGCCACGTGTCAGATGTTTGCGCAGTCGGAGAGCATGTCGGCCTGGTGGTTCCAGAGGCTTCTGGGCCTCATGGCCTCGTGTGTACTGGCTCTTCCTCTTGCTTGTCTCAAAATGACACGGACCCAGATGTCTCTTCGGAGTTCCTGGCGTCAGGCTGTGGACCTGGATTCCAAGCGGATAATGATTCCGGATTCCATGAGAGTGGACCTGGACTGGTGGTCATCTCTCAGCAACCCGTCAGTGGGCGCGAGGTTTCACGACCCAGGCCCCATGGTGACGATCACGACAGACTCCTCCCTTTTGGGGTGGGGTGCGACGTTGGATCTTCTTCAGGTCTCGGACCTCTGGTCGCCTCAGGACAAGCTCCTGCACATAAATCATTTGGGGCTTATGGCAATCTTTCTGGCGCTTAAGGCGTTCAGACCGCTCATTGTCAACAAGGTGGTCCGCATAAGAACGGACAATAATGTATTACATAAACAAGCAAGGGGGAACGAAGTCTCCCCCTCTCGTGGACCTGTCCATCCAGATTTGGGAGTGGGCCGTGCTTCATGGGGTCTGGCTGCTTGCAGAGCACATCCCGGGCCTGCTGAATATCACAGCGGATGCCCTCAGCCGGCGGACAGTGGTCAGCTACGAGTGGGAGTTGAAAGTGGAGATCCTCTCATGGATTTTCCTGTGTTGGGGCACACCGGAGGTGGACCTCTTCGCCACAGCGGTAAACGAGAAGCCGCCTCAGTACGCCTCCAGAGGGGGGCTGGGAGCCTCCTCTCTGGGGGATTCTCTCGAGATTCCATGGCACAACATGAGAGCTTACACCTTCCCGCCTCTGCCACTAGTTCATCGGGCAATTTGGAAGTTGAAGAACTCTGTGAACTGTTCTCTTCTACTGATAGCCCCGTGGTGGCCGGCCAGGTTTTGGTTCTCAGAACTTCCACACCTGTCGGTGTGTCCGCCGATCAGCTTGCCAGTAACTCCCGATCTTCTTCACCAAGGGGAACAACAGATGTGGCACCCCTCCTCACAATCGCTCAACTTGGCGGCATGGTGCCTGAGTTCAAGTCTTTAGAGCATTTGGGTTTGTCTGCGGGTAACATGAGCATTATCCAGTCAGCCAGGAAACCTTCGACCAGATCTCAATACAAGAGTAAATGGCTCAGGTCATGTCATTGGTGTTTGGAGAAAGAGTTGGATCCGAGGGTGGCAACGATTGACACGGTGCTGTCCTTCATATCCTCCCTAGCAGAGTCAGGGGTTCATGTTCTGTCTTGCAGGACTTATCTCTCAGCGGTTTCCGCTTACCTTTCTACAGACCTGTGTTCTTATTCTCTAACTAACCCGGTGGTGAAGAGACATTTTGCTGGCTTGACACGCCTCTACCCTCCGGTTCGTAGTCCGCACTCGCCTTGGGACCTAAATGTAGTCCTGACTGCGCTGTGCCATATAAACCCTTTGAGCCAATGGCTATGGTTGACCTCAAGTACGTGTCCTGGAAAGTGTCCTTTCTGGTCGCCGTTACGTCAGCGAGGAGAGAGAATGAGCTCCAGGCATTGTCGGTGGAGCATCCTTTGTTGGTTTTTCACAAGGACAAGGTAGTCCTTCGGACAAACCCGGCTTTCCTACCGAAGGTAGTGACCGAATTCCATCTGAATCAGTCAATTTCCCTTCCGGTCTTTTTTCCAAACCCTGCCTCGGAGGCTGAAAGGGTTCTACACTGTCTGGATGTCCCAAGAGCTCTTACGTTCTACCTGGACAGGACTTCCGAGCTTCGGAGTTCTTAACTTTTTGTGACCTTCGGTAACCCTCAGGGCAGGCCGGCGTCTAAGGCATCTATTTCCAGATGGATTGCCGCCTGTATCACGGAGTCTTTCACTGTCCAAAAGCTGAAACCTCCTAAAGGTATCCATGCACACCTGGTGCGGGGCAAGGCAGCCGCGGTTGCTTTTCAGAAATATGTTCCCTGGGAGTCCATCGCTAAAGCAGCTACTTGGGCCTCCCCATCTGCTTTCTGTAAGCATTACTGCCTCGATAAGAGCTCTAGAGCTGACGCTCAGTTTGGTCAGGCTGTGCTAAAGAACCTGTTTCAGTAAGGGGTATTTCCATCCACCCATAGTTCCTGTTAGGAGTGCTTGGGAATCTCCCACAAGTATGGAGGAAAGGGGACGGGACGTAGGAGTATTACCAGGTTACTCACCGTAGTGACCACCTTACTCCTAGTCCATAGTCCCCTTTCCTCCATACGCCCGCCCGCCGTCCCCTCTAATAAGGTTCCTCTGTTATTGCTAATGGGTCTTGGACCCTGCGATAGAAAAGGACTGATGGGCGATGCGCGGGGCAGAGCCAAGGTGGGCGGGGTTACGGCCGTGTGCCGGGCCCCGCGCAGAAAAGAGAGGAGGGACACATTTTTGAAAAAAATTTTGATGCTTTTTACAAAGTGCTCGGTCCCGTCCCACAGGACTGAGAGATGTCCCACAAGTATGGAGGAAAGGGGACTATGCACTAGGAGTAAGGTGGTCACTATGGTGAGTAACCTGGTAATTCTCCAACCAGATGTTCCAGTCCCCCACACAGAGGAGCTCTTCATATTTGCTTCCTGTTAGGGTGAGGTGAGCATCTAGTTTGTCCAAGAAATTTCCCATTGCCCCTGGTGGTCTATATCCCAAGATCACTTTTATAGCCCTAGTGTGGGATATTGGAATTGAAAATTCTCCAAATTGTATGTTGTCATTCCAATCTAATTTTTCCAGGTGTGAAATATTCATTGATGCTTTGTAAATTATGGCTATACCCCCTCCTCTCCTGTCCTCTCTGTTAATACCTTGAATAATATAATTCTCGGGTACAAGCTTGTGAAACCTAGTTTGAGACCCATCTGTAAACCATGTTTCTGTCAAGCAGATAAGTTCCAAATCTAGCTCTAGGATTAATTCTCCGACTTCCACAGCATGTGCTACTGCTGAGCGCGCGTTCAAGGAGGCTATTTTGTATGACTATGTCTTCATTTACTATCTTTGGCATTATGTCCCTTTTATCCAGTCCATTTGTTCGGATTTTATTAAGACTTCTGAGTTGTAAATGGCCACACCCATTGTCCCATGATTTCAGCTGTGTGTGTGTATAGCTTACGTTATTTGAAATCCTGTCCATCTTCTTCTAGAGATATGATAAGGGCAGTCAGCCACCGCATCCTCAACTAGCTGCGTTCCTCACTGCTCGCCGACTCCAGGCCTAAACAGGCATTGCGTCAGCGCTTCGCGCTGGCATGCAGCAGTTAATGGCTCCGTCGGTCACGACCTGCGCTTGTACCTCTGGGATGTGAAGTCTGTGTCTAACTACACGTGATTTACACTCCCCTTAGAGTCACGGCAAAGCAGGTACCAATGTCTAGCTGGCATACAAACTAGCAGACAAGATTATTAAAACATATTAAAAAGGACAAATTAAACTATTGCTTTCACTCGAACCCCCCCCCCCGACTTATTTAAAATTCTGGAAAGTTATATTTGAAAGGTTTGCAGCTATGTGCCACAAACAGTCCATAGCCTTTCTAGGCGATCAGCCGCTACGATAATTTTCAAATCTCCTAACTGTCATCGTCTGGCCAACAGACCTCTTCCAGGCCGGCCGAGAGCCCATTCCACCACGGCCATCGCAGCAACAGTGTTTCTCTCAGGAGGTTCCCCTGCTCGACATCTGCAGGGGTAGTACGTGGAGGTCCACCCACACCTTTGCAAGATTCTACTATGTCGATGGGGATTCCAGGGAAGAGTCCCTGGCCGGCCAAACTGTGCTACGCAACCTGTTTACTTGAGGTGAATCTGTTCCAGAGTTAAGTGTATTGCTTCTGTTGAGCCTTGCCACCTCCCATGGTTGTATATGTACTACTGTGTAATCATATTCATAAGTATGTGAATCCATGCAAGACCCCATGCTTGAGAAGGAACAAGTTACTTACCTGTAACTCCTTTTTTCCAGCATGGGTCTTGCAAAGATTAACATGTGAATCCTCCTCCTTCCCCTCTGGAGCTGTTCTTGGTTCATGCTGACACTTTACGTGCTCTACCAAATCTAAAGCTGGCCACCAGGTGTGGAGCTTTGGAGGAGGAGTGTCATTGGCTCGGGACAGTATGACCCAAAGGACAGTGATTGGTTAGAGAGGAGGCAAGAGGTTTTCAGTCTAAAGCACAACTATTTTCTTTTTTTACAGAGGATTCCAAGCTTGACGACAGGGAATATTCATGAGCATGTGAATCTATGCAAGACCCATGCTGGAGAACAGGAGTTGCAGATGAGTAACGTGTTCCATTCCATGCATTTAGCATGCGGTAACGCCTCTCTGGCGCTCTGTAGTCTTTAGCATGTCCTGATTCTGTATATGTTTGTATTTTCCTGCGTGTTGAGCACATGGCTGGGTTGATGGCTGTGCAGTTTTCTATTTCCGTGGCTTTTATATTTTGTGCATGTTGTGTAGATGCCCAAATTATGGATACATGTGTATGCTCATTAGTCTTTGGTATATGTAGAAGGCAGTGATAATGGGAATCTGGAAAATTGGCATCGCCGTCAACAAAGTCATGCTCGATAAAGCAGACGGAGGCCGTGGAGGTAAAGCCAACCTTGGCGTTGCCGCTGTCGTGACTATGGAAACCACGGTCGTCACCAAACGTTGTCAATGAAGTAATGATAGATGTCGACTGGGTTGTCGACGGGGCCGTCAATGAGGTGGTCGCCGATGCGGTAGCCGCCAGAGTCATGGACATCGACGAAGAAGCTGTTTACGAGGTGGAAGTCTTGGCAGACAAAGTGTTTATTGAAGAGGCTGTGGTCCTGGTAGACAAAGGCATAGTAGATGGGGTCCTTGGGATGAAAGATCAGGCGAAGACGATGGAGCTGCCGACTGGCCTCCCACGGATCTCTCCTTTGAAGATTTGTCTGTGGAAGAGGACTTGTGTCTGGCAAGGGTCGACGACTTCCTCCCAGAAGGCATCGAACATGCTGGCAGGCTCACCGTAGATGGTGCCAGAGGCTTCCCGAACTGGATCCTGCAGCAGTGGCGATCTACATTGGGAGCAGATGAGTGATGTTTCTCCTTCTTTTGGATCTCCGCAGAAGGAGCATCCTCAAAGGACCTTGACCTCTTTTTCTCAGAGGGAGTACATGCTCACTGGACCTGCCAGGCCTCAACAAGGCATGACTGCACCTGGAGGCCATGTCAGAGGCCTTCACCTCCTTGAGCTAAGCCACCACCTGCGATATTGGTCTCTCTTGGTCTTCGCCAAGATACCACGGCAGATCTTGCATCTGTCTTCGTGGTCTGGGCGTAGACAATACAGGCACTTGAGGTGCCAATCCTCAACATAAATGCTCTTCATGCCGCAGGATTCACAGGCCCTGAAGAGACTTTCTCTTTCCCACTTCAGACATCATCCGGGTAAGAGATGTAAGCGGAAGCCTGAGCCTGAGAGAAGATTCAACAATGGAAAACTCTGCCGACAACGGGTCCCCACTACCAGTAGTCAACACGCGACGGTTGATGAGGAAATGGGCGATGAAAACTATCTAAAACTAGCAAAAAAATCCAAATTCTCAAGGAGAAAAACTAGAGGACTCCCAATACTGAAATGTGCGGTATAAATCTGAAGATGGCCATGGGTAGCGCTTACGAGGACGAATGCCATTGGGTAGGGGCAGTATGACTCAAAGGACAGCGATTGGTTATAGGAGGAGGCAAGCAGTTTTCAGTCTGGCACAAAAGTGCTTTTTTTTACCGAGGATTCCCAGCCTAACGACAGTGACTATTCATGAGCATGTGAATCCATACAAGACCCATGCTGGATAACAGGAGTTACAGATAAGTAACTTGTTCCGTTCCGTGCATTTAGCATGCAGTAACGCCTCTTTGTCGCTCTGTAGTCTTTGCATGTCCTGATTCTGTATGTGTTTATATTTTTCTGCGTGTTGAGCACATGGCTGGGTTGATGGCTGTGCAGTTTTCTATTTCCGTGGCTTTTATATTTTGTGCATGTTGTGTAGGTGCCCAAATTATGGATACATGTGTATGCTCATTAGTCTTCGGTATATGTATATAGTATGTTTTTCTGTGTGTTGAGCGCATACCCAAAACTTTTCATAAATCGTGAGTTCTGTGTGTCCTTCAAATGGCCGAATTATACATACATTTTGAAATTGCACCATGTAGATGACTCAAAGTTGCTTGATCTGGTTTTTGACCTGTGTACCCAACTGGTGTGCAAGGCGAACATTTGAAAAATCGGGTCAAGCAGTTTGCCATAAGGTCATGGTTCATGCCAAAAATCTAAGATCGGTCCTGAAAGAATATTTATAGAAAAGCATATATATATATAGATATAGGTTTAGATAGAAGCATATGTTAAGAAAAAAAAATGGACAACTACCAACGAACAAAAATAATCATCTGAAAGGAAGTTATGGTTGGTATGCAAACCGAACAAAACAAAAAGAAAACACTACAATTCGTCAGTTATGATTAGCAACTCATGTATAGCTGCCTAGATGGCATCACCAATGACATTGAAGCAGCCATGTCTTATGGGTACAGTGCACAGGGTGTCCATTGCATTCGCCAAGTACAATAGTATTGCTCGTAGTACCCACAGAGCATGGCCTGCAGGCAAATCCTCTGAGAACTACTTTATGGGTATGGTCTACGACCATGCTCTGAGTGTATTCCCTTTGCCTCAAAACCCACAGGACATGCCCTGAAGGTACTGTGCCTAGAACATGGCGTATTGATATACCTCACAGCTACATTACTCTACTTTCCACGGTGTGGCCAGGCCATGTGGGTACTGCACACACCAGGCACAATAATAATAATTATAATTTTGCATTTATATACTGCTACAGACCCTCGGGTATCTGAGCGCTGCTTATTATTATCCACGGTGTGTGGTGCTCATTTATCGACCTCAGAAGGATGAAAGGCTGAGTTTGGCCCTGCCAGGATTCGAACCTGCATCAGCAGGCTCTGCACAGATGTCAAAGCGAGCGCTCTACTCGCTGTGCTATCAGACTGGTATATACCAGTTTATGCACAACTAGCATCATGCTACAAACATTTGTACGTGTCAAGCTTGCCGAACTGTAGCCAAATGCTCTTATGTTTTCATTTTCCACAAGGACACCGTTTTCTTAGACCTCATCAATTTGCATTAATGCTGCAGCAATTTGTTGGTGTAAACTTTGAAAAATCACAATGTAATACAGATAATGGCCATCATTATGAGGTTGGCGGTAACCCGCCGGTGCTACTGGTGGGTTGCCACCAACCCCATATTACCGGTTACTCCTCATTTCATTGGAGTCCAGTAGGAAATGGTGACACGGAAGCAGCGGCACTGTTGGTAACGGTGCCGGTGCTTCTGTGACAACCATGCCAGTAGGGGTGTGAAAACGCAGCAGGTCAGGCCTGCCAGGGGATCCATGGCCCCTACCACCATCGTTGTAGTATGGCAGTCTAGAAAGGGTGCTGGTACGTTGCTACCGGCACCCTCATTTCCGGACCGCCATACTTGGAATGTGTTTATTTGGGCTGTCACAAACCACAGTTTGACTAAATCCTTTAAATATTCAAGCTCAGTAGACACAATCTTGTATTTGTATGATTTTATTTGTATTTTATACAATTTATAGAGCACTCTTTGCGCCAAAACAGCTAGTGCAAAATGTTAAACAACTGTACAATCAAGTTGAACAAAGCAAACCAATTAAAACAGAATGAAGAAGCAAACAGAATTCGACAGTAGAAAGAGCAGAGAAGAGGAGAGCCTCAAAATTTGCCTGAAAATTTAAAGAGGAGGGTCGGACAGAAAGAGGTAGAGCATTCCAATGTTTGGGTGCCAGAAGAGGAAAGGACTGGAAGCGAGAGGCTTGGGCAAATTAAGAAGAGACAGATTCTGGGAGCGAGGCAAACGAGTAGGAAAGTAAAACGAGACCAATGAAGAGAGATGTGGAGGAGCAAGAACATGAGCACACTTGAAGAGAATCAGAAGAAAATGATAAAGAAGACGATATTCAAAAGTGAGGAGCAAATTAAAAAGTAAAGATGGAGTAATTGAGGAACGAGGAGACAAAGGAAAAAGAAGATGGACTGAAGAATTATTGATCGAACGAAGAGGAAGAGGATGAGAGGCAGGGTGTCCGAAGAGTGGAAATGACTAGTAGTCAATTTGGGTGAAAACCAGAGAAAGGAGAAGGAGCTTCATAGGTTGAAAAGAAAAATAAGGTCGAGCAGAACTGCAAGAACGGCCAATAGAAGAAATATGTATTGAAAAAGAAAGTGGAGGATCGAAAATCACGTTAAGAGTGGAAGAGGAAAACGGAAGGGAAGAAAAGATCATTAGGGGGAAGTGTAGCAGGGATGGTGGTAGCATGAAAGAAAAACACCTCGTTCTTCGAGGGATTAAGGTGAAGAAAGTGAGAGGGCATCCAGTTTTGAACAGCAGAAAGACAAACAGTAGAATGTAACGTAGCATCAAAGGAAGAGAAAGAAAAGAAGATGCAAGTGTCATATGCATAAAGATGAAACTAAAGTTTGAAAGATGAGAGAATAGCACACATCGGGCTGTATAGAGCGAAAAAGAGGGGAGAACAGACGCGTGAGGAATACCATAGAGTAGAGGCAGCAGAGACAAAGTGTCTGGCCCACATTACAGGTTAGGACCGTAGAGAGGGATAAAAACGAATCATTGAAGAACATAATCAGAAAGACCATGCATGGAAAGAAAGGAAATTATTGGAGAGTGGTCAAGAGTATTGAATGCTGCATAAAGGTCAAGGAGAATAAGACTAGAAGAAGATTTAGAATGCGAGCTGATAAGAGGACATTAGAGACATGTAAGAGGGCAGTCTTTGTGGAGTGGGATGGGCCGAATCGAGACTTAAGAAGGAGGAGAAGATCAAAAAAGACAAAGGTAAGTAGATACTTAAGCATAGGCAGAGCACTCAAGAAGTTTAGATAGGAATGGGAGAAGAGAGATAGGTTGAACATTTGTGGTAACAAACTCGTCCAGTGACCCCTTTTTTAGAATTGGAAGAATGAGTGCATGCTTAAAAGTTGAGGGGAAATGGGAGTTAGAAAATGAGGAATTAATAAGAGAAGTTAAATATGGAAGAAGAAGAGGATCCATCAACGGAATAAGAGACGAAGGAAGGGGATCTGAAGGAAAAGCTGTGGGATGAGGACAGGCACGGAGAGCAGAAGTATCAGAATCGGAAAGAGAAGAGAAGAAAAGAAAGATGGAGGATGAGAGAAAGGGGTTACATGAGAAGGAGATGAGGAGGCAACTTTAGATGTTAAGTAGTTAGCTAAGTCGGAAGATGAGAGAGATGAAAGAAGAGATGATCGGGGGCTTAGAGGAGAGAATAGTGTGAAGAAGGTGAAAAAGACAACAATGATGCTGGGAAAGGGAAATAGTGAGCTATGAAAAGTTTGATTTATTTTGCAGCAAGTAGTACAAGATCATAAGATTAGTGTAAAGAGGAAAGTATAGAGAGATCAGTAGAAGAACAAGACTTTCAAGTGCCGCTCAGCTTTTCCTAGGCAGCAACGGAGTGAAATAAAATCCCAAGTAAACCACGGTTGGGGATATTTGCAAGTAGGTGAAAAAGGGCGAGAAGGATAGGCAGAATCAATTGTGGACTGCAAGATAGAATGGAGAGCACTTGTAGAACCATCAGGAGAAAGAGAGGTGAAGGTAGAGAGATAAATGAGAGAGAAGAATTAAATAAAGGAAGAGAAGAAGTTAAATTAAAAGAACAGATTACGAGTGAAGATCGGTGTGGAAGGAGTTAGAGGTAGAGTATGGAGAGAAAGTGAGAATGAAAGTAAAGAGTGGTCACAGGAGTAAAAAGGACAGGCAGATACTGTGCCTGTAGGATAGAGTAAAGAAAAGATGTGATCGAGACAGTCAGTTTTGTGAGAAGGAGTAAAAGGAAGAAGACCTCGGTAGTATGAATCAACGAATGATATCAACGAAAAATAGGTCAAAGTAGTAGAAAAAGGAAGATTGAAATCACAGAGAAGAAAGAATGGTGAAGAAGAAGGCAGAAGAAAAGAAGATCAAGATGGTCAATGAAATCGACAGCCGGACCAGGAGATTGATGCACGATAAGAAGTCAGACTGGAAAGGGGTTAGACAAGGAAGAAAAATGATATTCAAAGGAAGGGAAAGTCTGAAGACCTGAAGGAGCAAGCAAAGGGGGCCATGAAGAGTTGAAGAGTGTGCTCCCCGCCACGCCCAGATGGGTGAGACGTGTGGGAGAAATAAGTATGGAATAATGCAGGGATGAAACTGTTGTTGGGGGTAATCTAGGTTTCAGTAAGGCAGAGAAAAGTGGAAGTTGCAGTGAAAAAACAAATCAGGAATAGAGTGAGCCTTATTGCACACAGAAAATACATTTGGAAGACCAAAATTGAACAACGGGTGGAAGGCGAAGATTAGAGCAGTCACAGCTATGAGTAGATAATGGCTGAGGAATAGACTGATGCGTAACCCTAGATCCTAATGGGCTAGGCATTAAGAAAAGAAAAGTAAGAATTAAGTATGGAAAGCGAATTGTGGCAGTCAGGAGCATGATCAGGTGCCAACAGGGGCAAAAAGTATATGGCAGCGCCCTGGGAGATGGATTTATACAAGGGTGTAAGGCACGTGACCCCAGGCGAGGGCAGGAGGATGTGAAAAGTCTACAGAGGCCAGGCAAGTCAGGCAGGGCGGGGAGGACGGCAGGAAAGACTCAAGCGGCAAGAGGGCCGCAGTGGTGCAGGAGACAATTCTGCTGGCTCTGTGCAGATGTAGCTGTTGCTGACAAAGCCAGGAGGTGAGGAATCCACAAACAGCACTGACTTGCACAAAGGCCCTACTTTGTCATTATATATTTTGTGCGCTCTTTGCTCCACAATACAGTGCCTCTGAATTCTGTGCAGTGCACACAAGTGCACAGGCTCTTAATATCGGACACATCCCATGCTACCTGCATGGTCCTTCCACTAATTCATGGAAAAGTCTGCGTTGGTAGGCAGTACTGACATCGTAATTCTCATACAGTACCTTGGTCTGCATGAACGCTAGTTTTTAAAATATGTTTGTAAACTGGTAGATTTGGCTGTTTGGCTGGTTAGTGTATAGTTTTAGATCTGTGTTTGATATGCATGTAGCTTTATTCTTGGGGATTGCTGAAATTGAACTGCTGGGCTAATGAATTGGCCCAGCACTAGATTATGTACATGAAAAGTGGATAGGGGGTCTGGCACAATACCGCATTAGTCCTCCCTACCGGGCTGAATTGGGGCACTAATGGAAGAACTGACTTGGTCAAGAATGACGAAGTTTCATTTGCAATTTATTATTGACAAAACCGTAATCAGTTATGTGACCTTGCTGAAAGATTATTGAATTGAATGTTGAAAAAGTTGGAATATTCACACATTCTTCAATCAGTAATTATCTTGAGAAATCACATGGGGCGATTTCACGAGTTGGCTGAGAAAAGAGTTCCAAATAAAGGAAACACAATTTTAAGTGTTTTCTCATTAAAATAGAATCTTGGACAGTGAATGCATTATTTTACCGTGTGTGTCTGTGACTTGCTTCTTTTAGGATCTTGCAAATGTCAACCAGGGCCACCATCTATTTGTGTCCGACCAATGATTCACTGCCAGGTCAATACCTTAGGCATGCTCGGGACAATATCTTCCTGAGGAGTGCACCTATTTGATTGGATCTGGCTTGTGGTTCACCACAATTGCTTTCCTGCATGTATCGTGCTTTGTATTCCAGACCTCCTCTGTCTAGGCCTTAGGGCTAGTAAATGACTTCATGGTTTGTCCACCCTTTTGGCTCTGGTCAGTACTTCACAATGGCTCCTGTATGGTGCACAGGCTAAGCTACATATGCAGGTGTTTTGGGAAGTAAATGCTTGTACCGTAGTTTAGCGCATCCTGAGTCCTATGTCCACCGCACTAGGTTTTTATAATAGCTCATGAATCTTCTTAGTTAAGCTTCTGCCGAGGTAATGTATTGCTCTCAGCTGGTGGTTTAATTCGCTGATGCAAGCAGCTTTACCTTGATAAATTCCTCATATTCTCCCTTTCACTGTCATTTTTCCCCCGCATGAATTTAGTTTAAAGGCAAATTGACAGCACTGGGATCGGAAGTCTTTCATTTCCCCTTCAAACTTTTTTTTTTTAACTCGTGTACATATCTTTACATTACCAGCATATCTGTGTATAAAGCAGGTGGACGTTTAAGGGCAGTGCTTGGACAATTTAGTTTTAAATGGTTCAGAAAGTTACAGGCCATATCCAGTCAAGATTGTGAACCTTTAGTGATTTCCTCTCTAAGAGAAAGAGGGCGCTATAGAATGTGCTTGTAAAAAAAAATAATAATACAAAAAAAAGCCTTGCAGAAGTAATTCTAGCCCACTAGTAAGAGAGCAATCTGCCCCACGTACCTCCAGACTTGGAAAATCCGCAAAAAAAAGTTTTATTTTTTTTAAAAAACCAAACGTAATCTGTTCTGAGTTTATTCCATGGGTTGGAATGCTAGAACGATAAGCTGCAGCCTTCAGAGAGGTTGGGGTACCTCTGTATACATGCACACATTGTCCTTCTCTGATCTTAGGGTAGCCATCCATATGTATCTGTGGGGAGGTCCACAGTTAGCAAAATGATGCCTAGCGCCTACAAAATCCTTCATTCGTGCCCAGTCTGTGTCACGATCGCGCCTTACTAGCGGTCTTGTGACGTCAAAGGCCTCTGGTCCACTGGGCAGTCACTGTGACCAGGGGATGAGACTGTATCAGAGGACGCAGAGCCAATGAATGCAAGAAAAAACCTCTTCAGGGTAAAGAGAAAACTACGGCAAGGAGACGCACTCGCTTTTAATGTGGAGAAGGCAGAAGCCAAGGCGTTCCAAGAATAGAACGAAGCGAGCAGCAGGAGCAATTGCAGAGTAAATGGAGTGGGAGGGGGGGCAGCAAGGAGAAGGGTAACGTTATATCCGAGTCTTGCTTCCTATTTGTTGGTATGTGTGCTTGAGTCTCTGACAGAACGTTGGTGTGGAATGTTGTGTGGAGTGTGCCTGTATATTGCACAATGTTCAGTTGGGGGCCCGAAGCTTAACGGACGAGGGGGCCGGTGTACTTACCTTCTGTGTCAACCCAGTAAAGTCATGCTATACCCACGTGCGGCTCGGTGCACTCATTTCACCCCAGAACACAACTTATCAGGTAACAAGAGGATAATAACACAGCGTACCGCAATGGAGTAATTTTGCAACGTGAAGCAGCTCTGTCGGGTTACAGTGATGTATGCTTCTGGGTGGGTGATGTCGTTGCGTGTGGGCCTGCAGCAACGCAACGTCATCCGCCATGTTGGGAAGGGTGGAGGTGGACTGGGGCTTAAGCTTGTAGCCTGGCAATCTACAGAGCACATCTCCCAAAAGCAAACCCTCTGGATGCCAAATAGTTCAGGGAGGTAAACATTTGTTGCTGCTGGGATCTGTAGTCATCCTGCAAGGTGGGAAATGGAAGCATTTCATCCTTCCACGGACATAAGATAGAGTAACATTAAATTAGGTAATCGCAACATTATCTTGAAGTGTCAACCACGTGCACACCAAAACCGTCATTCTTTACAGGCCCCTCGTGCAGTGCATATGCATGGTTTCTCCCGTGTCTTCTGTTTTATTTTTTACATTGAGCACTCTTCTTTTGAAAAAAGGCTGAAGTGTGATGAAGTGCCCACCATAAATAACATCACAATGTAGGGGTTCTAGGCTCCACCGCGCTATGTCCTGAAGGAAAGACAAGCAAAGTGGAAGTGGAGATTAACGGTGAATGTGCTGTTTATTTTAAGAATTTCGTTTTGCATTTTAGTTTTGTTGTTTTCTTCTCAGGTTTTTAATTATTTTAGCTATAGTCAAACGCCGCTATTTTAAACTTTGTTACTTGATTGATAGGATTTGCCTACTTTACTTTAATCTTTCGCTAACGTGTTCACGTTGGAAACGTTCTGGACTACATTACCCATCTTCTGTTGACTAACTACATTAGCAGGTGCGTTCGTGTACGGTATGCGTTGTCAGCGGAAACACGCGTTATATATTGTTTGTTTGATAACTTTTACTTGGTTAGTCTGCCTGTATCTACCATAAACTCCCTTTTAGAAAATGTCGCTGGCGCCTAATGTCGCAGTTAGACCTAAATCTCAACCGCTGCCTCCGTTTTACAGCGTTTTGTCCTTGGCATTAGATACACTAGTTGTAGACATTTTGCTTCATAATATACAGCCTAGTTTGGCGCTGGCGACTATAACTAAAATTGCTTCTCCCAGTTCTCCTTTATGTCCGCTGGGGCCTCTGATACAGTTAATTGATATTGATATTTTATTTCTATCCCGCTCGTACACAAGTGTTTCAGAGCGTGACATGGCAAGGAAGGGGAACAAGGGAGAACAAAACAGCGATCTTACTAGGCCCAGTTATATTGAGAACGCACAAGTGCATGGGAGGGGGGAGGGGAAAAGTGCATAGAAGGTAGGAGAAGTGTAAAATGCGAAGCAGAGTAGAAACAGATAAATAACAATAAATAAATAATAAAGGAAACAAACCGTGGTAGAGCAGCCAGCAATTTGCAAGTGCTAGGTTTAGGGTAGCAGACAGGGTAGGTCTGATAAGTGCAGGAAGAAAATGGGGGGGCTGTATTGGTACAGACCCCAGTGCAAGGGTTGGCCCAGAGGCAGTGCAGGAGGGTGGCAAGGTGAGCAGGTACCTGGGCCCGGAGGACAGAGGGTGGCCAGGTGCACGGTGCCAAGAGAGAACAGATCAGCAGGGGAGAGGGGGAGCGAAGGCAGAAGAAAAGAGGAAGGTCTTGAGGTGCTTCCGGAACCGGAGATGGTTCTCCTCAAGTTTTAGAGTGGCAGGGAGGCTGTTCCAGAGGGAGGCCCCAGCCGAAGACCGAGATCTACCCCCAGCTCGTTTCTTTGAAAAACGACTGACCCTGAGGGAGTTGGAGGTAGAGGAGCGAAGAGCTCGAGAGGGGAGGTATTTGCAGAGGGATAGCTGAAGGTATTTTGGACCCAGGCTCCAGAAAGCCTTGTGGACAATGCAGAGGGTTTTGAATTTAATCCTTGCATCCACTGGGAGCCAATGGAGAGATTTCAGGGCTGGGGAGATACAATCCCAGGGCTTGAGGCCAAGGACAAGTCTCGCAGTCCTGTTCTGAATTAGTTGCAGAGGGCGGGGAGTAGAGGTAGGTAGATTTAGAAAGAGGCTGTTACAATAGGCCAACCTAGAGAGAACCAGAGCTTGGGATACCATGAGCTTCTGGGGAAAGGAGAGGAAAGGCAGAGTACCTCTGAGGAGGTGAAGTAGGAAATTTGACTTTTTAGAGACCTCAGAGATGTGGGTGGAGAAGGAAAGATGACCCCGACGTTCTTAGCCTTGCAGGTGGGGGTAGGAGGAGGGCCAAGGGAGGCTAGCCAGAGAGTGAGGGGAAAGGATGGTGAAGGTGTGCCGATGAGGAGGATCTCTGTCTTGCTGGCATTCAGACAAAGATCATTGGCGGCACACCAATCTTGAATGGCAGTTAGGCAATCAGAGATAAGAGAGGGAGAGGAGGTGGCAGAGGGCGGCCTGAAAATGAGTTGTGTTGTCAATCCATCTAATATTGTAGTACACTGTTCTACAGAAGTATCTCAAATTGGTGCATGTCAGCGCCTTTATCTTAGATACATAATCCAATTCATCAGGTTTCAGTGCCCATATTTAGTTCTGCCCTGGGCTGGACTGAAGTAAATAATTTGCTGTTGCCTCTTTCTCCTCGGGCAATCATGTGGAATGAGCAACTTTCTTCTACTCCTTATAAGGAATGCACCAGTCTATTACAATTTGATAATCAGCATACCATTCAGTGAGCAACCTCTATGGAGGATCTTACGTTTATTTCACTTGAAGTAGATGCAATTGAGCCCTATATGCCCAATAGCTTGAAATGTTGAATGCTAAATACTCAGTCCCTCCTCAAAGATGTGATTGAGGTGGCAGACTATATTATTACACATCTAATTGATATTTGTGCCATCACTGAGTCATGGTTACATGAAGCAGCTGGCCCTACCCACTCCCTTGCTATTCTCGAGGAATACACAAAGTTTAGAGAAGTAGGAAATCAGAGAGGCGGTGGGATCACTTTGATTGTTTAATCATCTTTATTAATTCATAAAGTTGATATTTTAGGTCGTCTAGGTTGCGATGTCTATTTATTAAAAAATTAAGTAATCCTCAGTGGACTATTGATATGTTACTCTTATACCGTCCTCCGTCAGCTATGCCTGATTTTCAGGTGCAATTGTTATATGTTTAACCTTGATCTGAATGTATTATTATTGGAGATTTTGATTTATGGCTATCAAATAGCTCAGACGCTACTGCAGTTGTGGTGGAGGTGGAATCTATGTTTCACGATCTTGGCTTTACCAGTCATAACTTTGATCCTACACATATCAAAAGGAAAACATTAGATTGGCTTACTAGCCATAATGTTTCTATTCACAACATTGAACTGGCACCTTGCCCATGGTCAGACCATAGATTTGTCCATTTTAGCATTCTCACAACTATGCAGGCTAAACAAGCCAGGCTTAAGAGAACTGCGATTACCTCTAAGAAAGTGCGTAAGCTTACTGCAGAGGCTATGTGTCCGCATATTGAAACTCTTTTGTGTAATATGTATAAATGTAATACGGCTGTGTTTTGCTTTATCGTGGTCACCTGTGGAGATCTCGTTCTTAAGTTCTCCTGACCTTGGCAAAATTAGTTCTTGGACTCAGATGGGCAAAGAAATACACATCACACGTTAGTTATAGTCCTAAGAAAAATGGTGCATTACAGGTCCTTTATTCAATTATAACATACAGAAAGAAAGAATAAACACATAATCTGTTATATATAAACAAAGAAAAAATGCTTCACCGTTATGATTGCCACAGAAGACACCTTCATCTCGGCCACCACGACACTGTTCAGTCCCACAGCAGGTAGGCAAAGAGATCGATCATTCTAACGGGATCTGGAGTGGAGTGTCCTCCTTCTCAGTGAGACTGCATCACTCAGGGTCCAAATTCTAACTTAGTATTCCAAGAGGAAAACCCTTGTCTCTTATGGGGCTGCTTTCGATCCTCGCCCCTCATGGGTTACCATGCTGCCCTCGGCCAAAGAGCAGACAATAAGCATGAGCACAAACAGGGTGCAATATTCCAGTTAGAAGTGGAAAAAACCCATCTTCCCTCTGTGCCGTCGTTCCCACTGCGCCTTATCACTGCACCTGCAGAGTGCTTAGACTACCTTTCTAGCTTGTCCTTCAGTGGACAATACAATAACTATTCTCCCCGGCTTGGTAATCTGACATAAATATGTGACTTTGTCTTCACAGCAGAAATACATGTTTACTAGCTGAACACAGAGCCCATGAAAACGTAGACTTTCATTACGGTAAATGGAAGTGAATATCAAGATGGCCGTGCATCAATGCCATTTTTTCTGGCTCATTTCGCACACGCAGCACACTCCACCCCTTGGATATTTAACTACCTTAACCCAATAGGCAAAAAAAACGTTCCCAGAACCTACGAAACAAACGTCACAGATTCAGAATACACAAAATACAGCAACAACAAACTAAAACAGCAAAAATGCCATAAACCCAAACCAAAGCCGAATGCAATGCTTCAGGAATCCAAGAAAACATCTGACTCCACCAGTCCCAGTTCTTATCCTGCGTCATTCTGGCAACCAGATCTTTCTAATTCTTAATATGGTCCTCAATAGAACGGGAATCATCCTCCAGGTCAAAACAACACATTCCTACCACCGCGATACATCCCAAAGATGTTTCAAAAACAGGTAATCAATGGCCGCTCTCTTCTGTAAAATAGCTTTTCTAAAATTTCAATCATCCAGTAACAATTCAGTTAAAGCCTGCAAAGTCTCATTAAGCCCCTTAACTCCCAAGCAAGCTAATTTAATCATGGTTTTATATCCCCCAGCAGCCAGTCCCGAAATCCCCACTAAGGAAATAGCTAATGCCTTATAGGAGGTGGATCGTGTGGATCGCCGAATAGCAGGTGTGTTAATGTACAAGGACCACCTGAAATATTCACAGGAATATATGCATATGTTTGATTCCCACAGGAAAATAGCCAACCTGCAGGAAGTTTCACATGGCTTAGTTGGCTGGCTGTTAAAATAGTAAAATTACACCACATATTTTTGGAAACATCAATACAAACAGAAATTGGTCGAGCACATGGGCGGCGCTCGAAATATGTTCTCTCCTCATCACGGTTTAAGTTGAAATGTTGACATTTGCCAACAAAGTTTGGATCACTAGTCATTTATTAACAGACCTCGGCAGGGGAAATATTGTGAGTAATAATACTGGTCATATTTCTCCATTTTCGGTCTGTGTCTGCACAAAATTTACAATACTCATACACAGAAAATGAACCTCGCACATCAGTTTTCAACAAAAGGATCCTTATGCAAGACTCCAAACAAGGTTTGTAATACGGGAACAGGCATTGATATTGGCACGAGGCATGTGGAGACCAAAGTAGCAGAATCCTGTACACCCGACATGCACAAATGTGAAACATTTAGCACCCGCCGGGTTAGGTAAATCCAGACCGACCAGCATGTTATTATGCACCGAGGATATAGAAAGTGCGGAAATGTGTAAAGCAACACGCTTTCGTCCCCGTGGTTTCCTCAAGGCAGCAATGGATGCATCATTATGGTCAATAGTAGTAGCAGGCGTATCAGATCCAGATCCCAAGTCCATTGGCAGGATGGAGACATGTGCCACTTCCGCCAGCATGTCCTCGGACCCTCCCAAAAACACTCCATCATGCGTCACACAGACACTCAGCATACACAGGATCTATAAATCAGAATTCAAAAACAAGATATCAGTGAAGTACATCACTCACATAAATAACATTTGTCAGCGGGAATATGCAACCATTTCAGTTTTCCCGGTTCCATCACAAGAACACCCTGATCCTCCTCTCCCGCAATCACATCCGCCGGAACGAGCGGACCACTAGGTTTGTCGACCCATACATTTGCACCCAGCACCATAGTATCTGATGAACCAAAACCTTTGTCTCCACGTATTGTTAATACTGTGAGCGGCTCTCCTTTCCGCACCATGGATAACTTCACAGGCACTAATATCAATTTGGCCACTCGGTCTCTTTTAAGAGTTGCTAACATGTTTTCGCCACTATTAATGAGAATAACCTTGATCTCACCATGATAATCTGCATTTATAATCCCTCCTAACACTTGAATTCCTTTTAGGGCTAGTCTGGATCTAGGGGAAATCAATCCCATATGTTCAGAAGGAATTTGTACCCCAATTCCCGTGTCAATCACTACGATGCCTCTAGCCTCAAGTCGGATTTCTTTTCTTGCATGCAAATCCGCCCCACTGATTCAGGAGTGGCGCGATAAGGAGCTAATGCACTAGGCGACATTTCCCAGTACAACAAAGTTTCCACAGCTCTATGGGTTCTGAATTGCAAGTTTGGCATTAACATGCGCATTAATGGAGTCTCACTGTTCGCAATGGGACAGTTGTTAAGTATTTGCCCAGCCTCCACCACGCGTTCACGCCATCCTTTCAAAGAAGCTTCTCATTTTTTCATAACTGTGCTTTCAGCAATCCATTCTTTCTCTCAATTAACCCAGAAGCCAACGGGTGATAAGGGACATGAAAGATCCATCGAATTCCTTTTTCCTGACAATAGTCTGAAACCAATTATCCTTTAAAATGGGACTCATTGTCACATTGTATCTGTAAGGGAACACCATAATACACCGGAACTTGATCTAATAATTTAATCGTATTCAATTGTGTGGCTCTTTTACATGGTAACACCATCAAGTAACCAGAATATGTGTCCACAATAGTGCAGGCATATTGACATCTTTTACTAATGGGCATGGGACCAATGTAATAATTTGCCATATTTGTCTGGGCAATTTGCCCTTCTCAATGTGCCATGAACAATATGTGGGATAGATCTTTGCTTCTGATGTCGATACTGCAGAATTATAGTTTTCACGATCTCCAATGGGTCTTGTGCCCACCTGATAGCGTTCTCTCAGAGATGTCCACTTTTTTGGTGGGCCCATTTAGCAACCCCTTCCAGATCCTCCTCCTCAGCCCTCGCATCCATGATTGCAATTTTCGCATGTTCATCTGCAGCAACATTGAGCCACCTTTCTAATGAATCCGTGGCACTATGTGCATCTATATGTTACACAGTAAAATGACTTGATGCACAAATGCCTGCACCATATGTAACTTGTACCGCGCCCAGATACCTGAGGGTTGGGAGTTCCAAATAAATGAATAAAAAATACAATACAGTTACAGTAATATGCATTAGAATCTCAGCAATGTCTTGCCACACGTCTTTCCCCCCTACTTCTTTATCATGGATCTTCCAACCATTCTTCTGCCATGTAGGCAACCACATCACCAAACCATTGGCAACGGACTATGAGTTAGTATAAATGTAACACCACCTGGGCATCTGTTGTTTTTAAAGCCTGATGCACCGCATATAATTAGGCAAATTGGCTACTCTTCCCTTTTCCCAAGGTGGTTAACACCCTTTTTAGTTTGGGATTATAGGCTGCTGCTTTCCAATGTTGTTCAACTCCCAGATACTTGACTACTGAGCCACCCATGAACCAGGCATGTTCAACTTGCTCACGTAATAGATCTCCCTAAGGGATTCCCCATTTTACAGGGGATTCACCAATTATCCCTTCCTCACTTTGTTCCAAGTCAGCTAACGGAACACCAGCCACTTGTTCGTGTAATTTGGCCACACCACCCTTTCCTGTTTTGGCGCAATCTTGTATGTACCATTTCCATTTAATAATGCTCGCCTCTTGAGCGTGCCCGATCCCATGGGTTTTAGGTGAGCGCAGCACCCATGTATAATAGGTATTTCCAGTCGGATCAATACATCATGACCCACCGTCATTTGTTCTGTATCCGCTAGTGCCCAATCACAAGCCAACAGTTGCTTTTCAAATGGAGTATATCTGTCACCAGCTTCAGGTAACTTACGACTCCAAAACCCTAAAGGCACTCGTTTTCTGTCCTGTTGGCAACGGAATCCTGGACAGATACATTAAGTTCAACCTCACCTTCCCTCAGTGGCCATAAATCCAGCACTTTCTGAATGGTGTCTTTGGCTAATTGGAATGCTCTGTCTTGTTCCTCACACACCATTCAAAATTGAATTTTGTACGTGTTACTTTGTAAAGGGGCGCCAAGATTTGGCCAAGATGGGGTGTGTGTTGTCTCCAAAATCCAAACTGGTGGGTTTGTTTTTTTAGTTCTCGGAGTGGAAAACCCCAGCATTTTTCGTTTGGCTTTAGGCACCATCTCACGATGTCCATTGTGCCACTAAATTCCCAGAAAAACCGCAGTCTGTGCTGGACCTTGTGTTTTAGACTCATTTATTTCCCACCCTTCCTTAAACCATCCATAATAAGAACCAAGTGCATTCGTACACTATGCTCCACATTCCCTTTGATTAATATATCGTTAAAATAGTGTACGATCTGCACATCTGGTTTGCACAGGATTTTGTCCAAATGTTCGGTCACCAGCCGGTGACAGATGGTTGGACTATGTATATACCCCATTGGGAGATGTTTGAATGTATACTGCCTCCCATTCCAGAAAAATGCAAACTGCTCCTGACATTCTTCAGCAGTCGGAATGGTAAAGAAGGCATTAGCCAAATCTAACACCGCGTACCATGTACCCTCACATTTCTGTATGTTTTCGATTAGCGTCACCGCATCCGGGACTGCCGGTATCAGCGGAGGTGTATGTTTATTCAATTCGCGATAATCAACTGTCATCCTGTATCTCCCATCTGGTTTTTTGATAGGCCAAACTGGGTTCTTCCACGCTGTGGTCACTGGTCGTAACACACCGGCTTCTACATATCCTTTAATGGTTTCTGTAATCTCTGTGTCCGCATATTGAAACTCTTTTGCATAATGGGCTTTTGCTGCTTGTTTAATGCCGCCAGGCCAGAGCTTAACATGAGCTGAGGAGGCTTCCTGAAATGGCAAAATGGATGCTCCCATGTAAACGCTTTGAGCCTTGTTTGCTCAAAAGTTTACATAGGAACTTTCTTAAAATTATGTTTAATGCATGTTTTTGATTATTGCCCATCTTTTGGGACAATAATATTTTTGAGCGCACTATTTCTTTAAGTAATGTATTGCCTCTATTCCCAAGAGTTTACCATCTCTTACCCAATACATGCCGTGCTTATGCTCATCCCTTCAAATGTCCTACATGTGTGCTCAAATCTCACCCTTTGTTGCTGTTTGCTCATATTCACCAAGTATGAGAAGATGGTATTCTTCTCTCTACTGTCCAATGTTAAATGCTCTACATTCAATCTCCAATCTAACTTGTTTAAAAAAGAAAGGGAGCAAAGTTGCTCAAGATGATAATTGCACTGCATTGTGCTATTTGTTCTATAAATTGTTCCACAAGGAATGCCTCTTGCAAGTGAATCATACCTGTTAAATGTGCGATCCACTCTATGCGTCGGCTGGAGTTTCCAGGATTAATAAACTGTCTATTGGGTTAGAAAGTTTGCACAACTAATGGAGCTCACTGCCTTACCTGGTGATCGCTAGTTGTTTGTGCCATATGATAATACAGTTAGTCTGTGAAGTAACAGGCAAATCATCCTACTGGAGGGCTTGTCAAGGTAAACTGCTTGTTGTGGAAAGAAAAAATAAATATCAAATGAGCATCTCCCTAGACCTAGGGTTTGGCCTGACCAAAATCAATCCTTTGTAAAGTTTCAAAAAGGATTACTTACTTAAGTGTGTTTTCAGCACATCATTTCTGTAATCAGAATAGCGGGTTATCCCGCGGTGTCTCAAATGTGACTGCCGTTCTGTTTTGCCATCATTTTATAGCCCGGTGATGTTGCACGTTGAGCGTGTGACGACACAGTACTTAACATAGGTAAACACTTCATTTTATTGTCTAACGTGACCCACTGTGCATTCTTTTCAATTCTGGTTGTTTCTTTTTCAGGGAGAACTGTGCAGTTACTTCATTTTAGCTGAATACCTCCCATAATTATACTCCACGTTCAAGGAGACCTATGTTTCGATAAAATTGAATCGCTACATACTATTTCCCAAAGAGTGTTTGTATCGAGAATATGGCAACAAGCCTCCTGCCTTTTCGCTTTTACATTTGAATGTGAACAGAGGATAGCACAGGGGCAATGTGCTAGTCTTGGAAGCAAGACCATGCAGTGCAACACAGGTTTGATCCCGGATCCGTGCTTATAAACCGAACTCGGGCATGGGATTAGGCGCGTTATAAAATAAAAAATTAAAATAAAATGTCAATAAGCACCATAAGGACTATATAGCGACAAAGTGTCATTTTACCATGAGCCAAGTCCTTGTCATGCCGTGCAATGAAATGTGCTCCTGTATATATTATTATATAAGAATATATACAAGTGAAAAGACAGGTTTTTTGCCATATTCTCGATGCAAACAGGCCTCAGCCGAAATCCAACCATGATGTACTATGTCCATAGCCCTGATGAAGATCTTTTCAGAGGTCAACACACGTGTTGGCTATGTGTGTTGATCTGATATTAAATCCTTGAATATTCAGAGCCTAATTGTGGTAAATTCAACTGTTTTCTTAATCATTGAGAATGAAGACTATAAAGACCGAAAGTGGTTTTAGTTATTTGTATTACTAGACAATTGGGAGATAAGGCTTTCATGGGTCACCGCTAATTATTTTAACTTCAGCCTGAAGGTAGTCACCACTGAGATAAAAACTCCTGAAACACACTTATAGATCAGTCACAAAATCAGAAGTCAATATTATTATCGATCATATTAAACCCACTTTGTATAAAGGGGACATTTGTCCCGCTACTGTGGTGAAAAAATGTGCATCTCTGTTGAAACCTAAAATTACTAAGCTCATTAATAAATCTTTTCTAGAGTATTCCGTACCTTCCTGCATTAAGCAGGCGTGGGTCTTCCCTCCTATTAAAGAAATCAACTTTGGATTCTAATGTTGTATTATGTACCGGTTCCTCGGGCAACACTAACTAACTAAAAGAATTTTTATATAGCGCACACTCACCCAAAGGTATCTGGGCGCTCAACACTGGGGTAACGGCCCGCGGACCCCATTAACGGCCGAGCGAAACCCGTTACCCCCCAGTGTTGCCCGTGGAACAGGACCATAAGGCCATTATCATCCCTTGTTACCAAATCGGCAACCCAGGGGGCTAAACAAATGTATTTTCCTTCCTACAACGGGATGCTGCACACGTCTCGTTGTAGGAAGGAAGATTCTTTACCAACATGGCCATACAGAGCCCCTTTTCCCTTTCCATGGCGACCGTGGGAAGCAGAGAGGAAGATGCAGTTGCAGCGGCGAGGGCCGCTGCAGCCAAAATAAGGTAAGTGAGGGTGCAGGGGGGATAATAAAGAAGAAAAAAAGGGACGGAGGGTGGGGAGAAGATGGTCGGTAGGGAGAGCTGGCTGTCAAGCGGCTTGGAATGCGGGCTTGTACCAGCGGTTCAAGCCCGCATTCCTAGCCATCTGATTGGCTGGCTCCACCACCCAGGGTGCTAATGTTGGCCAATCACAGCTGTCCGTTTTCTACTTAGTCTTTTACCGGGCTGCAAACTTTCAAGTCCAGGACTACTTGATCCACAATAACATCTTAGGCCTTCGACAATCCGGGTTTCGTGCTGCCCATAGCACTGAATCTGCACTTCTTCTTGATTTAAAGGCAAACATCCTGCAGATTTTTGGGTCTCATGGATCATGATTTATTAGTAAATGGATTAACTCACTTAGCTTCTTTTTCATCAACCGCAGCTAGTTTGGGTAAGTCCTTTCTGGCTTTTGTCTTGCTAGAGTCTTTTCTAGTGATGCCTTTGATGATTGTGAAGTTGTGTGGAGTCCCACAGGGATCATGTCTTTCTCCCACGCTTTACAACATTTTTATTAATCCATTATTTAAACTACTGTACTCAAGAGACGTCACATATACTAATTATGCTTTGATTCAACTATGGATGGCCAATAATGGCCTTGCACTTTTTGACTCCAAGACAGAGCTCATGATCGCTGGCACTGCACATTGGTTGTAGAGGCTTGTCCCCAAATTTGCAACATTTTTCATTGTAGGGTGCCTCATTATCATGCTGCCAAAAGTGAAAACGGTGAGCGTCGTGCTCGATCAAGAATTGTACATGAAGGACCACGTTAACAAACAAGTTTTTACCTCTCCCATACTGCTTAAACTGCTTAGTCAACTCAGGCCTTTTTTGACGCGTGACAATTGCTCCACCATTGCACAAGCTATTATTGCAGCTAAATTAGATTATTGCTCCAGTTTACTGCAGGTGCTGGGAAAGGTGAGATCTCTAAGCTTTAGATTAGACAAAATTCAGCCATCCGGGCAATTAAATGTCTTATCAGAAGAGACCACATATCTACTGCTAGGAGGGCTTTACACTTGCTGCTAGTTGCTACCAGGATCAGGTTCCACCTGCTGTCTTGGATACATACGTTCCTATTTGGTCAGAGCCCAAGATATCTTTCTGATAAACTTATATGGCTCCCTGACCGTAGGACTTTGAGGTCTAATAACACTCAGCTATTGCAAGTGGCCAGATCTAAGCTGACTTTGGTCAGCCAGTGCGCATTCCAACACATTTCCCCGAGATATTGGAATGCCTTACCGCCAGACCACAGGGGCTGTTCCTCATTTGACTGCTTTAGACCGAGCTTGAACAACTTCTTCTCCTGTCCCCTTTGTGACCGCATTTCACCCAGGCTGCTTTCTTAATCTTTTGAGATTTGTTGTATGTTTTGTTAGTTTTATGTCTTGTTAGCGCTCCTATGCCTGCAAGTTCTAGCCCTTTATAAATAAAATAAACATAAACAGGAGTCTGAAGTACTCTTTACTATAGGTGTGAGCTACAAGTCCAAGGAGGACTGGCAAAACTGGTGTGAGCAGGTGGATGTCACATAAGGAGCCCCTCATCAGCCATGATAGTACGAGAGCTCCAGTTGGACACTAAGTGTATGGGCAGACAGAAAGAAGAGGTTCGAGTGAGAGGCAGCGGAGTGACAAACAGAATCATCAGCGGTTGCCCCGATGGAAACACGTGGGAAGGAGAGAGGACCGAGACAATACGAGAGGACGGCAGATTAGACCGACATGGCAGCAACCCGAAGAAGACCACAGGATGGAGGAAGAGCCAAACCCCCAAACAGAAAAGCATTGAGAAAGTTAATACAAGTAAAAATACTACTGGCTGGAGCATGAGGTCAGAGTTTGTAGAATTCATTGAGACAGTGAACATTAAGAGAACTGCTTGTTGCTGGAACTTGAGATCAAAGTTCTTGGATGTATTGAGAAAGTGAATACCTAGAGAAGCGCATGCTGTAAATTGAAACCAGTGTTGCAAGAACACATTGGAAAAGTGAACATTAAGAGAACTGATGCATCATGGAATGGGAGTCACAGTTCCTAGACCACTTCGAGAGTGTAGCTGAAGTCCCTAAAACACACTCGGAAAGTAAACAGTAAGAGAGCAATTGAATGCTGGAGCTTGAGTCCAGGTTGTGGTACGTTGAGATAGCAAGTATAATGAATAAAATGGCCTGGTGGATGTTGAAGTCGCATGTCCCAACCTTGTGAATTGAACTAAGACCAATAAAACAGATTGCGATAGAAAGCCCTTGTGACAGCCTGTGTAAGAAATACATTTCCCAACGACCTTACAATTAACCCAGGCTGTTCGACAGTAAAATCCCTGAACTCGACATTGTGACTTCCATCGTTATTTTTGTATTTTGTCACAAATCCAAAGATGTTTACACAATGTCCTAGTTACTGTTGAAAATGAACATTTCTCAAGCATTGGATCTTTCATGGATTCACATGCTTAGAATATTCCCTGTCGTTAGGCTGGGAACCCTCGGTATATTTATAAAGGCGTTTCCTATAGGAAAAAGTTTAACACTTCTGTGTCCTATCTGTCGTTTTCGGGCTGCGTATGCCTGACCCAATAGGACGTAGGGGTATAAATAGCCCCGCCCCAGTGGCTCCCTTCATATTTCAACCGTCTCCAAAGTATTGGGAGCACCTCGTGTGTGTTGCTACTTCGGTACAAGGTTGAGTTCTACCATTGAGAGTGTTTTTCGTACAAATGTCTGGAAAGGCGTTGTTCCGCCAGTGTGCCACGTGCAGACTGAAAAAAGTCTATGAAGGAGATGGCCACATGGATTGCTTGTACTGTCTACACCCACATCACTCGGTGGACAGTTGTGAGATCTGCAAAGGTTTCTCACAGAAAACGCTAAAAGATCGGAACAGACGTCTGGTGACGTGGCTAAATGAAGGAACCTATCCTTCATCGGAGGTAGGATCGCGCGCAGCATAGCATCCAGGCCTAAATCATCCAAGGCAGAATCCCATCGCCGGTCGGTGTCGGCAGAGCCTACACCATCGTCGACTGAGAATCAGTCGTTGACGAAATCGGTTCCCCCGGTGAATACGACAGCAACGATAGGCGTCGCACCATTGACATCGTCGACAGTGGAGCCTTCAAGGGCGTGGCAGCCGGAGGTGTACAATGCGGTTCTGCCAGAGACCTTACTACAGCCGGAGGCGGCCTTCTCAATATCATCCATGGAGGAACGAGAGCAGATCATTGGTCCAGCAGATCTGCGATTGCAAGCAATTGGTTCGTCGACGATTGCGGGGGGCGGGGGTGGCAAAGTATCCCCGTTTCCTTCTAGTCGTTATTGAACGCTCAATCTGTATTATCCTTGCAAGTGCTGTCCACACTACAGTCTCTTCTGAAGCAGTTGGATGAGAGGTTACCCCTCGTAGGCGCACCTTTGGGAATCCCGGCGAGACCTGCCGATGATGAACCGGGTCCTTCTGCGCAGGTCACGGAGAATCCAACCTCCCGTCCGGTGAGTGAAGAACCACCACGCTCCTACCCGGAGGAAGGAGAGTTACAAGATTCAGAGTCAGAGCCTAGAGACTCTTTTTCAGAGGTTTCCTCATCCCCTTCGAGGGTTCCTACATGGGAGTCGGAAGCGGAAATGGAAGCACCTGGAAGCCCGGCTCAACCGTCACCGCTGGACGACAGCGCTTTTCACGCGATGATGGGCAAAGCCTGTATTGAGTTTGGTCTTAGCCCTGAAGAAGAAAAAGAGTGCTTCTTGTTCGACCATATGGGGAAAAGGAGGTCAGTCTTTTCAGTTTCCATTCTAGACCACGTCTGGCAAGAAAGGTTGAGGACCATGCGCCATCCATTTTCAGAACCAGCAATAAAAAGGGCAGGTTGGAGAAGAAATTCAAAGCTCCGGACTCTACGCCTAAATGATTGACCGCTCAACCGGCTCCAAAGTCTGTAGTGTCGGCGGCAGCAACTGCTAGGAAGGCAAGATGGCAACACAAGTGTTCTACCCCTTCGCATAATGAGGCTAGAAGACAGGACACGTTTGGCAAGAAGGTTCTATCCGTAGGAGCGACGACGGTTAAAGCAGCCAACTCGCTGGCAATTATGGCAAGGTACGACAGAGAGACGTGGCATCGTTTGGCCCTATCCTAGAACACCTTCCTGAGGAGCATAGAAAGTCGGCCATGTTGCTGGCCCGTGAGGGAGAAGAGGCATCGAACCACTCGATTTAACATCGCCGTGGACTTGGTGGAATCCGATTTCAAGCAAATTAACAACGGAGTGGTTTTAAGAAGGCAAGCCTGGCTGAAATGTACTAACTTCAGACCGGAGGTCCAGTATAAGGTGCTCAATATGCCGTGTGAAGGAGACCAACTGTTCGGAGAGAAGGTGGATGAGGACTTGAAAGGTATGAAAGAGGATACGGACACGGCCAGAACGTTAGGAGCCCTGCAAAGTGGAAGAGCTTTTCGATCCTTTCGTCCCTTCCATAGAGAATCAGGAAATTCCTGCTTTGCCGCATCTAGAGATCGAAACTTCAGCAGGCCTTCCTACTCCTCCCAAGGTTATAGGCATGCGGTCCAGGCAACGCGAAGAGGCCGAAACTACCAGGCTTCGAGGAGAAGGGGATATTCCTCGTCAGCAAAAGACAGGCAGTCAAAGTCCCAACAATGACAAGTTTCAGGACGTCCTGGGAGGAAGAGTGGCCGTCGCGTCGACGAGTGGGAAAGTATAACAGACCGATGGGTATTGGAAACAATAAAACTAGGCCACTCTCTGCAGTTCAAGGAAACGCCGTCACAAATTCCACCTGTGTACTCGGCGCAACCCCATCTTCGCATATCACAACAGAAGGTTGAGTTTATGCTGCAAAAAGAGGCTATAGAATTCGTCCCGGTGGCCGAGAAGGGCCAGGGAGTTTACTCTCGTTACGTCTTGGTCAAAAAACCCAATGGCAAGTGGTGACCCATTCTGGACCTTCGGGCTCTCAACAAGACTCTAAAAAGTTTGAAGTTCAAAATGCTTACACTTCAGGAGGTCATCCGATCCGTACAGCCGGGAGAGTTTCTGGCGTTGTTAGACCTACAAGACGCATATTTTCATATACCAGTGCGTCGATGAGACAAAGTTTCTAAGGTTCGTAGTCGGTCGGAGCCATTACCATTTCAAAGTACTTCCTTTTGGACTAAAGTCGTCTCCCAGGATGTTCACAAAGTGTTTGGCTCCAGTGGCTGCGAAGAAAAGGTCACCATGTTTACCCTTACCTGGACGATTGGCTGATAAGGGGCTCATCACCGAGCATAACACAGGCAAGCCTAAAGGCCACCATGCAACTTTTGAAACACTTGGGGTTTGCGATCAACTTCGAGAAATCCTCGTTAACGCCCTCAAGGAACTTAGTGTTTCTGGGCGCGGAGTTTCAAACTCAATCAGGGTTAGTGAAGCGCTCAGTGAAAAGAATTCAGAAACTAACTCAGAAGGCAAAAGTATGGAAAGTGGGCACCAGGGTGTCAGTCAGAAAATACATGTCACTGCTAGGGGCCTTGGCGTCCTGTATTCCATTGGTGAACAATTGCTGTCTCTTCATGAGACCAGTACAGGAGTTTCTGGCAGACCGATGGTCCCAGAGTCGAGGTTTATGGTCAGACAAGTTGAGCATCAACAACAAACCTTTGCGGGCACTTCAGTGGTGGCAGCTCTCGGACAATCTGACGAGGGGAATGCCCCTGCAGGAACTGGATTTTCAGGCGACGGTGGTGACGGGTGCATCGTTGAAAGGATGGGGAGCCCATCTAGGGTCCCTGCAAGTTCAAGGTCAATGGTCCCCAGCAGAGTCTACCCTTCACGTACACGTGCTGGAGTTAAGGGCAGTACGTCGGGCTCTGAAGACCTTTCTGCCGCGCATACGAGCATCGGTCGTCAGAATACTAACAGACAATACAATAACAATGTTCTATCTCAGGAAGCAAGGGGGCACACGCTCCAGGGCGCTCTCGAACGAAGCTCAAGAAATATGGCATTGGGCCCTCGAACACAATATGAGCATAATGGCTTACCATCTTCCAGGGGTAAAGAATATACAAGCAGACTCACTAAGTAGGGAAATTAATCAACTGCACGAATGGGAGCTGGACAATCGTCAACTAGCAAATGTCTTCAGAAAATGGGGTCATCCATCCCTGGATCTGTTTGCAACCCGAGAGAACAAGAAGTGCGCACGGTTCGCGAGCTGGTGGCCACAGCCCGGATCGATAGGGGAGGCATTCTCCTTCCCGTGGATGAACAAGTTCGCTTATGCGTTTCCGCCGTTTCCACTCATCCGACGGACACTCCAATGGATTCACAAGTACCCATGTCGGGTAATTGTAGTGGCTCCTTACTGGGCGAGAGAGTCGTGGTTCTCAGACCTATTACAACTGTCGATAGCAGAGCCAGTGAGGTCCCAGAAGATTCCGAACCTTCTATCTCAAGATAAAGGAGCAGTTTGGCATCACGATCCAGACTCCCTCAACCTGACGGCTTGGCTCCTGACCTCTCCGAAATTTACAGGCAGCACGAGCTCCGTCCACGAACGCTTCATATGCAAGTAAATGGAAAAGGTTCTGTGTGTGGTGCCGGGATCATCAGGGGATAGACCCCTTAAACGTCGGAGCAGAACAGATTCTTCCATATTTGTTACCTTTGGACGGAGCAAGGATTGGCTTTTTCTTCCATTAAAGTCCATTTGGCGGCCATCTCGAGATTTACTCGAAAAAGACATTCAACGCCTCTTTTCAGCGATCGACTGGTAAAACATTTCCTGAAAGGCCTGTTTCAGACTTTTCCTCCAGCTAAAATGTTTCCACCAAACTGGAATCTCAATCTAGTACTGTCAGCACTAAAGAAGGCTCCGTTTGAGCCAATGGCATCATCGTCGTTGAAGTTTTTATCATGGAAAATGGCCTTTTTAGGAGCCATTACATCAGCAAGAAGGCTTTCGGAATTACAGGCATTGGTCATTTATCCGCCATACTTGCGGTTTTTCAAAGACAAGGTAGTATTAGCAACCAATCCTCACTTCATTCCAAAAGTCCCGACGACATTTCACAAACATTCTTCTATTGTTCTACCAACTTTCTTCGCAACGGTTTCTTCTGTAGCAGAGAAAACTCTCCACACGTTGAATGTAAAAAGAGCTTTGAAGTTCTATCTCAGTCGTACTCAAGGTTTTAGACGTTCAAGGCAACTGTTTGTAGCTTATGGACCTTCACTGAAGGGAAAACCGATCTCGAAAGGGCTGGTCCGTTGGGTGTCATCGACTATTGCGTTTTGTCACTCTAAAGCAGGAAAGCCTTTGGAAAGATGCCCAAAAGCTCATTCAACAAGATCCACCTCGTCATCGGTGGCGTTATGGTCTGGAATTCCATTGGTGGACATCTGTCAAGCGGCATCCTGGTCGGGCATTGTTGCCTAGAGCAACAGCATGCAGCGGACAAGCAGATGGGACGGGCGATCCTTCGGCATCTGTTTCAGTAAGGTAAGCCCCACAAAGGGGTGTATACTCTTGTCAATATGCCATATATTTAGTTATTGTCAATGTACCTTGATGGGTTTTTTTCGTATACCCAAATGCATATGTGGCTTGGATAGTCTTGGTTTGCATTGCACACCTCAATGGTATCTATAAATAAAATAAACATAAAGAGGGTACTGCTGTATAATCTATTCTAAGCATGTGAATCCATGAAAGATCCAATGCTGGAGAAGGGAGTAGTTTCTTACCTGTAACTCCATTTCTCCAGCGTTTCTATCTTTCATGGATTCACATGCGCCCACCGTCCTCCCCTGAATGCAAACTCTATATGTCCCCTCTACTTTGGGGGTTAAAATCTGAAGGGAACCGTGGGGCGGGGCTATTTATACCCCTACGTTCTATTGTGTCAGGTGTACGCAGCCCGAAAAACGACATAGATAGGACACAGACCTGTCAACATTTTTCCTATAGGAAATGTCTTTATAAATATACAGAGGGTTCCCAGCCTGACGACGGGGAATATTCTAAGCATGTGAATCCATGAAAGGTACCAACGCTGGAGAAATGGAGTTACAGGTAAGAAACTACTCCCTTCGCGCGTGCAGGCCTGTACATCCTCTCAATGAAATAAGGCCCAAGCTAACCATCAGTTTGTGATCTTCGTGCCGCTGTGGAGAGACGTGTTGTTTTTCCCATTCGCTGCATGTGTACAGAGTGAAGAATTTTATGGCAGCAGTACATCTTGCAAATGGCCGCCACCACCATTAACGCACCGTTCTTGCCTTATTGCTTTAAGTGTGGCATGCCATTAGAATGGTTTTGCCCGTGCTATGAATGTAAACATTAAATTAGCATTGATAGTGTAGGTAATTGCGTTTGCCTTAGCGATAAGCATAGCAGAGAGGGAGGGCTGTGTTTATTATTATTATTTACTCTATGATAGCGATTGGCGTGACCCTTTTTGTATGTCCATGGAATGTTCCCAGACCGATTTATCAAGCTCTGCGTGTAGACTGGCAGTTTGGCATCCATTCTTCAGCCAGCGCCCTCTATCCTTCTGTCTTCTCCTTGATGTGCCCTACTGCAAATCTTGCATACTGCCCCATTCCAGTTGGACATTGCTAGTCCAGGCCTGGTTTTAACTTTGCACTCTAGGACATGTAGTCCGGATTTTCCAATTCCAGTTCCAGGACTTCAAGCCCCAGAGTGCAAAGTTAAAAGCAGTACTGGACTAGCTCTCCCGACTGGAATCGGGCATGTTACCTTATCCAGTATTTGTACTGTGCTCATCACTGTAGTGGTCCTACGGTTCCTTGTCTTGTCCTGTGTGAGAACGTGCTCCCAAAATTGCTGTCACTAAACCAGTACCCTCTCAACACCAGTTTCTGCTTTTACAGTCTATAAACTTCAACAGAGCTGAACTTACTTTAACTGCTAAGATTTGAGAAACAATTTCCACCTTCTATTCCGTCTCCACCTCCTTGGAAATCGATTGAACCTGGAACTGGGGTTTCTTATTGCACCTTTTTCAAGCCCCCTATTTTCTTCTCATTGAAACAGATATATTTCAAGCTTGAGTTTTCTTTTTTTGTTTTCACGATTAATTCTGCAAGGTGGTCAGTGTATTCCAGGCCTTTGGCTCTAATTTCCATTCACTGATTACCACCAGGGCACCTCAGGACTAATTTCCATCCCTTGAATAAAGTCCATCTCAGACTGTCAGTACTTGTTCCATTGTTTCTCTTATCGTTTCATACAGATTGTCTAATATTAACCAACTAAGTGCTGCTCGCCGATTGACTTCACATATTGATCCAGTTCTGTGCGACTAGTGCATTGCCCCTCTGAGCTATTTCCTCTGCATTCCGCAGTGACCGGAACTTCCCCTTTTTTCCCTACTCCCCTGCACTTCTTGTTACTGCACTTGCACGATCCGAATGTCACACGGCCTTGCAGGGCAGTTTTTGTTATTCTTCATCCCTGCCCCCCTCTTTTGTCCTGTTGCGCCTTGAAACACCATTGATGTATAGGGACATTATAAATACCCAATAAATAAATCTGAAAGAGGGATGCGCTTGATCTGCCTGTTGAAATGCGCCAAGTCAAATCTGTTTGCAATAGCAGTTTGAATGTCCCAGTAATTAGATACTCGTGCTGCACACTGCGTGCCATGGAATAGGAGTGCTGTGAGAGCTCCATGGATATCCTCAGCACTCCAATATTAATGCAGCATTTGGACATGTCTTTGTATTGTGATGATGCATGGTGCAGGCCAGGATAGGGGTTCACTGCCAGAACACAGTGGATGTCTCAATATTGAGATACTTGTGTTCATTGCATGTCTGCATAGTTCTGCATTGTGAGAGCTGGCAGTGGCAGTGGTGCATCATGAGCTCCATGTTGGCATAACATGAGGCGGGGCCAGGAGGTGGTGCAGTATGAAAGCTCTACTTATTTCCCAGTCCTGCATGATCAGTCCTTAATATAGTTGAGCTTTGTGAAAGCTCTGTGAATGTCTTGGCACCAATGATCCAGAAATCACGTTGAAGGTGCACTTGCAGCCACAGCCTTAAAGGGCAGTTACAACCCATGCTGCCAGAACCTAGTAGGGCCAGGGAATCCCGTCTGGTTGGTCTGATTCTCTTGGGGTCGCAACCTAAAGTTAAGTCTTCCAAATGTTTTTTTTCCTTTCCCGCATAAGCAGCATCAGCATTTCAATTTTCCATGTTACCTCTACTAAATCAATGCCATACATTCTTTGCCACATAACCTCCCCAACCTAATCACTGTTTTGCAGCTAAGCTTCGCTACTCCTCCCCCTTGCCATTTCCAAATAATCCAGCGGAGCCTCAAAACATATAACCTGAACAAAGGGCATTTGCGTTAAATGGTGCAGTGTAACTAGGCGGCAGCCCTCAGTGTCGGGTCTCTACAAGAGACATACTATGTCTGGGTGGCAATAATCTGTGCAGTAACACCTTTCAGCGTTCTTATGTGCAGAATGGGATTACCATAATAAATGATCTTGGACCCAAATAACCAGACAGACTCAAAGAATATGGCAAAATACGACTTTATTATCAGTTCAATAAATTAGGGAAACCTGTCGAACAACAAATCATAGCCCACACACTCTGTTACCTTTTGGTTACACAAAGGCTTTATACCTCGATGTGAGTCCGCTATGACGTCATCCTACGTGGCAAATAATAGAACCGATCGAGTGGAGGGATTGATTAAGGGAACATATATACCTATATATTGTTTAGGTGTTCAACAGTCAAGCCTTCAGCCAAGGCTTCTTCTTTGTACTTGACCTTGCTGAATGTTCTCTTCCCTGAAACATTAATGGGAGTTGAGGTGTATCGTTGTCTTTCTCTGGGGCTTATGAATAGCCCTTGTCGTCTGGTCTTGCACAACGTGTGAAGATACCATGATTTTGTCCGTTTTGCGTTTCTATTTAGTGCTATTTGATTCAATTATCCTGGGTATCATGACTCTCTTTGGCCTCTGGAGACTTGATTGCTCTGTCTCACATATGCTTTCTGCATCTTTAATTGTTTAATACTTGCCATTCACAAATGTTTGCTCATTTACTTAAACTAAAAGAAATATGCCCTGCGTATATTGCTTTTCCTCGTTGACTCCCTTTGTACTCTGCGTTTGGTTCTTGCTGTTGCATCCTTGATCTTTGGCCACTAGCATTTCTTTGTTCATGCTCAAATTCACTTCCAGCGTCTGTTAGCTCTGCAGCCCTGGTCTTTATCCTTTGAGCTTTTCGCTTACTATTATTCAGAGCCGATGGCTTTTTTTCAACATTTGCCACTTTACCTGCGTTATATTTTCTGCTGCAGCAAGCTTTTATGTGACTCATCTACCTTGCGTTTCTGTGTATATACATTTACTACACATCTGGTTACTTATTTTCTGTCTATATATGGTTCCTTCTCACTTGTATGTAGGCATACTCTTGTTTCTTTAGTTACATCTTCATTCTTTACGTATCCTCATATCGTTTCAGTACATCATTGTGTCTTCTCCTTGTGACATCACTTTGCACCTGTCAGATTTTCTTTGCAGCTCTTCCATGGTGTCTGCAAATTTCCTGCTGCAACTTCAGTCCGAGGATACATTTGGTACGGTTGTCTGAGTGCATACCGTCTCTGATACACCCGATGCAGTATTGGAATGACACCTGGTGTCAAGCACAGTGTATTCTTGTTCCTCATCCAATATGTCAGAGGTGAGGGGCGTGTTCTATCAAGGACGGGCACATCTGCCTCTCTACTTTCCCCCCTCTGATCGAGACTTTCACCATCTCCTTCTCAATTTTCTTAATTTTTCCTCCATAGAATGGCTTCTTTGGGATCCATAGCTTAGTCACCCCCCCTCAGGTCACCTGCATTCTTTCTGTTCATCCACACTCCAGGACATATGGCAGCACTCCCCAGTTGCTTGACAGAACACCCAATGCCCTTCACAGTTCTTATGATCCTTGGGGTAATGAAACGTTGTTCCTGGGGGTGCTAGAGGACTTTCTCTCAGGTGCTCATGGGTGGTGTTTTTGGTCTGTGTGCCACAGCATTCACACCGATCATTCTCTTCATCCCAAATGCTTTCTTTGCTGTCTTCTTGCACTGTCCTATGACTATAAAATCCCAGCAACACTAGTATTGCTCCAAGTAGTTTGAAGGTGTTTGCCAACCAGGTTGGAACCCATGAAAACGGGGACAAAAACCAATCTTCATTCTCGGCCTTGTCTACTTCTTCCACCATCTTCGTATGCAGGATGGACAGGATAGTTATTGCTTCTGTCAGGGTTTTATGTTCTCCATCGTGGGCAGGTGTGTGTGTACAGCAGGAAGACTCTATCTTGGCTACACGCCTCCTTCCTTTGTTGTAATTAAGTCCAGGACATACCTCAGTTCATCACTCTGGTCGCATTAAATCCTTTTATTATCATGTTGATAATTTGTGGCAGCTCCAACCTACTGATTTGTAACCACTTGGGGTTTACTGCAGTTGGAATTCCTGGCATGAATATAGCTATAAATATCGCTGCCGTTCTGCTGACCAATTTATGCTCATTTGGAATGTTATGATAGGCTTCTATTGATTTTGCCATCAATTACCTTATTCTCCCTCTTTTGTCGAATAAGGTTAAGCAATCTTGTCTTTCTCTGGTGTGTAATCCTTTTATGGAAGGCTGTGATCTGCAGTTCGCTTTGTTGTACTACTAGGGCTGGCATGTTCATCAGTACTAATGAACAAACTTCACCCCATTCTGGTGACAACTTCATATATGCTCTTGATCCACAGGCCTAGTAGTGGTCCATCAGGACTGCCGTTCCTCCCTTCCTGTCAAAAACACGTCTACACTTGAGGTTTTCTCCAACTTGTATCGTGCCATTATTTCTGAAGCATAGGGATGCTCGTGTTTTATTATTCAGTTCACTGTCTCTTGCCTTGCTCTCAACTTCATCTCTTGCACATAATTGTCTTCCCTTTGGGATGTCACTTTATTCACCCATACTATTGATGCTGCCTTGCCTTGGAATCGTCCTCTGGTTAGGCAAGTGCAAGGTGTGTCAGGCAGTGTGCTGTCTTTACTTTAGATGCTTCCATAGCATAGGGAAACATACTTAACAGCTTTCATCTCACACACTTTTGCCCACTTTGTTCATGTGTTCATACCATATGTTGTTCTTTAAACGGGGCAAATTATCAAGATATGAATGTATATCTTCATTATATTCCCCAGCATCCTTTTAAGTCGGGCAATTTGTTGGGGAATATCAGGAAAAATATCACTCAAGCTTTTGTTGGTGATAAGAATAGATGTCTCATTGTTAGATACTTCAAATGTATTATAAAACTATATATCACAAAATGTGAAGAGCATAAGAAAATGAAGAAAACACTTGAGGCATAATGTAGTTGTGAGAAATCTTGCCATGGTATTGAGATGCTACATTATCTCTTTTGAAGTAGCTGGTCTTCTTGTTAGCAATGTGTGTCATGTACAATGAAATATTCCCATTTTTAATTCAATTATTCACCTTCAATCACTTTTCAAAATGTGCACTTTGTTAAAACATGAACTGAATTATTATTGCAGTAATAACTCTGTGAATGATGGGACTGTTTTTAGGATTTTTAAAAAGCACAACAACGTCCATGTTTCGTCGAACTAGGGCTGGATATGCTCGAAGAATGTATGCAAAAACAGTATGCAGAAATATGTGCAACGTTTCAGGCAGCATAAATCTTTGTGTCTTATTTTCAATATATAGTCTGTTTTTAGTTCAACTGATAAAGTTCTGGATCTTTAGCAAGTGCATTTGTTTTCTATTAAACTCAGGAAATGTCAATTTGTTCCAGACTGTTTTTAGTCCACTGGTTCTTTGGTTTTACCCTTGTTAGCCGATCAGGTCCCTCGAAACGGAGCTGGTTCAAAGTACGAACAAAGTTCTTTACTAGTACTTTGTCCACTGGGTACAAACTAGGCTACTTAAGTAAGTCAGTAAAATCTGTTGTCTGTCTGTCTTCCTTCCTCAATCTTCTTTGACCCTTCCCTCCAATTTTTGATCTGTTGAGAAGTAAAAAACACTAGAGGTGATATTTGTTAAATATATTATGCATCTCATCCCCTAATGGTTTCGGTACACTATGGACATCCGTTTTTATTAGAGTGGGAGGAGCAAGTGGTACTCTCATGCAGCGTCCAGTCACCAACTCATGAGGAGTTAGATGGTGATCTGAGCCAGGCTGGTATCTCTGGGCAAACAAAGCAAGGGCAAGGCAATGTAGCCATCCCTTCTTTAGAGTAATTTTGATCTTTGATATCTTTTCTTTGAGAAGTTTGTTTAGCCTCTCACAGACTCCATTCGTCTGTGGGTTATAGGCGGAGGAAAACTTGTGTTTTATGCCCAATAGAAGACCTATCTGTTCAAACAATGAATTCACCAAATGTGGCCCATTATTAGACCGCAGGACTTCACACACACACACCCTCTAGGAAACATCACCTGCATGAGAAACTTGGCAGCACATGTGGCATCTGGGTGCATGCATGGACCTGCCTCGATCCATCTGGAAAAGGGACATATTACCATTAGCATGTACCACTGACTGTTGCATACTTGTAACGTATCCACATAATCTATATGTAGATACTGAAATGGACATTGAGTCTAGGGATTGCTCCTCGCACTGTTCGCAAGGTGTGCTCTGCTGTACATTTCTGGCACACAATGCAATTTACAATAAACTGATCAACTTGTTCCTACAAATTTGGTGTGAACCAGTCTTCTGCGGTCATTGTAGTAAGACTCTCACAGGTGGTGTGCACGGGGTAGTGAAGCTGCTCCAGCACCACCTTCAATAATTCTAGAGGCATAACTGTCTTTGCAGTGCTGTCCTGTCTCCATATAGCTTCAGTGGGGGATAAAGAACACCCATGCCGACCTTGCAGCTCAATTAACTGTACAATGGACAACATATTAAAAACTTTCCTGCATTCTCATGCATCGTTCTGACCCCTGCTTAACATCCTCTAATTCAGAATCAGAAATATTTGAAAAATATGCTGCTCTTTTGGCCTCTGCGGCTTTGTTACTGCGAGAAATTATGTGTGCCCCTTTTGTATGGGCTGCACATTTCACCATGGCGATAGCCAATGGGAGCTTTAGTACTTTAATGAGCTTGCCCAATAGGGACGCATGTTGCACTGTAGTGCCGTCTACATGGAGTAAACCCATCCTTTTCTAACGTGAAAGCCCTGTGGGTATGGTTATCGTCACATAGGCAGAGTCAGAATACACCGTCACTTCCTCATCTTCAAATCTCTGAAGCGCGGCGATAAGCGCCACTAATTCTACAGCATGCGCTGAACAATGTGAAGGCAATCTTGCACTCGTTACTACTTCAAATTCAGCATTCCTGTTTTAACTCCACTACTGCCGTCCCAGTATGCTTTTCACCAGTCATTTGGTCCATTTTTGAAGAACCATCAATAAAGAGAACTTCCCCTCCTACAAGAGCATTTTCTCTAACGTGGGGAATGTCATCATAGAATTCGGTATATGTTGTGCAGTCATGTACATAGTCCTCCTTTTCTACTGGCTCTGCTATACATGTCTCTGGATTCACTATTTTACATCTAACAATTTGTATTGCTGAATTCAAAATAATCACTTCGTGTCCAGATGCTCTTTGTGTAGCTAATGTACCTTTGGGTTTCTCGAGAAATGGCAACTAGGGAATGCTCAACAAATAATGTTATTGAGCATCCCATTGTAATACTGGTAGCTTTTTCAATTGAGAAAGTAGAAGCAGCTAACGCTTGTTTGCAAGGATAATGTCCTTTCATTACTGGGTCTAGAATCCCACTGTAATAGGCTAATGGTTTGTGTCCATGTCCTAATGTCTTCTGTGTAAGTACTGCTGTCATCACTTCTTCATTTGAATGCGAGAATAAGTTAAACCCCTCATTATAGTCTGGTATACCTAACATAGGAGCTGTGCAAATCACCCTTTTCAACTCTTCCAATCCTTCAATCATGTCATCTGTCATGCTATCTTACTTTTACCTGTATGTGCTTCCTTGAGTCGTTTTAAAAGTGAATGAATATATGTACTGATATCAAAAGCCCAGGCCCTACAACAATTACACAGGCCTAAGAACTGTTGCATTTCTCTTACTGTCTCAGATTTTGGAGTTTTCCTGATTGCTTCTGCGCTCTCTTTTGGTTGTCACTTTTCTCAGAGATAAGCTGTCCTATGTACAGGACCTCTCCCTGACAATATTGTAGTCTTTCCTGCATCTTTCCTCTCTCGCTGTACACCGATATATCATCTACATACTATATTATTTTGCTCTCGAGTTGTATGTTACCTAGGTACATCTGAAGGACTCTATTAAAAATTGATGGAGACACACAGTACCCCTTGGGTAGTCTTGTATGTTTTAGGAGCTGATTTCTATACGAAAACGAAGTCAAATCCTGTGAGTCTTCATGAAGGCGAATTGAAAAGAAGGTATTCTTTAAATCTATTACTGTAAAATATTTGGCATTAGCTGGGATGTTACATAATATTGTAGCGGGGTTAGGAACCAGAGGAAACTCTGCTTCAATAATATTGTTTAAGGGCGGGATCCTGAATAAATCTCCATGACCCCCCAGTTGAATTCTTCACTGGGTACATCGCTGTATTATATGGGGACTCTGATGGCACCAATATTCCCTGCTTTATTAAAGCGGAAATAGTCTCAAATATTCCTTCATCTGCTTCTCTGGACATGGGGTACTGTTTTGCACATGGCAAAATTGCTTGTGGTTTAAGCTTGATTTTAACTGCTCCTGATCCACTCAATAGACCTGCGTCAAATGGACTGCTGGTCCATAAGGTGCTTGGCATCTTTTCTAAATCTTCCTGAAAAAACCAATGTCATTCTCAATGGTATTTTTCTATTTTCAATTTTCATCCAATAAGTGAGACTTAAGGAAAATACTAACTCATCGTCCGAATATTCACCTCTGAACAAGTCTTCATCTGTCAAATCTGTCAGTCTGTATCCTTTCGTAAGGGATATTACTGTTCTCCATGCTCTTCAACAACCACTATTTTTTTTCGATTTAACGCTGCTGCCTCTAACTCTATGGGAATTACCTGTCCCTGCTCATCATCCATAGGTATTTCTGGTCTAAAAAATTGATTGAATATTCTCAATATTTTCCCTGTCAGTCCAGGAAGCCATGTTAACAAAATATCTACTCCATACAGAAATATTTCTGGATCTAAAGGGCCCCCTCGTAATGCTTTTTGGCCTGTAAAAGCTAGTCTAAACTCTCTCACATTTAGATAATGTATCCCTGGAGTTGAACACACTATCCCTTTGTCAGTAAAAGATATCATCATGTTTAATTTTGTCATGAAGTCACGCCCTAATGTGTTAACTGGTGTCGGCTGAGAATATAATAGTGGTATTGACACGTCATATATGTTCACCTATAGAAAGTGGTAATTTGTCAGTAAATGGAACCAAACTTGTGGCCCCAGAGAATCCTATTCATGGCAATCTCAGACATTGGGTATTTTTCCTCTCGTACCAGTTGCTTCTGTATCTATGAGGAACAAAAATGTCTTGCCTCCTATCGTTACCCTGACCCTCGGTTCCTCTTGTGGGTCTGGTGCCACAGATAGTACTGAACACATCAAGTCGCTCTGTGAGATATCCTATTGTGGATATAAATGAATCCCTGTACCTGTAAAAGGATTCCATCCCCCTACTGTCATACTCCCTATCCTTGGTGTGGATACTTGTGGGGCTCCTGTATTCGCCTTCTATTGTGGCACTGTTGCTTGTTGCACCGGTGCGTACTGTAGTTGCTGTCTCTACTTGTGCCTGTATGGATGCTTGCTGTGATTGCCCTTGTGGCCACTGTATTTGCTGTGGGATATACTGTGCTTGCTGTTTGTGGTGCGCCTGACTGATATTGCATGTGATCTTGGGCATAATATTCCTGTGGTTCTGTATTGTACTTAGGAAAATAGCCTTTACCCCCTGTTGGAGCTTGCCAATTCTATTGCATGCCTCCTACGTCTACATGTTAGGGCTATATGACCTGTTCTGCCACAATTCCAACATTGTTGTGGTTGTCCCCCATTAAATCCTCCTCCCCCTTGAGGGATTCGAAATCCACCTCATCCTCTAGGTCCATTCCCTCTACCTTGTGGCCAAAAGTTGTATCCACTTTTATCAATAGGGTGCACTATATTCGACAATTTCTTCTGGACTAACTTTGCTTTCTATGGTCAGTTTTCTTCTTCTTTTTCTCTTGCAACAATCGACAATCATGTACAATTGTCAATTGTATTTCTGGGCATGGCTTCGCTTCCATCCTTACCCGTTTCTTGATCTGCCTTTACACTGGCTCAGGCAGTCCCTCACATAAAATATGATAAAATAATGCCACTGTTTTATCCCATGGTTCTCTTATCTTGAGTTGCCAATGTTCCTGAATATCCTTATTCATCCTCTCCAATTTTCCTTCTCATAATCGCACCCATGTCTGATGTGTCAGGATACTGTACTGTAAGCGCCCTGCAATCATTAAATGGCGCTCCGTCATGTCTCGTGTTCTGTGTTGTGACACTCTCATATCCTGCTTGTTTCCAAATGTCATCAGCTCTCTCCACTAGAATAGCTGCCAGTAGGCTTATTACGTCACCCACTGCTAGCGTCATTTCCACTGTCATTCTTTCTAACTCATAAATCAATGATCCCACACCTGCAGTCAAACTAGGTAATTAACATTTCAAATTCTCTTTGTCCATTTGTGGCCACAGAATATATTGTGGTTGTCATCCCCCTTTCTCCAATAACTGGAATTGTTTAAATACTGGTCCAAAATCATATCTCCCCTACACTTTGCGTCTTCCATGTGGGCCTAGTTTCGCCCGTTTGTTGTCTTCCTGGCAGTGACGTTAACCTGCTTGCATAAGGCGGGGACATATCCCTGCACTACGCAACAGTGCTGGTGGTCGCTCAGAATATGGTATAGGTTCTGGTGTTTTTTCTTGTAGGTCTTTTAAATCTGACCATGTTACCCCTCTCTCTATGTTTGGATCTATTGAAAACCGCATGCGCCTGCTCTCCTCCCTCTCTTCGTCTGACATCATTATACCCCAACTGGTATGGCTATTATTCCTTTCCTCGTCTTCAAGATCTAGTCTACTTAGGGACAGCATTCTATGTTCTTCTGTCAAAGCGTTATCTGCTCTATCTCCTGTTTCCTTCAGTGGAGATCCTATGATGCTCTCTATAGCCTCATAACCACCCTTTGAATCGATTGTGTCCTCCCACATATTCCTCATCCTATGATATCTTCGTTTCCAGCTTCCGCTGCTTTGGAAAAATAATACTCTTGGCAGAGGCCGTTGTGCGTCTAGACAGTCACTCGATGTCCCTCGAGAGCTTCTAACTCAGCTGACGTCATCGTCGAGTACATATACCACGCGCAGCGCTCGTTGACTTCAGTTCAGTTTTTCTGCGAATATGATTGATTCGAGAATTACGGTGTGCTTCAATTTTCTTTGTAAACGTTTCAAAAATGACCTTGTTCTCAGCTCTGAATACTCCGAAGATGGGTTTCAATAAGGGCCGAAAATGCAGTACCAAATATGTCCATCACGGACCCACATAAAATATGCATCTGGTCCCTGGGCGTCGAGCATGTGACCTCTGACTGTCGATCCTGTCAGTCAATGGCAGGTAAGGCCTTAAAAGAGCACAAAGCTAAACTATTGGTGGGTAGGATTGCCCCAAATCCCCATCCACTCCTTCAAAATGTGGGTCATCCTACGAGTCGAGAGATTCCTCTCACAAAAAAGATCAAAATAATTATCCCACTCGAGGAGCAGACAATCCTCTTCATCCAAAAAATCGAAGAAAAGGAATAGATCACCTTATTCTTCCTATTCTGCTTCCTCAGATGAAAGGAGAGTAGTCTGCCCGACTAAATCCTTCTCCAAAGATGAATGGGAACTCTTGACGAAGAAAATGTGCAAAATCTTCAAGGTTCAGGCCCTCTCCTACTCGAAACATAAGAAAAGTGGCCATGCTACGGTCGATGACAAGCATGAGGCCAAGGCGAAACCCTGCTCGCCCGCAAGCCCGGGTCATAAACCAAAGATTACTCGAGAGTATTCAAGTACTCAACGAAACAAAACCGCAGAGTCAAGATTCAAGTCCCTCTAAGCACAAACAAAGTCAAGCCGTCGATGCCACTGACTTTGACCCCATCAACGCCGATACAAAAAACATTGACACAGACTGTACATCCTTTGACGCTTTTACCACAAAAAAGCCAAGAAGAGGTTTAAACCTTTACCTAACAAAGACTGTTTTAGATCCTTAACATCTATATATGATAGCTATGAAACCTCAGATGATACCCCTCCATGTGGACACCAATTGGATACCCCTAGTATTAAATAAAATACTAATGTACCTGAATATTTCATTTCAGAAGAGACCAGGGTTAAGTAGCTACATGGCACCCTACAGACAGCTAGTGTCCAGAGTGGTAGAATTCCTGGGATGGAGTAGATCTAACTGACATAATGGACAAAGGTCCTCAGTATGACCCTATACTACCATTTTATGTGGCACTTCAAAAAAAGGGTTATGGCAAACTGGGAGGCTCCAGAGTCCATGGAGAGGAACAGAGAATGGTATTCTCCCTATTTCCGAATCCTATCTTGGACTTGAGATACTTGAACAAGTTCCTCAGGAAGGACAAGCTCAAGATGGTCACACTTTTCCCAGATCCTTCAGGCCCTCCAACTACAGGATTGGATGGTATCATTTGACCTTCAGGATGCTTACTTTCATGTGCCAATCCATCACAAGCACAGAAAGTGCCTGAGGTTCGCCATTGGTGGTCCTCATGATCAGTTTTGAGTTCTGCCGTTCGTGCTGACCTCCGTCTCGAGGGTTTTCACCAAGTTAATGTCAGTGGTGGCAGCGAGTCTCAGATGATGGGGATTCACGTCTAGCCCTACCTGGACGATTGGCTGATCAGAGCATGTTCACCCGAACAGGCCCAGGAACATCTCAGTATCACCTGCCACTCACTCCACAGACTGGGCTTCTCCCTCAAGTACAAGAAGTTCCACATGAATACCATCTCTGAGACTCCAGTTCATTGGAGCAGTCCTGAATGAAACCTTGGGAAAAGCTTGTCACCCGAGTTGAGGGCTCAAGAAAATCTGCAGATGTTTACCAGGTTTGAGTGCCCAGCGTCTTCTGGCCTTTGACTTTTTGAGGTTGCTCGGCCTCATGGTATCCTGCATTTGTCTGGTGCCAGAGGCTCGTCTTAGAATTAGATCCCTTCAATGGGCTCTCTGGACACAGTCGTCCCAATTCTCAGGCAGGATGTCAGACATCCTTCAGATTCCGAGCAGAGTCGCACAGTACCTTCTGTCATTATGAAAGGAGAACCTTTTTGGCAACCATGACCCGAGATAACAGTAGTGACTGATGCCTCACTCACGGGGTCAGGAGCCCACGCCAATGATCTGACAATCAGCAATAGTTGGTCTCCATCGGAGTCCAAACTACACATCAACCTTTTGAAGCTAAGGGCAATCAGACTAATGCTGAAGGCCGTTCTGCACTTTGTATGGGAAAAGAATGTCCTCATAATGACTGACAACACAGTGGCCATGTACAACCTCAACAAGAGAAGAGGCGTAGGGTCACTACCACTATGCAGAGAAGCAATGCAGCTCTGGTTCTGGACAATTCAAGAAGGAATCTCTCTATCAGCAGTTCACCTAGCTGGAGAGGAGAAAACAGCGGCAGAGGCTCTGAGCAGGCAGAGCACAGTCTCCCACAAGTGGGAACTATCCCAGGAAGTCCTTCAAGAGATCTTCACCCTTTGGGGAAACCCTCAAGCGGATCTGTTCACGATCAGTGGCAACCAGAAGTGCAAAACTGTTTTGCTCTAGGGAATTTCCTCCAAGAGGAGCTCTAGGGGACGCATTTGTAGTGGACTGGAAGTTTCCAATCCTGTACGCGTTTCCTCCAGGCCCTGTCATTCCTCACGTGATCAGGAAGTTGAGAAAGTTTAGGAAATCCCCGATCCTAATTGCCCTGGATTGGGCCAGGAGGACTTGGTACCCGGACCTTCTAGACATGTCCATCTACTCTCCAATATGTCTTCCACAAAGAGAGGACCTTCTCTCGCGAGCGCACGATTGGGTTCTCCATCCAGAGGTCAAGACACTCTGCCTTCATGCATGGTTTCTGAGAGGCTGAGGTACAAGTATTGGGACCTCCTGGATGACGTAATGGCTGTCCTTTTGAGTCACTCCATTCCTGCCCTTTAAGGCTGGCAACTTACAAAACTATTTTGTTAGTTTTTGTTAGTAGCAATAACATTGGCCCGCATGGTGAGTTGCAGGCATTATCCTGTAAACCTATGTTTACCACTTTTTACAAGGCTAAGGTTGTCTTCCAGGGCAAACCCTCTTTTCTACCTAAGATTGTATCGGATTGCTATTTAGCACAGAAAAGTGTGGTTCCGGCCTTCTATCCTCCCCCGCATCATGGCAATGAAGAGGAAAGATTTCATAGATTCGATCCGAGGACAGCTCTAAGCTTTTAGGTTTCAAGGATGGCAAAGTTGTGACAGCACACCCAACCTTTTATTTATTATACAGGACACAAACTAGGTCTGTCAGTTACCAAACAGACTCTACCTAGATAGATCATACTGCCTATTTTAGAGTGCTACAGGCTTGCTGGGAAAGATCCACCAGAAGGTTTAAGGGCTCATTCCACTAGGGGCATAGCAACTTCCTCTGCCCTTTAAATGGGAATTCCGATAAAGGATATCTGCGAGGCAGCTACCTAGTCCACCATCCACACGTTCACAAAACATTATTGTTTAGGCACCTCTAACAAATAAGGAATATTTGGGAAGGCAGTTCTATGCTCCATTCTGGACAAACATTAACTCTCAAATTCCTACTCCCTCCTCCAAATGAACCTTATACTGCTTTGGGAGCCTCTCATAAAATGAGGAATATGTTGGAGGACACAATCCATTAAAAAAAACAAGTTACTTACCCCTGGTTACCTTCTTTCGACTAGATGGTCTCCCAACTATTCCTCATCGCCCTCCCAGCCTACCCCCCTGTAGAATTTCAGAGCTTTAGACCTTGCGCTCTTTCTCTTTTAGGGTCTGATAAATTAAAGGAACTTATCAAGGGTGGTTATTCCTCATATGGGTGGCAAAAAAAAAAACTGAAGCCAACAGGCACGCGTGGTATAAGTACTCGACAATTACATCAGCCGAGATGGAAGCTCTCGAGGGACATCTAGTTGACGATCTCAACGCACGCCTTCTGCCGAAAGAAACATTTTTCCGAAGCAGCGGAAGCTGGAAACAAAGATATCATAAGATGAGGAATATGTGGGAGAAAATCCAGTCAAAAGAATGTTACCCAGGGTAAGTAACTTGTTCTTCTCTCTCCTTTGTCTCTATAGATTCCCAATCGTTTTCCCTGTGCCTTCTGCCTCATGCTCATCGGGACATGCCTGTATTCTTGGTATCCTTTGCAGCTCCCTGCAGGGCTGTTGTGATCCTCTCTCTTCTTCACATCTTGTGCTTCAATGGGTATCATACAATTTGATCTTTTTCATCATCTTTTTGTCCTCTACTCCTAATTTCTTCTTACCTTCTAATCTGTTTTCTCTTCTTCCTCTCGCCTTCTTTGTACCCTACGTACTTTCAATCTTTGGGCTTCTATTTCTTCACGTTTCTTATCTTCTATTCTCTTTGTTCTGTTCTTCATGCCTTCTCTGTTCTTCCTTTCGTTTCCTATCTTTCTTTCTCTTCCTTGTATGCCCTTTCTCATTCCTTTTCTTTGCTCTTTCTTCTCCCCTTTTAACATCGTCAATGCCCTTTCCATCTAAGTACTACCTGTCCTCCCATTCACTCATTTTGTACTATTGTCATTCCACTTGCTTTGTCTTTCTTTCATGTCTCCCGACTTCCTCTTCTATTTATATCTGTCTGTCCTTTCTCTCATCGTGCTCTTTATGTTCGTCACGTGTGGACTTATATTTACGTTCTTTATTCTTGTATGCTGTCTTCACTATTGTAAGCGGGAGGTGCGTATGTTGGATTAACATATCTTGCTGTTGCTTTAAATTCCTTTAGAGGATAGATTCCCTGTTTGTCTTCCGTTAGGCTATCATTTGTAGGAGGAAAAAAAGAAGCTGAGGGCGTTGCGTCCTCCTCTTTATGCTGATTGAGCATCCACTCCTTCTCAGATGGGTCTTCTCTCTCACTCTGATACATCTTCGATAGTTCTAAAACAGCTAACCTTTTGTGTAGCTTTTTCCTTGTATATGTAGCATGCAAGTATATTGTCATGTGTCACAGTACTTTTTTTAATAATGAGTTGAGGCCACAGCATGAGTGCTTTATTAGTCATGCCTTTTACCCACTCTGCGTGGTACTTTCTAATCTTAGGTGTGTATCTTGGTAATGTCCTACATAGATGTGTAAAAGGGTAGTGAACCCCATAATGACAAGTCATTTTGAACTGTCAACACTTACCAGTCAATCAAGCTACAACAACCACTTCAGGCCTGCACCATCAGTCGCCATTCATTTCCATAAATCAATTTCTCCAAGCAATTTCCAAACCTACACAACAATATCAATTTTAGCTCTTAATTTATTATTTTGAATTTGTTACTATCCTGTATTATTCTTGATAATTTAACAATCTTATCGTATTCAATTTTATTTTCCTCAAATACTACCCTTCTAGGTTTGATTGTGCCAATTGCTTGCTTTTCTAGGCTCTAATAACTTTGTCAAATTTTATTGCTATCGTTTTTATAGTTTTTAAGCTTTCAACCTATTTTATCACCACTAATACAAAACGTGTAAATATATTTTTTACACAATTTCTTTTTCAAATCCCCAAACACTTGTGCACACGTTTTCTACGATCGTCTTGTCTTATTCTCCTGATAGTCGTATCTCATCTCACATCTGATTCTCTCGACTATCACTCTCTCAACCTGCGGAATTCCCCAGGGATCAAACCTATCCCCCTGGTTCTTTAACGTCAATATGGCTACCTTGGCAGGTGTGATCGCTACTTTCACCTCTTATTTCCAGTGTTATGCCGATGACACGCATCTATCTTTCAGGCTGTCCTCAGCTGTTTCCTCCTCCTCACTCATATCTGACTGTCTGTCCGATATCCAGTCGTGGTGTGCTGCAAACAACCTCTGCTTCAACGGCAGTAAAACTGAGATCATTCGCATTGGGACCCCTGCTCCCGCTTTCACTCTGACCGGCCTCCCTTTGCCCCGCACCCAGCCCCACCTACAAGGCCAAAAATCTTGGGGTCATCTTCGACTCAACTCTCTCCTTCTCCGCTCCCCTTTGTGACATCTCAAAAAAGTCAACTAAACCTCCTCAGAGGCACTCTACCTTTTCTCACTTTCCCCCGGGGTCTTACTGTCTCCAGTGCGCTGGTTCTATCTAGGCTGGACTACGGCAACAGCCTCTTCCTCCTCCTCCTTGCGTCTGCCCTCCACCCTCTGCAACAGACCCTCAAGAGTTATCCCTGGCCTCAAGTCCAGGGACCGCATGTCTCGGGCGCTGAAATCCCTTCACTGGCTCCCTGTAGCTGCAAGGATCAAATTCAAGATCCTTTGCATTGTCCACAAGGCTTTCTGGGGAATGGAACCTACTTACCAGCTCTGTTTTCTACCTAAATACTGTCCCTCTCGAGCCCTCCGCTCATCTACCTCCAACCTTCTGCGAGTGAGCCGGTTCTCCAAGCAGAGATTTGGAGGGAGATCCTACTCCTCAGCAGGAACCTCCCTCTGGAATAGCCTCCCTCCCTCCGTCTTGAACCTGATCTTCTTTGTTATGGAAACTCCTCAAGACCTTTCTCTTCTCCTCCTTCTCTCTCCCGTTACCCTGCTAATCTAGCTCTCTGCTCTTTCCATCTCTCCCTCCTCTTCCATACAGCTTTGCTGACTGGCTGCCTGGTGTACTTCAGAGTCTCACAGGTCCCGGTCACCCCCACCAGTCTTCTTTGCACTTGCATCAGGGCCCTGCACCCCATTCCCCTCACTGCACTTCTGAATAAATCCATGAGAGCTTCTCTCGGCACTTATCCCAGCCTCTACCAACTGGGTGCACTTGGTCGCCCCCTCCTTTGTCCATCTTGCACTTGCACGATCTGAGCGCATCTCTGCCTGAAGATCGTCTGTCTGTTTTCCTTGTCTTCACCCCTTAAGGTGCACTTGATATAAACCACAGAATCGCTGTCAGGCCTATTTGCTGTATCCAAACTGTTAAATGTATCTTTCTACTTACCGTTATCTTCTCCGAATTTCAAGAGCTCTGAGCGACTGTTGTTTTTCCCCGTGTTCCCACGCTACTTGAGCGCTTTGAAACACTGCCTGTGTACAGGCGCTTTATAAATAAACAATAACATACCATACCATTTTACTCCATTTCGTGTGTTGCGCACCGTTCTTTGGTTGTAGCCGTAGGAATCCCTTAAATAATTCTCTGTTCCGGAGTTTGGTACAGTCCCTTCTACCTCATTGAGGACAGGTATTGAGGTATCCCATTTTCCCTAACAAATCCTGTTGCATTTCTCCTCTATATACATATACATGCAATACGGCCCCTCCGCTTTTATTTGCAACTCTTTGATGCTTCTACTTACATCTGTCATTCAGATCGTACCCTTTGGTATCGACTCTTTCCCAATCGAACACTTTGTCTTCAGTCCACGGGGTGCATGCGTGGACCGCACAGGAATTTCTTCAAAGGGGCAACTGACAACCGTCTCAGGTCACACTTGTACTACCACACTCCACAGGAAACTCTGCAGTCTTCCGTCTAATGGTGGAAGACGTCAAGCATCCGAGGGTCTGGAACTGAACCATCCGCACTACCACCAAAATGTGCAGTAGCACCATTGAGCTTTCTTACGTGCAGAATGGGATTACCATAATAAATTATCTCGGACCCAAATAACCGGACAGACTCAAATAATATGGCAAATACGACTTTATTATGACTGCAATAAGGTAGGGAAACCTGGCGGACAACAAATCGTAGCCCACACTCTGTTACATTTTGGTTACAGAGAGGCTTTATACCTCGATGTGCGTCGGCTATGACGTCATCCTACATGGCAATTAATAAAACCTGTCGGGTGGAGGGATTGGTTAAAGGAACATATATACCTATATATCGTTTAGGTGTTAGTAACATAATTGGCTGCCCCTTATCCGGCAGGCATACCTTAAACCTCCCTCTAACAATGTATAATACATATTATAGCAGTATAACAAAAGCGGATTGGCCCCTGCAACAAAGTATGTTCACCACTACACAGGCCCTCATGATTGGTTGGCCTTCTCTTCCAACTTTGGACATTCAGCTTGTTAGCACGTAAGCAAAACGAAACCCAGGTGCAGAGAACAACGTCAGACTACCGGCCACTTGCCCAACTAGTCTACCATCTCTCATCAGCCAAGTCTTCAGCCAAGGCTTTTTCTTTGTACTTGACCTTGCTAAATGTTCTCTTCCCTGTAACTCTAAGGGGAGTTAAGGTACATCGCTATCTTCGTCTCTGGCTTATTTCTGGTCTTGCACCACGTGTGAAGAGACCATGATTTTGTCCATCTGACCTTTCTATTTAGTGCTATTTGATTCAATTATCGTGGGTATCATGACTTGACATGGTTCCTCCGTCTTACATATGCTAAGTGCGTTTTTAATTGTCCAATACTTGGCATTCACAAATGTTTGTTCATTTACTTAATGTAAGAGAAATATGTCCTGCGTATATTGCTTATCCTCGTTGACTGTTTGTACTCTGTAATTGCTTCTTTGTGTGGCATCCGTAATCTTTGGCCAACAGCTATTCTTTGTTCATGCATGAATTCACTTCCAGTGTCTGCCAACTCTACAGCCCTGCTCTCTCTTCTTCAACCTGTTTGCTTACTGTTATTCAGTGCAGACGTCCTTTTTTTCAACATGGGCGCTTTACTGTGTTATATTTTCTACTGCAGTAAGCTTCTATGTGACCCATCTACCTCGCATTTCTGCCTATATACATTTACTACACATCTGGTTACTTATTTTCTGTGTATATATGGTTTCTTCGCACTTGTATGTAGGCATACTCTTTTTTTTCTTTAGTTACAACTTCATTCTTTAAGTATCCTTGTACCCTTTAAGTATGTCATTGTGTCTTCTTCTTAGGACATCACTTTGCACCTGTCAGATTTTCTTTACAGCTCCTCGATGTTCAGTGTATCTGCAAATCTCTTGATACCACTTCAGTTCGAGGATATATTCGGTATGGTTGTCTGAGTCAATACCGTCTCATACACCTGATGTGGTATTGGAATGACACCTGGTGTCATGCACAGCGTATTCTTGTTCTTCATCCAACATGTCAGTGGTGAGGGAGCGGGTTCTATCAATGACGTACACATCTGCTTCTCTACAAATCATTATACTCCAACCACGTCTGAACACATTACAGCTATTGTAATGTGTCTTTCTGTGCACTTTGTGCTTATCAGATGACTGGTTCCGCTAGCGCTGCCTATTCTGAAAAAGATTTTTTACATTTTTTAAAAATGTTGTATATGGTTGAAACAACCTTTTACAAAAACGATTCACAACTAAGTTCTTCCTTTAGACAAGCAAAAGAAAAATGCAAGAGAAAGAAACAATACCAAAAATAAAAAGTAACATATTACCATCAACAAACACATTACAAAAATTCCTCTAGTTATCACATGTAAAACAATTCATTACAAAGCAATATTTAAAATTAAACAGCAATAAAAACTAAAAGGAAATAAACTTTTCCTATAAAATGTACCTTAATCCTACACACTATTATAAATCACTATCGCATTACTCTACATTTTCAAACAACAATCCTAAACGATAATTTCAGAATTTTTAAAGAGCAGAAAAGAAGAGGAGAGACGTACATAACATTTAGGCATATTGAAAAAGTAGTTAATCAACAATATTGCAGCTGGCGAGCACCTGCACAACTGCAATTGCTAGAGGACTGTGGACACCAGCGATTAGACGGTCCCAGAACATTTCTGGTATGAAGTTAGCACTCTTAAAACCAAATCTAATGAACAGTCGAGATCGGGCTTCTCCTGTTCCTTTGCAATCTATTAAGAGATGTTTCAAAGTTTGGGCTTTCGGATTCGAACATCTATCACATAACTTTAAGGCTGGATCATCTTGTCCTGTTTGTGCCAAGAATTCACCAGTTCTTGTTACATTTAGTCGGATTCTGAGGAAATTGTTCCTTATTTTCTAGTTCGGAAATGTAACCAAATAGCTTGGAATGAAGCCCAGATTCTTTTCTTCTACTATAAATTGATTGGATCTTGCTTTAGCCTGCATCAAGCCAATTGTTTTAATCCAATCCATTTCTGCTAGCTTTTTTTTGGCCTGGCAAGGATTATGTATCAGAGTATCCAGATCTGTACTTGCCTTCGATAATTAATCATGGGCCCATTCTTCCAATTTTCTTAATCTCTCTGAACCACCCCTCTCAGAATGCTCCCTAATGTCCCTGTATAGAGAGTTCTCTTGTGCAACTGAGATAAGCCTAAAGAGAGACATTAGTTTCCATTCTGCAATGATTTTTAAGGAGCTTAACCCTAGTTCGAATCTGAGGAGTCCCATTGAAACACTCATGGGAAGATTGAGAACTTTCTTCCACACCAATCCCTCCCATTTCTGCCAATCTGTATGCCATAGGAGGGGTTTAGTTTCAAGCCCGTAAAGTATAACTGGTATAACTTTAGCTTTATAAAACCTAATCAATGGAAGTATTGAGAATTTACAATATTTTACTAGAATTTTTTTCATCTGGCCCGATAATGACATTTTATTTTGCAGATCCTTTTCCACCTTACAAATCGCAGGAGAGGCATATATTTTGAAGCCTAGATATAACGGCTCTTCTACTCTCTCGATTTGCTGACCTCCGATCTCCCAATGACTATAAGGAATTTTTTTACGGCTTTGTCTAAACAGTCTTTGATTTTTTTTTGGGTTAAGTGCTAAAACATTCTCCCTAGCGTAACTGTCCAGTCTATTAAGTAATCTCTGCAGTCCCACCGGAGAACAATCTAGAAGAACCACATCATCCGCGTAAACCAGCCAGTGAACTCTTGATCTACCGATCACTGGACTGGCCAATGCACATGGTTTCAGGCAGTCCCCCCCGCCTCTGGCAGATATAAATTGTTAAACAGCGGGGCACCTAAACAACCCTGCTGAACCCCCTTTTCCACTTTGATAGACTCAGACAAATTACCTTCCTCATCAAGTCGAATTCTTATGGTATTGTCTTTGTGGAACTCGATCAGCATGGCAAGCAACCCCTCAGGAATGCCCCAAGCTCTTAACTTTGCCCACAGTCTACTCCTGTCCACCTGATCAAAAGCTCTGGCATATCTAATGCCTGGTCACAAATCTTCATCTATAGCTAGTACTGGGCTAATGTCAGGGCATGTGGATAGAGTACTGTTACTATATTGCAGCACACTTTTCTCTCTGGCTGTGTTTAGAATTACTTCAGTGGCTCTGTAATTGGGCTCTGCGGGGGGTCGGGAGGGGACATGCCGGGGCATGTGAAACACACTTGACAATTTCTCTTTTTGGATGCCATATCGGCCCCATTTATATTCCTTACATCACACATCATAACCAAAAAATGCAACTTTAAAACCACACCATAAATAACAACAAATCTCTAAACACTGACAGATGGTACAGGCAGAACACGTCCTCCGCCGTTCAGTGCGGTGCATGGTGGTGATGCCCTATCCCATCCCCTCCATGCCCTTCTCTGTGTGGGGGGGTGATCACAGGAGGCCGACCCTTCATTAACCCAACTTGCCTCCTGACCACGCCCCCACACCATCTCCAATGCTGCTCCCCCCCCACGGCACCTGTCCATGAATTCCATAGGGGGGGCGTACTGTGCCACCCTGTTCCCATAATTCCAGCTCTGGGGGTTCCCCGGATGGGGATTCTAATGCCCCTTGTCCTCCCCCACCTGCAACCCTCTCTCCCCTCCTGCCCTCCTACATTGAGGGTGGGTGGGATGGAAATGCACTCCGATGCAGGCAGGTCGAAGACACTAGCCTGGACAGTAGGAACACAGCGGCACAAAATACCCCAGGGTAAGGCAGAGAACTGTACTCCTTTGCACTCTTGCCACCCTTTTATTGCACATTTCGTGCTCCTGCATTCCCCCGACACCCGTCAGGCCCCATGCTGTGGAACTAGTTCCACCTAGAGCCTTCTGCTCTATATTGGCCGCCAGCAACTCCCATGCCGCCCCCCATCCCGCCCAATCTAGCATCCCTGCAAGTGCGGGTCATTTTGCCTTTCGTGGGCATTGCAGGGGGGACTCTACACCTTCTCTTTTTGGATGTCATATTGGCCACATTTTTATTCCTTACATCAACACTGACAGGGGTCCAGGTAGACCACACCCTCCACACTTCAGGGCGGTGCCCGGTGGTGAAGCCCTATCCCGTCCACACCATGCCCTTCTCTGTGTGGGGGCGATCCTTTGTTAACCAAATTGCCGCCTCACCCCGCCCTCACACACTCTCCCCTGCCGGGACCCCCAGGCAGCTGTCCATGAATTCTGCAGGGGGACGTACTGCGCCCTCCCCTTCACATAATTCCAGGAAGGGGATTCTAAGGTCCCCGTGGTCCTCCCCCACCTGCCACAGGGGGGGCAAACCCACCAGTACATGCCCCCCCAACACACATAGATCTTCTCATTACTGCCAAAAAGGTCTGTAATAAAGGTTTGGTGCCCCATTGAGACAGGTGCACCCCGTCACGATGACAAGTTTCTGGTCCTCGTAATAGTCCATTCTCTATAATCCGTAGTCATCCGGTAAGATGGGCCATCTCTCTATTCATCTCCGGTGCTGCAATGTTCAAAGGGCGCGAAGGCACCGATAGCCCCCAGTTCAACCTTTATATGATGTGTGACCAAGCGAGCCAATGCCTTTGGGCAAAATTGTCCAAACCAACCAAACAGTGACAATAGGTCCATGATCAGCGTCCTTCTCCCCTGCTGTACCAGATCATTGCCCCCTATATGCAAGATCACCAGGTCCGGGTCAGGGAACCCTCTGCCTTCACTTCTCTTCTCCAACACTCAGCACACTTGGTGTACCCGCAAACCCCCAATCCAGTGTATGTCAAACTCGGCTGCGTCCGATAACAAATCTGGCCGCTCTCACACTCTCCGCTCCATTCTACTTAACAAATGAGTGCCCCACGACCCACAGTACTGGCTTCGCCTTCCGCCCTACACAGCATGTTAGACATGTCAGTAATATAACAGCCGGAGGAGACCCTCGTCTCCCTGGCACCACACATAGTATCATAGTTCTGGGACCACCCCGTCCTCCCGCCTTTGCCTCTTCCTTCCCTCACCTGACCCTTTTCAACATTCCAAGTGGGGCCTAATGTACCCTTTTCATGCCTTGGACTTCCAACGCCGAATTTCCTTAATTTCACTTTCCTTGCACACAAATCTGGCTACGGTGGTGGCTGCTCCATTCCGGGAACGAATGAGGGGCGAACGCCTCCCCCCTTAGCCCCACTCCCTCCAGGGCTTTCTCAAAGACTTTCCTGAATTGAAATCTAGAGAGGCACGAGCCATCCCTATGTTGGAACAAGAGACCCCCCCCCCCCCAAACCCCCCACCAAAGGCCAGCAATGCTCCCAACAATCTTACTGGGCATATCTCCGCTTTGTCCTGCCTCCTTAGTAAGACCCCAACTCCCTTTCCCTCCTGGTCTGTTTTGGATTTTATCAGCCAGAGATGTATCTGGCCATACAGATCCCTTGAAAGGTCCTCTCGGGCCAACCCCCCTGCTGTGTCCGTTCTGGATGCACCCACCAGTTTCCCTATCCTGAATGCTCTGAAAAAAGCAGTAGCAAAGGCTGCCCTGAACAAAGATAATTCAAATTATGGTGCCTCATAATTGCGGCCGGTTTCTCAGGATCGTGTGGTCGTCTGCTGCCCCCCCCCCCCCTTGGGACCTCGATCCTTTTCCACCCTATCTGGGCCTTTTTACATCAAAATCAGCGAAAGGCGGTGCTCTTCCTTTTAACCCTGCAAAATACCTGATGGTGCCCATTTCTGTTCTGGCCGCCCCTACAGATACCCCCAACCCTCGCAGATAACCCAGGGATTGCATTATGCTCTCCCCGTGGAATACCAAACCCTGTCTGTGACAGACCTCTTTTAGTTCCTCGAAACACTTCCGATATGTTTTTTGTGATACTGATCCCACAATCAGAAGAGCAAACTCTGGGCACCAGGCCCCTATAATGTCTCGGGAAATGGCATAATCGCCGGGGCTGCTGTGGACAGACACCGCTGGAACTCCTGTAATTTAAAACGGGACAAGGCATCAGCTGCGTTATTGTAAATACCTGGCACATGTTCTGCCTGAAAGTGCACATTGTTTTTCAAGCATGACAATACCAATCCTTTCAGCAATCTTAGAACCATGGGTCATGCCACCTTTTGATTGTTAATGGAGGACACCACAGACAATGCTGTCCAAACAGAACATCAAATCTCTATCCTTCAGCTCCACTCCTCAAATCTCTACTGCCACTACTATGGGGAAGAGTTCTAAAAATGTAATGTTCCTGGTCAGGCCACTGCTCACTCAGCTGTCCGGTCACTGCTGTCCGCACCATGTATTTCCGAGAATGGCCCCAAAATCTACGCTACCTGCAGCGCCGGTGTAGAGGCCCAGTTGTTCGCTGTTCTTTCCTTCTGCTGGCCACACCAACACCCAGTTGAATTCTGCCAGGAAGGTGTCCCAGAACACCAGGTCATCTTTGAGCTCTCTGGAAAGCCTTGTATGATGGTGCGTCTTGGTTAACCCTGATATGGCCCCTGCAGTTGGTCTGGAGAATGGCTTGCCCATTGGAATAATCCTCAGGCCAAAGTTTAGCTGACCCACCAAGCTCTGTAGCTCACCCACTGCCACCTTCTTTGCCCACAAGCAAGTGCTGAATGCTTCAAGTAAGAAAACAATATTGAACACCCCATTGGCAAGCACTTGTCAAAGTAGAATCTTCCCCCCCCACTTGGAAACCCAGTAAATGGTAATCATCCGGGTGCACTGGCAATAATCAGAATGCTGATTTGATATCAGACTTTGCCAGCAAGGCCCCTCTCCCCAGTTGCTGTAACACCACCAGTGCCCCATGAAATGACCCATAACTGAGGTAGCAGAGCTCCTCATCAATAGCATTGTTCAACAATGCACTCTTAGGAAAATATTTTGTGAATCAGCCTGAATTTCCCAGGCTCTTTTTTGGTGACGATCCGCCCCTGAGAACATACAAACTTCGGCAGGGGCAGGGACGAGAAGGGCCCACCATCCAGCCCAGCTTCCGCTCTTTGTCCACTCTGTCTAGTACCAGTCCTGGTTGGCTTTTTTGTGCTCCACTACCCCTCCATTCGGACTGGTGGAGTTGTAAATTCCTGAAGCGAAATCCTGAAACCTGTGGGAAACCCTCTACTAGTAGTTGTGCATTCTTATGCCGAGGGTACCAGTTTGCCCAATTCCTTAACACGTCCACCTGCACCGGCGACTCTAAGCCCGCCAGTGGCCTTGCCAGCACCAACCCCTTACTTATGCTCTTAGCTTTGCTTTGCACACTTGGCCTTCCTGTTCCAAAGCATCCCACAAAATGAGCAGATATACTTATATTTGCACACTGGTCTTGCACACATTGTTTTATTTAAGGCCCAAAACACTCCCTTATTGTCCCCTGATCCTGTGCTGCTCCGATAGGGCTGCACCTGTCTCCCTATCCCAAAGCTTTTGCTGGACCTAGTGTGAGCCACTGTGCAGCTTGCCCACAAGTCCATCGCCCTGGTTCCCCAGTCCATTTGCGCGTTCCCTGCCTTGACGCTCCTGAACCTCTCATCATATACTAACCAAGCCCCCAAAATCACAGTCAAGGTACATGGGCAACACCAAGTGATGATAGGACCATAACCTCTGGTGTAACTCAGGGGATTTTTCTAGCACTATTGTGGAAAATATAGCAAAACTAGTGGCCCAATTGATTGCAGACTTTTCAACAAATAATTTCCTATCTTTCGACCAGAACTTTCTTCATTTGAGTACTTGCACTCTTTAACTCTCCTGTAATCCAGTAATGAGAAGACATCAATGTATTTATCCTTACATATTGTTTCCTTTGTGCCCATCGACATGTGCCATGTAAGCATACCTGGTTTCATTGAATGACCTGGGGCGGGAGCCATCTCAACTGCCCGCCCCCCGCAGGTATCCCTCCTGCCGTTGTTGGCGCCACTTTTTCGCCCCCGTACTATTTATATTGCTCACCCGTCCTTGCTTGCCAATGCCCATTCTGTACCTGGCATGGCCCCTTTGCCGCTGCTGGTGGGTTTGCTGTGGCTCCCCGTGCCCCTTGACCCCCCCCTCCTCCCTCATTGTCCCAGTATTTCCTCTGCTGTTGTGGGAGCACTTGCTCCCCCACTTTTACCCCACCTCATGGGTGGGTGGTGCTGTTGAGCCCGCACCCCCAGATGGGGCTGATGACAGAAGCCAGGGTGCCCTGGATGGTGCTGCCATAGCTGCTGTTGTGCCCCCACCCCACCCTCTGCAATTACCCCCTGCTTGCCATCCAGTTCTGCCAACCGAATTCCCCGGCCCTGGGCCCCCACAGCTATACCCAGGCCCCTGCCATTTACACATTCCCATGTGTTGTTCTGGGTATTGTTCATTGCCCCGCGGTTATTTGCCTCTCCCCAATACCCCCCCCATATCCCCCAGAGGGCATCCTGGTCCCTGTGAGACCCCCCCGTATCACCCCACCCTTGCCCCAGTGCATTTATCCCCTGCTGACCAGTGCCCCCCACATGGTCACTGAAGACAAACTCAGCGGCTGCTGTGGGGGTCACTACCACCTCCACTGATGAACAAGCTGTAGGATCCCCTCTGCTTGCTGCTTTTTTACTTTTCTTTGCTGGGGGAAATGCCGCCCTTGAAGCCACCTTAAACCTCCTTGGCCTTTCCCTCCCCTCTTGCTTCCTCCCTTATAGACTCTCTATTGCTCCGTCCTGGTGCAGGATTATCTGAGAGGGAAACTGTGATGGTGTCCAGATCCTTGCCCTGCAACATGGTAATCAGGGTGGCTAATTTACACGGATCCATATTCTTTCCCACAACACCTACTGGTGCAGTACTTTAAGCGCGATAAAACGTGCTACCTATTACTTTTTATCTTAGTTTTATAACAAAAATGTCCACCTCCCTCCATCTAGGCTTGGAAACAGCCAGCAATCCTTTCCTTAAAACAATTGTGGTCACTTTCTGTCTTTTATATTAATATGCCACCTCTCGCACCTAAATGTGACCTTTCAATTAGCAACATTCAATTTCTGCTCTTGTATATTGCCCAAGTACCCAATTCTAGCCAGTTTGTAGAGTATTTAAATTATGCAACCTCTCCCCGCCTGCTGCAAGCGGTTTTTGCTTTATAATTAATCGTTCTGCCGCTCAAATGCAACCTATCCCCACCCTGACTTGGTGACGTTGCTTCGCAATGAGCATATGTTTTTTGTTCTTCTACTAACATGCAATCTCTCCCTTTTTTCTACCGAACAAATGCCAGTGAGCTTGCCGAGTATCCAATCAATGCAACCTCTCCCCACTCAAACCTTCACGGTCACCGTCTAAGTTTAGTAGTAATTTCGTAATATGCAACCTCTCCCTGCCCGCTTTAGTTTTTTGATGCAACCTCTCCCCGGCTGATGCCGCTAAAGTATACCTTCCGTGTCCCTGATGCGACCTCTCCCCGCCGGCACTTGGAGAGTCTCTGTTCCTGCACCTGCACTCTCCTTGCACACACTCCAACCCAAATACACACCCACTGCAAATACAAAATTACAGCACATACAATGTAAACCATATAATCACAACACACTAGAGTCCCTCACTTCCCCTTCCCGCCGCCCAGACCCGCCTGTGCCACCACCCAACTTGCCTCCCAAACTTTCCTTACTGTGTCTCCCCGCCAGAGCAGGCTTGCTCACAGCTTCACCACCTTCTTTTCCTCGAACGCACCGACACGATGGACAGCCACGGCAGGCGATCCCGAAGGGGAATCCTCGGGAAGCAGACCCAAAAATCACTCTGATGCAGGCAGGTCAATGACGCCCGCCTGGACGGCAGTAACACAGCGGCACAAAATCCTCCCGGATAAGGCAGAGAACTGTGCTCCTTTGCACTCTTGCCCCCGCCCCTTTTATGGGGCTTTTTGCACCTCTACACTCCATGCCGGGGCCAAGTCAGAGAAACTGCTGAGCCCCTTGCTGTGGAACTAGTTCCACCGAGCGTCTCCTGCTCTGTCGGCTGCCAGTCCTCGCATGCCCCCAGGCCGAACCCCGGCTCGCCAGACCTGGCATCCCTGAAAAAGCAGATCATTTTGCCTTTCGTGAGTAGTGTGATTGTTTTGGGGTTTGCCCTTTGGGAGACCTATCAGCCAGTGCACACTCCACTATGAATTACTGAGATACAGGAGGATTTTCTAGAAATTAGAGCAACAGTTCCTCAATAAATGTTTCAATTTAACCCCGCATCTGTATTGGTTCTGGCAGGCCTACCCTGCGCACATTGTTTCTTCTTGATCTTTCTTCCAAATCTTCTGTCTTCCTAACAACTTTCTTCATGCCAGCTTGCAGCCTGTCACTCTCCTGCCTGAGATTAGCTGTTTGATCTTCCGCTTTGCTTATCCGATCTTCAGTCTGCGTCACACAGATCTATATTTTTTCCAGTTGCACAGATGTAAAGTCAGTCTTTTGCAGTGGCATGTCAGTTGTTTAGCATGGTGTCCACGCTTGTTTTAAGGACATGCACATTTCAGAAGTGTTCCTGGCTTCAGCAGACACCAGGGTCCGACGTTCTTCAGTAGATGTGGCTGCGTCATGTGATGATTTCCTGTATTTCTATGGTTCCTTTGTGAAGCCTTCTTGCTTGTTGTTGCACATGCCAACATTACATGAGCAGGAGCCCATGCAACACTCAAAGGTGGCACCACTGAAAATTCAGTTTTGTGTCTCAGATCTAGATAAGCTGCCAAATTGGTGAATGCAGTGGCACCCAGTGCCATGGGCCTTAACCAATAGCCTTGTGAATAATAATCTCCATGTCACCTGCAAATATCAAGACACCAGTCTCTGTATCACCTGGAGCACACAGAAGCTTTTGAACATCACTTATAGTTAAGTGTATGCCACACTCTGTGGCGCATATGCAAGGCAGTCAATACAAAAGGACGATCAGTGGACATTGGCTGCACATAACAGCCTCTCTCCACTTTGCCGTATTCTCCTTCCAAGATAACAGCATTGTGTTCCCTGGAACAGTCTGGAATGTCCCACACCGGCTTCAGTTTGCCTCACAAAACACATCCAAGTGAACCCAATTTTTTGACGTTGGTGGGCTGATTTCCAACCCTGTTTCATTTTGAAGCCGTGACTGCCGTGATTTCTGAAGCAAGTTCTTAAATGAATAGATGCCTGGCTAGCTGATTGGCACGCGTATAGGACCTTCACAAACATATTAACGCAGTTGTCCTGCTTGCTATTGCAGTACCATGGAGTCTACTTATAGGGGTGTACTTGTAATGACCATGTCGTCAGAAAATGCACATTGTATTATACAAAATAATTGTACCACATCCTTTGTTGGAGTTAAACAGGCCGCACTTTATTGCAACATTCCTCAGAAATTGAGGGGGACCACACCCACTATACATCCACCATAATCGGTTACCATGACCTTGACCCTGCTGCCGACCTGCCAGCTGTTTGTTTGGCCTACTAGCTTTCTGAGCTGTTCCATGGTTAATTGCAGAATGCAAATGTCAATGTCCAACCAGACAGTCCAATGCCCAAGCCTGGGCTAAAATTCCACCCAATGGGCAACCCGAGGGGCCAACGCCACTGTCCCCGCTTGCTAGTTCAGTTGGACAAAGATGGACTCCTCAACCCGCAACCCGGGCAGCAAAATCATAGTTCGTCTAGTTCAACATTTGGTCATAGTCCGAACATTTTTCATAATCGATTGTGTAGGTCCCCGTCAACAGTGCTAAAATGCGACATACAAATAACACAAATCTTCACACATAATTGTGGCAAGTGGATCCCCAGAAAAAGGCTTGACCGAGACAGCCGCGGCAGGGGGTTGGGTGGGCGGGAAAACTACTTCTGTGCAGCGTGGGTGGTGGGAAAAAGAGGCTGGAGCAACAGTTTGGCCCCCTCTTATGGGACGAACACCGAATGCCAGGAAAGGTAAGGGAGGTCCCCACCTTCTGACACCAAGCCCCCTCCCATTGTTGCCCCCACGTAAGCTCCTGCTTGGCTGGCACAAAGGCCACACCATAGTCTCCGAGACAGCCCCTAGTGGCGCTGCCCTGGTAGAATCCTGGCAGTGCTTCCAGTCTGTCTTTGCTTTTCCTTCTACTCGTGAAGCATGTCACTTTCAGAAAGGTTTACATGTACCACAAGACCACTTTTAATGTTCTGAACACAGCTTACGAGATTCCATGGCCTTGATCATGGGATCCTTTGCCTGATCTCCTTCACGACATGCCTGCTTCAGTGAATTTCAAATCCTTCTATTGAAATGAGCCACCACACGTTGTAGGGTCCCAGGCCCCCTATTAAAGCTTTATAGCTTTCCTTAAGTGGTTATTTCGGGTATCCTCTCCCTGGTGGTGATCTCTCTTTTTCTGCTGCCCAGTGAGTAGTAAACCTGTCTTTGCAGCCAGCCCACCCTCCATTGCTTATGTTGGGACTTTTTCACAGAATTACTCCGCAAGGAGTTAGGGGGGAATGGCATGAACATATTGACATACTAAAGGAACGGGTAACTGGATCCCTTTAAAGGGTGCTCAATTATCACAGATATGTTTCACCTGCTTTTAACTCTTGGGTGTGGGGTGGTGAATATACGCAAATGTGTGGCTTCTGTCATGCAACCTATATGATAAAACCAGTGAAATCTCCCATTGAAATGTGTGTTGGGAAACACTTCCATTATAATCTATACACGACACAGCTGTCTCACACAGGTTTTCCTAGCTGCAGGCATTTCTATCCCATGAACGTCATTTGGTAAGAAGTCCCTGCTCAGCTTCAGCCAGCACCACTTCCAGGAATTGGTTGGCGCTGTTTGGCAGGAAACTAAACAGCTATTTTGGATCCTGGCTAGGCCTTCAGGTGTGTTGCGGGGTTGATAAACACCATCTTTCCTAAGGTTATGTGGAAATGTCTTGCCATCTTTCAAGAGTATCATTACACCCAGTAGCGTGGGAAGCTTGCTACCCTGTTCCCCTCCATCCCTAAGGCTTCACACAGCAGAAAAGCCGAACTACTTGGAGCGGTCCGGGACTTTTTCCCCAAATGCTGCCTTGCGCGATGACCGTGTGGTTGGGAGAAAGTGTCCCGGTCGCGCTTTCTCTTCCTTCCTGGGCCGCACAGTTTTCACACTTCTTTGCCTCTACCAGTGCCCTGCTAATGGGAAACTGTTTAACTTAATAGCTGCAGCCGACCCCTGTCCCATTTTGGGCCACCTTGAACAAGAGAAAATGCAGATGACAAAAAGCGCATTAACTATGGCCTAAATAGAGAAGTATAAAGTGCCTTTAGTTAGCAGGGCCTTTCTTAAGCATTAGTGTTAGTCAATTGGCAGACTGATGGGACATTTCGAAATGAGACCTCCCTCCTCCACCCTCACTTCCAGTTTCCTACCTGATCTGTACCTGCTACCAACATAATTAAAGTGAGTTGAACGATTAATTATATCCATAAGGCCTACTAGCTTAACATGAACAAAAAGGGTTTGCTTTTACGTGGATAGTCCAATGTACTTAACATCATGTATGGCATCAAGCTGGACGTTTGTGACAAACTCTATATCGATGTGAACTTACTACACACTTTCTTTGAAGTAAACTCCGAAAGGCAAAACAGGAAATGTTTAGACTTGTATTATTTTGCTTTATGGGACTTGTAGTTTCACTTTCAGGGCACGCAAACAAAGACAGAATTGTATTATTTTGGCCTAACATATTTCTATAATGAGCCGCAAGCGACACGTTCGAGGAGCCGTGTCTGGGCTCCATGGAAGCCTGCATCATAATAGCAGCTGATTCGTCGCCCGCCGCCCCTCCTCTCCCGCTTTAAAGGGAGAGGAGAACAGCCGCCAGGCGAAGCCGCTACACGGCGAAGCCCACAGGAAAAGGCCCATCACCCTCTCGAGCAGCTCCGCTGTGAGAGGGAAAGTCACCGGCACCCAGGATGCATTTGTGCCCGCCCACCAGACCAGCACAGGCCACGCGGCCTCTGCCGCAAGCGACACGTTCGAGGAGCCGTGCCTGGGCTCCATGGAAACCAGCATCATAATAGCAGCTAATTCGCCGCCCGCAGCCCCTCCGCACCCGCTTTAAAGGGAGAGGAAGACAGCCACCAGGCGAAGCCGCCACACGACGAAGCCCACAGGAAAAGGCCCATCACCCTCTCAGCAGCTCTCCGCTGCTCGACGGCACAGATGGCGCCCCAAAGCTCTGTCCTGCTCGCACAAGCTAAGGCCCTCAGCCTCCTTACCTGCCTGCCTCACCCTCCTCATCAGCTGACCCAGATCTTCCCCCTGTGCACCGCGCCCTGCCAGTACCGCAATGCACGCCTAAGGTCTCGCAGCCACCCCCTTAACCTCAATTCTTTTACACCCGACTTGGGTCATCGCAATGGTAGGGTAGGCTTGAGATCCCAGCCTTTCCACTACTCGTGCACCGTCACCAAGGCTAACTTGAACCTCAGGGTTGCCAATTACACTGAAGCTACGCTACGACAGCCTCGTCATGCTAACAACCCCGATACTGATTCCAGGGTCGCCACAAACTTTACGCCCAACTACAGCATTTATTTGGCACCACCCAGGCCTAACCTTAGTGCCAGCACCTTGCTCATTGCTCGCACTGCTGCCCTGCCCACAACTGTTGACACTGCCAAGCCTATTGCCAGGAACAATGCCACTCCATTGTCCATTGCTGATAATGTTATGCCTCATGATGTTCCCATGCCTACTGCACATGTGGCTGCGCCCTTGTCTATTGATGACAATGTTATGCCTCATGATTTTTCCATGCCTACTGAACATGCGGCTGCTCCCTTGTCTTCTGCTGATAATGACTTGTCTACTGGTGATAATGATTTGCCTAATGTTGTTACCCTGCTCAGTGCCCACGCTGATGCCCCCAGGATCATTTCAGCTGAGGCCCCGTCCACGTCCACCAGCCGACATACTCCTAAGCACCCTACTCCCTACACACTCAGCTGCGCCATGCTTAATGCACAATCAGTGCCTGCCCACGCCCTTGACATTAATGACTTAATCATCAAGGACGACCTTGACCTCCTTATCCTTACTGAAACATGGCTCAATGAGAGTTCAGGCCCAGCACTATTGCTTGCCATTCCATCTGGATACTCCATCCTCAGGAAAGACCGCACCTCCCACAGAGGTGGAGGCGCCGCCCTCATCGCTAGGGAAACTCTTGCCATCAGAGTAGTCGATGGACTACTTGACAACAACAGCGACTACCTCCCACTAAAAATTTACGTCGCCCCCAACTACACCATAACTATGCACATCGTGTATTGACCCCCAGGCCCATGTCTCAACTTCCACGACACCCTCATCCCTGCACTCTCCAACAACATCAAAAAGACATCACAGGTTATACTTCTGAGAGATCTCAACCTAGGACTCAATGACCCCAAGGACTCCCGTGCCAAATCCCTCAAGAAGGCATTGTCCAACATCTGCTTCACGCAATCTATATCCGACCCAACACATATTAAAGGTCGCACCCTTGACTTGGATCAGCCATCACAACTGCTCCCTTCCGATCACCGCCAACACTCCCATCCCCTGGTCCGACCACCACTACATCCAATTCAACCTTGGAACCAACAAAGTTGCCCTCTTGCCCCCCCCCCACTGTGCCCGGCCACCTACACAAGGAGCTCACGTCTACTCACAGCAGAGAATCTAGCACCCTACCTTCTCCACTCTGACCTTCAGGCCCCGTCCTTCAGTAACCCCGAAACCCTTTCAGGGAAGTCATCACGTCAGCCGTGGACGCCATCGCCCCACTGACCCTCAAAAAAACAAAAAAGGCCAAACATGCCAATGCATGGTTCACTAAAGAACTCCTTGACCAACGTGCCCTAAAGAGGGCTGCCCTCTCCGCTTGGAAAGCCAACCCCTCTGAAGCCACCAAACAAAAGTTCAAAGACATCTCCAAATCCTATAAAACAAACATCACCACAGCCAAATCTGCCTCCTTCAACGCCAGGATCACTGATGCCAATTCAGGATCTAAAGAGCTATTCACCATCTTCAGGGAATTGGAAAAACCACCTGCTCCCCCTCTTCAGTCCTTATGGACGTCAAGTGGTGTAATAGTATCCAATCTGCTATGTTAGAGAAGCTCAACACTCTCCAATCCAAAATTTGCTGACACCTAAAAGCCCTCTCCAACCTTATAGCCACTCTGCACGCTAAACCACCCAACAAGACCACCCCCTTCCCGCTGTTTGAATTCAAAGATGTCTCTGAGCTAGAAGTCATTTCCCTGCTCAACTCCATTAAACCCTCCAACTGTAAGGGCGATGCCTGCCCAGCTAGTCTCATCAAAGACTCGGCCCGCACCCTAGCCCCATTCCTTACTGCTTTTATCAACTCCTCCTTCCAGTCAGGCTATGTCCCGTCTGGACTTAAGGAAGCCTGGGTACACCCACTCCTTAAAAAACCCTCACTCGACCCAGCGGTCCCTGGGAACTACAGGCCCATCACCACTGTTCCGTTCTGGCTCAAAATACTGGACAAAGCAGCCTGCCTGCAAGTCCAAAAATTCCTGGAAGACAACCGTCTCCTCGGCCTGCGGCAATCCAGGTTCCGCCCACGCCACGGCACCGAGACGGCCCTCCTTGACCTAAAGAACCAAATGGATGATCTCAGAGACAAAGTCAAACCTGCTCTCTTATTGCTCCTGGATCTCTCTGCCGCCTTTGATTTGGTGGACTACAACACCCTGTGCCACCATCTAGCCACCTAAGCCAATTTCTCCAAAAAAGCGTGTCAATGGATCACCTCCTTTCTCCAAGAAAGAACCATGAAGGTCTTCTCTGAATCAGCATCCGCCTCTCCCAGCCTTATCACATGCGGTGTCCCTCAGGGCTCTTGTATCGCGCCCACGCTTTACAACCTCTTCACAAGGCCCCTGTTTAACATCCTTGACTCCCTTGGCATCTCATATACCAACTACGCGGATCGGATGACACACAGGTCCTTATCCCACTTACCGGGGATTACCTAGCTGACACCAAAACCCTCACCTCCATCTACTCCACCATCCAATCCTGGATGGCAGAGAACTGGCTCTGCCTTAACAGTGATAAAACTGAACTCCTCCTCATAGGCTCCCCATTCACGCTGAGCAACCTCGGACATCAATACACCTCCTTCACCATCGATAACATCCCCATTAAGGTCTCCAACTACGTGAAGACGCTCGGAGTCTACCTGGATTCCAAACTATCCATGGACAGGCAGGTAAATGCTATTGCCGCCTCCTCAGCCTACTACTCTAAAGTCCTCAACGCCGCTAGGCCCTTCCTGTCCCTCCATAACTGCCTCACCATTGCCAGGGCAATTATCGGGTCAAGACTAGACTATTGTAATGCCCTCCTCGTTGGGACCTCCAACAAAAACATTGCCAAATTGCATCTAGTCCTGAATAATGCTCTGAGGGCAGCCACAGGTACCGCCAGAAGAGACCATATCACTGAAATGAGGAGGCAGGCACACTGGCTCCCTGTCAAACAGAGAATTGTCTTTAAGACCCTCGCCATTACCCATAAATGCCTGCATGAACTTGCCCCCCCCCTACCCAACACACAGAATCACCAAGCACACGGCCTCAAGACCCTTAAGGTCACGCTATGTCAACACAATTGTCACGCCCACCACGCGAAAGGTACGCGCTGGTGGCTCCAGCTTCCCCACCCAAGCAGCCACGCACTGGAACGCACTGCCACCTCAGTTCAGACTGATTGAGTCACACCTAGCCTTTCGTAAGGCTATCAAAACTAGGCTCTTTGTCTAAAAAGGCCTCCCAATGTGATTCTCCTTATGCATTATTCTGTACCTGCATACCACTGTATATCTATGTGTAACTATGAGACCTATGGTCACCCGCTTTTCTAATCACAAGTTCCTCTCACATTCTGTAACAGCACCTCAATGCCTTTTGCCTGTAAGTGCGCTTAACAAATGCAAATAAATAATAAAATAAAAATTTACATATTTTCAGAATGCTAATAAAAGTGCTAAAAGTGGCATGTGAGTTAAAATCCTGGCTTGACTGTTTAATCAAAGTGTGTGATCAGGTGCACATGGTTAAATATCACTGTGAATTAACTGCATTAACTGCAAAAATGTAATTTCTTGGAAGTGATTAATTTCACACTACTCGGAAAAAACATCCTTGCAATGGAGCAGATTTACTGATATTGGGGACAGTTGCATCACCGGCATAAGACATGGCAAACAATACACAGGGTAGCCATTTCCTCTCAAAAATCTCAGCTTGCCTTAAGTGTTACAGATGATTGTTGGATTTTCCAATGCTGTGTAAATGATGCATAGACTCATAACAACCTGGAAATAAACTCAACACTAGAAAACTGCCTCCTGGTATGACTCTGACCTCGTCACCCTAAAACGCAAGTGTAGGGTGGCCGAGAGGAAATGGCGTGTTTCAAGTTCATCCTCTGACAAACTAGCCTGCTGCCTGTTGCAAAGGCAATACCGGCTCTCCGTCCTCACCAAGAAGAGAGCTCATATCCAAGCCCGCGTCTCTGCGGCATCTAACAACTAGGCTGAACTCTTGAAAATCTGCGAGGAACTGGCCAATCCTGCCGCAGTCTCTACCTCTCCTGTCCCTTCCCAGGCCCTCTGCACGGCACTGGCTTCTCACTTCACTTCTAAAACTCAGGACATCCTGTCCTCGCTCTCCTCCTCTCGCCCCCCTCCCGCTATTTCCTGCTCTCCCTCTGGCCCCTCTGCAGCCACCCCTCCTTCTTTGCCTTTCCCCGTTTCTCTCCTGACGAGGTTTCTATACAGGTCCGATCTATGAAAGTCTCGTCGAAACAGGTTCACCCCTGTTCCTCCAAAACTATCAAGGACCACATTGACTCCCTGGCTCCTGCCCTGGCTGATTTCTGCAATCAGTCCTTCGCCACTGGAGTCTTCCCTTCCCCGCCTGAAGCACTCCCATGTGCACCCTCTTCTTAAGAATCCCTCTGCCGACCCCTCCTGCCCGGCTAACTATCGCCCAATTTCCATCACTCCCTTTCTGGGCAAGCTCCTGGAGAAACTGGCCATCTCGCAGCTCAATCTCCACACTGAATCTGTTGGTTGTCTTCATGACCATCAGTCTGGCTTCAGAGCTGCCAGAAGCACGGAAACTGCTCTCCTGAACATCCATGAAGACCTGCTGACCAACCTTGACTCTAACACCCTGTTCTTTCTTATCTTGCTTGAATTATCTTCTGCCTTTGACACCGTCAACCATGCCATCCTGCTCAACTGTCTCCGTGATAACTTGGGCATCACTGGTCAGGCTCTGGCGTGGCTGACTTATTTCCTCTCTGACCGTCCCTCCCAGGTCCAACTTGGGTCCTTCCTCTCTGACATCTTTTTCTTTACCTGTGGTGTCCCCCAGGGATCCAACCTCTCTCCCTGGCTGTTCATCCAATAACTGGCACTCCTTGCCCACCGCATCACCGCTCTCTGTTCCAACTTTCAGTGCTATGTGGATGATACCCAGCTCATTTTCAGGCTACCCTCAGCCTCCTCCTCCTCTCCTTCCCTCATCTCTGACTGTCTGTCTGCCATCCAAGAATGGTGTGCCGCCAAGGCCCTCTGCCTTAATGCCAGTAAGACTGAGATTCTACTCATCGGCACACCCACTCCCTCCTTCCCTGCAGCTCTCTGGCCGGCCTCTCTTGGCCCTCCTCCGACTCCCACCTGGAAGGCTAAAAACCTTGGGGTCATCTTCGGCTCTGCACTCTCCTTCTTCCCTCACATCTCTGATGTCTCCAAGAAGTCACGCTACCAGCTGCACCTCCTCAGAGGTATTCTTCCTTTGCTCTCCTTTCCCCACAAGCTCACTGTCTCCAGAGCCCTGGTCCTCTGTAAGCTGGACTATTGTAACAGCCTCTATCTAAATCTGCCTGCCTCCACTCTCCGCCCTCTGCAACTTATCCAGAACAGGACTGCGAGACTTGTCCTTGGCCTCAAGCCCAGGGATCGTATCTCTCCAGGACTGAAATCTCCGCACTGGCTCCCAGTGGCTGCGAGGATTAAGTTCAAAACCCTCTGCATTGTTCACAAGGCCTTCTGGGGTCTGGGACCGCAATACCTTCAACTCTCTATTCCTAAATATCTTCCTTCTCAAGCTCTTTGCTCATCTGCCTCCAACTCCCTCAGGGTCAGTCGCTTCTCCAAGCAACAAGTTGGTGGCAGATCACTCTCTTCGGCAGGGGCCTCTCTCTGGAACAGAATTCCTGCCTCCCTGAAACTCGAGGAGAACCATTGCCGGTTCCGGAAGCACCTCAAAACCTTCCTCTTTGCTTCTGCTTTCTCTCCTCCCCTCCCCTGCTGAATTCCTGACTGAAATTGCACTGGTTACCTGGCCACCCTTTCTGATCTCTGGCCAGGCCCCGTCAATTGCCCACCTGCACTGCCTCCCTAGCAACCACTGCACCTGGGGACCGTTTTCTGTATCCCTACAGTCCCCCTACCAGCACTTATGTCTGCACTTCCTTGCACTTGCCACTAACTGGCTGTTTTATTTGTTTTATTTATCTTATTTATTCCACTTCCCATGTACTACACTTTCCCCTCTCCCTTCCCCCGCGCACTTTCCTTTCCCCCGTTCCCATGCACTTGCGCGATCTGAATGACACCTGGCCTAGTAGGATCACTGTCTGTCCTCCCTTTGCCCCCCCCTTGCCTCGTCGCGCCTTGAAACACTTGTGTATAGGCGCGTAATAAATGCCATATCATATCCTTTCCTATCATATCATTCAACTGGATGAACTCCAACTGCCTCAAAATCAACCGAGGCAAAACAGAAATAATGATGGTCCAAAAAATGGAGGAGAAAACCACTTAATCCCTTGGCCAAGGGAACTCGGGACAACCCCAACACCCTCACTGATTGTAAAAAACTTGGGAGTTCTGATGGTCAATAATCTCACAAGTAGATCCACAAGTAAACGCTCTCTTCAAGAAATGCTTCTTCCTCCTGCGAGCGGCAAAGAGGATCTTACCGTTCCTATCGTTCGCCAACAAAACAACCACCATCATCACCCTCGTCATGTCCAGAGTAGACTACGCCAACAGCCTATACTTGGGAATTCAAGTGATTTGACCGAATGTCAAATTATCGAAAATGAAATGACCGAAAACAAAGTGTTTGAATGACCAAAAGTTCGAACACTTTGTTTTCGGTCATTTCAGGCCCGATAATTTGAAAAAACACACATTCACACACACACACAACACACACCCATAACAACCCCCCACCCACACCCTCAGCACAGCCCCACCCACACCACCAACATAACCAGCGCTGAAGGGTCCTTTTCTTTTTTGTTTTAACACGGAAGGCTCCAGGGGTGTCCCCCGCAACCCCAGCTCACTATACCATAAATTATAGTGACCGGGGCAAAGCGGGGGACACCCGAGCAGCCCCCGTTTTTTTCTCCAATGCTACCACCAAAGGATCGAACTTTTGGTGTTCGATCTTTTGGTGGTAGCATTTTTAGAACATTTGGTCGTTTCGACCATTTTTTTCAGTCAAATCGACCTAAACCATACTTGGGCATGCCTGAACGACTTCTAAAATAAAAACTACAACGCATACAAAATCTGGCAGCCAGACTGCTTCTGAAAATACCCCGAAGAGGACACACAACACCAGTGCTGAAAACACTACATTGACTATCAATAAAACAACAAATAAAATTCAAAACAATGTGCATCACACATAGAGCAATACACAACCAAGGCGCTGAGTTTCTGAGAGACAAATTGCATCTACATGAACCAACAAGAACGCTCAGATCAAGCATTGACATCCGCCTGGAACCGAACGACTACAACAAAAGCAAACTTGGAGGATCCTCCTTCTCTCACCAAGTGCCGAAAACCTGGAACGACCTCCCAAAGTACATCCGTAACACAAGAAACCACCTACTATTCAGGAAACTACTCAAAACTTGGCTCTTCACGTCATAACTCGAAAGCCCTGCAACAGGGGCACACACACACAACTAAAACATTGATGAACGAAGAGACATGCCCTGAGCCATACCAAGCAACCAATGGAAAACCCTTAAGGAAAATATCCCACGACATACCAAAAGACTTACCGGGAGACGGCCCTAATAGGACCAAAAACTGACTACATAGCAAGACAAAGGACTGAAACACCCGGACGACTCATCAATAGTACCATGACCCTAAACTATAACCACCCACAACAGACCTAATCACGGCAGATAGCAAGGGAACAGGAAACCCTGTACCATGTAAGCAGATTCAATTCAACACTACAGCTAAGTCACTGCCTAGTCTGGGATGCTGAGGGAAACCCTTATTGATATATTTTTATGTCCAGTTTGTTTACTCTGGATGACAACCCTTATATAATACCCCTCTATTAGAATCCCCCTGACCCCACTGAGCCAAGAAGTAGGTTTGTTTTGCAAATTAAAAGGTTTATTTGAAAATTAAACAATATATCTATATATCACACTTTTATAATAAATGAATGTTTGATAGCACACCTGTGAAGATGATAGTGATCAACAATGGATAATGTTACAGTGGTACACTCTTTTTGATGGCTTAGAAGTGATATAGAGGATAAAGTAGCTGAGAATGCTTTTATAGCTTCAAGGACAATGCAATGATGAATGAAAATGCAGTACAGAAAATAAACTTGATATGACTTCAACAAAACAATGTAATCACTTTTCCCCCTGGTAGCAATTCACCCCCTGCCCCCCTTTATGCAATGTAAAGAGATGGAAGAAAAGCACACAGTTCCCAGGAATGCAATCAAATATAATTCCGTCCCCCCCCCCTAGCAAGCTTAGAGGAAAACGGGTAGGAGTTTTAAACACAGGCAAGATACTTTGATGTGGTTGCAATTAAGTGAAAAATATGCTAAAAAGGCTTTTAATTCCCTATAGGAGGTTCAGGGTGAGTGAGAGATTCTTTAAATTAATTAAGGATCTCTTTAGCAATGCTCTATGAATGATTGTCAGGTTGCACACGAATTTCAGCAAGGAAAGCAAGGACAAATCTTTTTACACGTAGCTGAAATTAAGCAAAATGTCAAATCGCGGCAAATTTAGTCGCATGCGTCGAGCGCAATTACGGAGGCACTATACGGAGTAGGAAGTCGGTTCTAGGCTTGTTGGAAAGCTTACAATCTCAGCTTTAGGATGACAGTTATAACTCGCTCCTAGCACAAACGGTTCCGGAGATACGGCCGATTTAGTAAAGGTAGTTTTTCGGATTTGAAATTTTAAAGCTCAGAATGACAGATGACAGTTTTCAATTTTAAAGATGACAGAATGACACGATTCTAGGAGGCAGTTCTAATAGGCTAAAATAGTTTGGATTAGATTATTTTAAACTAAGAGATTGGTTTTGGCACAGTGCTAGCTGGGTACTCACACTACATTTTGGACAGGAATGCGACTTCATCACCGATCGGGTCAGGATTGGCTGGACTTCTGCTAGCGGTTCTTCACAGCGATCTGGTCTCTGGGTCTCCGGTTCTGTTATCGGTTCTGCTAGAGGTTCTTCACAGCGATCTCTGGTTCTGTGGGTCTGGATCAAGTGGATTCTTAGCAGGCAGCAAACCTCACAGCCTGGCGGTTGAATAGCTTGCAAATGATTTTTGAGGCCTGCTGAAGAGAACTCAGCTTATGGGTTAGCCTCTCTGCTAAAGGTTCTGAAGTAAAGTTCTGGATTTGAAGTCTGGAGTCTCCCGGCAAAGCGTCCCGCAAGAAAGTGGAAAGTGAATCTCTCCACCTCGGTTTCAATGTTCCTTTTATGTGTTTTGAAAATGGGTGTGTGCCTGGGCCTAGCTAAGCCTGCCCCTCTCACTTATCATTGGCCAAGCTTTCCTCTCTCCCTTGATTGGGGGATTGAAATGTAGTGTCAGAGTGATGCTGTAGGTTTTAAGGTCAGAGGAACCTCCCCTTGTCAAATTGCACACAAATCTATTTCGGACCCAAATGCATATTTATCTATGTACCATTTTTCTAATGTTATAGGTCCAGTTAACATATTTTCTGTAGCACCAAACCATCCGATCCCTGTCTTTGTACGATGTCGTGTCCACTTATGACAGAATTCTCCCCTTTTCATCCAGATAACGACCTCTAAACCTTTCCAGATTTTACACAAATGTGCACCAGGGATATGGGTTTCAGATGATAGTGTCAGATTTTTTACATGCATACATTTGGAGTAACAACCCCTTTTTCCGCTACTATCCCCAAGAACATACCACAGGGTCCTAACACCTCTTAAAATGTGCACAGAAAAATCACAAGAATGATGTTATTTATATAATTTTTACAAGTCCGCACTATGAATTATCCATCTTTTTAAAATCATGCTCTGGCCCCAAAGGGGTGTGGTTTTCCAAAGCACATGGTGGAATTTCTGGTTTATCCACTTCCCCCAAGCTCAGCTTGCTCTCACAGGCACTGCCCCTCCCAGTTTCTCCCAAGAGGAAGCCATTTTATGACCCCCTAATATAGCATTTGCCTGAGCCAGGGACAGTGCTTTGTTTAGTTTCCTGTAGTCCCCAGGTGCCACTCCCCTAATTCAATCAGAGGTGTCATCTCCTTTTGGCAGGGGCAGCAGGATGCAGCCAGGCCTGGGAACACAGCTGCTGAATTCCCTCTCCTGTCGGGGGTAGTTGTCGGGCAGAATCCACTCTCTTCAAGCCCGGCTTCAGCTAAATGTCACTTTAGTTCCCAGTTTTCTACATTCAAATCACACTGACAATTTTTACACATGCAGCTAGAATGCTGATTCTAAGTTCAAAACTATGACATTTCAACAGTTGCAAACTATGTTACACTCAAAAGTAGGTCACTCATTTATTTTAAACATTTCGATTTTAGTGGCTTTCTGTCCATTTAACTTAAGCTGCTGACATCCACAGCTCAGCCAGTTTTGTTATAAACATTGTTTTGGGCTCTTCATCTTTCCAGATTTAGTATGCACGCATACATTCTGCCAAATGTCTGCTGGTGTTCATTGAGATTTTTGAATATCTTGTGATGTTTAAAATAGGCATTTTTAGCTTGCATTCAGGGAAACAAAGGTGATTTTAAAGCGCTTTTAAGCTAACAGGCACTGCTGTTTTTCCTTTGGCACACATTCCACTCATGGCATCCCTGGCTCATCATGCTTGCACTGGTGGGTGGCAGGTTAGGCAACTATTTTGGTGTGCGCACAAACTGCGCAGTTTTCCCAGATTCTGGCGCAACTGTGGGCTTTTCCGCCATCTCGGATTTTCTAAGCCCACAGCACCAAATGTTGCAGCTTAATAGTCCAAACGTGGGTCAGGACACCCAACAACCATTAGCACCAACCCAGAGGGTGAGAAACCAAATAAGCACCCACACTGCACAACGTCCACCAAGATACAGTGGGAAGCACAATGCACCATCACAAAGTAACTACAACTAAACAGCCCAATGAAGTCACCCCACGGAAACCAAAGAACCAACTTAAAGATAGTCATGGCAGGAGGAAACTAACGAATGAATACACAGGCTGACCTAGACAGATACACTATGACGCCCCATCAACAGCACTCCGACCCTGAACCATTCAAAGCCTCAATCGACCAAGGTCACATTAGACAACAAGAGAATAGATACTACCAACCCAGCTCCACACCCGAAGGAAAGGTTCAAACGCACCTATCGCTGCATGGTAGGAGATGGTAGGCACTCGGTACAATACTCACTACGATAAAGCTGGATCAGTGCAGCACCACCACAGCGAGACGCCCATAAGGAACCAGCAACAACCCTACCCACAGGGATACAGCCTGAACGGAACCAGAAGTACCTGACCACAAACCTGGCATCAGAATAAAGACCCCACTAACCCAACCCCTGACTTTCTGCATACTTAACCCACACAAGTCACACAACCATTTCTCTCCCAGCAATCCGCACACACTTTACCACACCACAGCAAAAACACATAAACAGCACCCAGAGCACACAAGGTCTCGCCCAATCCGATACTTGCACCAAAGCCCAGCACTCGCTGTATACCGATCTGAAGCTGCCAACAGAACACCACTTCTCCCACTCTCCTACTCCCCTCCTCCCGACTAACCTTACCCGCCCTCCTTCCTGTTTGCAGATCCGCCAGAGCACCTGGGGACCAATTCCGTTGGTGACGGTGCGCTATATAAATACCTTTAACATGATATAACAAAGACAAAAGGTATGTTTAAAAAAAAGTCTTGCGTGTGTGTTTGAGTGAATGTGCTTGTATACATATGTGTATACGTGTGGGCCAAAGGTTCCATTTGTGGGCAAGTCTGGGGTCAGCGTGGACATATATTACGATACACTGCATTATGAGAAAACCAGCAGCATGAAAGGTTGGCAAATAATGCTTGGCAGCGCAAGCATGTATTGTTCAGACAGTCCCTTTAATTGGACACTAACAGCATGAAAATGTGGTGTAAAGGGGTAATGCAGGCATGCTTTGTGAAGACCAGTCACATTACTTTTTTTGGACACAAAAAAGTGGGACAGACCTGATTTGGGATAACATGTACGAAAGTGGGGCATTCCTGGCATATATTGGGCAACGAAGCCTGATTTTATTTTGAGGACAGACCGTATCAACATCAGTTATAAAATGTTTCTTTGTATTGTTGGTGACGTGGCATCTATTGGAGTGTTTCATGTGTCCCCTGACGAGCGGAGTGTACATTCTACACCGTTACACCATCTTTCTGAAATTGTTGCTGTGAAAGGAACAATTTCATCCCATTATTTTACAAATGGTGTAAAGGAAAACACTGGGCAAAGCCATGTTGGTTTAGTTCACTTGAGCTCACTTGGTTGAATTCCGGGAAACTATCTAAACCCCTCCATTGTACAAATTCACCAGCTGCAAATGCTGTAGAGTGTAGTTGTGAATGTCAGACAGAAGGAATGGCCTTTGACAAGTTCCCGCCGATGTGTGCGGCATGTTGGCTCATTCGCCCCGCGGAATGACCGCGCTGGGCCAGGCGCGTCGCTCCATCAGGGCCCAGCTGCACGGCTTCTGCTTTATCATTCGCCTCATCTCCGTTCTGATAACCAGCCCCCTGTGGCGTCTGCACGGGAAGCCCATTCCACATTCCCAGGAAAACCTGACATGCATGGCAGCCACCTGCCTGGCTGTCCTCTTATTTCTTTGCTTTCAGCCGCATGTCTTTTTTATTCTCTTGACTGAGGGTGTTGCTTTTGGAGTAATTGGATGGCGCTAGCTGAAAGGGTGAGTTTTATATGAGCTGGCCGTTAACACTGGGCAGAAATGTCTCCCTTTCAAATAGTTAACTCAGAGGGGACTTGTATATAATACCTCACTACATGATCTAACTCCCATATACCATATCAGCGGTGCAACGAACCAGTAACTTTGGGGGGAGGGTAACTCATCAACTGATAGGTTGGGGGCTACCTTCAGACTTTGTGTGGGAGGGGCATATTTACTTGTATATCGCCCCATTCCTGTTGTCCCAAAGGGGGAATGTTTTGGCAACTAGTGTCAAATTAGTAACCAATGGTGCCATTAAATGCCCATTGGCCCAGTGAAAATGCCCCAAATCATCATCCTTTTTTTAATACAAAATGCACATTTTGATGAAAACTGCCAGCATGGTATTGCTGTGGTTGTGTTGTGGTGAATGTTGGATTTGTTAGTGGGTAGTTCATGATGCATATCTTGCTGCATTGAACCATAATCCCCATGAAAACTGTGGCGCTACAGTTGCAGTGTCCTTGAGGTGTCGGTGGACAGTCAGAAGCGAGGTCCCAGGAAACTGACTAGATGCTGTGGTCCCTGAATTTTTGTCGTGGCAAAGTGCCATCTGACATGTCATCCTACAGCCCAACACAATTTCAACAGTAAAATTATATAGGTTACACAATGGAGAGTACATACCAACCGAAGACAAAGGCCTACACTAAATGCCCCTAAACACTCACTAACCCACCATAGATGCAGCAAAACAACTCTCCATGCACCTTAAACACCCCTCTGACAGATACCACAGTCAACCACTCAATTTACGTTGGCAACCTGGAGCGCAATTGAACGACTGCTCTAGGTATGTCACAAAGGCGCTTAACATTACTATCTACAGACAGCCCTATCTTTTTATGTCTGCACACATCAAAATTGCAACAAAGGAATCTGGCCTTGCCATGTGTTGCCCCCCTAGTACACAACGTACATATCCTGTAGCTCCAAGTAACAGTGAAAAAGGGAGAAGTTGTGTTATGCAATACTCAATAACATATCATAACTAGTATAATAGAGAGTTTTACTCATTCTCATTTGAAGTAGAACGCTGAACTGCTCAGGCAACGTCAGAGACTGGCAGCAAGTCATTCTGTTATTCTATATTCTTTGGTGTAGTGACTGGCTGGTGAGACTATATTTTTGCCTGTCAAATTCAGTGATATGGGTACTGCAAAAATAATGCAAGTCTAGGTGACACTAATGCAGGTGCCCAAGGAGACACCATTTTGTCTAAAAAATCATAAAATCTGCCCCACTGCACGGCAGTCTTTTTTTTTTTATAATAGTGTGAGGTTTATCACTTATAATGACTACACTTTCTGTAATTAAGTCACAGTGAGATTACTTTGTTTAAGAAGTGAACCCAGGATTTTAACCTCCTTTGCAAATTAGGAACGTCACCAAATACCTTCTGAGCTCTACTTGGTGCAACTATGTAAGTTTTGGGTTTCCAGGACTACAGTAATACTGTCCTATAGCTTTTACTTGAAAGAAATGCACAAACCCCATGATAAAGCAACCTAAAAATATAACCATATCTAGGAACATGTTATGCCAAAATAATATAATTGAATCCCCATTTTACACTTCCTGGATGGATTACTACAAGCCCTAGAATGCAAAATGATGTTAGACTGAAAAATCTCCCATTGTACAGCACTGTGCTTTCAACACTAAGACATACATGGGGTTCCTTTACTTAAAAATGTATATTGCCCAGATGGGAGCCGTTACATTTGCCCTTCCGTGCAAACAAGTCGCTTGTCTGCAATTTTAGTTATTTGCACTTTGAAGTGCAAAACAAAGGTGTAGATACAGGTGCAATCACATGCAAGCCTTTGTTCTTTCACTTTGTAGTGAAAATTGATTAAATGCTGCTTGCTATTTTTGCATGCGGGTAGTGTTTGCAATGGATTTTTTTGGAATCCTCCTGCTTTTCCTGCTTTTCGAAAAATCCCCATAGAGCCCTTACAATCAGGGCCTCGGCACCACCACCACCATCAACATCCTCTCTCATTTGATCCAAGATAGCTGTTGCCATTAGTTCAGCACCACAGGCTTATCTAAATTGTAGCTGAGCTAGTTCGAACAGATCGCATCCTCCATAAATATCCATATCTGGCTTATCACCACTCGTAATTATTTTCCAAGATGGGGCTTTTGAGATGAAGTGACCTAAATCCATCAGATCCAAGGAAGCCTTTTTACAAGAAAGGACTGACCATGGCTTGTTTCCAGGCCTGTGGAAATACTCCAAACGCTAAGAAAGAGTTAAACAACAGGCACGTATTGTTAGACAGTAGAGCGAAAAAAGTCTTAGCTAATTTAGGTGGCAAAAGTGGAGATCCTGAACAAATTTGGAAGATGAATCATATCTTCTATTTGTAACTATTAAAAGGGAATACGTTTGGCCAAGCCTCTTCTTTTCTTTAAGTGTGCACTAGGCAAATTGGTTTTAGTTCAGATCAAAGTTGGCTAAGTTGTTGAACTGAACTTGGGAGGGAATGATAGATTAAACATTTTATTTAATAAAAGGTTCACATCTTAGTCTAGTACTTTCACCGTAGGATCTTCAAATATATCAAACACAGTCTGTCATCACAATGGTCCTATGGAAATATCACAGGGTACAGAGCCAGCTTAGACACCTAACACAATATAACATAGCAGGTATTTGTGAGCCCATCGGACTAAAAACTGTGGATTTTCATACAACATCATTTCTCAAATCCATGGAGTATTGCTTCCCCACTCTGAGAGTGTGCCTAAAACCCTACTCCCCCTGGGCATTTCCTCAAGCTTCAGCCATAATAAAGGACCGATAACGAGCCCATATATCTCCGGCCTGGCAGAGGCTGTGATCATGGCACATTAGTCACACTCAATGCCATAGCACCATGTCATCACTGCCATCCAGGATTCAAACATAGGTAACAGGGAGCTAGTCCACTTTAAAAGACTACATCTACTTGCCGGAATCGTACCAAGAGAGAGCAGTTTTCCATAACATTTGGAGCATTAAGCCTCAGAGACCCAAGCCGAAATACAAGATCTCAACTACAACCATCCACACCCCATCACTCAGTGGAAATACCTGTGCCAGTTGCAAATGGCGCGTATGCTCCCGAACCCACAAGACATTCCGCCATCCACCTTCCTCCCCAATGCATCCCTTACTCCCCTGCCTACAAACTCGCAAACCTTGGTTCCCAAGACCACTGTATATCTGAAGACCTCCTGCCCCTGGCAGTATAGGAACAAACGCTTAGCTTCTCGCCTACTTACCATGAAAACCCACTACCACCCCACCCATCGACCGAAGAAACAAATTACTGAACTCAGACCAAAGACCCTCTCAGGGACTAGAAATCAACACACACTGACAAGTACTAGCTGACCTCCCAACCTTATCACCTACACTAGCCCATCGGCGACGTCAAACCCCCACACAAAACTACACAAGGTTACAAAAAACAACACCCACTCAGCAATAGAACCCAAACCGGAAATCAAAACCCTATTTAAAACTAACTCCACAAAAATGAACACCTTAGATAATGTGAAAACAGACACCACAATACACCTCAAGGGAGCCCTCATCAATACCAGATCCCTCTTGGCACATGCCTTGGATATTGCTGACCTTGTCACCACTAACAGCCTAGAATTCCTTGCAGTCACAGAAACATGGTTGCACCCAGCAGCCGGCCCTGCCCTCTCCATGGCCATCCCAGAGGGTTATACTATCCTGAGGAAAGACAGATCGGTATCCAAAGGAGGCGGAGGTACAATTATATCCAAAAATAACCCCAGAGAAAGCATGACTCAAGCCACAACCACCCTTACTCCCCACCTAATCTAAACAGCCCCCAGACCCTCTGACATCATTCGAGGAAGACATAGCTCAACTCCTCACACCAACACCAAGCCACTATAAAAATAAATCATCATCTTGGGGGACTTCAACCTAGGTCTTAACGACCCATCTGATTCCCAGGCACTTGCCCTTGCAAACACCACTGAAGCTCAAGGCTTCACCCAACAAATCTCCAACCCCACATGACAAAGGACACATATTGGACTGGCTAGCATAACTCCATTGCCACACTAATCTACTTGCCAACAACCCATGCCCGTGGTCAGACCACAACGTTCTAGTATTCTCCATCAGCGATGCAGTCCACTCAAACATCTCACTGCAATTCACTGAGGCGACACTCTGAAAAAACTCTCGGAACATCACCCCAGACAATATGCTCACCAGGCTACTACCGCTCACTGCCCACAAGTAGCCCAGCTGCCCAAACCCTAGACCTGCCCCCTACACCACTCTCACCATCTCCTAGATTCAAATGTACCCCTTTTACCATTGCCAAAACTACTAAAATCATTGAAGGGCTGAAGCCCACTAGATGCCAAGGAGATATCTGCCCAGCTTCTCATCAAAGACTGTGTTGACTGACGAGCTTTCTACATTCATCACAGCCTTGATCAACAACTCCTTCTCATCCAGTAATGTTCCAGAAAACCTGAAAGAAGCCTGGGTACTCCCACTGCTCAGAAAACCAACACTGGGCCTGAATGTCCCCACAGCTACCTCCCTATCACAACAGTACTCTTCCTCCTGAAAATACTTGACAGAGTCGCCTACGTGCAAATTAAAAAATATCTGGAAACCCACAACCTCCCTGGCCTCTGCCAATCAGGCTTCTGCCCCAGTCACGGAACGGAAACTGCCCTCTTGAAACTCAAAAATCGAAATGGACCAGATTAAGGGCAAGAGCAACATGGCCATTCTCCTCCTACTTGACCTGTCTGCAGCCTTTGACCTGCTAAACCACAAGATACTTTGCCAACACCTTGCCCTAGCTGCCAACTTCTCAGCCAGTGCCATAAAATGGACCCTTCCTATCCAACTGAACCATGAGTCTTCTCTACATCTGCGACTGCCCACCCAGTCCTAGTCACCTGTGGAGTTCCCCAAGGCTCCTGTGTCTCGCCAACATTGTATAATGTGTTCACCAAGCCACTCTTCGTCGTCCTAGACAAATTGGGAGTCATGTATACCAATTATGCGGATGATACCCAAATACTCCTAGCCATCACAGGCAACAATGACACTGACTCCAACATACTTAACAAAATGTACCTTACCATTCAAACCTGGATGGCACAACACAAGCTCTGTCTTAATGACGAGAAAACTGAACTACTCATCATTGTTAGTCAACCGAAGTTTGATAATCTACCTCAATCCTATAATTTCTTCAACATTGACTGCAACATTATCAAGATAGAAAAAGAGGTAAAAACATTAGGAGTTTATCTGGACTCCTCGCTCTCCCTAACAAGACATGTCAAAGTAATTGTGACCGCAGCTGCCTACACTGCCAAACTAATCAATACCAGCAGACCCTTCTTGACAAGTGACAACTATATCACCCTCACCAGAGCCCTCACTCTGTCAAGGATTTATTACTGCAGCACCCTCTTTGCAGGCTCCAATGCCTGAAACATCAATAAACTACAAATAGTCGAGAATAATGCAGTCAGAGGTGCACTTAACATCCCAAAAAAAGGACACATATCCTTAGCCAGACGGAACATCCACTGGTCGCCGGTTCGGGATCGCATCACCTTTAAAACTTTCACTAACTCACAAATGCCTGTCCAATAGCGCTCCGATCTATCCCGACAGACAAATCTCCAAAGCCCAGTCTAACAGACAAATCAGCCTACTCTTGCCACCTGGCCATCCCAAGATTTAGATGGCAAAACGCCGGAGGATGTAGCTTCCTGGTGATTGCGGCAATACAATGGAACTCCATGCCACTGGGCCTAAGATGAGACCCCTCCCTTCGGTCCTTCCGCAAAAACCTCAAAACTTGCCTCTTTTCCCAAAATACATAGAAATGACCCTCCTCGTGCTGTAACAACTATGTCCTAACCTGTCTGTATTTGTTACAGTACTTCTTCAGCACATAGTAATGTGATGTAATGTAGAACTACTGTAACCTAATGCAAGATGTAACATACTAAGTAAGACCGTAACCTAAGGCAAGGTGTAACCAATGTAACTAGAGTATGTAACCTACTATGTAAGCAACTCTTGTAACCAACCATTTTATGCAAAAAGCGCCTAGATGCCTCCAGGTTCGGTGTGCTATACAAAAGTCTAAATAAATAAATAACCCCTTCAACCATCCAAACATAAATGGAGTCTGTTTTAGCTCGACCGGTGCTGTCACCAAACATGAAAATCTGTGTTCTGGTTATTTATCAGCCTCCTACGTATAACCCTCCTTTTTCAGTTGCCTTTGCAGATTTGGTGGCAGCATTGCAGTAAGTATTTCCGCCTTTTCATTTTTGGAGGTTTTAATCTCCATCTGGATGATCTGACTGATGCTCAGGCAGCCAACTTAGTGAGCATGATGACTGATCTGCACTTCAATCAATTCTTAATCATACCTTGGACCTAATTTTTGCAGATGTCTGGTACTGTATCCGATCCTCCCAGTTGAGTGGACAGATCACTATCTGATTCCCTTTACCTGCCTTATTCATCCGATGTCTGGTAATCAGACCGCCCCACCCCTGCTCAGCGTTGCAGGCTTTGAAGTGGGTCGACCCTAACACGCCCCTTGCTACAATACAAGAGCAATATGGCTGTGCCATTTCCACACCTCATGCAGATTTGCTCTATTCTTTGCAATTTGCCTTTGCTGATGCAGTGGCTATCTTGGCTCCGGAAAATAGAGAAAGCCAACAAGGCTCTCTACTCCATGGTTTACTCCACCTCTGGCTGAGCTTAATCTGCAGTATGAACAGCCCGAGCATTGGTGGTGGTGGGCCTATTTATGAAAGGCACAGAGAAGCACTGAAGATGGCTCGTCTCCACTACCATAAAGCCATTGGAAGCTAAGACCAGCTATTTTTCAAACCATATTTTGGCGGAAAAGGGTCAGTCAAGGGAACTATTTGCTGTTGTACAAGAACTGTCAAGCTCTGAGACTGTGTCAAACTACTCGAGCTTCTCAAGATTTATGTAACTCGCTCTCACTTTTCTTTATGGCAAAATAATTAAAGATTTGTAATTTTATTGCCCTTGGTATTCCAGAGCAGTCTACTGGTCTGCTCTAGGTGGAAGGGGTAATTGTGAGCGGTGCCACCTTTCTTGAGTTCTCCCAGGCAATGGAGGATCCAGTCTTGGGTTTGTTTGTTTGTTTGTTTGTTTTATTTACTTGTATTGCCCACCAGACCCGAAGGTATCAGGGCGCATTGCATAAGACAGCTTGCCTGGTTACTGAGAATACAATTGCATAGATAAATTTACATAGTACAGGGTATACAATCCGGCTAAGATAAGATTGTGTAGTTAGGCTACAGATAGAATACTATATACAATTGTGGTAGCATTATTACAAAGCATACTTCTACATAGGTGCATTTACATGAAACAGGTGTGCACATCCAGGATAACAAGTCGGGATACAGATATAATACTATGTACAATATGGAACCACGTTGTTATATACAGGGTAGAACAAAAAGTGGAGTGGAGTCATATGCCAGGATGCCGGTTCCGGTTTTTCAGCCAATTTGTGAAATTCTGTCGGAATTGTGTGTAGGATTGATCTTCTTGCAGGGGAGGAGGTAGGGAGTTCCACAAATGGGCAGCCTTTTTTTTTCTTTTTTTCTTTTTTTTATTTTTATTTTCCCCTCCCCATCATAGCTAAGGGCAACCTCACCCAAAACCGCATGCAATTTCCAATCTTTTCCAGAGCCACCTCAGTGTTATGCCTATGCTCTTCTTCCACGGTGTGGTAAATGTCTATCCCAAAGTATCGGAACGTATCAACCGCCCATGGTACCGGTAGTACAGGTAACCTCTCCACCGGAATTCCCGTATACCTGCCCAGTGGGAACATGCTTGACTTCTGGGGGTTCACCGCTATTCCAGAAAGACCCGCATATCTATCCATTACCTCCAAAATATATTGAAAACTTTCTTCCGGGTACCTCAAGTACAGCAACATGTCGTCTGCATATAAAGAAATTAAATGTTTTTCCCCTTTCACCTCAATGCCCATTGCATGATACTGTTGTCTTAGGTAAATCGCTAGAGGCTCCAGGGCCAGTATATAGAGCATAGGGGCCACGGACAACCCTCTCTGGTACCCCGGCCGAGCTGCCACCTTTCCGATATCACCGACCCTGTCTTAACCCTGGCCAGCGGTTCCCGATACAATATCTGCGCCCATCGTACATATCCCAGCCCCAGCCCATACCCTTCTAGGGCCGCCATCAACCATGGCCACTTAACCGAATCAAAGGCCTTTATTGCATCTAAGGACACTATCGCCATTTCCCCGGTGTATTCATTACTATCTTCAATAATTCGCTGGAGCCACCTGTGATTATTTGAGATGTTCCTGTTTGGGACATATCCCGTCTGGTCAGGGTGTATTAATCTACCAATTACCCTTTTCAATCTATCTGCCAACACAGCCGTCAATATTTTGCTGTCTTGGTTAAGCATCGACAAGGGGCGGTACGAGCTACATCTGTGCCCCGGCTTATTGGGTTTGGGTAGCGGTATTATGGTCGCTTCTCTCAATGACTCTGACAGACTACCTGTCTCAAATGCTTCCTTCAACATTTCCAACAGCGGGGGGAGAATCTCATCCGCATACACTTTATAAAATTCAATCGGGTGTCCATCCGTCCCTGGCGTCTTGCTAGTGGGTAACTGTCTCACTACCTCCCCCAACTCTTCCAGGGTGATCGTTGTGTCTAGCTCTCTCTTCCTCGCTTATCTTAGGCAACCCAATATCCTCCAATGTTTCCATTATCGTGTCTCAGCAGTTACCCCCATGGTCTGCATATAATGTCTTGTAATAGTCTACAAATTCTTGGTTGACTTCCTCCTGGGTATCCGCTACACTTCCGTCCTCTCTTATGATGGTCCTAATCGTAACTCTGGGATTTTCACTCTTTTATATAACCACGCTAAGTGTCGACCTAGTTTATCCCCCCCCCCTGCGTGCTGCCTCTCTACATATTTCCTATAATTCAAGTTACACAATCTGTCCCATTGCTCCGCACATTTCTGCTGCAGCATAAGTATCAGCTCTGGTTTCTCTTTAGCGTTGTCTTCTCCTCTTAACGCCTCCTCTAGCCTCTCTTCCATCTCCCGTAACTCGGCCAAAATGCCACCTTTTAGCCCCTTGGATTTTGCGATAGCTACCCCCCTCCTCACAACTTTGAAGGCCTCCCACAGTGTACCCGCGGAGTCCACGCTACCCGTATTCTCCTCAAGTAAATTCACAATCTCCTCCCTCATGTCTTCTCTGAAGAGGGGGTCCTTCAATGCCTCCGCTCGCAGGCGCCATGTTGGAATCCTCGCTCTCAGAGGGCTATATCGCCAAGTGAGAAGCAGGGGCGAGTGGTCCGAGAGAACCCTTGCTTTATATTCTATTTGTACCAACTCTGCGGACACTTCAGGCATAGTGAAAAAATAATCTAGCCTTGTGTGCAGCTGCTGCGGGGCAGAGTAATGAGAATACTGCCTCTCTAGGGGGTGGCACGCAATCCATGCGTCCACTAGCCCAAAATCATTCAACAAAGTCTGCAGTGCTTTGGCCGCAGGAGCAGGTCTATCCATCTTCTCGTCCGACCTGTCCACGCTTGGGTCAAGTACGCAGTTGAGACCCCCCCCCAAATCACAGCACTCCCCACGCACTTGCTCACGTTCGTACACAGCGTCCTAATGTACGCCGCTGTGTTCTGGTTCGGGGCGTATATATTCACTATGCTTATTTCCCTATTCTCAAACAGCCCTCTCAAAATGACCATCCTCCCATCTGCTTCCACCACCTCTTGTAACCGTTGGAATGGAACATGCGGCGCCACCCAAATAAGCACGCCCCTAGCATAGGCAGAATAGGATGAGCTCACCATCACCCCCTTCCACTTCCTAGCAATCGTATCCACTTTCTCACGTGTCAGGTGAGTCTCCTGTAGCAATGCAATGTCTGCTTTTTGTCTACGCAGGTAGAGCATAACCTTATTTCTTTTCAAGTAACTGTTTAGCCCTCTCACATTCCATGTTATTATTCTAAGGTCCCCCATGGCTTCTCCAAGTGTCATTCCGCCTCCCACCGGCGTCATCCAACTCTGAGGTCTCCACTCCTCTACATAAGCTTGTTCCCAAATTCCAACTCCCTTTAACTAAAAACACACCAAAATCCCCACTCCCCAGAACTATGTACACGCTAAACTCCCCTCCTCCCTCCCCTCCTGCCACTCGTCCCTCCCCAACTCCCAACAACACCCCCCTCAACTTTTGCCCAGCTCCATTCCTGGATCTCAGGCACTCCCACATCTAGCCCCGACTAACACACACCTACGTCCAGGGCCCAGTAGGATAAAGCGGCCCTAGTGGCCACTTAACTAACACTATTTGGGGGAGGATTACTCCAGTTCCGTTACTCCTGTTCCGCCGAACGTTACGCCTTGTGTTAGTGCTTAGACAACCCCAAATACATTTACACTATAGTCTAGTCCATTACGAGCCAAGGCCCGCATGTGAATCAATGTGTAACCAGTCTCGTTTCCCAATGCAAACCAGATCACCCACCCACTTACCCCCCTGTGTAAATGGCTAAGTCGTTCAGGAATCAAAGCCTGTCCGGTCACCGTCCGCCTCTTTCTCAGGGCAACCCTGCAAATCCAACCATGTCACCAGATCCTCCGGGGTTTCAAAGAAGAGCGCCTTGTTCTTGTGCAGCACTTTGAGTTTCGCCGGGTACAGGAGCATATACTTGATGCCTGCATCGCGCAGTCTCCTTTTGACAGCCACATAGTTATATACCTCTGCACCAGCATCGTGTAGTCCGGGTATGCCGTGACGTTAGTAGATGCCCTTTCGATTGTTCTGCCTTTGCGAAAAAATTCCAGGATCTTTTCCCTGTCTCTATAATTCAAGATCCTGGCAATGATCTGTCTCGGTGGGGCCCCAGGTCTTGGTTTCCTCATCAATGCGCGATGCGCCCGTTCCACCGTGAACCCCTGTGATAATTTGTCGGCTCCTATCTCTTGAATGATCATGTTTTCAACATAGTTCGTAGGGTCCTGGCCTTCTTCTCCCTCCGGCAAGCCGACCACGCGTATATTATTCCTTCTCGCCATCCCATCTGCTTCCTCAACCCTATTTTCCAAGTTGGCAACCTGCTGCTTCAGCACGTGGGTTTCTTTGGCATTACCACTGCTAACCTCTGTGTTGGTTTGTACTGCACTTTCCAAGCCACTGGTCCTGTCTGCGAGCGCCCTGACATCTTGCCTCAGCAGAGTAAGTTCAGTCCCCACCGCGTCAATCTTAGTTTTTAGGGCAATCCGTAAGTCTGCCATTGCTAGGCCCCATTTCGTGCTCATCTCCGTTATCGCATCCAGGATCTGCTGTTTGTCTCCCTCCGGGGCTTCCTCTGCACTAGCCCCATCCTTGCTCTGCGCAACCATAGTAGGGGTCCTCTGCGCCTTTGCGAAGACTTCCATAGTATGTTGTTTAGTCTTGGATTTAGCTGGTTTCGCCGCCATGTTGGTACCCTCCGTTCGTGTGCAGTGCCGGCCAATGTTATCGTCAACTACCAAGGTTTTGCCAGTTGGTAGGATTTCTATCTGCTATCTGGTGTGTGAGTGCGCCGAATTGAAATGCCAGTCAAATGGGTTGCGACCTCCCACGTATGCCATAACAGCGACCTGGGCTCCTCTGTTCAGTGTACCTGAACCCTCATAACATGCGGGCCAAAGTCTTGGAAAGCAGCCCGACGTGTTGCAGGGCCCAGTTGCTTGCACACACGCCTGGTGTGCGCCATCGAGCGTAGGGCCTTCAGCTGCCCATGTAGATTTTTCAATATGGTGCCTTGCCCTGTTTATTAACGTTTCAAGCGGATGGATCAATTGGCAGGGGACGCCTCCTCCCCGCGCTGTGTATCACCAAGCCCTCACGCCGTGAAAGCAGCCCAACGTGTTGCAGGGCCCAGTTGCTTACACACACGCCTGGTGTGCGCCTCCGAGCATGGGGCCTTCAGCTGCACATGTAGTTTTTCCCCCCAATATGGTACCTTGCCCTGTTTATACTCGTTGCAAGGGCCGCGTCGCGTGCTTCATGCTCGTGTGGTCAGCTGGCATCGATCGTGTGGCGAGCTTCACAGCCTGCAGGCTCCCGCAGCACACAGCAGATGTCGCATCCACTGCCCGATCCCGTAGTTATGAACTGTCCAGCCTGCAACTTGTGCAAGCAGTAGGGAGCCGCGGCTGTATATCGCGCCCACTGTTAATTAGTTCGTTCACTCGTGATACATGTATCACGTCACAGGAACTCCTCGGTATTCATGCATAATCTGTGTGTTGGCCACTGGCGGCTGGCGTCTTTGCAGTTCCCTGGTGCAGCGAAATCCAGCTGATCGAGGACCCGGTCGCGAGCCGGCGCGGCTTCCAGAGCTTTTGATGTGCAACTGTGGAACAATTTCCAATCGCTACAGTTGCCTGGCCTGAAAGCGCTGATCTGTCAGCACGATTCCTCGTAGGAGGGGACTGGTCAATCCTCGGCAGTCGTCTTCATCCCGCTCCGTGCAACGGAAGGTTTTGTGTCCCTCCAGGCTACGCAAACCCTTCCTTTGTTCTCCGCCATCTTGGCGACAACGAATCCAGACGGCTGTTCCCACTAACGTTCATGTAACTCCCGATCCGCCGATGCAAATGACTTGCTCTTCCAGATTGCTGTAGTCCGTATATTCCGACGCTCGTTTTTTCAATTTATGGGCATTTTGGTCAATTTTCAGGCGTAATTAGTTGGATGAACGACGGATCTCTCAGGAGCTCAGCCCAGAGCACGTCCTACTCCATGGCCAGTTGGCCACGCCCCCCCTGGGCAGCCTTAACCGGGAAGCTACGTCCCCCAACTCTTGGTAGTTTAAATCTTGGGACCAAGAGGCAATTAGTGTTCGATACTCTTGAAGGTCTTATGGAGGTTTTTCTAGTGATTCTCTCGGTAAGGTAGCAGGGTGCCGCGTTATTTAGACATTTGTAAGTGAGAGAGGGCAATTTCAACTGGATTTTATCCTGCGTAGATAGCCAGTTGTTAGATTTACTTATTTCAGAGATATGCTCTCTCCTAGAGATACCAAGTGCTGCTCCAAGCGCGTTGTTCTGGGAGGAACTGGATTTTCTTGATCATTTCCTTGTTGGCCCCAAAGTAGAGAGAATTACAATAATCCAACTTCGACAGTACAAGAGCTCTTGCCAAGGTCATACAGCTATTGTTAGACAGGAAGGGTTTACCTGCTCTGATTAATTTACACGTGTATGCTGTGGCAGATGCCATTGCATTAACCTGTTTTTTTAAGGAGAAGGTTAAATCCAGGTAGAAACCCAGTGTTTTGACCTCGCTAGCGACCGTGATAGAGTTGCTATCAATATTAAATGTAGAGTATTTAGGTCTCCGTTTTTTTAGGGTTGTGGAAGTGCCCAAGATAATGATCTCAGTCTTGTCATCATTCAGGCAGCCAGTAAGTGGTAGGAGAATGAGTATCATCCGCATAGTTGGCGTAGGTATACCATGAAGGTATACCATGAAGGTCCAGATCATAGGACAGGGGCTTCGTGAAGAGAGGGTAGGGGAGACACAGGAGCCCTGAGGCACTCCGCAAGAGATGGGGATGGGGTCTGCGGCTGCGGCTGCAGTGGGGGAGAAGACCGTCATGGTCCTATTGTTAAGAAAGGATTCAATCCATAGTATGGCTTCTTTTGAAAAGTGAGCGGCCGAATTCAGGTACCTGCAAAGGACCCCATGATCTACCAGGTCGAAAGACGCTGATAAGTCCAGAAGCAAGAGGAGGGCTGACTTCCCTTTATCTCTAAGCTCGTCAATTTGGGCTTTTAGGTCTATTAAGGCTGTTTCAGTCCCATGATGGGGCCGAAAGCCTGGCTGGTGAGCCCCCAGAAAATGGTTGGTTTCCAGGTATTTCTGTATTTGTAAATAAGCCATTTTGTCTAAATATTTTAGGAGGAAGGGCACTGTATTGATTGGGCGGTAATTTGTGGGGATGGCCAGGTCTAATGTCTGTTTTTTAAGTAGTGGGAGCAACCAAGACTCTTTGAGGTTGCTTGGTATGGTGCCAGAAAAGAATGAGGCATTGACCAGTTTTGTGATAAAGGGGGCCAAATCTCTGGCAGCATCCTTTATCATTTGGGCAGGACATTGATCTCCCTGGCAATTAGAAGGTTTGAGCGATAGAATCATTTTTTTGGTCTATATAATGGAGACTTTAGAGAATTTAAAGCGGGGGGCAATCTGTATCTATGGGGGGTGTGGTAAGGTTTATGGGGGGGGGTGATCGTAGTTAGTGAAGTTTTTTTTATTGGTGATTTTAGTTCTTAGGGTCGAGACTTTATTGGCCAGTGCTTGTTGTATGTTCGAGCACCAAAGTTTGTCTTTAACACAATTGTCAGGAGCAGGGATGGGGGATTGTAATTCCTTCACAATAAAAAAAAAGTTATTTTATACTTGAATTAGCTTGTGCAATTTTGGAATTGTAGGTTTCGCGTTTAGCTGCGATTATTTCACTTTTGTATAAGGCAGATGTCATGTGGAGGTTTGCTTTATTTGCCTCGGAGGGACATAGTCTCCATGCTACTTCACATTGTCTTCTTTTAGCTCGTAGAGTTTCAGGCTTCGAGTAAACCAAGTTATAAGGTGGGCTTTAGGTTTACTTAGTCGCAATTTAAGAGGTGCGATTAGGTTTAGTGAGGTGGACCTGATTTTATTATATTCATTCACCAGGGCCTTGGGACCCAAGTTTTCCGGTTGCAAGTTGAGAGTGGGGAGAATCAGAGGGAGTAGTTTTTCTGGGGTGATATTCTTTTTATTCCTGGTTGGTAGAGGTGAGGGTTTGTCGTTTAGTTGCTAGCGAAAATGTCACAAGGTGTTGATCTGTCCAGATTTGAGTGGAGATGGATGCGATGGAAGCATTACAATTATAGTCTGCCACCCAATCGATGGTTCTCTCTTTGATGTGGGTGGGCTGGAGCACTCTCTGAGTAAAGTCAAAGTCCATTAGGATATTGGCAACACTTAAGGCGTGTGGGTCTTTGGGGTCATTAAAGCCCAGGTTGAAGCCCCCTAGTAAGAGGACTTGGGAGGTAATTTTTAAGTCGTTAGACAGGAAAATGGAGATATCCTCTTTGAATGTTCCAATAGGGCCAGGGGGTCTGTAAATTAAGTGAATAGTCAGGGTCGGGGAATTGTTGATGGCTAGTTTAGCTGTGAGAGTTTCACATAAATTAATATATTATTATTATTATTATTGTCTTATCCATGAAGTCCTCCTCCCCTTCTGACCCTATCCTGCTAAAAATTATAAAAAAGCTTTTGCACTGGGTTTATGCCACTGTTGTCTGTGGCTTTGAGCAATTCCCTAAGAGGAGGGTGATTTCAGAACACCTTAAGCGAGCAGTGGTATCCATTATTCTAAGGAAGCGAACGCTTGATCCAGTGGACCCAGTCAATTTCCGGTCTATTTCCCTGTTGAGGTTTTTGAGGAAGGCTCTGGAAGCCATTGTCCACCCCCAGCTTATAGATTTTCTCGAGCATCAGAACGTTCTTGACCCATTCCATTCTGGTTTTATGGGAGGAGAGTTGGTGTTTGTCTGTTATTGAGGATCTGACCACGATTGTGGATCAGGGCGCAGTGGGTCTTTTGGTCCTGCTCGACCTCTCCAAGGCATTTGACCCTGTTGACCATCTTATTTTGTGTCGCCGCCTTGAGAAGACACCTCAAGCATTTACCATCTTTAGTAGAATCAAAGATCATGTGCCGAGAGGGAGGGAGTGAGTGGGGTCCGCACTGGTCACAGTCCCTTTACAGCAATGACTGCACCTGGCCCCACTTTGGAACGACACAGAATGCAGTAGCATGTGACTTAGCCTTGTGATGAACCTTGTATACACCTACAGCTGTGTCTGTCAACTTAGTTTTCCATTGTTTTTTTTACCATTGTGTCAAGAGGCCCTCCCTGCCCCACCTTTGTATTTCTTCCTGATGAGGCTGGTCCTGCTGCTTTCTAGCGGACCACTTTAGCCGAAACTTGAGTCAACGATATGAACAACAAAGACAACTTTCCATCTGTATCTGTGTGCTGAAGGAAACAATCGTTGACATTAATTGCACTCCATGTACTAGCATTGTGGTGCACATCATGGTATCCACTGAATAGAGCTATTTAAGTTACGCCCAGTAAAAGAGACCTAGGATCTTGGGTTCCAAGACCAACTGCAAAATAGAATTGACAACTAGCTACATTTCTGTTTATTTTTTGCTCAATTTGTTTTGCCATGTGTATGGTTGGTTATGGATGTCAAGTGTGTGTGGGAGAGGAATGATTGAGATGAATTTCAATTGATTTTTTTGTTTTTGCTATGTCTGTCTCAGAAACAGACAGTATAATGATGAACTTTGTATGAAATGATTTAATAAATGTTTTTTATCTTTAATTAGATGCTGCATGACTTATGTTTAATCAAAACTGCTATAGGGTGTGTTCAGTATTACAATGTTTAGCCCCCCTCTTTGGTACCCTAACCCAATTGTAAGCTTTAGCTTCACCTCCTTGTTCTTGTTATTTAGTTCAGTACAGCCCTTGACTGCAGAGGCTATGTGATCTCTATCACCAAACACGTTCAGAGTTGTGACTGGTCCAATGCGGCTCCCCTGACGCCCCGCCCCCAGCTGACTGGGAGGTTGAGATGTCAGAATTAGAAACCTTGAGTTACACAGAAGCACAAATTCAAGCAGCGATAAGTGTTCATTCGATCTTTGACAACTTATCCACCACAGTGTCCTCGGACATTCCCATTACAGCAGACAAACTATTGCGCCTTAAAACGAAAGGATTCAGTATCACAGACATTTGTTAATACAATACTTAAAAGCCAATCCCATCCCGCTTTGGCTGCAGATTCAGACAGCCCCAGATGTATTCCTGGAAGACGAAGAATACAAGATCTCGTTTAGCCAGATCTTGACCAATTGGAGTCGGGATCTGATGCTCTTGACGATTAATACATCAGAAAGACTAACAGAAAAGGCCAGGCAAGAATTGAGACCCAGGAAGCAGCCTTCCTGACTAATACCCTCATTACTGAAGCATGGGACAAACGTATCACTGTTAACAAAGAATTTGCGGATTTCAGGAACTTTAACATGACAAAAAAATCAAACAAACTTAAAAGCGACATTAATAACTTTGCGAGAGAGCGAGTTTATCCATATCTGGCAGCTGACTAGAAGCCATCCAACCCGTAGGTTTTCGAACCGTCAACAGAATAAGAGATGGACTACTTTCTCAGACACCAGCAACTCATCAGGCGACAACTCTGCATGCTCAAACCAATCCTCATTTCCATCGGGCTCCTCCTCAGTACCACTGGGATGGAACGTTTTTTTTGGATGGGGACAGGGGCATGGAAGATGGCCGGGCCGGAACATGGACCATCTATACGTAAGGTGATTGCAAACCTTCGACACCCGACAATGGGGCTACCCACGTTACTACTCCCCATTTTCAATGTATCAGAATATGCACTCTCTGCGGCAGAGATAAGCATTCTCTCGAAGGGCCTAGGCTTTGTACCTATTCAAACAATGTCGATTAACTCCTTGGAGTTAGAGCTGAGACAATTCTTTCGGTCAGTAAGACTCAGAGCGTTCTTTATGGACAAAGAAGAGAGAGGAGTCAAATCAAATACAAATCAAATTTTAGATCCAAATCCACTTTCACTCGGAAGGCACAATGACATACCTCCTGAGATTGTAACCTTTATGTGGAAGGTACTCCGTGAACAGCCGATGTTAATGGGAGAGCATTCCAAGGCCCATGCCCTTGACTGCCATGAATTGCTGACTCCCAACCTGACCTACTGTTGCTTTCAGAAACCTGGCTGAGGGAGACATCCGGCCCTGCTATCATACAAGTGCTGCCCCCTCACTACGTTTTGGCCCATGTTGATCGTCCATCTACCCACCCGGTGGTGGACTGGCCATTACATACAAATACCTATAAAACTGTATACAAAGTGCGTAGTCATATGCTCAATATGGAGGGCTGTCTAGCTTGCATTTCCGTCTCCCCTCTCACTACGCTCACTATTCTTCTGGTTTACCGGCCTCCTGGTGCTGATGCTATGTTTTGCACGAAATTCCCTGACTTGGTTTCCGAAATTCAGACCATGTACCCGAGTCTTTGGGTTATGGGAGACTTCAATCTGCCTTCCAACACCTCTTCGCCAGCTCAGTTACCAACTTTCTCTCCTTGATGACGGATCTTGGTCTACCTCAACTTGTCCTGGAACCTACCCACCAACTTGGCAATGTCCTGGACTTTATCTTTTCCCCATATGTTGATATTGGGGACTTATCCTTCTTTCCTCTTCTTTGGACCAACCACTTTTTAATTTCTTTCTCGATCTGGCTGCAGGACACCGTAGTGTACCCAGCCAAACCCGCCATCCTTAAGCGCAATTGGCGCAAAGTCAATAATGATGATCTAGCTGTCTCCCTTCGGGCCCAGTTTACCCTCCACAATCCTTGCTCCCTCAGCTTTCTTGGAGAATCTTTCTCTACAGCGGCAGACCAGCTGGCTCCACTTAAGCTTTGTAAAACTAGGAATCACATCTCAGAGCCATGGTTCTCTGATGATCTCCGAGCCCTCAAACTCGTCTGCAGATGTGCAGAGAGGAAATGGCGTGCTAAATATTTGGATGTCGATAAATGCTCTTTCTGTAGCTCTGTCCATCTACCAAAAAGTCATTAACGCTGCAAAAAAATCCTTTATTTTGTGACAAGGTACAAGCTGCGGTTAACGAGCCTAAGGCTATATTTGAACTCGTTCAGTCCTTGTTCACCCCTAGCACTATCGGCTCTGGTGCTACACCCTCCCAAGCCCTTTGCAACACTCTGTCATCTTTTTTTGTGACTAAGATTGAAACAATCCGGAATGGTATTGCGGTGGCAGTCAGCCAAGTCTCCCCTGGGCTGGCCACCCCTCCTCCTACATCACCTAAGTCCACCTGGTCCTCTTTCCCTGTGTTCGGTGAACGTGACATCTCTGAGGCTAATCAACACCTTAAATACGCCTCTCCGACTGACCCTATCCCTCTCACCTTGTTTAAAGACATCTCGGGCGAGGTAATTTCCCATATTACAGCAGCTGTTAACATGTCGTTTTCGGGGGGGGGGGTTTACTCCTAGTCGTTTGAAACATGCACTGGTTATACCTCTGCTAAAGAAGTCCACTCTTGATGCTGGGATGCTTGAAAACTTTTGCCCCATTTCACTTCTCCCTGTGCTGATGAAGGTCATGGAGGCCCTTGTCTCCCCTCTTCTATCTTCCTTTCTGGAATCTTACGGATGCTTCGACATCTTTCAATCCGGCTTTCGCTCGGGAAGGGGCAATGAGTCTGTATTTAATTCTGTACTTAATTCTGTTCTCATACCATACTTATCTCCCGTTTGTCGGAAGTCGCAATATCCGACAAGGTTCTTAACTGGTTTTCTCCCTTTTTGGCCGATCGTTCTCAGTCTGTCCCCCTCCTCCCTTTCTGTTCTGAACCGGTAGGGCTCAAATGTGGGGTTCGCAAGGATCTGCACTTCCCCTATACTTTTCAATATATATATATAATATATATCGGATGCCTCCTCCTTCTCATTTGTTTCCATGGTTTCAGATTCTACTCCTATGCCGATGACACCCAGCTGTTAGTTCGTCTTGATCTCACTCGTCCTTACACTGCTGCCCGACTTAGGAGCTGTCTGTAGGATTTGGGAGCATGGATGGCATTAAATTCACTTAAGCTTAACGGGAACAAGACAGAGGTCTTGGTGGTGGGCACTACTAGTCCCCTCTCCTTTTGGACTCCAGACTTCTGGCCCTCTTCTCTTGGCCCGTTTCCCCTTCCGTCCACCTCTGTGAAAGACCTTGGGGTTAAGCTCACCTCTTCTCTTTCCATGGCTGATCAAGTTGCCGCTGTCAGTAAATCTGGCCATTTTAAACTTCGTGTATTGCGGAAAGTTCTCCCTTTTATCCCAGCCCAACTCCACGCTCCTGTGGTTGCAGCTCTAGTTTTGAGCACAGTTGATTACTGCAACTCACTGTATCTTGGCCAACCTGCCTATATTATAAATAGACTCCAGCTGCTTCAAAATTCTGCCGCTAGAGCAGTTTCCCGTCCTCCCCCTCGTACTCACATATCACCTGTGCTCAGAGAACTTCACTGGCTCCCTGTGAAGAAGTGAATTCTGTTTAAATCACTGTGCATTGTCCACCGTGCCTTTTACAAACAAGGAGCTGAATACCTCCAGGAAAACTTCTCCCAATATTTACCCCCTCGTGCTCTCCGTTCTCAGTCTGTTCTTTTACTATCGGTAACCCGTATCAGGCTGGCTAGGACGGGGGGACGTGCCTTCTCTGTCGTGGCCGCTAGGTCCTGGAACGGACTTCCATGGACACTACGTGCCATTACTGACCATCTCTCCTTTCGACAATCTCTTAAAACACTGCTTTTTTAGTCCTCTTGTTTTCTCCTCTTCTCTCAGCGCCATGGTGCCCTCGGGTGTACGTGCCCTTTATAAATCTGCATAACATAACAACTGAGCCAGATACCAGAATCATACTTGTCAAGAAAGGGAAGGCCTGAAATAGTTGGACACCAACAGAGATTTTATAATGAAGCCTGCAGACAAAGTTGGAGGGATTTTGATGATGAACAAGGAACAATATACCAAAATGGTATGCATCTTGATAAATAATCCTAACCACTATGTGAAAATGAGATCAGATCCCATGACAGAACTGAGGACACAAATCCAGGCCTGTGTGACAGGGCATTGGAATTGTGTTTCCTTTCGCCTGAAGAGGCAAATTTCTTGGTACACAGTGACTGCCATACATCCGCAATGTGTGGTCTCCCCAAAGTCCAGAAAGATGCTAGAAACCCTCCAGGAAGACCCATCGTTTCCCTGTGTGGGTACATCCTGGAACTTATTGGAAAATACTTAGAATACTTCCTACATGACACTGGTGTGCAGGCCCCATCTTTTCTGAAAGACACTATGGCGGCCATTAATAGGGATTGGACTTCAACAGTAGGACAGATCTTTTGGTCTCACTGGATATCACTGCCCTGTACACAAATATTCCACAAGATGCAGCGCTCGCCATTATACAGGGGAAGTTGGATAATCGTCCATCCACACATTTGGTTCCATCAGGTTTTCTACTAGAGCTACTGTACATGGCCTAATCTAACAACTTTAGATTCAATAAAGAGCTGTTTTTACAAAAACATGGAGTAGCGATCGGAGCTGCGTTTGCACCCTCGGTGGCCAATATGTATATGGCCGATTTTGAAGAGCGTTACGTTTGGAACTATAACCTCTATAGAGAACACGTATTACATGGGAAACGCTACATTGACAACGTGTTTTTTGTGTGGAGGGGTCAGATGCAAGTGCTGACGTCATTTAAGGACTGATTCCAGACTGAAAATTGTGCAGCCTAGAGGTAAGACTCTGGGCCCGCTCCGTCACTCAGCTGAAATCAGCTGTGTTTTTCCTGCAAATTACATCTGGATGTGCGTGAGACGTTATGACATGCAGAAAGCATTGCATCGTCTGGTAACCGTAGTTTACGGCGACACTTTACTCTGTCTGCATCAGCCATCCACCATTGTGCACCACGAGGCTGCACTTGCAAAGATGGCCTCTCTCCTTTGCACCTTTGTACCAGCAGTCTAGCCCCAGCCTTGAAGCACACACCGAGACCAGGGATTGGTCAGCCAGTGCTACATTTGCACCTATCCGATGCCGGTAGGCGTCAGCCGGCCCACGTCACCAAGGCACAGGGTCTAAGGCTGTTTCCTGTCCCGAGCCTGTCCACAGCCGTACACGCCGTCAGCCAGAACACCTGTGCAGGTCGGCCCATCCGTTTCATCTCACGCTACCAAGGTAACTCCTATGTTAAGCCTAATTATCACATATTGCTTAATGGCTGCCTTTACACATCTTGCTATTAGTAGTTGGGAATGTTACACTGGTGCCCCCCTCCCCACCAGAGATAGAATCTATCCTACCTAACCTATCAGATACAGTCATAAAGAGCTCTGCCCTCACCCGCCCTAATCACTACTATGAATTAGGGCTAGGATCCTATGTCTCCCGGCCTTGCACGACAATCGATAGAAACAATAAACTCCGGGCTAGACTTACTAAATATTATGAGCCACCCAGAAGATCTCTTCCGTCAACTAACCTGAAAACAACATACCAACACCATAGGGAACCTAACCATTCCAATTACCCCTCCTCTCTATTAGCCATTAATACCTGCCAAACTCCTAGACATAAGTCCAAGCCTAGTGCTAGAAATACATTTTCCCCTGCCCAGTTCAAAGTTGGAACGGATGCACATTCTTTCAAAGGAGCACTCCTCAATGTAAGATCGTTAGCTGCCCATGCCTTAGACATAGCCGACCTAATCACTGAAGGTAATTTGGACTTCCTTGCAATAACAGAGATCTGGCTACATAATGCAGCAGGGTCGTCGCTCATGCTAGCCATCCCAGATGGTTACACCATGTCCAGGCAAGACCGAGATGGCGCCCGTGGCGGTGGAATTGCCATCATATCTAAAATGAGCTTATCGCCAAGACCAGCCCCACTCAAACTATGCAATCTTGTGAAATCCTCACTACCAAACTCCTGGTAAATAACACACATTCACTTACCATTCATCTAATTTACAGGCCACCTGGTCCTCTTGGGACCTTCGAAGAGGATCTGCATAGTTTATTAACCAACAATGTCAAAACGACCTCACAATTGCTGCTATTAGGGGACTTTAATTTAGGCTTTAACGATCCAGCGGATAAGCACGCATTGGACATAGCTAATACCATTAACTCATTAGGTCTATTTCAAAAAGTCAACAATCCCACCCATTTGAAGGGGAGAATATGAGATTGGGTCGCCGACTGCAACTGTACAGCTGACATTTCCTCCATCTCTCCACAACTCTGGACAGACCACTCACTGGTGTCCTTTAACCTATTAACTACCAGACCAACTCCTACAGTTACGCCAACGCCTTGCCTAACTAGAAATAAAAAGAATATGACGGTGGACAAAGTTATTCCCGTCATCCTCCCAACCTTAAATGCATTGCCTGACAACCTAGCACACTAGCCCATGAATATAATAAAATTATGCTCGCTACTATGGACAAAATTGCCCCACTCAAACTTAGAACAAGTAAAGCAAAAGCCCATCTAAACAAATGGTTCACGCCTGAACTCAAAGCCTTACGCCTTACAAAAAGAAAATGTGAAAGCGCTTGGATACTATGCCATCTAACGAGAACAAAGCAAACTTAACCTCTATCTGCATCTGCTTGATTTTATGGGTGGAGTGGAGTCTGGCATCAGTGGAGTGTGTCGTCATCTAGTATTGGGGTTAATTTAGAAGCAAGGAATTCAGTGCCTTGTTTATGTATTGGCTTTCAGTGACTGTCAGCAGGTGGAGGGTAGAAAAAGGCCGAGAGGTGTGAGCATTTAGGTCAAGACACAGGATTAGTCTAGTTGCAATTTTATATGCTGTGAAGCTGCTAATTTATTATCAGACCGGAGACCCACCGTTGTTGCCATAGTTGAGGCAGGATGAAGTAAGGTTGTTTTAAGGTGAATATATGGTGAAGTAGTTTCAGTTGTAAAAAGCAGGAGTGGACTACTGTGCTTCATCAGAGTCTATGATGAAACACTGTTTTTAACTGATTTGTCTGTAATGTGGCAGGTCACTAGGATCCAGGGCCAACCAGTGCATTCCTGAGTTGTGGGCCTTCATCTAGGAGCGCAATCGGTTTTTGAAGGTGTCACTGTTAAGAAGGTGGAACACATCCACAAACAAGTGTCCTGCTGAAAAACTAAAATCCACCCACAAGATTTGGTTGCAATAATGGACATTGTGACAGCTGAAATTTCTGCATGTGGCACCAGCATAAACCTGTGGCTATGCGTTGATGTCTGCCTGACTAGCATTCTGTAAGCAGTGCGAGGGGTCAGTAATGCAAAGTGAACAACTGCTTGTAGTTTTCTCAGCATTTGACATTTTATTAATAGAATAAAATGCAAAGCAAACCAAACTAAGCCTACTCTACCAGGGAGTTCCTTACCTAGTCTAGGTTCTAAGGGACAATCTCTTAGCATACACAAACCAGGCCCTCACGCTAAACAACAAAACATTCAACATAAATCATAAATGCATGACAACCAAATAAACAGTTAGTTTGATAACGTCCACTTGACTTGGGTAGATCCCTTCCAAGGAAAATCCAAAGTCAATCTCTCCCAAAGAAAAGAAAAGTCTTGAATCAGTTTTTGAAGTTCCAAAAGAAAACAAAAGTTCACCCAAACAGATATAAACTGGCAACAGTTCTTTTTCCGTTTGTTGAAAAGTTCCCTCCCGATTTCCACAAAGAAAACAGCACCAGTGGTAATCCTGGATAACCTCCTTCCAGGATAAGCATGACAACGTTCAAACCAAAGTACCATCCTGCTTCAACAACTGTCCTCTGCAACATCTTTGATATAACTTGTCAGGATGATGCTTCTAAGGGAGTTGCTTTCCTCATGCCAACTCCCTTCTACTAATGGTACTGTGAAAGCAGGCTCCTTTGCTTCACAGTGTACTACTGCTTCAACAACCTTCAAGATCACATTCTCTGACAATTTGTAGACAACCAAAGTATTGTAACGTCTGCTGCAACTTAATATTTTAAGAATGTATTTGGCAATTTACAGACAAGACTCCTCAACCTCCACAGGTAGGCAATGCACTGTTCCTCCCGATGCAATAAGAAAGGGACAAAGCCTCTTTCCCTCTTCTGTCTGTCTTACAGCTAATACTAGAATCTGCCTCATCTTGTACACTGCTTCTTTCTCTCAGCTTCAACAGTCTGAGCTCTACAGACAGTTGATTTGTTATTTTAACAAGCACCCATCTACCCTTCCCAGCTTTATGTACACCTTCTTGCTTCCAGCAGTTACCCAAAGCTGTATTGACTCTCTTTCAGCCTTTGATAGTCTTGTCATTTGTATCAGAGGACTCTGCTTTTGTAACAACTTTGACAACTTTAAAATATAGGTGGTTTGTTCTTAATAGTGTAGTTTCACGTTAGAAAGGATTTTGCTTACTGGCTTGGGCAATGCTCGTTCTTCTTGCTACTTGAGCAACTTCTACAATTAAAAAGTACTTTGTTCTAGATTTTACAAGATTCAGGCTTCTTATGGAAAACAGAATTAGGTACACGCGATGACTCTTTGATGGAGAATTCCACTTCAGAGGATTTGCGTTCCCTTTTATTTGCCTAGAATGCTGCTTTAACGTTGATTGGAATCGCAACCGTTAATACATGACTTTACTTTGTTGTACTGTTCTTGTAACAATTCGGGAAAGTCAGCTGCTACACTTGATTAAGAACAACGTTCTCCCTCTCAATTGGAGACTCGCGACCCCTGTGGTATACTTATTTAATGTAACAATGGAAAATATAAGGTTTGTTTTACATGAGAGCACTTTGACTTGTGTTAAACATGCGCATGATACATTTCCTATGACTTCCCACGGTAACAAACACGGTTTACTCGCTTCTACTGCTACGCAAGTAAACTGGTTACAGTTACCGGAAAGGAGTTCCTAATGAATTGGAGTACGGAGCTTCACTCACTGGCTCCAAAACACTGCTTTTGCGGGCGGCTTCCACTTCTGGACTTTTCTTCCTGCTACTACTTCCTTCGGGTACTCTTGGGACCCACACCCTTCTGCAGTACGGTTGTCCTTGATCCGACTACGGAGAGTCTCCTTCTCTCCTACTTCCCTTGGCTTGCTCTGGTATCTGCATGACCTCCGCTATGTAGTCAGAGCTATTGGGCGCACCTGAGGCAATCCTTAACTTCTCCCAGTCTCTTCCAGTGCAGCCACTGCCAGACGGGGATTGTGAGCACAGGACCAACTCAGAACCTACAGGTGAAATCTGCTTCTCTCTCGTTCCAGCATCCCTTACATGGTCACACCTCCCTGTGAACGGTCAGCCTTGTGTGCTTCTCCTTCTGCTTCTACTGCCAATCTTCCAGCTCCTGCTCCAACTCCTTCCTGCCGTAGCCTTGTATGCCTCTCAGGTGGGGCAATTGACCTCAGGTGCAGGCCCTTAGTTTTAATTGCCTGACCCTGGCAAACGCAGTTAGGCCTACTTGCCGGTCCTTTCCTTCTGCACGCCTCCTCAGCCCTCTTCTTCGTCCGTTTCTGAGGGATTCATAGTTCATTTTAATAAAATGTTTTTTTTTCCAATTCTTTAACACTTTTAAGGGTGGCTTTAATTCCCTTCATATTTTTAGAAGAGGGATTGCGGAATGTATCCTTACTATGAGACGGATGGTAGAGAAAATGCAACACTTTCACCATTCCTAGAAGTGTAGCTTTGATATTGAGGACACTCTTTATTTCCAGGGATATGTAACACCTGTTCTGTTGACCTAATAGGTTGAGGTCTTACTAGAAGGTTGTTATATGTTAAAGTGGCTACAAGCCAAAACCTCCCCTGACCTAATGGAAAGAATATCCCTCTCGGAGGAAATACTGTGCCTCATCCCACAGACTCTCCTCTCTACCCTGTGTTTTGTCTCCACCCAGGTGACCCTCCCACAATACACCACTCACCGTATTGGGATCAGGAAGCGTCTGTCCTCTCCTGGCTAACTGGAGACTTTGGTGAGGGGTCCGCAGGAGCCAGGTCTGTTACTGTGCAGGATTGAACAATTTATCGCAGCGCCTGTGATCTAAACTGAGTCCCTCTAAGGGTTCTATTGACTGTAGGGGTTTTTATAGTGAGAATGAGGCAGAGAACAAATATACTGGTTACATGCAATTATAACTAAAGAAATAATAACTAATGAAAACACTTTGAATACAAAATAAATTCCAAAATAATGAATTCCTTTTTCGATGGGGCGGAGCTAACTGCCATGCTGTGAGGACATTCCTCTAGGAGGCTCCCGCATGATCCTTCCAAACATCCTCTAAAACAGCGATGAAAGCGCTCAATATTTGCTGAAAATCTGAGTGGACGGCTGGAGAAGCCACAGGCAGTACAGCATTCAAGACAGGGTTCCGGAAACAGCCTCCCTGCTGCAAACTGAATCTAGCGAGGGGATAGCCATAGGAGGCAATGGCGGTTGGCGCGTGTTACTGAGGCCTGGGCATTCGACGCTGTCGACACGGGCATCTGGAAAGCCCGTTTGGGACACGCCTGACCTGCAGAGGCGGCTCATGGGAAAGAGGTACGGCAGGAAGGTGGAGTGCTGGGACACAGCCAGGATATTTCCCGCCGAAGGGAAAGAAGCAGGAACAGCTGAGGAGCGGCGCCAGAGGCGGATGAGGGACAGCGGTGAGGGATGCGAGGAAGGAGATCCCTAGATGCACCCGCCTCCCAGCCCAGAGAAGCTGTCCTTGGAGAAAGGAGGACCTGCGGCCGGCATAGGACTGAGAAGGGCCCATGAAAGAGAGGTAAGCAGTGGCGCAGTGAGCAAGCCTCCCGATACATAAAAATGCTGCGAAATCGCGCGTACCTCCTCCCAAGCCCCCCTTCCTCACCAAGTACTGAAAGTGTCACCTGGTGGCTCGCTCCCAGCGCATGGTGAGTAAGTTGGGCTGGGGTGAGTTGGACCTGACAACGTGTGCCACGAAGGGGGAAGCATCCCAGGGAGGCTTCACTAGAACACTAGAGGATTTGACAACACGGAGGCTACTGGAGCTCAGTAGAGGTGATTAGTGTTGCACTAAAAGGAAGAAAGGAAGGGAAGCGGAGGTCGCTGCTGCCCGAAGATGCACACTTTGCACTCTTGCCTGGACTGGGGGTGCAACAAAGGCGCCCAGAGGCCACAAGGGCTGCGTGTGTGTGTGGTTGGCAAAGTGCCAAAGGAAAGAAAGGGTGAAATAGAGGTCACTGCTGCCTGGGGGATACGCGCTTTGCTCCTTTGCCTGGACTGGAGGTGCAACAAAGGTGTACAGAGGCCATTGGGGCCGTTTGGAGGCGATTAGCACAGTGCTACAGGAGGGAACGGCGAAACAGTGGTCCCTACTACCTGAGGTCACTTGCTTTAGCCCTCCTGCCTGGACTGAGGTGGGGCGCCCCGGATGGTGTTGCCCACATGCAGCAGCCGACGGGACGCACAGAGACATAATCATTTGAGACTGTGATAAGAGGAGACAAATGTGGTGCAGAGGGCGGCACAGCAGGTAAAACACATGTCGGGGAAACAAAACCGAGGGAAGAGCAGACAACGGATAATGGAGGACTTTGCAAGGAAGAAGGGGAATGCCCCATACCCAGCGAAAGCCGGGCCATCGGAGGAACAGAACAGCGCCCAAAGATGACGACAGGAAGAGGGAGCAATATTGGCAGCCATAGCAGGCTTAAAAGCCTCACTAGAAAACCAGATTCATGCAGTGATTATTGACATGGGCTTGCAACGACAAAATGTGCGTTCCATAGTGGACAGATGCAAGAGAACACTACGAACATAGGACATAATATTCAGAATGTGGCACAGCTAACAGACTGAAATAGCTGTGTGGAGAGTGGAAGATGAAGAAGGGCGGCCAAGAAGGAATAACATCTGAATAACTGGCCTGCCGGAGGGAGCGGAAAGGCGCTACACGACCGAGTATGTGGAGAACCTGGTGATGCAAGAGATGGGAGCGGAAAGACTGACCCAGGTGTTCACAGTAGAATGGGCACACAGATCCCTTGCGAAGAGACCCCTGCAGGGCGCGCAACCCAGACTTATAATTGCAAAACTCTTGAACTTTAAAGACAAGGAACACATATTGGCATTCTCTAGAGGTGGCAGGGTTATACAAAGAGTGTCCTCAAAGCTGGCCATATACCTGGATTACACCCTGCTCGTACAACGAAGCAAAGCACAGGTTGCCCTGTCAAAGAATGTTTGCGCCGCTCCAACATTAAACACATGCTCATTTATCCAGCCAAACTGCGAGTGGTACACAGGGAGACGTCTTGGTTTTTCGAATCTACAACAGAGGCACAGGACTGGTTAAAAATAGTAAGGGAATATCGCCCATCCACGAGAGAGGAGCACGTTGAAGGGGAGCAACAACATGGGAATATGCAGGAACTCAAACATAGCAAGGAGTACAGAGATCCGTGAGTTGAAGTGTGAAGCGTTACTGAAGGAGGATACTGGAAGAGAGAACAGCACTCTAAGGACAGCTGGCGGAGCCCGCACCCACTCAAACCATTTTCTATTTCTTTTTTCGAAAGTGCCGGTTCCGGTCACTAGCAGCTGCACGTTGACTGCTGGAAAGCGGGGACGCGAGAAGCGGTTGGGCCTGAACGTTCTAAGTATTATTGGGCCAATTTGGTTGATGCAAGGAAAAAGCATGTTATTGTTACGTTTGAGGTTAGGTTTTCCGGGAGCGCGAGGGAGGGACCGGTATCAACTTCAAGGGACAAACTCTGAAGCAAACATGGGGAGAGACAAGGGTTTTTCTCTTTTCTATTCTGTACACAGGCAGGGAGGGTATGTACAATTGAGAAGGAGGAAAGGAGGATGGGAGGTCTGTGGGTGGTGGGGGGGGTTGCTAGTGAACATGGCAACTGGGTGTAAAGTTAATGACTTGGAACGTGCAGGGCTTAAACAGTTATATTAAATGGCTGAGGGTGCTCACATATACCTGAGGAGGAAGAAAGTGGGTATAGCGCTGATGCAGGAGAGGCACCTCACAAAGGACAAACAATGCACATTGGCCAAGAAATGGGGAGGAATACTGGTGGGTTCCCCGTATTCTGCGTACGCTACTTGGGTGACAAGGTGGGTGGCGCCCACAGTTCCTCTTAAAATCCTGGAGACGAGGAATGATGAGGAAGGTAGAATGGTCTTGGTGTACGGCTTCTTGAGGAGCTGGGAGGTGTGTGGGGCTTGCACGTGTGTGCCTAATCATAACACAAGTGCCTTTTTTGACTACCTATCGTCAGGACTGACAACATATCGTAGTGGAACGTGGATATGGGGGGAGGGGGTTTCAATTGTACAATAAATCCGACATTGGATAGATTGGATGGGAAATATGCAAAGTCAGCCCCCACCCCAGCGAAATCTCTGGCGAAACTGATAGGCCACTTAGAGCAGGAAGATGTCTGGAGGAGGGAGCATGGACAAACACGTGGGTACTCACACCACTCAGCACTGCATGTGGTATTGACACGCATACATTATTTCCTCATGGGGAAGGAAAACTTGTGGGAGTTGGGACGTTCTGACTATCTACCTATGCTCCTTTCGGATCATGCCCCCTTGATCATGGAATGGCAAAGCCTTGCATATAGACCCCTATCCCAGCGTGGATGCTATGACCAGAAGTGCTATTGGATGGTGGGTTCCGGGATCAGATATCAGACAGTATAGTGGACTTCTTTCAAAACAATGAGGGCAGTGGGGACAGCATGGGCACACAATGGGAGGCCTTTAAAACTGTAATGAGGGGAGAAGCAATAGGCCGCATGATGGAGTAAGTGCATAGAAGAAAGTAAGGGGAGGAGATAGGAAAAGGGAGACGGGAAAGGAGGAGAGAAAAGAGAGTAAGCAGTCAAAACGAGTGGAGAAGCAAGATTGGAGAGCGAATACAATTGCAGAAGTCAGTAGTAACACATAATGTTGCAAGCCAGGATACAAGATGAAGATGGGAACAGCATGATTCAGGGCCACCATGAGTACAAGATGCAAAGGAAGTCCAGCATGAGAGTTGAGAAAGAGGGACGCACCGTGAATGAATGAAGTCCATAAAAGTCAAAATCCAGCATGGGCCACAAGACAGTGATGGTGATGGAAGGCACCAGGTGGGCGGAGCTTGATAAGTGGTGAAAAAGAGCAGCAGGCAGGAAGGTACCAGGTGGGTGGGGCTTAGGCCAGGTGACCTAGAACCACTTGCACCTGCTCCCCATCTACAAAGGAAAAGAATCTGGAGGGCTCCTTAAGTGGTGAAAAAGAGCGGGAAGCAGGAAGGCACCAGGTGGGCGGGGCTTGCTAAGTGGTGAAAAAGAGCGGCAAGCAGGAAGGCACCAGTTGGGCGGGGCTTGCTAAGTGGTGAAAAAGAGCGGCAAGCAGGAAGGCACCAGGTGGGCGGGGCTTAGGCCAGGTGACCTAGATCCCATTGCACCTGCTCCCCATCTGCAAAGGAAAAGAAGCTGGAGGGCTCCTTAAGTAGGGACACAGAGAGGCAAGCAGGAAGGCACCAAGTTGGCGTGGCTTGCTAAGTGGTGAAAAAGAGCAGGAAGGCGGAAGGCACCAGGTGGGCGGGGCTTTCTAAGTGATGAGAAAGAGCGGGAAGCAGAAAGGCAGCAGGTGGGCGGGGTTTGCTAAGTGGTGAAAAAGCGGCAAGCAGGAAGGCACCAGGTGAGCGGGGTTTGCTAAGTGGTGAAAAAGAGGGAAACAGGAAGGCACCAGGTGGGCGGGGCTTGCTAAGTGGTGAGACGCATAGGACAGAGGCGGGGTGAACGCTGCGTTTGCTGGATTTTGAGTCCTTATATGGGGAAGGGCGAAATGCAAGCCGTGCAGAGGTGGAAGAGGCCTTGCTGGACTTACCACTACCTACCATGATGCCGGAACAGGTGGGGTTGCTAGACGCGCTAATGACAGCTGATGAGATCCAGGAGATAATAAAAGCTCTGCCCACTGGGAAAACCCCAGGGGCGGACGGGCTACCTGGGGAGTTCAATAGGGAATATGCGCGTACACTGGCCCTCAAGTTACTGCACATGTAGGGGAGGCATATGAAGATGGGAGACTACCGCAGAGCCTCAGAGAATCTATAATAGTGTCCATTTTAAAGCCGGCGAAGCCCTCTTTGGAATGCGGATCATAGAGACCCCTCTCCATGATGAACACCGATTGCAAGATCCGGACGGCTGCCCCGGCGCAGTGATAAAGTGATTGGTGAGATGGTAAACACGGACCAGACAGGGTACATCCCGGGCAGAAATACGAGTTGGAACTTGCAGAGACTGCAGCATGTAATGGATTGCACTAGCGACATAGAGGAGGTATGTGCAGTGGCCTCGCTAGATGCGGTCAAGGCATTTGACTCTGTCAACTGGGATTGGTTGCATGCAGAGCTGAGACGCTTTGGTGTTGGACCGACCTTTCTGAAATGGGTTAAAGTGATATACACGGCATCAAGAGCAAGAGTAAAAACAGGGAAAAACATCTCTGGGAGCTCAGGAAGGGCACGAGGCAGGGTTGCCCCATGTTCATCTTAGCTCTCAAACCGTTGGCAGTATATTTGCGCCTGGAATATAGTGACCCGGGAGTAGCGCTGAAAGGGGCGAGGCATGTCATATCGCTCTATGCAGACGACATGCTGCTGTCTCTGTAGACCAAGGGACAACTTGCGTTGTATACTAAAAGTGTTGGATAGATATGCAGAGCTTTCAGGGATTAAGGTTAGCAGGGATATAGCCACCTTATTCTGAGAATACAATGGACGCCTCGGACGTTCAGATATTTAGGATTGTGATTGGACATATGGCATGCCCTTACGGAAAACATATGCGCGGAACACGGAGTGTGTGTGGCAGGACCTTGAGAAGAGCATGACATTTTGGAAAGACTTGCCGCTGTCAATGGTAGGCAGAGCAGCATTGATTACAATGGTGGCACTGCCCATGCTGTTGTATCATTTAGAGAATATCCCATATAATGTACCTGGGACATTTTTCCATAAGATTGATAGTGCTCTTAGAGCTTTTTTGTGTCCGGGCAAGAGATGCAGTATAGCCTTGCAAACGCTGCAAGGTAACCAGGCCAGAGGATAAAGGGGCCAAATTCCGAGGCGTACTACTTGCCGGGACTACTATGGTTTGCCATTGGATGGAAGAAGAGGAACCTACGGTGGACAGGCAAATACTGCAACTGTGGGTTGATCCACTTTACTTAAAGGAGATACTGTGGGTGGAGGAAGAGAATCTCAGCAACATGCTTCATCGGGTGTCTCATGGAAGGAAGATCTGGAAAAGAGCATGGAAGTTGGTTGTTGTGGCAGATCCCTATTCCGCATATATTCCATTAGTTGGGATGGTAAACAAGTGTCTGGGAATGAAGGATGCAGTTAGAACCCACTGGGAAGCAAGAGAGGTAGTAATGGTAGGGGATTTATTGGAAGAGAGGAGGCTACAGGAATTTGAGACCCTGATGGAGGAATATGAGATCCCAGCAGGTCAGGCACTAATGTACATGTGCGTGGTAAAGGAAATTGTAAGGAGCTGGCCCGGACAGGGATAGAGCAAGACGACACGTTAGCAACCCTGTATGATGTCACGGAGGGAGGTCACAGGGTCTCTAGGGAGTACGAGCTGCTGATGGACAAGCGAGCGCAGAAGCTAAGCAAGGTGAGAACGGGGTGGGAAGGAGACTTCGGCATAGGCCTTACGGATACGGAATGGAGAAATATACTATACTATCCAAAGAAGGTGTCTAGGAACAGCAGGTTTAGGCTGATCCAATGGTACCTAACACACCGGGCATATATGATGCCGCAGAGGATAACACAAATCTCTGGGGCGGACAAGCAAAGGTGCCCAAGATGCTCAGCAGAGGAAGCAGGAATGTTTCATATGTTCTGGACTGGAATTGTGGGTAGGGCGGCTGGGGGAGGGGTGGACATGAGAGGGTAGCCACAAGAGGCGTACCTACTGGGAATGTTCCCAAGGGGTAAAAAGGGGAAAGGAGGATGAGCATATATGACAGAAATAAGTCCTGATAAGTATATTGCCAAAAGACGGATAGCCATGGCCTGGAAACAGGTAGGAGGTCCGAGGGTAGAAGTATGGTGGGAGGACCTACACAGATGGGCAATGGCAGAGACAGTGGTATGGCACAGGGCGATGAAAAGGTCAACGGGAGGGGAGCGAGGATGTGCTGCAATCGAATCACTTACCTGGAATATGTTCGACGTAGAGAGTCGGAATGATGGTGATGGGGAGCTGGATCAAGAAGTCTCAGCCTTAGGAGAACTGAGGGGATGGAGATGGTAGAAGCCCCAGGCGGGGTGTGCATTATGATGGAAGGTCACATGAAGCTAAGCGCCTGACGCAAGATGATGATGAAGCATAGAGAACGGGCATGAAGGGAAAAGTAGAACGTTACATAAACTGGGAAGGCAGTATGGTCTGGACTGTTAAGAGAATACACTAAATGGATCTACATGAACAATATATGCTCTGTTTGGTATCTTGCGGGGGGAGGTTATAGGAATCGGGGAAGTACGGGGAAAGTTGGGATTGTGTGTGTTGGATTTTCTTTGTAATGAAATAATAAAAACAAAGTAATTTTTTTTAATTTTGGTATTGTTTTTTCATTCGTTATTTTTTCATTAGTTTTGTATTGGATATAATCACAGCATACCAATAAAATGAGAAAGGCATTATGGCAGAGCAACAGAACCTGGGATGTATACTCTACTCTCTGTAAATAATTGGTGATGTATGCCTCTTGCTTACTGTGACATTAAAAAGGGAGAGCTGGCAAATTGCAGAACGTACCCAAACATTGAAAAATAACTGTTGACCCAATTAATTTTCAAAGCCAGACTTCATAATACCAATGCACAGTGACATATATTCGTTCAACCATTATGCAGCCCACAGAAAGTGAATCAGAAATGTATTTCCATCAGTGCCCATCCTGAATATGTGTTAAGTTATGTTATTGCCATTTCTAACGCGCACGTTCACCCCAAAGGGCCTCTTAGCGCGAGGATTCTGGGGTTATAACTCAAAATGTACTAATGAAATCACAGAGAACTGAAGGATACTTTTAAAAATCACTGCCACTTCCCCCTCGTCACGGTCCAAACTAATAATATTGTCATCAGCTGGGAGTGCCTGTACAAGGTCTGGGCTAGATGCTTCGGATAGCTATGTCTCTGTAATAAATCCTACATTCCAAGAACTTTCCGACAGAAGGTCTTGAATAGACATAGCATGAGCTGGTAAAGACTGCACATTCATAAGGAATGAGTGTAACAGACTGTCCTCTGTGCACTTCGCCACCCCATGTTTTAAAGACATGGTAGAGAACTCTTTTTAGTTAAGATAGTCCCCTTAGGATGCAAGTCTAGCAGAAAATCCCTAGAATACAACTTACCCACCGCGGGGCCCACCCGACTGACCCATCCTTACCCCCGACGAGCCCAGATAGGCTTAACTTTGGTGCATCTTTGGCGCAATGGGCTCTCACCTGCTGCACCCGACCGCTGCGCTGTCCCCTAAAATGACACATTAGCTAGATTCTATATTACCGGAACCAAACCGCTCACACTGCGACTAGAGAGTGAAGGCAGACTACCCCACTAGCTTGTGTGCCAGATTGAAAGCAAAGAAAGACCTGCACACCCAAGCCTCGGTGTGGAATAGAGGCCAGGCACCCTCTGCCAGTGCCTGATAAACAATGAAAGCAATTTTAAAAAGGTAAGAAGATAAGAATGACATCAAAGTTAAAATACAGGCGCTACGAGGTAGCGTGCGTGCATGCAAGTGGCGCTCAGTGAAACGCTGCAGCCCAGGAACCCGGTGACGTTAAAGGAAAGTAAACTTGTGAGCGAGTAATACTTAAGATAGAAAGCAAAAGATTAGTGTTCTGCTTGAAGCTGTACCTCGAAATCCAAAGCATTGCCTGGACTGAGGGGCCTTAAGCTCCACCTGTGCCAATTCTCTCCCACTGTGACTAGAGAGTGAAGGGAGACTGCTCCACACGCTTGTGTGTCGGATTGAAAGCAAAGAAAGACCCGAACACCCAAGCCAAACCTCGGTGTGGAATAGAATCCAGGCACTCTATACGAGTGCCTGACATGCAAGGAAAACAATTTTAAAAAGGTTAGATTATAAATATAACATCAAAGTTACATTACAGTCGCTACGAGGTTGCGTGCGTGCATGTAAGTGGCGCCCAGTCAAACGCTGCAGCCCAGGAACCCGGTGACGTTAAGGGAAAGTAAACTCGTGAGCGAGAAGTACATAAAATAGAAAGCAAAAGATTGGCATACTGCTAGAAGCTGTACCTCGAAATTCCGGTCTGGTTTTGGAGTACACACGCCTTCTTGCCAAAGCACGTATCTGTCATGTGTGAATTACTTGGGCTGCAAATAACAAGAACAGGTCATTAACCATTTGGAGTTCAGCTTTAAGCAGAGAAAAGGCATTTGTTTTAAGGACTGGCTTTCCCTGGAGTGTCAAAAAGTTACTTACAATGTGTGAGCCATATTGTACCATTATGGGAAACCTTGTTTGGAATTATCTCATTAACAGTGCACATGGTTATTTTAATCAAGATATGTTGAAATGCAGGAATAAAAGCTGGAGCAGTCTTTGAACCTCAATGCTAAGTAAATGGGGAAAGGAAGCCTGGAAATTGCTGGGGGAACCAAACATTGAAATTCTTCCCAAGTGTTCCTTTCCCTGCCTGACAATTCGAATGCACACAAAGGACATGTATAATTAATTATTTTATTGCAGCTGGGGCTGGATCCCGAGATTGTATCAACACACCCTACTCCAAATGCCATGTAATGGGTCCCAAAACTTACTTTCAAAGAGACTAACTCAGTCCATCATCATCAAAAATGGATTAGCCTTTGAAGGGTAACAGATAAGGTCACTGACATTTAGATGCATGGCACTAGCAATCTCTTTCAGATTAGCCAAGATGAAAGGTCATTGAAGATATCCATAATAAAAGCCTATGACGTTTTGATTGTGTTGATATGGAAAGGAAATATTTAGGCCATGCATTGTCTCTGACCTCTTGCGGAGAACTGCTGTCACGACTCGCTCCCTTTGCTCCCGTTCCCACCACTTGGGGGCATGATTTGGGGTTTATTCCCTACTGGACCTTTCCTCCGAACCTTATGCTACAGTGCTGTGATGAATTGGGAGCGCTAAATCCCTATTTTCCAAGCTACTTCCCTTCCGGATCCATTCCAGGTTTTTGGCAGCCAGCATGCTTCTTTAACCAAATGACTATGCTTCCCAGAATGCCTGGACCACTGCTCCACCTCCACCCTTGCAGGACAAGGTTGGGTGGAGGATAGGCAACACCTGTGGCTGCAGGTGCAGCAATCAGCACACCTGAGGCGTGTGCTCGTTAAGCAGCTTTAAAAGCCTCAGTCTTACTTCAGTCCAGCGCTGGTCATCGTTTGCAGTGTTCCTGTTGTGACTAGTCCCTTGTTCCTTGTTCCTTGCCTTTGTACCTAGTTCCTAGTTCCTGTTTTCTTGTTCCTCCGCCCTGAATCTCGGATTCATGCGCTAATTGATTTCTGCTCCCTTGATTACCTTTTTGTCTTCCTCTGTTTGCAGGCAGCATTTCTCAGTGCTTTCCCCTTTTAGATGCAGCCCAGTTTGTCTGTGTTCTATATTTCTTTGACTCCGTCCTTTGCTGCTGTAAACCCGTATGCCTTAGCCTTCCTCTTAGATTAGCTTCCTGTCTTTTCCTTGGAGGGGTAGGGAGAAGTTTGCATTGGTTATTTCGTTTTTCCCTGCTCCTGATCCTTACTTTCTATTGGGATCCATTCCATGTTTTCCATTGCACTTCTGCATTTATTTCCCATTTGATTATTAGGTGTGGTGTGCGGTTGTAGCTAGCTCCTGTGTGAATGCTTATGTTTTCCTCACTAATTTGTAATCACTATTCCAACTTAGGTATTTAGTTTTCCTCCCATTGCTGTTCTAGCCTTTCTGGGTCCCAGTTTCATCAACAGGATTCGTGGGCTAGCTGACATTCAAGAGGTTTATCTCGTCCTCGTGAGTACAGTTCTTTAGTTCCCTTATTTAATACCATCAAGATTTTTAGTTCACAGATCCTGTCATTGCTTGCCCTCCACGTGGGTCTAGCGCTGTCAGTACCTGTAACAGCAATTGGGGGTAAGGCGCTTGCCGACTTTCCTCGCGGTCAGGTGCTTACCCCACATCCCTTTTCATATATTGGTTTTGATGTCACACTCTATTTGCACTCCTGGGTTCTAGCATACATGAGTCGTTGTTCCTGTGTGCACGTAGTTTAATTCGAAGCTATTCACTGTGTGATTTAGTGCACATTTCCCTTGCCATATTCGCTGCCTTTGTACTCGCCTGACTAATCCTGACAACTGCATCAACAAAAAACTGCACACCAAAGAAATAAATGTATATAAAATGTAGAGAATAATACTTAAAAGGTATCCAAATGAAATTGAGGTGCATTGCCATGCAAGCATCACATTGATCTGAATTTGGGATATGTTATAGATAAAAGTAATATAAAAGTAATACCTATGAGATTGTGTAATAACCGCTATGTCATCATTTTAAGAAGTACCTTAATTTGCAAAAAACTGTTAAACCACCAAAAATGATCAGAATTCAATATCTCAAAATGTTTGCCTTGAATCTAAAAATATGTTTTATCAAGTGTAGCACGAGGCGGACAACTGATAATTTATCAACATATGCCATTTTATTGTTAAAAGAAATTTGATCAAAATGCCTCATTATCCCTACTCTGCCAAGCATTTCCCTGCCTAAGCAAAGAGGAAACACTCCAACACAGGATAACTACCCCTCACACTAAGCAACAAATACACAAAGAAGATATATATCAGTCTCTGAATAACCTTCTAATGTCCTGGGTGAAAAGTTCCATTGATCGCTAATCTCTTCTCCTTGGGGAAATATCGACTTTCCACCAAATATCACCAATGGTAATCCCAGCCATGATGCTTAGTCGCCTCTTCAAGAAGGCTTGCCACATTTGAAAAGAAATGTAACATCCACAACTGTCAGGGATACACAGTTCTTGGCTAACAGTATTTTCTTAGTTACAGTTTTAGAATTCACAATGGTATATTTGTCAGGATGACTTCAGTGTTCCTACTTCCACTTTAGAAACTTCACTTTTACCTGATTTATTATGAGAACAGTCACCTTTGTCTCACAGTACTCCACTTTGTTTAGACCACTGCAATGGAAAAGAAGTACCGGGTCCCGAAACCGCTCCCCTGTGCCTCAGGGCCCAGCCAACGCCAGACTCGGTCGTCTCGGTCGTCTCGGCGGCGGCGAAGAAGAAAGCGGCGGGGTCAGGAGCCTCGACGTCTAATTCCCCGCCGGATGGCGAGGGAAAGAAGTTGGACGCCATGGGGCAGCGGGTCATTTCGTCGGCGGCGATGACGATCAAAGTGGCCAACGCCCTGGCGATTGTGGCCTGTTACGACAGGGAGCTCCGGTTTAAGCTGGCCCCCATATTGGACTTCCTGCCAGACGACAAGAGGTCCGAGGCCCTGGAAATACTGCAAGAGGGCGAGGTGGCGTCGGACCACGCCATAACGGTGGCAACCGATATTGCCGATACCGGGTTTCGCCAGCTGGGCAACGGTGTTTGCCTACGACGACGGGGTTGGCTCCGGGCGACCGACTTCCGTCAGGGCGTCCAGACCAGGGTGTTGGACATGCCGTTCGACGGCAGCAACTTGTTCGGGAAGGCGGTGGTCGAATCCCTCCAAGCCATAAAAACGGACACGGAGACGGCCCGCGCCCTAGGAGCCCTTCAGCAACGACGGCCCTTTCAGAGCTCCAGAGGCAGACAGGGTGCCTCCAAGGGATCCAGCGGTGGCTCGTCGTCCTACCGCCAGGCGGCACGCTCCTCGTCTCAGGAGGCCTACAGGGGTCGCGGCAAGCAGGGAGCACCTCGCCGCCGTCGGCAAGGTGGCCAGGACGGCAAGGCCACCACCTCCAAGCAGGACTGAACCGCCCGTGGTCTCGGGCCCACACCGAAGCACCCCGGTGGGAGGCCGGTTGACGGATTTCGTCGGCATGTGGAAGTCCATCTCCACCGACTGTTGGGTGCTGGATACCCTGGCAAGAGGACACTCTATCGAATTCCTGAAGAAGTGCCGTCACGTTCCACCTGTGGCCAGGAAGGAAAATCACGTCCCGCAACTGCTGTTGGAAGTACGGGCGATGCTCAGGAAAGGCGCCATCGAGCTTGTCCCGAAGAGGCTCCGGGGCTCCGGGGTGTACTCAAGGTACTTCCTCGTCAGGAAGAAGACGGGCGGCTGGCGCCCCATCCTGGACCTTCATCGTTTGAACAAATACATCAGATCACAAAAGTTCAGGATGGTCACCCTCCAGCACGTACTGGGACAGCTGGAGGAAGGCGACTTTCTATCGTCGTTGGACCTGGAGGATGCATACTTCCACGTTCCCATCCTCAAGTCACTGAAGGTTCCTCAGGTTCGTCGTCCAGGGACGCCACTACCAATTCAGAGCACTGCCGTTCGGATTGAAGTCGGCCCCCAGGGTCTTTACCAAGTGCCTAGCACCAGTGGCGGCGCGGCTGCCCCTGCAGGGGATTCACGTCTACCCCTACCTGGACGACTGGCTCATCCGCTCAAGGACGAGGGAACTCGCCGTCGAACACACTGCGAGGAATGTCCAGCTACTCACAGACCTGGGATTCGCCATAAACTACCCAAAGTCCCACCTGGTTCCGTCGCAGGTGGCCCTGTTTCTGGGAGCGAAGCTCGATACAGTGAGGCGCCTGGTGGCCCCGTCGGAAGAACGGACGAAGACCATTCTAGGCAAAGTGCAGCGCCTGCTAGCCACGGACGTGGCCAGGGTGAGGTCCATCAAGTCCCTCCTGGGGATGATGTCCTCTTGCATCTACCGGGTGCGCCTCTGCAGACTACGGATGCGCCCTCTTCAAGAATTTCTCGACGCCCGTTGGATGCAGGCGACGGGCACCTTCGAAGACAGGGTCCCCCTCAACGAGGTGTTCTGGCGGGCGATTCAGTGGTGGGGCGTTCGAGCGCACCTCACGGTGGGCAAGGATTTTCAGACGCCGGCGTACCAGGAGACGGTGACGGCGGACGCCGCCCTGGAAGGTTGGGGTGCCCACACCGGAGATCTCCACGCAAGAGGCCTCTGGCTCCCCGAGGAGAGGCTCCTGCACATCAACGTCCTGGAACTCAGAGCCGTGTTCTGGGCTCTCAAATCGTTCCTCCCGTTGCTCAAGGGCAAGGTGGTGCGGATCTTCACGGACAACACCACGACAATGTTTTACATACGGAAGCAGGGAGGCACCAGATCCCCAGCCCTATCCAAGGAGGCACAGGATCTGTGGCACTGGGCGGTCGCCCAGGGGATGTTCCTGGTTCCCTTCCACCTGGCAGGAGAAAGCAACACCATTGCCGACTCGCTCAGTAGGGAGCTGCGCGCGTGTAACGAGTGGGAACTGCGCCAGGATCAGGTGGATCAACTCTTCTGACGATGGGGTAAACCCCAAATCGACCTGTTCGCAACAGCGACGAACTCGAAGTGCAAGAGGTTCGCTAGCAGGTTTCCCAGCCGAGAAGCATGGGCGATGCGTTCTCGTTCCCCTGGGACGGCCTATACCTGTATGCGTTCCCTCCGTTGCCGTTGCTGCTTTGACTCATCAGCCAGCTCAAGAGGTCCCGGTGCAGGATGATCCTCGTTGCACCGGCGTGGCCGATGCAGATCTGGTTCCCGGACCTTCTGGACTTGTCAATGTCCCCTCCCATCAAGCTGTTGGCGGACGCGGACCACCTCTCCAGAGAAGGAGGCGCCATCTTCCACCACGACCCGGCATTGCTGAACCTGCAGGCTTGGCTCCTGCATCGCTAGAGTTTGGAGGTTACGATATACCGGCCGATTGCAGAGAGGTTCTTGCAAAGGCCAGGGCGTCCTCGACTCTCAAATGCTACGGTCATAAGTGGAAGAGGTTCTCTATCTGGGGCCGAGCACAGAAGATAAACCCCCTACGGATTACAGCCCCTGAAGTGCTGCTGTACCTGCTATCGCTGGCAAAGGCTGGGCTAGCCCATGCCTCCATTAAGATTCATCTGGCGGCGAACTCCAGATATACCAGAACCACAGGACGGACGTCCCTGTGGTCCCATCGACTGGTAAAAGAGTTTATGAAAGGACTGTTCCTGTCGTTCCTGCCAGTGAAGGCCCCGGCCCCCGCGTGCGAACTTAACGTGGTGCTGACCAGGCTCATGGGGCCCCCATTCAAGCCGATGCACTCCGCACCGATGAAGTTTGTGTCGTGGAAGACTGCATTCCTGGTGGCCATTACCTCCGCACGACGAGTGGGAGAGATCCAGGCCCTATCCTGCAAAGCACCGTACTTGACTTTCCGTGCCTCGAGGGTGGTGCTTAGGACGCACCCCTCCTTTATGCCCAAGGTGCCGTCGGACTTCCATCTTAATGAGCCCTTGGTGTTACCTGTTTTCTTCCCTTCTCCTTCGTCGCCGGCTGAGAGGACTTTGCACTCGCTGGATGTGGCTAGAGCGCTGAAGTTCTACGTGGACCGCACGAAGAGTTTCCGGAGGACATCACAGCTGTTCGTGAACTTTGGACCTGTGAATCAAGGGAAGGCTCTCTCGAAGTCTTCTATTTCCAGATGGCTCTCCGGCTGCATCATGCACTGCCACCGGTTGGCTAACCGACCGCTGCCAGGCCGTCCGAGAGCCCATTCGACCAGAGCGATCGCTGCTACTAAGGCGTTCTTATCTGGTGTGCCCCTGCTGGACATATGCAGGGCTGCTACGTGGAGGTCGACGCACACCTTCACGAGATTCTACTGCGTCGATCGGGATTCCAGGGAGGAGTCCAGGGTCGGCCAAGCAGTGCTGCGCAACCTGTTCGCTTAAGGTGAGCCTGGTGAGGAGGTAAGAGATGCTTAATGTTGAGTTTTTTGTATTGCTTAATGTTGAGCCTTTTGCCACCCCCCGTGATTGTGCATGTGTGTACTGCTATTTATTCTTATATTCATGAGCATGTGAATCCATGCCAGACCCCATGCTGGAGAAGGAACAAGTTACTTACCTGTAACTGTTGTTCTCCAGCATGGGTCTGGCATGGATTCACATGCGAACCCTCCCGCCTACCCCTCCGCGGCTCTTCACTTGGTCATACTGCCTCTTCACGTGCTACCAAATCTGAAGATGGCTGCCAGAGGCGGGGCTTAGGTAGAGGGCAGTCATTGGCTGTGGTCAGTATGACGCAGAGATCAGTGATTGGTTACTACTACGAAAGACAGATCAGAATCGAAACTGATACTGATTTTTTCTTTACCGAGGATTCCCAGCCTGACGACGGGGAGTATTCATGAACATGTGAATCCATGCCAGACCCATGCTGGAGAACAACAGTTACAGGTAAGTAACTTGTTCCTTACTGTTAATTTGGGGAGACTCTTGGCTTGGGCAATGCTTGTTCTCTTCAACAGCAAATACACTTACCTTCTTATAAATCAAAGGTATGCCTCGTTAAAGTAAATTAAGTTAAATCTTTCTTTAGAAATCACAATTAGGCACATGCAACCACTTCTTAATGTTGTTTTTAAAGTTGAAAGATTGAGATTGAATTGTATTCCCGTGTGAAAGTGAAAGATAGAATTCAGTCCTCTTTTGGGAAACGCAATTAGGCACACATGAACACTCCTTGATGTAGTATTCACAAGATTAAGGTTTTAACAATTGTATTATCAAGGATGGGTATTCAGTAATGGTCTTTACAATGTTCACTCACCTTATTTAGTGACACACGACCACTCCTTCAGGCAGTAACAGTCTTTGAAAGATTGAAAAATGGGTTTGAACAGCGCTAGTAAAATGCTAGTAAAATGACTCACATTTTATGCGGGTGCTACCTTTCCATTGTTCAGGTATTGAACAGGGAACTGGATACTGTTGCTGGCAGCGCTCGGACAAGGTGTTTGAACACTGTTTTTTCACTCACCAGCTTTGACACCCTCTCTGTAGGTTGCACTGCTTCAATGTCTTCCGCCACAACTTCTACTGCTTCTGGCTTCTTGGGGACCCAAACCCTTCCGATATGAAGGTGCCTCCGGTCTAGCCACACGTTTCTGGAGCCTCTTGGTCATGAGAGCCACGGCTTGATAACTGCTCCTCGCATCGTTCTCCAGCATGGTCTCTGCACAGCAACCCTGGCAATCAGGCTCACATGGGATAAGCCAACTCTCCTGCACGTCTTCCACTGTGCTGCCTTTGCACTTCAGAGTTTGGGGGAACAGGACCCGCTCAGATCAAGCAGGTGAAATATGCTGTCTCCACGTTCCGGTGTCCCTCTTGTTCTCCCACTTCTGCTTGGTTTGCCAGCCTTGTGCCTTCTTCCTTCTGCTGCTACTCACATTGCAGTCACAGTTCCAGCTCCTTCCAGTTGCCTGCACCTGAGGGGGGCTTTTATGCCTCCCAGATTCCTTCAGGTGTTGGCTGTGAGACTTAATTGCCTTACTACTGTTAGAGCATCCATCTTCAGCCCTCTTCCTCGACCCAGTACTTCTGGGATTATGGGATTCAGGGGAAAGTTAAACAGAGGGGTTTCCCGGTGGTCCTGGTCTGTTTCCTCTAACCCCCATCCTCCCACAGTACCCCACCTCCAGGGTCAGATCAGGACACGTCTGTCTTTCCCTGGCCACATGAGGAGGGTCCCAGACCAGGTTTCTGGGAGGAAGCATCACTGATTCCTCACACAAGGTAGCACAGATGAGTCAGAAATTAAAGCAAATAAACGGTTATCTTTTCTCAGTAAGTAGGGCTTTTCCCCCCATCCTTGCTACTGGAAAGCCACACCTCTAACCAGCCAGAGATGGAGTTAGAGAGAAATATATTGGCAAACACATCTTCCAGAGATATATATATATGATGAGAGGAACTACCGTCCCTGACTCCCCATTGTGTATTGGTACCTTTTTCCTTAACCCAATGACTATCGGCCTTTGTCCTGGCTAGGTCTCTTTATCTACTCCCTCAGGTGATTCCCAGAAAACTAACTGCCAGCATGCACCAGACATAATGGATCATGGTTTCCAGGAGGCAGGACCATCTAGAAAACTACAAGTAGCACAATGTACCTCCGACTAACGGGCAAGACCCTGTCTGGAACAGGTGGAACGTACTGGTTACTCAAGTGAAAATGTATTATGCTCCCCATTCAAGAGCTAAATGGCAGACCACACACCTGCCTCGACGTCCTTGGCATACTTCAGGGGAGTGGCAGTTATCATGGTTTTATAACACGGCACACTCCCACCAGGGACTCCTTCCCCTGACAATGAATGAGGCACACAATGAAAAAGCTTTTTATCTTTAATAAACCACGGGTTCTTTTATTTGAGTAGGCCCCAACCGTTCTCGCACCCAACCTTCACAAACACCCTGTGTCACAATTGACTAGGAACCACGCCGATGTGTATCAATAAGATATTTATAAATGTATCGTTTAATGAAAAGAGAAAAAAATAAAACAATTTTACAACAGCCACCAATGTAGTGGCAATACAAATGCAATGATTCCTACAAAACAATTGGTTCAGAAATCCTAACACAGTTCACACAGATCTTTAAGGACAGCACAGGAAAAATAGTTTTAAAACAAATGATAGCACCAAGGTTAAGCACTCCCCTTGCAACACTCACCCCCAAACATCAGCTAACTTAATTCTCTTTAAATGGAAGGCAGTGGCAAGGAGTAAGGATAGAGGGAGAGAAGTCGTATTTGGAATAAAGCCCACGACCCCAATATGGGAAGCCAGAAAAGAAAGTGAAAACCTATTTTTGGAGCAAAACGGCAGAATCTGATTTTGCTTATTCCTTGCACGGTACTCACAACTGCTAGGAACAGCATAAAAGGACATTTGTGTTGCTACACTTGAGGAGATGGGGCAGCTTAGAGACTACTAATCAGCACACCAGGGCAAAGTGGAAGCAAGGTCGGAAATCGATTTTGGGGAGAAAGCAAATGCAAAAGAAAAATACACACAGCAAATGGAAATTATTTTTACACGGGATTGGCAATGACAGGTTGCTAAGGAAATGGGCTTAGCTTTCAAAATCGGAAAAATTGTTTTTTAAGGACATGGACAGAGGCAAATAACAGATAGGATTCTAGGCAAAAAGGAATTGCTCTCAATGGGACTACGTTTTTTTTTTTTATTTTTAAATGGAAAGATGCAAGTTAGGAGTTAGTGGGGTAATGTACACAATACACAGGTAACTTCGGTTTTCAGTTATAAGGAGACTTATTCTGTTGAGGCTATACTTTAATGACTATAGTTAATAAAAACACTCAACAAATTGTTCATTTCGAATGGCAACAATATTCAACGTGAATTTCAATGGGGGAATTAATTGATTTATTTCAAAATGATACCATGGACTTATACAGACAACTGAAAGATTTATCAAAGGAATATGCTAACATACACAGGCTAATACAGATTCTACTATGGAAGATGAAAGAATTATACTGGCAATTTGGGGCTTTCAATGGGATTTTCAATAGGATTTCAATAGGGTTTTGTTGCAAAAACGAAACTATTATGCAATTTGGGGCTGTGGTTATGTGCTACTTACCAAGTAAGCCTTGGTTAGGGATTCAGGACAGCCAGCTGGATCTCAGGGCACCCTGGATAGCTGAGCAAGGGGTCTGGTCTCTGCACTCTCTTGGATGGGATCAGCTACCTCCTCCCAGTCCTCGTTCTCCTGTCTCTCCCTCCCTCTGTCTAATACAGCCCCCCTTATATAGCCCAGATGACATCATTAATTTTACAATCTGGGGGAAGTACTCTAGAATTACTCCTACACTGGATAGGACCATTTCCCATTCCTCTCTCCTCCCCTGGCATAATTGGTTTAAGGGGGAGAGCACCATCTGTCTGTTTGGCATTTATTACAGTTCTTTGTTCTCTTGGCCACTTTTTGACAAAACCCAGTTATGTTCCATAACTTCATATTCCTACTAACCCCTGACATATGCATTAGAGATGTGGTTTGAGCGGGTCATAGGGAATTAGGTAAGCCGATCGCCAGCCCCGTGCGAGGTATCATGGCCCCTCTGCACCTTTTTGTCCTTTTCATGAAATGCATAACAGTTATAACTCTGCAAATGAATAAGTATATTCATACTCTCATTTTCCATCTTTCTACCAATTTTCATATTGTTCCATTCATAGATCGGCCAGAAACAAGTTTTTACTGGCCATTTTAGTCCACAAAGTCATAGGAACATGCGCTTAGTCTCTTCAGAACCCCCTGGAAATCACATGGAAAAATATCATAAAACAAAATTATTTCTTATTCTGAGTGCTAGGAAAAAATGCCTAAAAGGAATCAATCCTTTAATGTCAATTTGGAGGTTTTGTCACATATGGGAGGGCGGTGCTTAATCTCCCACAGTCAAATGTCTCCCCCTGGCTCAGCTTGCAACAAAAGACTTTTATTACACCCTTTGAAGTTTGTCAGTTTGTCCTTGAGAGCGGTGCAGAAGGAACTCGCATATCTTGGTCAAACTCTGGCTACGCTTGCGCTCTGTCCTCCCCGCAAATACTGCCTTCTAGTCTGGCAGAGCAGAGGATCATCACGCCCTCAGCCACATCACATGTCATTGCGGAATGGTTCACTTATTGATCCGACTTCCAGTGGGAGGCAAGGCATTCAAAACTGGTTTTACTGGTATTCTGAGCCTTTTTACAAGGTGACTGAAATCTTGTGGGGACAAACATAATGTACATTGTGTATCCAACCCCCCACCCACACATATTCACTGATGTTTCTGTGCAAGGAAAAGCCATTGTTTCACATTGCCTTTTAAACGTCTTTTTCTGATTTTCCTTCACACGTGTTCAAGCCGTATTTCATCTAATGTTTGAAATGCGGTTCTGTAGGTCATGGGATTTACTTTTAATTTGTCCTTTTGAGTGGGTTTGCATTTACTGGTGGTCCGTTGACACGGAGGGTTACTGCACAGGGTTCTTTGATTTGACACAGAATAAAAGAAAAAGCCAAGCCGTTTTTCATTTGCAGTGTTTTAGGGTGCTGCTGTTCACATGAAATGGAAAACAAAAGCTGTCGGGTTGCAATGTACAAATCCTTTCCCCTCCTGTGAATTAACAGTAAGACGAGGTCGTTTTTGAATGAAGGGCATACCTTTTGTTATTCAGATGCACGAAAAGCAACTGCAGAGCCTTTCTGAATGAAGGATATAACTTCTTATTATTCAGATGAAAAAAAAAACAAACGCAGAGCCGTTTTGAATGCAGGGCACGCCAAACATGTGCCTGGGAAAGCAAAGCACAGCCATGTTTCGATGTTTCGTGGCAATGTTTAAATGCAGTTTTTAGGTGACAGGTATTGCTGCTTAGGGCCTGTAAATGCACCCCACACAGTGGTGGATCTAGAACTAGCAACCCATAACTCATCTCTAGGGGACACATGGGAGCCACCCCATGCGTTAGTGGACATTAACTTACTTGATACAGTAGAGAATTCAGAAATAAACTACCCCAGTGACAGCATGGCTGGCTGGTAAGAAATGGAGATTTTAAAAGGAGTGGGGCAAAAGAGCCTTATGAAGATTTCCTGGTGAAATCCCAGCCCACAAGGGGAGGATTTGGGAGTAGTTCAGACAGCGATTGGCCCATGGAAGCAGCTGCTTGGGTATCCAATTGAATGTAGGGAGAACCAGACAGGAAGTTGAAGGATATAAAAGGCAAGCATAGTGAGTATGCAATGGGAGATGTTTGGTTGAGGTTCGAGGAAGTCCAAGAGACCAGAGTGTGCAGCAGGTGGACGAAGACTTGAAGGATGCTTTTGCTGTCTTTGGGGAGAGTGATGGTAATGTGTTGTAATTACGGTGGTGAGACGAACTTGGCTTTTAGCGAGTGAGTTTGCAAATTAGTGATTGAATGTAATTTTGGAAGGAGAGCAGGTGGGGTTGAGCATGACTGAGATAGAGGGAAGCAGAGAGAGAGACAGAAGTAAGATCAGGAAAGTTAAGTGGGAGTGGTGATGGGAGGGGTAAAAGTTAGACCATGAGACAGTGCAGAGAGAAGGGGAGAGAAGCAAGAGGGTAGTGGAGAGTAGAGGTAGGGGTAGTGTGGGAGTAGTACGATTTGGAGGGAAGCGGATGAGATCACGAGGAAAGTGGATGGTGGAGAAAGGAGAAGGGGCGAAAGATTGATGAGACCAGAAGACATTAAGGGTCACCTGGCTTTAGAGAGTCTGTACTGTCAGCAGACCTGTTTAAGTAGGGTGATGGGAACCCCCTTTAAGAAGAAGGGGACTCCCCAGCCTGTTGAGCCCAATTTTCTATCTTTTGTATTTTCTTATGATAAAAATTGAAAACGTATCTTATCTGTTGTCACGTGGCTTGTTGAGAAAATTGTCACATTTTACAATCGCAGTATTATCATAAATTGTGTGCACAACTTACTGAAAGTGATTTACAGTGGAAATGCCAGCATATAGTGTGGGTGTAGCATCATGAGTGATTTACTGTACATTGGCAATACTGACCTATATTGGTGGAGCAGCATGGAAGTGATTTACAGTGTCAACGCTGGTGTATATATTGTGGGTGCAGCCTCATTCAAAATGTGCAGCGTCAATATCGATGTATGTTGTGTGTGTGTGTGCGCGCCACGATGAAGGTGATTTACAGTGCCAATGCCTGGATGCAGCCACAACAAAGTGGTTTACAGTGGTGGTGCTGCTTTATATTGTAGGTTTAGCACCATCAAATGGATTTACAATGGCAGTGCTGATATTTGTGAACACAGGTATCAAGAAAATGTTCTTGTTTACTGTTTGGGACCTTGCATATATTGGAATTTTACCATCTCTTACCCTACCAACCAATTTATATCGTACCGCTTATTCGCAAGGTGATAGCAGAAAACTGGCCCTTTTTTGCTACAACTGAGAATGAAGTCTCAGGTGTGTGGGGAAAAGGTAAGAACTCATAAAGGGACGTGCACAGAAATGTTCCCCTTAAAAAAAATTCGCTCTGGCTAGGATCACTCTAAGTAAGCCAGCTTACAAAAGAACTCAGATTTTGTGGTTCAGATTTTATGGTTCTACAGCAGATACCTGCCAACACGCCCTGTGCAATTCGTGAAATAGTCCTGTTTGTAGTTGCATTCTGGGACTTGCAGTCCTTGGTTGATGATGGGGAAGGAGGATAGCAAAAGTACAAGTCCAAAAATGCAAGAAAATGAATGCTGACAGTTAAGCCACTAGACTGAATGGATAGTATTATTTTTTAAACTACTTGGCAGCACTAAACAACTGACACAAAATTCATTAAAAAAAACATTGTAAAAACATCTGTTGGTCGAATGTTTGTGAATGATTGGAGGGGTTCGGTGGGGTTGCTGTCTGGGGGATACATGAGACCTAAAATCAAAATCATGTCCTGGACTTGCAGTTGCCCACTGGACAAAGGAGGTTGAACAGCATCTCTTGTCCACCCGTCTTGGTACATGACATACCCTGTAGTTTGTTCTGGCTCGCATTCGATCCTTACATGAATCATGGCAACCTTAAATAGCAGGGGATCTGCTTGAGGGTAAACCTGATATTGCTACCATGTAATCACTCAAGGCCAGGGCGCAGGGGTGCTGCTAGGTCTGGGAAAGATCCGGGGCTAAGCTAACCTCAGGACTGTCGGGACTGGGGGCTAGCTTCCTTTTGGTTATAGCCCTTGAGCTTCTATCCGGGGCCACAACAAAAAGACACAGAGCTATAGCCCCCTCAGCCACGCCCTAGCGGCGCCTCTGCCAGGGCGGTTTCTAGGCAAACTAGCTACCAGGGTGAAACTCTAGACGGCCTGTAGCAAAATCCTCCACGTTGAAGTCCTGCCCCAATATTATAAAAGCATTGCAATATAAACACAATCTGTTATTAATTTATAATGAAAGTACTTAAATGCAATAGGTAGAAGTAGATGTTGCCGACAAGTTTTCACTTTAATTATTTCATGTATTTCATCGTTGTTTAAAGTGCACGCTCCTAGATGTTGCTGCCACGACTCCTTTTTTGCTAACCCCTAATGTATGTTTTGATAATTTTAGTCTCTGCTCAGTCCTTTGAGCACTGGCTGGTAAATCCTACCTTGTTCACCCATCACATGACACAGGATCGGGCAGTGCCAGTAAATTCCAGGAATGTGTCGTAATGAAAACGTTCATAGCTCAACAAGTTTTTTTTTCTCCAGATTACGTTTGTGGAAGCAGCCGTTCACCCTGACCTGCTGTTCATTGACTGGCTGGTGTGGCAACTTCCTGCATGCTAGCATTTGACCACCACTCTACCGACAGCGACAGGCAGCATGCCATAGTCTGAATAGATTGCTTTTAGGGATAAAAATATGCCGTATGCACATGAAGCCATGAAACAAATTACAAACGTGTAAATAGTTTTTTCAACGGTCCCACCCCAAACGGTTAATTCGCAAATGTTTGCCTTTCTTTTCATCTGTGAGGATGTTTACCTAGAGTAGCGTGCCGTCGTTCCCGTATCGCATGGTGTGATGCCACATATTCCTACTGACTGTCGAGAGTTCTGGTTCCACGAGCTGTCAAGCCCGCCGCCATTTGACACGCGTTCGCACTCTGCAGGCGCGAGGACTGGCATGTGCAAGAGGAGGTCAGGAGGCGCTCGACATTAGCGAAATGGCGGCAACTCGGAAAATATCCACGTAGGTAAAACAAATGACAGTGTTTATTGGGGAAGCTGGCCTAGCCTGACAGAGATCTTCACTCTGTGACTGAATGTAACCAAGCTAAAAAAATCCAAATCACGCATTTCTGGACCTATGCAATTGTTTCAGGCCTTGGTTCTTCTGTAAAAATGGTTCATATTTTAAAGATGGAATTGCATAGCTCTCAGCTCACATGCTTTTGGCCGATGTCCAGCTCCTTTCAATCAGTTGAATCACCCCGTAAGCCTCTATACGCACATTCACTTCAATTGGCTCTCACCAGCCAAAAACAAAACATTGTGTGTTCACCTGCCTTGGCGGCACAAAAGGTTGAGAACTATGGAATTCCTTCCAGGAATTGCACCTCACCACTGTCTAGTAATTATTGGGCTTTGTGGGGTTGTCCAAAAATGGTGCCGCTACTATGGTATTACTAGTTTACAGTTCTTAGAAACTTCGAGCTTGTGGCACAAAGGCTTTCCTTAAACACACTTGAAGCTTTTCAGGGAGGACTCTAACCGCTCCTTAGTACCTTCACTTCTTATTTCTGGTCGTATTGAGGGCTGGGACTTCTTCAAGCTCCACCAGAGTACGGGTACTCAATAACTTTGCCAAACGTCCCACACACATTAGTACTCGAAAGCCGTCCCACCTCAGCCTTCACCCATTGCCCTGTGAAATGTCAAATTGCATTAAAGCACAGCTGCTTGCCCTGAAGTTTCGCGTTGTGTCAACAAAGCATTACAATAAGGGACATTCAATGTTGCTAGCCCAGCTGAAGAAGGGCTATTGTCCATTAAGTGGTGTGAAGGGGGGTTAGGATTGGGGGGCCTTATAACAAATGGGAGGGGAAGCATGGCTTTGCATGCTGTGTGAAATAAAGATTGTAGCAGATGTTGTGTTGCATTTTATTTCACTGTGAATATAGTTTGAACCCCCATTTTCTTTCACTGTGATGTGGGATGCAATGCCGCCTGTAACTGTGACGAAATGCTCCTGAACAGATCATCTCACCCTGAAGCTGTAAGAAAAAGAAAACAAAGGGTGGGTGGGATAATACTCGCCTCCTTGTCTTTAATAGAATCTAAACCCCCTCTCATGCTAGTGAGGGGGATTAGCCATTCTACATCAAGACAGGAGGCTTCATATTATGCAAGTCTAAAGCCCTTGCATCACATTAATCCCAACATGATCAATGCACTAGTGATAAAACAAAATTGGATGCTTTGAAAGTGTGTCCTTAGATGCCATAGCACCCCTAACTGAAAGAGAACCAAAGGAGGATGTATCAACTCCTGTCTTCCGCATAACCTACTTAATCTATCTGGCTAAAGGGGCAGAAGACCCCGGCAAAGGGGGTTCCCAAAGCAATTAGCAGCTGAGAGGTATTAGGAGGCTAATAGCCTCTCTTCTTCAGCTCAAGACATTTTAAACACTGAATAACACAGAACCTAAAATCTTCTGGAAACTCTGAATAAGAAATGGAGGAATCTAAACACTTATATCTTCTGGGGAAAAAGAAAGTGACCCCCTGAGGAGTGAACATTTTATTGCCCATATCCAATGCTCTGATATTAGAAAACCTCTTAACAGAAACAAGGCCTAACATGGATAACTTGGAAAAACAGTTAAGTGACCCCTGAACTTAGGTTGTTTGGGCAGGATCGTACCCCATTTTAATTAAGGGAAATGATATGGTTGCCTGAGCCAGATATGAAGGAGCACCCTAGGATGATGATGCAGGGGTTGGAAATGTGGCGTTGAGCGTGTTGGATGATGGAGGACGCATTCCCGTGCTCCCCGCAAGTACCGCTGGTTGCTTTAGCAGGAGGGGATAAGTAGCTGAGGGTGATTATCAAAACCTACTGGGAATCGGTGGGGCTGGTAAGGTCAGGGGACATCTGGCAAGAGGGGACCATTGGAGATTTTGAAGAACTTGGGGAGGAGGCGGGATTACATACTGGTCAATATGTTACATACCATAGGATGGTTCAGAAAATTCGGAAAACGTGGCCTGAAACAGTATTGGCAGAGGAACCAGATGCTACTGTGGGGGCAATATATGACATATCGGAAGGGGGCATGAGATTTCTAGATTGTATGAGATGGTGATGACCAAGGTTGGGAAGGAATTGGCACATTTGAGACTGGATTGGGAAGAGGAGGTGGGGGCCCCAATGGGAGATGGGATATGGGAACGCGCCCTGGGATATCACAAGAAAGTGTCAAGAAACGCCAGACTTAAACAAATACAGCTGTATATAACCCATAGAGCATACATGGCCCCTCTGAGGATATCCAAGTTCCGAAATGCTGGGCGACAGGCGTGCCCTAAGTGCGACATGGAAAATGCTGACATGACGCACATGTTTTGTTCATGCCCAGTAATCAAATGTTTCTGGGGTGAAGTGGCACAAAAATTAGCGACAAAGGGGGTCACGCTCGTCATAGATACGGTCTGGGCTTGGTTGCTGGGAGGGTTCCCCAGACCACGGAAGCTTAAACATGTTTAGAAACTGAAAGACTTGGCATACATGCTAGCAAAACGGAGGATTGCCATGGGATGGAAGAAGTGCCACAAGCCACGGGTGGAGGTATGGTGGAAGGAGTTACAGAAATGGGCAGAGGCCGAAACGATAGTATGGCAGGAGGCGAGCAACATGAATGCGGAGGAAGAAGTGGGTACCCTGATGGCATGGAAATTATTAATAGCGGAACTGTTCGGATCTATATCGGACCCAACCGAATCCGAGGATAGTGAGACCCGGCCACATGTAGCAGATACTGAATGCGAAGTACAAATAGGCTCATAATGGAGGGTGGGACTATGGGAGCAGTGGCAAAAATGGAAATGCAAATGGTGTTTAATGGAATTGTTGTAAACTGCACTGCGTGTTGGGTTTGTTTGTATTGTTGTTTGGTTTGAATAAAATTAATAAAAATTAAAATAAAAAAAACTTGGAAAAACAGTTGTAGCAAAGACAAACCTTCATTAGAAAGGACAAAAACTGACAAATCCAATACCATATAAATGTCCCATAGAAGAAAAATACCTAGCTTTAGGTGGGACCCTAGTGCGAATGGACTTGAGGGCCCTGCACACCAAGGAGTGCCTATCCACTGGCTCACCCTTAACAACATGTCCCGCTGAGATAGTAGGTGTTAAATGCATTCCTAGACATGTAAATGTTGTCCTTTCTAAACAACTCCACCAGAAGTTAACTATCTCTACTGTAAGGGAAGAAACGGGACCGAAATGTTGAGCCTCACACCAACTAAACCAGCCGTTCCAAGCTGAAGGGTACCTTGACTTATTAGAGGCTGCCCCGAAAGTCCTTGATGACAGGTAGAGTTCTGGAATTTCCCCCAAGAGGAGCTCTAGGAGACGGGTCCGTAGTGGACGGGGAGTTTCCACTCCTGTATGCGTTTCCTCGTCATTCCTTCTGTGATCAGGAGGTTGAGAAAGTTTGGGAAATCCATGATCCTAATTTCTCTGGATTGGACCAGGAGGACGTGGTACTTGGACCTTCTGTACTTGTCCATCTGCCCTCCAATACGTCTTCCACAAAGAGAGGATCTTCTCTCGCAAGAGCAAGGTCGGGTTATCCATCCAGTGTTCAAGACACTCAGCCTTCACATATGGTTTCTGAAAGGCTGAGATACAAGTATTGGGGCCTCCCGGATGACGTAATGGAGATTTTGTTTCAGCCAGACGACCAGCAACAAAATCATTGTACTGTTGCTTTTCCAATGTGACACGCCTGTGGTGCTTTCTTTTCTATTACACATATCCAATATAGAGCTCCAGATTGGAACTATAAAGGGATACCTGGCAGCGCTTTCCATTTTTAAGCGCTCCTTAGAAGAGGATTGCTATTTTAAAATCCCCTTGATTGTACAATTTCTGAAGGGACTTACACATGGATACCCTCCAGTTCAATTTAATGTACCTGTTTGATACCTAAACCTTGTATTAAAAATCTTGACATGTATCCCATTTCAGCCTTTACATTCATGCCTTTTAAGGCTCCTGACATTGAAAACGGTCTTACTTATCGCAATAGCATCAGCCCGCAGGGTAAGTGAGTTCTTCCTTTAGTTAGGCAGGACTTTTTGCTAAAGGTATCCTCCATTCAGTCCATGATTAAATTGATTGATACTCCCACCTCCAAATTGTTACTGCTTTGGGAGTCTATCATAAGACGAGGAATACGTGGGAGGACACAATCTATTCGAAGAACAAGTTACTTGCCCTGGTAACGTTCTTTCGATTGGATGTTGCTCCCAAGTATTTCTCATCGCCCCTCCCAGCCTACCCCACTGTACAATTTGCGTGTATTACACTCTACGCTTTCTGAGAGCCTACAGTCTTGGGTACGCCTGGTTAATTCCTCTTAGAAGGGGAAAGGAAAAACAGAACTGAAGCCAGCGGGCGCTGCATGTGTTATTTATGCTGAGGATGACGTTGACCATCGACGGAGGCCCTCGAGGGACATCGACGCGACAACACCACATAAAGCGCTCTCTGTCGAATTTATTTTTCCGAAGCAGCAGAGCTGGAGAGATAAATTTTCATAAGATGAGGAACACGTGGGAGGAACATCCAATCAAAAGAACGTTACCAGGGTAAGTAACTTGTTCTTCTCTTTCCTCTCAGTTCTCCCACCTCTTTTAATTTAGTTTTCTCTGCAAACCTTTATATGCCATTCTCAAATGCTCTTGTGATAGAATAATTGTTAATTATCACTTGTTTTTTGGAATGCTGATCATTGCTATGATATTTAAATGAATGCACACTAATGGAACATGAACTTTTATTTGTGTCCTTTCACAAATTGGCATTGCTCATTTCGGGTGACATGCTCAACTGGGAAATTGTATTGTTACATAGTGCTTACCATAGCTTTGAGAATGACTCAGGTGGGTCGAAACAGGTGTTGGTTACAGAATTAAATTTGTTTCACATAACGTATTGGCGTATGGTTATTCAATTGAATACCTATAGGGATTACTGTTGGAAAAGCACCTTCACCCAGTGCACGTGTGATAGGGGTTCCTCCAGGGGAGTACTGGCAACATTTGGCCTGGGGGCAAGTTTACTTTTCCAGTATTGGCTCTTTCATAGATTCACCTGCCGTGAATATTCCCAGTCGTCAGGCTGGGAATCCCTTGTTACTTATATTTTAATACCTTTCCTAAGGAAACACATCAGACACCTTGAGTGTCCTACCTACATTGTTGTGGGTGCCTTTTGTCCCTACCAATAGGACATTGAATGTTTAGCTCCGCCCCAGCAGCCTCTCCTCAGATTTCACTGTCTTCTTAGCTGCTAGGAATCCCTGTGTTCTTTTCTCCAGAGAGAGATCTTTTTCATCCTCGAAAAATAATGTAATGTTTCAGCAAATCAAACAACGGATGTGACGACCCTTCAACGGCATCTGCAACAAACATGGAAACCAGAGTCTAAACAATCCTTGTTTACAGCCTGTGGGGCGTGCAGCCTAAAAAATGTTCACGAAGGGGACAGACATATAGCCTGCATATACTGCCTGTACCCAAATGACTCATCGGAGGTCTGAGGGGTTCTCCCTAAAAACCCTCAAAGACAGAAAGCCTCCCTAATATGTTGGCTGAATGAGGGGTCTTACCCTGCGTCAGAGGCGGGCTCTTCATGGAGTGGGAGAGCTACCACTCCCTCTGGAAAGCAGTCGCCGTCCAGCCATAAATCTAGGTCAGAAGAGCGATCTGTGAAAAAGTAGAACACTGTCTACCTAAGGTGAAGCAAAATCATTGAGCCAGAGTCAAGCGGCCCAGCGATCAAGGTCTCCTTCCCAAAAGAAACAGGTAAGCCACTATGGCCCGCTGTCCACAAATAAGCAGTCATTGGAGAAACCGTTGACAACCTAATCAGCGAGGTTGCACCCATGGGCAACGGCCAAAACTCGGTCGCACGACTCAACATCATCCACGTCTCAACCAAGTTAGGGCGCACTATCGACCATGCCCTCAGTGTCCCCGCTTGTCATCGAAGGCAACCTCGCCAGCGAAAGATAAACATAAGGACAAGTCATCCATGAAAACCTCTTCGTCGATTAAAAAGAAAACACTGCTTGTCGTTGAGTCCCATTCGCCCAGAGACATCCACAGGTCCTCGCTCGGACACGAATAGTCAACAGCCAGTTCCTCGATGACAAAATCAGATATCACTCGTCGCTGGTCCACTTGTCGATGACGAAAAACCGAAAACACTCGCCAAGCAGTGAGAAAACACCAGTGGGGTGCTCCAAAGCAGTAGACCCCTACCTATCAACGCCTCTTCCCACGGTTTTAACCACAGACAATCCTATTCAGCCTATCACACATCTGCAAGGAGATGGCCTAACCCCAGCCTCCTGTGCTAAAGAAAACCTTAGGAGCTCAATAGAGGACCTTACAGAACCAAGGGAACTCCCCGTACGAGGAACACCCATAAAATATTCAGAAATCATGCCTGACGAAATTCTGCATATGAAATCACACCAGATTCTGAGCCTCCAAGGGATGATTTCCCAGGTGTCTCAGATTCAGACTGTAATGAATTTACAGTAATCCAGTGCCATTCTCAGGACAAGGTCTCCGTTCCCTTCCAAACAAGGGAGGAAAGAACACCAGTAAGACAACAAGCCAGTGCACCCCTCGGTTTTCCTCCTGCAACACCCTCAACAGACTCCGGGGTGGAGGGGTGCCACCAGCGTATCCACTAGTAAACATGCAGTCTCTTCTATCCCTGCAAGTGCTGTCAACTTTGCAAGGTCTATTGGGTCAACTCCATGCCAGGCTACCACCGCCTCATCCTCAGGCAGTGCCTCAACAGAGTTGCCGCCAAATGACACCAATGCAACATGCCAATCCTGCTCCACGGGGTGCACACCACGCAGCCGGGACCACACCAAACCCCCACGCTGAATGCACATGTCTCAATCTCCCTCTACACCCCCTCCTACACGTAGGGGTAGTCCTCTGTTAGGCAACCAAGAAGAAGGGGAGCTGGTGGGATACTGACTTCACTACAACTTACTCCCCACGTCAGGATGATACCTGGGATACAGACGATGCAGGCCAAGCAGAGGTGCAATGTAGTCCGGCGCAGCCCTCTCCAGCAGACGACATTGGGGCTTGCTACACCATGGTTTCAAAAACGACAGAGAATTCGATTTAACACCGGCGCAGGAAAAGAAAGACTGTTTTCTTTATGATCATATGGGGAAATGCCAGAAAGCCGTGTTCGCTCTACCCATTCTGGACCATGTTTGGCAGGAGGGGTTACGAACCTTGAAGCACCCTTTCACAGACCCTGCAGTCAAAGGTAGGCTAGACAAGAAGTTTAAAGCACCAGACCCGACCCATAAGTGTCTCACTTCTCAGCCCTCTCTGGAGTCCGTAGTGTCAGCAGCCGTCTTGGGCCTGCTTTGCACCCTCCGACCATGACGGATAAGTAAAAGGAGAGAAGGATGCTTTTCAGGCTCTACACCCAATGCGGGCTAAGGAACGTATTAGTGGAGGACAATCATCAAAAGTGTCTGCACTACCTGCACCAAGACCACAACAAAGATGCCTGGGCTTCTTGAAGAAAACAAAGAAAGACCGGTATAGCAGTCTGGTGGCATGGTTCAAGTTGAGCAAGGTCCTTGATCCGTGCTCCGAGCAGGATCATGCCTCACCCAGGACCGAGATGCGGTCTCCCTCTGGGAGGAGGTTGAAATCCTTCGAGGACGCTCCATCCATGGGGGTCCAAGAGAAGGCCAAGAGCCGCAGGACCGATTACGTTGGGTTCGCCGCTGATACGGTTTCCAGGTTGGATAGACCCCGATCGCTATCGCCTTCAGCCTCATCAGCCTACCATTGGGTTCCTCTTCAAAGAGGAAGTCCTCCACCCTAGCCAAGTTACGGGACAAATCTGAGAACAAAGGCTGGAGAAAGAGAAGAAGGCCTCACAGCAGGCTCATCGGGCACAGCCGACGACACTGTTGACTGCTTCGTTGACATCTCCTGGGGCGATCGCTACGGCAGGTAGACCTGATCCAAGGAGGGCCGTCCCTACAGCGCAGAGTGTATCCCTGCCTCCCAGGTAGCGGCGAAGGCTGCGGACACCAATTGGGGTGGGGGCACCGGTTCAGGTCCAGGTTCACGGCACACAGCAGGGAAAAAGGAGAGGGTGCAAGGAGTCCCAAAAGCAGCCCTCCAAGGCTTACTTTCAGCCAATGGACATCTCCACAGACGGGAACGGCCAAGTATCCATACAGTCCACGAGTAGGACGGCAGCACAGGGCCTAGCATACCATCAGTCCCTCCACAGCCGAGGGACATATCCATGGATATCCTGTCAACTCTCCACACACTAGTGACTGAGATGCAGCAAAGGTTGCCTCCAGCACTCACACCTGTTGTACCGCAGGCCCCTGACCAGCCTCCACGTAAGAAGAGGAAGCATCAGCCGCTGCCGTCACATCAACCTCCTCCTCCAGGTCGGGACCCGACTCCACCTGCGAACCTGGATACACACACTGACACTGGTACAGAGACGGCCACGGAAACCTATGTACATGAGGACTTTGTCCCGGCAGATGAGAAATCTCTGGACCAGATGAGGTGGGATCATGCCACTCGATCTCCTGGGCCTCTGAACTGTTGCAGCTTGTGCCTGAGGAAACCAAGGAGGAGGGCTTCCTATATCAGCAACGGGAGTCCAAGAGGAAGACCAGCATGGCGGTACCGTTTTTGGATGACATTTGGGAGGAAGGCCTAGCCCTCATGAAAAACTCATGCACAGCTGCAACCAAGCGAGACATGTTGGCGAAGAAATACAGGGTGCCGAACTCTGCATCGAAGTTCTTGAGGTCACAACCGTCGCCGGACTCTATAGTGTCGGCTGCCGCACGAAAATGTTCAGCAAACGAACGACATGGGGAAGAAAGTCATCTACACGGCGACATCCACGATCAAAGTGGCTAATGCTCCGATTATCTTGTCCCGATGCAACCAGGAGCTTTGGTACAAGCTGGGCCTTACCCTGGAATTCCTCCCCGTCAACAAGAAAACGGAGGCTCTTGCCCTCTTTCAGAAAGGGTAGGTGTCGTCGGACCATGCCTACAGTGGCAATGGCCCTTGCCAACATGGACTTCCAACAAATGGGAAATGGAGTTTTCCTTTGGCAGGGATGGTTGAAGACCACTAACGTTCGCGAGGACGTTCATGCGAAGTTGCTGGACAGGCCGTTCGCCAGCGAAAATCTGCTCGGGAAGGCGGTTGACAAATCCCTTCAAGCCATAAAAACAGACACACAGAGACGGCACGTTCCTTTGGCACTCTGCAGCAGCATTGCTCATCGTCTTTTTGCTCTTCCAGGGGAAAATCAAGGAGATCCAAGGGATACACCACATCGTACAGGCAACCACCCTGATCCTCCATGCAGGAAGCCTACAGGGGTTGCTCCCAGGCCTACGATAGCAGAGGTCACAATCGCTGACGCCCAAGCAAGCCTGAACCGGCCAACACGTCGGGCCCCCACTTGTGCACCCCAGTGGGAGGCTGGCTGACGAGGTTTGTCAGCGAGTGGAAGATCACCCTCAACAGATGGGTGCTGGACGCTCTCACCCAGGGACACACCTTGGAGTTCCAATATGGGTGCCCTCTTATTCCACTGGTTCCCCATCAGAAGCAGCACATTGCCCAGCTCCTGGAAGAAGTACAAGCAATGTTTTGGAAAGGGGCGATAGAGCTCATTCCCCAACGGCTCTGGGGCTCTGCAGTCTATTCCAGATACTTTCTGGTCAGAAAGAAGACGGGGTGGGGCGTATTGGAGACCCATCCTCGACCTGCACCGTTGAAACAAGTACTTGAAATCCCAAAAATTCAGGATGGTCACGTTGCAACACGTGCTTGGCCAGCTGTTACGCTCACCTGATATCCCCGAGGGCGTCTGGAAGGCTCTGAGATCTGGAACCCTGGATGTGTAGTTGCCCAGTGCTGAATAATTAATCTTAGTTATTTGTAGGGTGAGCTATCCGTCCTGCGTTTCTTGTGCAGGGGCGCTTGACGTTTGTTGGCGAGCTGCCAGAGTTGCTTCACTGGTGCAGTACGCCTTCCTTGGGGCCCAGGCCTGCTGTGACCCCGAATCTATTGGTAGGCAGGTAGGTTTGTTAATTGTAAGTCTTTGTTCTGTTTATGGTGGGAATTTGTTAATGTCTTTATCTCCTTATTTTCAGGTGTGAAGGTCTTGATGCTGGCGTGCCGGATGGAGAGGCACGTTTTCTAGGTAAGAGAAAGCGCGAAGTGCAGCACCTTTTATTGTCTTTTAAAGCTAACCTGTGTTTTCTTCGTCTCCTCCTCACAGGCCACTGTGAGTGGATGAGAGCGCGATGAAAAACAGGCCCCCGGAATCCGTTAAGGTAAGTACAGCGCTGTGCGGTTGTTTAATATTGAAAGCAAACGTGAATATGTCTCTTATCCTTTGCAGATGTTGCTGTGGTGCTCCGGATGGAAGCGTGGCGTAGCGTGATGGAATTCAGGTAAGACTGAATTCGATGTTTAGGAAGCCTGCGTTATAATATTGTTTTTCCCTTTTTCGTTATTGCAGGTCGCAATGTTCGAACAGCAGCTGTGGTAGCGGTTCGCCGGAAATCCTTAAGCTATTAATCACAGGTGAGTGATGTTTCTTCTTCTCTCGGTTTCCACAGATTGCAGCCCAGTTGAGATGCTGAGTGCTGGATGGTGTTTTCTCAGGTAAGACAGAATTATTGGCTGTCCTGACCCACGTTTGAGCTATCATGCTGCAACATTTGGGGCTGTGGGCTTAGAAAATCCAAGATGGCCAAAAAGCCCACATGTGCGCCAGAATCCAGGAGAACCACGCAGTTTGTGCGCACACCAAAATGGTTACCTAACTTGCCACCCACCAGTGTAAAGAAAGATCTTTGTTAAAAAAAATCCACTGTTACTGATGTCAAAAAGTTGCTGAAATCGTGGCTCATCGGACCACTTTAAAGATTCAACCCTTTTGTGGGGTTCCACATAACCATTTTACTGTAAGGAGCCCCATCAAAACAATGTTAAGCAAGGATTATTTACTACCATGTAAGAACCATTCCTGTTTGGAATGCATTAATCCAAGAAAGATCCCAAAAATGGATGCAGTACCAACAAAATCCTCAAGGCGGCGCTAGCGGTCTAAACTCTGACAGGGAAACTGCATGTCAGGAGTTGCAGGAGAGGCCTCTACATCAAAGGCTGGGAGTTAGTTAAAATCTTAACCACATGCTGTTCCCAGAAGACAATCTGATTTAATTAACAGGCCAAAGGCTGGGAAACCTCTCACCTCCAGAGATTCACACCAGGAGTCAGAATCTCACATGACCGCTTGATTGACAGAAGGGAGACTGGCTGGCAGCCTCCTGGAGACCACACAATAGGCTCTTGCACTTGAATCGAATATGCTGATGTTGACTGTTGACTGTACACAAAGAGCTCTCAGCAGAAGACCCATGTGATCACTGACCCACCCAAGTCTTGGAGGCAGACTCCAACACTCTGAGAACTGAATTGAAAGCAAAATATATATTTTACAGAAACACTGATAACTCTTTGTAATCAAATGACAGGAATGCATAACTTTGAGATCCTTAATTTAAAAAATGTAGCTTCGATTCAAGCCCAAACTCCAATTTGTGTGATGTTCTGGGGCAAAACCCTACTATTTATGGATACTACAGACTCTGTGTTTAAGCTAGAGACATGGGAATTTACTAGAGTATGTATGGACAGGCCGTGTATATGTGTATAATTTTTAATGAAAAACAATATTGCAAAACCAGTTAAAAAATGCAAAATGTTGCCGCTTCTGAATGCAAGCTCTTAGAAACATCAGAGTTTGAACAGAGTATACCTCATGTGATACGTGATGGGTGCATGTAATTTCAAACCGCTGTGTATCTATGAAATATGTCTTTAGGTCAAATATAGATTTGTGGGCAAACTGATCAGGGGAGGATCCTCTTACCCATAAAACCTACAGCATCACTCTGACTCACATTTCCTTCCCCCAATCATGGGAGAGGGGAGAATTGGGCCAATGACAAGTAGAAAAGGGCAGGCTTAGCTAGGCCCAGGCACACACCCACTTTCAAAACGCATAAAAAGAGACTGCTGGGACAGGTAGAGATTCAATTCCATTTGCTGCGGAGCATGCTGACCGACGACTTCACATCCAGAGATCCTACACTTAGACTTCCAAGCTAAACAGAGACTACAGAACTTTGAACCAAGAAGGCCCACTGCAAGCAAAAGTATTTGTCAGCAGGCCCAAAAATCATTTGCAGACTATTCACAGCCGGACCCAGCTGTTGATTGTGGCCTAAAACCCTGTGCCAGAAAGATCCAGAAGCAGTACTGTACCCAGAGAAAGCAGAGTAGTATCCAGAGTGACCCAGACCGCTGTTAGCAGAACCAGAGAACTGACCCAGATCACTGTGAAGTGCCGAGACCAGAACCGGAGTCCAGTCCAAAACCTGACCAGATCCGTGGCGAGGCCTATTTCAAACATATATTGTGAGTACCTAGCAGAACTGTGCAGAACCAATCTCTTAGTTAAAATAATCTAATCCAAACTATTTTAATCTAACCAGAACTGCCTCCTAACTGTCACCTGTCATTTGCAAAGCTGTCACCTGTCATTTTCTAGCTGCAAGCTGTAACCTGTCGCTTTGAACTTTTAAAATTTCAAATCCGAAAAATAACCTTCACAAAATCGTTCATAACTCCGTAACCGTTTGGGCTAGGAACTTGGTTTAACTTTCCTCTGAAAGCTTAGAATCTTAGCTTTCCAACAAGCCTCGAACTCCTTATACTTTTGCCGTAATTACAATTCACGCATTCGCGAATTTTGCCGCG